>NC_083330.1:64573280-65173280 GCF_963455315.2 Globicephala melas
GGCCCTATTTTTTTTAATAGTAGCCTTAGAATAGAGATGCAGTTCACATACCATATTCCCCAATTGAATTCAGTGATTCAGTGGTTTTAGAGTATTCACAGATGTCTACAGTCAGCACCATACTCAATTTTACAACATTTTTCTGGACCTTTAGTTCTCACTCCCCTATTCCACGTTCACCACCACCACCACCACCCCCCCCACCGCCCCAGCAAGACTAATGTACTTGCTGTCACCCTAGAATGCCTGCTTGGGGCATTTCAGATACATGGAATCATATAATATGTAGTCTTTTGTGACTAGCTTCTTTCCTGTTGTCAAGGTTCATCATGTAGCATGAGTACTGCATTCCTTTTTATGGCCAAATAGTATCCCCTTGTACGACGAAACACATTTTGTTTATCCGTTCATCAGTTGATGGACATTTGGATTGCTTCTACCTTTTGGCTATTACGAATAATAATAATCACTGTTATAAACATTTATGTACAGGTTTTTGTGTGGATATGTTGTCATTACTTTTGAGTGTATCCCTAGGAGTGGAAATGCTGAGTCATATGGTAACTCTGTTTAACTATTTAAGGAACTGCACCATTTTACAGTCCCTCCAGCACTTGGTATTATCTGATTTTTTTATTATAGCCACCCCAGCAGGTGTGAAGTGGTGTGTAACATTTTAGAGATACTCCTCTTATACTTAGTTTCCCATCTGCAAAATGGAGATGGTAATATCTACTGTGTAACAACAAAAAATAATAGTGACAGCTAATGCCAAGGTAAGCATTTTTAGCCTTAGGATTGTTGAGAGAATGAAATGAGAAGGTGTGTGTGAAGTGTGTAGCACACTTTCTGGTATGTAATAGGCTCTTTGTAAAGGTTTCATTAATTCATTGAACTAACAATTGTACTTGCCTTACAGAATTAGTAATTCTGTACTAATTAATGTGCATATACAAATAAGATGTGGTCCCTGTCTTCAAGAAACTTAAAGTCTGGTGGGAAAAGTTGCATAAGCAGTCACTTCCATTTTTTTGCTGAGTGCTAAAGGGAGTTATACAGTGCAAGCATTAAAGAGAAGTATCTTTTTAGCCTTGGAACAAGGACAAAGGCTTAGGGAAAGCTCCTTAGAGAAAATGAGACCCAGGCTAAATAGAAAAGGCTGATTTAGAGGAGAGCGAGGCCAGGCAGAGGGGTCAGCATGAATAAATCTCTGGGTAGAGATTTTTTTTTCTTTTTCTTCATAACTATTTCCCTGGTGCCCAAAAATAGTGCCTGACTCGTAGAAGTTGCTCAGTGAGTGTTTGTTGAATAAATGAATAGGAATACGAAGTGGGAGCATGTGCTCGGGCCTATAAGCTGTTATGTAATTTTGAGGGGTGAGCTGAAGTACGATGGAATGGTGGTCAGAGATGAGTCTGGAGAAGTAGGCAGGCCCTGGAGGGTAGTGGACCTTAACTGTCCCAATGTAGTGCTTAGAATTTCCCCTTTAGATTGATGGCAGCCAGTAAAGGGTGCTGAGCAGGGGATTAACATGGTCAGTTTTGATTTGGAAGATCAGCCTGAAGACTGTTGAGAATGGCTGGGTGGGAGAAGACAGGATTAGGATTCAGTGTTGGAGACCAGATAAGAGATGAGGACAGCCTAGGTCACGGAAGTGGTAATAAGAATGAAAAGGAAGAATTATTACAAATATAAAATAAATAGAATTGATCAGATGTCTGAGATGGCTGTGGGAAGAAGAAGAATGATTGCTGAGGTACTTGGCTTTTGAAAGTGGAAGAATGATGATAGCACACAGAGCCGGTTTATGGGGGCAGATGAGGTGGTGTGTTTTGGGCCTGTGGGACATTTGGGTGGTGGAGATATTTAGGAGGTAATTGAAATTATTCTGAAATTCAAATGAGAGCTTGAACAGGAGAGATTGACTTGAGTGTCAGCATCAGCGCGTGGATGGTAGTAGAAACCGTGAGACGATGCATTAGCCAGCCAGGGCAGACATGAAGTAGGGGTGAGGGGAGATACACAGTAGAGTGGGTTAGACATGGACTGAAAGGTCAGTCTGCCTGAATTCACATCTTGATTCCACCACTTATTGGCAATGTTGGGCAAGTTAAATAACCTCCTTGAACTTCAGTGACTTCACCTGCAAATTGGAGATGATAACAGTTCTTATCTTTATACGGTTGTTGAAAAATGACTGAAATGGATGATCTACGTAAAAATGCTTTAGACCATTGTTTAGCACGTCGGAAGATCTCAAAAAATGTTCGCTGTGGTGGTGGGAGAAGAGTAAGAGGAGTTTTAAAGTGTCGTTAAGGAGTTCTGCCTTTGCTAAAAAAGAATGCCTCTTTTATTAAATTTTATGGAAAAATTCACCTTGCTGGAACTTAAAACACAACAAAATTAAGATTTTGATTAAAACCATGCTTTTATAATAGCCATCTTGTTTAGGGTTGAAATCATAAATGTATCAGTGGAATAGAAGCAAGATGTCAGAAATATATTCAAGTTGTTATATGAACCAAATAAATGAATGTGATTTTTTTCCCTGAAATTATTTTTTTTCTTTTATGTCACGGTATCTTGAATTTGAATAAGGTATGGGTCTCTTTTAAAGGGAAAAAATGTATAGATCCCCAGTGTTAAATTTTCTATTATAACGATTTGAAATACATGTAAACATAAAATTAAATTCCTCATGCTTATCATTCTTACACAACTGCAAAGCCAAAGTGAATTTAGGAATTAAATACGAAAAACTAACAAAATTTAAATGAACAACACTAATTGAGTGTGATGGGTGAAAGTAAATTATTATTTGTAATGTGGGACTGGCGTGGTTAGACTCAGATTTTTTTCAATTTAACTTTTGATAGTAAATTCACATGATTCAAAAATAAAACACTATTAAAAGATGCACAGAGAAAAGTATCACTGCCCTTCTAACACTACCCAGTGCCCACTCCCTAACTCTTCTCCAAATCAGACAACCACATTAGTTTTTGCTGTACCCTTCTAGAATTTCTTTTTTTGTGTGTGTGTGGTACGCGGGCCTCTCACTGTTGTGGCCTCTCCCGTTGCGGAGCACAGGCTCTGGACGCGCAGGCTCAGCGGCCATGGCTCACGGGCCCAGCCGCTCTGCGGCATGTGGGATCTTCCCGGACCGGCCCACAAACCCATGTCCCCTGCATCTGCAGGCGGACTTTCAACCACTGCGCCACCAGGGAAGCCCCTAGAATTTCTTTATGCATGTACAAGCGGTTACACACTGAGATGCCCCATGCTTTTTCCACTTAGCAGTTGGAACTTTCCATTTCACTTTGTAGAGAGCTTGCTCTTTTTTGCAGCTGCATTGAAAATACATACATTAATTTATTTAATCAGTCCCCTACTGACAGGCATTTTGGTTGTTTCCGATCGTATATAATTATGATGTTGCAGCAAGTAATTTTCAGTATATGTCATTCAGTGCAGGGTTTTGAGATTTACATTCCTAATCCATGGCATGCCAGGTTATCATGGGGATCCTCCACCACTTTTCTCTCTCAGCGCTGCAGCTGACCCTTGCGTGAGTGCACTTGATCTCATTAAGGCTTCACTTGGCTGACACCAGATTTACCTGTTTTTTCATTAGCCCATACACTCAATTTGATACACATTGCCTTAATAGGTTAATATAGACTTCAGATTGTCTTTACTGAGCTGGAGAAAAATAGAAAATTGTTGAGAGCATTTTGATGGAGTATTAATGTGGAATACACCATCACGAGGCACAGTCTTGTTTATCGTTTGAGTGTCTACTATTGGAAATACAGGTTTCGCGTATACCTTTCAACTTGTGTTTTTTCGTGTTTAGGGACATGGCTTGCATGGGATAGGAGAAACTGTCCACATACCTTTCCCATTTGATGAGACAGAACTACGAGGAGGTACCTGAATTTTGAGTTGTATCCATTTGACTTCTTTATGATTAATCTTGTCCACAATTTGGTGGAAACATAGCAGGAAGTAAATTCTTAAAATTTTTAAGTTCTAGGGTCTTAAAACTATTCTGCTTTTAAAGAGTATTGGCAAAAGGTAGTTTTCTGTCATGTGCCTGTTCCTACAAAGAACTAATAGAATAAGACTCATTTAGGACCTAGGCCTAGAAGGAATACTAGTCTGTCTTGGCGATGAAAAGACTAAGTAGGTAGCTACGTAGATGGAAGACTAGGTTTTATGTATGTTTGGCCTTTTAGTTTCCTTTTATTGTTTATTTATTTGGAGGTTGGGGGAGAAGACAAGTCATAGGGAAGATTTTACGCTTAGAAAGTTGATTTTTTCCCCCCCCAGTGTTACATACTGGTTTTTTTCAGGGGCTTTTATGGACACTAATGAACATTTCTATACTAACTTACAGTTTACAGAGAAGTTGCATGTATTTCCTGTTTCAGCATTTATTTTTTACAATAACAAATTTTTTTTAAAAAACTTTTATTAATGGTCAATGTGTTTTGATTTAAGTTTGTGCTATAGTATTAGAAGCCCCAAATCTAGAGTCATTGTGTAGAGAAAATGAGAAAACACTAATTTACTTTTTAATTAATTAAAATTTTTTTTTACATTTTATTTTTCCTATTAGAGAGGACTTGAGTGAATAGCAAAGTCTGAGCTAAATTTAGCGGGTTCGAATCAAGGGTGAAAAGCCTGTTTAATGTTATCTCTTTTTAGAATTGTGAGCTACAATACATTTGATGAAAGATGCCTGGAGAATTTCTATAAATGCAAAATCATTCTTCCTTTTGTTTAAATATACCTTTCCTCTGTTGAATATTAAGAAAGTATGTATATTCAAAAGAAAAATACTCTCTGATTAAAACTTACGTATTTTTATATAGCACTTGTGTTTCCTGCTCCATGCAAAACTTTCATTCTCTAATCTGTTGTTCTTGTTCTTAGAATATTGCTTGGAATTTTAGAGAGCAGGGAATCGTTCAAGTAATTTAACTTAATTCATATAAGAACTTTTCTTCTAAAATGTTAGTCACTAATGCCCCTCCTCGCCCAAAGCAGGGAAAAGGAAGAAGATTTTTATAAGTATTTTTTCTTTTCCACATGGCTAGGCTGCAAAAGGCTCACATTTGAAATTAAATGCTCTCTTTTGGCTGTTGTGAATAAATGTGTACAAAATTTGGAGAAGAGAGTTTTCTCTTCCAAAAAATAGCCCCTATTCAGAAATAAGTATTTCTCTGCAACTAAACTTCGCTAGTTAATTCTCTGATACTTTATAAATTCTATGGAAAAATTTATCGTTCACCAGAAGATACAGGATAGTGACAGCAGGATCTTAAAAATCACAAAATCTCAAGAACTGATTAAGAAATCTCTTGCCTTTGGAGATTACTGTGCGAATTCTAAAAAAGAGGAATATTCATATTTGGTTATAGAGCATCTTTCTCTTTTGTAAGTTCACATATTTGTGAGAACGAGCTGATATTTAAATAATTTGATTAGGGATATAATTTCAAGTACTTAGTTAGCTTTAGTTTCAATAAGAATACTTTTTACTTTTCTTAAATTAAAAAAAAATATGATGTGTATTTAATGCATTTCCTGGTAGAAACCCACTAAGTAAGTATTTGAGGCAGAATAGAACTACAAAGAGAAGCCTAGGGAATTTGCCACTGACTGGCCCTATTTGATTACTTAGCAGGTCAGTTGTTTTGCTACATCAGTTGCCTTCTGAAGTCTGTAAATATGTTGTATGTGTACAGCATCCTTTTTCATCCAGAGATATTTCTTCATTGGAATCAATCTTGATAAAATATAAAAGTAGTTCTAAGAATTGTTTAATAAGAAGAAAGTATATTTAAGTTTTTGGTGTTTTGTTGTAAAACTATTTACTTATAATGTGATGTCAACTCTTTGTTCTTAGAGTTTACGCGTGTCAATATGGGTGTTCATAAAGCATTGCAGATGTTAAGGAACAAAGTGGACTTGCAGCATTTTTGTGGATATGTCACCATGTTGAATGCTTCTAGCCAACTTGCAAACAGAAAACTCAGTGATGCTTCTGATGAGAGAGGTTAGCCACTAGCTGGGTTCTTTGAATTAAGATAATTGGTACTGAGTTTATCATAAGCTTAATATTTAAAAAGCATGGGTACCTTTGTGGGGATGTTGACTTATTTAATACTTAATGTTTTTCCACTGAAAGATGAGAAAATATTCTGTGACATCATTGGGACAAATATCAGTTGTTCAAATGGAGAAAATACTAAGAGCATAAGTAAAGAAGTGATGACCTGGGGTTGGAATACAGAATGGTTATTGGGTTTTAGCCCTTTACTGTCGTATTTATGTTTATAGGCTTTAAATTAAGTTCCTTTATGGGGTGATGGTTTCAAAACTTTAGTCTCTTTGTAAAATTATTTTCAAACTAGAATGAGTAGTTTTTCCCTTTCAGCTTTCCTCTTTCTATCAAGGCACCATTGTCTTGTTATGCAGGCCTTAAAAATCATATCTTTATCTCATCCTTCTCCTTTCCCACTCAACCCAGTTAGTTTCCAAGTTCTGTGAATTAGTCTTTAGAAATGTCTCTTATATCCATTTCTTTCCCCCTCTCTTTAATTCTCTGTAACTGCCATTCTAGTCTGAGTTTTGATACTTTATACATGTTTTATTGTGACCATTTCCTGCTTAGCCTTCCTGGCCTCATTCTCTTCTTTCTGTCTCCAGCCTGTCCTGCATATTGACAACAGCTAATTTTCCTTAGATACCTTTTTCTTTCTAATTTAAAAATGCATTTTCAAATCACCTTCTCATAGTTACTGATTGTTTCTGTTCTGGCATAATTTGGCTTGTATGTGGCTTTGGTTGCCATGATGTCACCTCTGGTCCACGACTCTAGGGAACCTTTTAATTCAAGTCTCTATCATTGATTGACTGTATTCGCTGAACCTCTTAGTTTGAAATCCTGAGAAAATATGATTGATTGCTAGCCATCCAGTGGATTGAATTAGTATCCACTCCTGGTCCATTTACCTTTGGCCAGAGGAGTTGGGTAACTTTCAACAGTTGACTGCCAGGTATCACAGGAGCATTTTTAGAGAAGAGGGCTGTGGGTTAGGCAGTCATTTCAGTGAATGTCTACTGTAGCTGTCATGTTTTATTTCATTCATTCTATAAACATTTACAAAATACCTCCTTAGGTGTTGGAGATATTTCTGTTTTAAGTCCT
The DNA here is from genome assembly GCF_963455315.2 of Globicephala melas. Classification (NCBI taxonomy): domain Eukaryota; kingdom Metazoa; phylum Chordata; class Mammalia; order Artiodactyla; family Delphinidae; genus Globicephala; species Globicephala melas. The sequence goes on from NC_083330.1 coordinate 64,580,500, forward strand.
AGGGAATAAAGACCTGGAAGGAGAGACAAGCAAGTGAATCAGCCTACTGTGTAGTGTTAAAAGACTGAGATATGGGGGTCTGCTTCATGAAGTGCTAAAGTAGGACAGAGAAGGCATATCCCAGCCCAGTTGAGCTATCAGAGAGGCCTCTTAGAGAAGGTAAAGTTTGAACTAAATTTTGAAAAGTGAGGAGTTCGCTACACACAGATGATTGTTGTTTATTTAGAGTGTAGCAACCTTTAGGCAGAGGGAATCAGGCAATAGAGTAGCTCATCTTGGCCAAAAGAAAGAGTTTGTTGGGCAGTAGTAGATGAGAGTAGAGAAGTAATAAATGAGATCTAGAAGATCTTGGAGGATCTTTCATGCTGAAAGATACAGGGAGTCAAAAAAAATATTTTGAGAAGGAATGATGTAATCAGACTGCATGTTTCTATGGGGATAGAAATGACTTTAGTAATTCTCTAAAAGGTCTAAACTTGTGTTCTGCCTTTTTAATCCTTTTTTTTTTTAGGTCAGGGCTTTACAAGCTCAGTACTATTTATGTTTGGAGCTGGATAATTCCTTGTTGTGGGGGGCTGTCCTGTGCACTGTTGGATGTTTAGGATCTCTAGGCATCAGTAGCATCCCTGTCCCCATTCATGGCAACCAAACCATGTCTTCGAACGTTGCCAAATGTTTCTTGGGGGACAAAATTGTCCCCCTTTTAAGAACTACTGCTTTAGGCTAAAGACTGTTCATTGTCTTCCGTTGTCATTTCTGTTGCCTGAAGTCTTCTTTCATGTTAGGACTGACTTATTGACAACCTGTGCCAACTGCTAGAATCCTAATATTGTGTATGCCCTTTAATTATAAGGAGAACCTGATTTGGCTTCTGGCTCAGATGTGAATGGGAGTACAGAGTCATTTGAAATGGTCATTGAGGAAGCAACTATAGATTCAGCCACAAAGCAAAACTCTGGTAAGGCTTTAAAAATTATTTGCAATCTCGGACTAATTTCTGAGGTTTGACTCTTTTGTTAAGTCACTTGGATATCGTTTGTCTGCTCTTATTATAATGGACTTTTTCATAAATATTTTCTAGGAAAGAATTTTATATATTTAGAATAATAAAGTTAGTTAAAATATTATAAAACTATGATCTGAGAATAAAAATGTTTTATTTTTCCTATGTTGATTCTCTCATCTTGTAGATGTCCTGCACTACTTTTTTTTTTTTTTTTTTTTGGTAAAAGACCACTTTGAGCATCTGTTGAAAGCTGTAGGCCTTCTTCCCAGAAGCATGTACATACTCAAAAAACATTCTTTCCTGTTTCAGAGATCCACTGATCCCCTCTCTGAGTCTTCTCCCCTGCTAAGCCCTTTGGTGGATGTCAGTAGGGGGTGGGAAGAATCTATGAAAATTTCTGGAGCTCAGTTAAGAAACCCTGGTTGGTCATAATATATATAAATATATATATGATTAATAACTTTATATATCCTTTTGCAGTTGCCACAACAGAGGCAGATTGGGTTCCTCTCGAGCTGTGCTTTGGAATTCCACTGTTTAGTTCTGAATTAAATCAGAAAGTGTGCCGAAAAATTGCTACACATGGCCTTTGCAGAAGAGAGAGGTGAGGGCTTATGTTTGTTGTCATCTTTTCATCTATGAGACTTCTTAAGCTCTCAATATTAGTTGCTATATCATACATTGTCTTATTTCACACATGATCATAGTATTTGCCTTGTGCTTATTTGTTGATTGAATAAAAATGGCTAGTTTAAGGGTTTGCTATGTATTTTAAAATTAAAGTTCAGTACCTCAAAAATTAGGCACATGCAAGTTTTTTGGACACATGTTTTGGTTAATTATATTTACTTAGTTACCCAGATTGGGCAAGAGTACGGTTAAAATGGGCATGCTTATATGACTGTATGAACCTAGTTTTTTTTATTTTTTGCCGTACGCGGGCCTCTCACTGTTGTGGCCTCTCCCGTTGCGGAGCACAGGCTCCGGACGCGCAGGCCCAGCGGCCATGGCTCATGGGCCCAGCCGCTCCGCGGCATGTGGGATCTTCCCGGACCGGGGCACAAACCCGTGTCCCCTGCATCGGCAGGCAGACTCTCAACCACTGCGCCACCAGGGAAGCCCTGAACCTAGTTTTTTTTAATATGTAAATATCAATAGAAATTCTTTTTCTTAACATACACTCAAGTTATGTTATAGTGATTATCTCCTATAATGGAATTATGGCTGACTTTCTAAATTTTCTTCAGTTTCCACATTTTCTAAAATGAGCACATATTATCAGAAATGATATGTAGGTTTTATCTCATATGCCAACTCTGATCCATTGGGAATGGCTGCTAAGAGTCAGCATTGTAAAGGTTCTGAGACCGTCTGGTTTAGCCAAAAAGAATATCATTGAATCTGATTGTCATGGTGGGTGGCTTGGAGAGATGATATCCACAGATCTTGACATCTTTATTTAGGAAAACAAAGTTGGATAATAATTAATTTAATTGGCTCAATGTAGCTTATATCAGAAAATTAAAAGTACTTAACTGACAATTTTAATAGCTATCCTGAAAATAAAATAACATACATGAATAAAAAAAGAAATACTATATAGTTTTAATGATTGCCACTATAATTGTTAGCAATTTTTACATATTTGAAAAATGTGTACCGAAATTTTTTTTTTTTTTTTTTGGCGGTACGTGGGCCTCTCACTGTTGTGGCCTCTCTCGTTGCGGAGCACAGGCTCTGGACGCGCAGGCTCAGCGGCCATGGCTCATGGGCCTAGCTGCTCCACGGCATGTGGGATCTTCCCAGACCGGGGCATGAACCCGTGTCCCCTGCATCGGCAGGCAGACTCTCAACCACTGCGCCACCAGGGAAGCCCTGTACCTAAATTTTTATTTTAGAAGTTTTCTTGTATTTAACATTTGTATTTGGTAGTAGCTTAAACTTTTAACAATAATTTTCCAATTTTGGTTATGCATGATGTTTTATTTCGAAATGGTCTTTTTATGCACTGTTACTCTGTATTATTAAAAGAAGCAGAAATTTCATTGACGGGAACCATTGAAATTGTTTTTTAAAAATTTGTATGTAATTAACCAAGATGTATATACATATATAAATGTGTTTAAATTGTTAAAATTAAACTCTTGTGAGATATTAGTTTTTGTCATATTTGTTTTAAACTTTTCCCCTTTTTTTCAGCCTTCAGAACCTCTTACATTCCAGTAGAAAACTGTCTCTACAAGTCCTTAACTTTGTTCACTCATTCCAGGTAACAAAAACCAAAAAAATCCAAATGGTATTTGCATAGGGCTTTTATAGTATGCAAAACACTTCCAGGTTTGTTCTGAGTCTCCACAGCAGTAAGACATGAAATAAGCATTATTTCATGCTTATTTATGCATTTTAATTTATAAACAAAGATGCTGAAATTCAGGAAGTTAACTGACTTATACATGATTTCAGTGGCCAGGTGTTTAGGAAGCTTGGACTGTTTGTTCTTTGCTGGTGCTTCATTAAACGGAAATGTGTTAAGCATCTACCATGGGCCATGCACCGTGCTAGGTGCTGGTTCTTGGGTCAGTACACTTCCATTAATAACTGCAGTGATTCTCCATTGCTGAGAGGGGGTTGTCTGTTATGGTAGTGAATGCCAGTGCTCTAGACCTTTTATCTTCCCCCCAAGGAAAGAAAGGATACTCTAGACTTGATTTGTAGGTAAACTTTTAGAATGGAATATTTTTGTTTGGTATATCTGTTCTAACATTATGAAATCAGTATTTTGGAGTTTGGTTTCATTCATTCTTTCAATAAATGATTGAGTCAACTCTATGCCAGACCCTTTACCAGGTGCTGGGGAAACAATGATGTCTAAGACACTAATGGAGCTTAAGTGTTGTATGAGACCATAGTCGAGTAAACATCGAAATATGTGAAGCAATTACAGATTTCAGTAAGTGCTTTGAAGGAGCCAGGCTCCTTCAAATCTGATGGAATCCAAAGGTAGACCTAATTTAAATACATAGAGATGATGCATAAGCTGAAACCTAAAGGATGGGAAAGAGTATTCCAGGCCGAGGTTAGTAGGTGCAAAAGTTCTGTGTCAGGAAGGCACTCGGCCTGCAAGGAAACGAGAAGGCCAGTGTGGCAGAAGCCTCGTGAAAGAGGGATAATGGGAGGAGGTGAGGTTGAAGAAGAACGGAGAGCCTTCTAGAGTATGTTAAAGAATATGTATTTTATGCTGAGTGCAAAGAGAAACTGTTAAAGACTTTTAACAGAGAATGACATTATGTTTAATTGACTCTTTTAAAAGATTAGTTACTGTTTAGAGAATAGATTAAAAACAGACAAGCACAGAAACAAGGTAAGTTCGGAGACTGCTCTAATAGCCCAAGTAAGAGGTGTTGGTGGCCGAACACCCTTTTTAGTTTAAAAAAAATTTGCATGTATCCATAATAAAGGTTTGTTTATTACATGTATATACTGTTAAACATGTAATAATATAATAAATTATGTATATTATAAAGGATACACAAAACCAGGAATTTTATCGGATGCAATAAGTAGATACAGGATTTAAAAAATTTTCATGGTACTGCACCCCACTTTGGAGTGAGTACCCCACTTTGGAGACCACTGGCCTAGACTACGGTGGTGGCTATGGTGAGTGAGTCAAGTAAACTCATTTGGGATGCACGTTGGAGGGAGACTGATGGAACATGGTGATTAAATGTGAGGAAGGATTGAGGCTGTGATGAGGAAGGGAAGGATAAAGAATAATTTTCCTATTTCTTGACTAGTTTGAGTAGGGGAGGCTGGGGAGGAACCAGTGGGGGAAAATTTGAGAGTTTGCTTATGGACATGCTAAGTGTGGAATTTATGGTGAAACATCCAAGAACAGATGTTGGATAGGTGGAGGTTTGAGCCTGGAGTTCTGGGGAGAAGTCTGCTGAATGTGTGAATCTGAGAGCCCTGGGAGTGGATGGATTGTTCTGTTGCTTAATGTTGTGTGAGGGTTTTTGTCTAAGAATTAACTTTTTCTTATCCCATATTCTCATAGCGTGTTATTTCTGTTTATTTCAAAGCACTTGTCATCATCTGAGTGTATTAGTCATTTCTGCACGTTAATACCTATCATTGATTATTTTGGGTTTGTGAGGTACAACTTTGCATCTCCTATAGTGCTTTGCCATTCCATAAACATTTCTTAGGTAATCAAGGTCTCTATTTCTCATTAGCTACATGAAGTGGTTTGGTAAAGTGTTGAATAGAATTTTTTTTCTCTTGTTTCTTGATCTTTTAGGAAGGTGCTTCAACACTGGATATTCACACTGAGGCCAGTTTTCCAAGTTTGCTTTCACAGTCATCCTGTGCTGACATGGGAGTCCCACTTCCTGCAAAGAACTTAATATTTAAAGATGGCATCTTAACAGAGTGGAGTGGACGTTCACCTTCCTCACTTCTTATTGCTAATCTCCATTTGCAATAATTTGGTTACATCATTTGTTGCTCACACTTTCTGCCATTTTTCTTTCTTAACATTAGCTTTATATTGCCAGCCACTAAAAAGCATCCTGCTGCTGCAGTGCAGTTCATGCTTAACTGATGTTAAAGTTAAAGTTTGGGGAACATGTTCATGTTTTCTGAAGTTTTCCTCATTATTGCACCTCCTAAAGCAAAGAAGAGCTTTTTAGCAGTCTGCACTGTATTTTTTACCTTGAGACAATCTGCGTTTCTTTTATAAAACTGAGGATATACTTTATAGGCTTTATGATGACTGTTATGTTTATAAGCAGTCACTATGAATATTGCAGTGGTAATTTTATATGTTAGTTTATCAAACATAAATCTTGTTTAGTTTTATATTTTGTTACCTACTCTTTAGGGGATCGTGGGAAGAGGTAGAACTCTTCCTCTGAAAAGGCTTCTTGGTATTTAAAGTAGCAAAACTATAAAATGATAAACATCCATTATTGAGAGGTGATCTGATGGGGCATTAAGAATTGCTGTGGATGTTTGTAAATTATGTGTATCGGTTGAACGTTGTTGAAGGTATGTAAATCAGCATAGTTATGTATGGCTTAACCTTGATTTAGAAGGTCTTAACTCAGACTATGACTATACATTGACATCTCATAAGAAGCTTTGGAAAACATTCTATTTTTAAACAACATTTATATGTGGACTTCAGTTGTCGCTCATTTTGGGCTTTATATTTTCATAGAGTCTTTATGGAAAAATAGAATTTATTTTCCACTCTTGTAGCTGTGGCTGCTGCACGTTTTCTCCCTGATTTATTTTTTGTTTAGTAGCTCTACCCATGAATGTTATGGAATTGGATTTGATGTTTTCAAACCAAGGATTTTGATTTCAGCTTAGAATTACATATTAGAGGCATTAAGGCTATGTCTTCTGATCAGAACACTTTAGTGGTAAACCTACTGTGAGGACATAAGCAATCCGGATCTTAAGTTTATGTGACTAGTTTTAGAGGAAATGATAAAGAAAAATTGAGTAATTTCAAAATGTTTCTTGAGTCATTGATTCTTTTAGTATCTCAAATGTTGAATAGAATAATTGGAATCACTTTTTAGATTTTACAAGTTACCTTCCTTGGGAAGTCTATGCAGTGTTATATAGTTTAGTTTAGCTCTTCTCATAGGATAATGGTTTGCTAGTTTAAAACTAACCAAACTAACTGGTCAAACAACATATATCTAAAATATTTAAAGCATTAGAAAATTTGGGAAGGTTAAACCTAAACATTTTTGCTGATAATTTTTGTTATTTATAGAACTGACATTTGTTTATTTAACATACTTCTGGAAGTATGTGTTTTTCTTCAAACTGTTAACATAACCATGCATTCAGTACTGTCGCCTCCCTATTGAATATTTTGGAGCAGGTTACCTGTGGCACAGTCAGTGCTGTGTTTGGGTAAATGCAGTAATGTTTAGTATTCTACTTTGTCTTAATATGAGGTAGAAACCAAGTGTATGTTATAAATGTTTGTGTATAAAAGGAAAAATACTAATATTAAAATAATTCCTTATAACTGTGAATCACTCATTTATTTTTCCAATAATTGATATTGTACATTCCTAGTGCTGTTAGGTATATATGTAACTTTTACAGTTTTTCAACTGAAAGTTGTAAGTATTTCATTTGATCAGGACTCTTTAATCTCATTTTCATTTGCTTTGTTCAGATTAACTGTAGTTATTTATTTCTGTTATTAACAAGCTTAGCCTACGGTCATGACATGTACACTAATAAAGCATTGAATGTTTGTAGTTGTTGGTAGTGAACCCAGTTGTTGGTGAATTTAAAACTTAAAATATGGGAGTGATTTGCTGCTATATTTCCTTTGAGAGCTAACAGAGGAGGAAATAGAACCTAATAAATGATCATGAATTTTAGGGAAAGTACTGAAAAAACATGTAGTCAACTCCGGTTTCTCATGTGAATGAGGAAAGATTCTGATTCCCAGGTGAAGACCTCTCATACTTGTAAGGATGGAGAATCTGCATTTTTAAAGCTGTTATTAGCAAAATGTGAAAGCCACTTTTATGCTTTACTTTGTGAATTTGGCTTTGTTTCATTCATACATTAACTCATGTAAAGATGCATCTCTTAAATCTTGTGTTGATCCTATTCAACAAAAAGGTAATAAATACAGAATTTATTATTTGCCAAAGAAAATTTGTGAAAGAATTTTTATCCAGTTTTTCTGCAAATGTTTAAAGCAATTTCATTTGGCTTTATGCTGCCTCCCCTCTTTTCTGCCCTTAAAGTAGCTTAAACCATTGGCAAACTTCAGAAACCAAGAGAAAAAAAGAAATATAAAAAAGGACATAGAGTTTAGTATGGTACAATTTCACCTATCACATATGTCTAAAGAAATGTAACTTTATGTTGTTAAAAAAATATATGATCGTTTGATTTTCTTGATTCCTTTTTTTCTTTTAAAGTGTGTAATCAGATACTTTATTTGTTTTTTGGGGGGGAATATTGGTTTCTTTTAGTTGTTTCCAGTTTTCTTTGCCATTTGTGTTTCTCTTTTATGTTCAGTGTTTCAAATACGGTTTGTATTTAAAGATTTTAAAATACCAAAACTGTAACTGAGCACCGTGGATTTTTTTCTGATATGCTGTTAATATTATACAGTGAAATGTATAAAGTGTTGTCAATTTGATTATTGACACATATAATATGTTTACAAATAAACTGTGGTGTTGGTCAAGTTGCTGTGAAAATGTGTATAATCTTCTGTAAGCCCCTTCCTTAATTTTAAATACAGGCATGCTTTCAGTGCTGACATTTTCCTATACTTTAAAAAAGTATTTTTTATTTTATAATAATATTTTTATTTTATAATAATTTTAGATTAGCAGAAAAATTGCAAAGGTGGTCCGGAGATATTCCCTATATCCTTCCATGAGCTTCCACTAATGTTTACAACTTATGTAAACTATGGCACATCTGTCAAAACTCAGAAATTAACATTGGTACAATAGTATTTACTAAACTATAGACTTCATTTGGTTTTCACCCATTTTCCTCTCATGTTCTCCTGTTCCAGGACCCCGTCCAGGATTCCACGTTGCATTTATTTACTCATCACTGCCGCCTTGGTCTTCACCGATCTGTGACAGTTTCTCAGTCTTTCATGACCATGACACTGTGAAGAGCACTAGTTGGTGATTTGGTAGGATGTCCCTCAACGTGGGTATGTCTGGTGTTTTATCATGATTAAACTTGAGGTTGTGCTTTATCAGGAAGGATATAGCACAGCGGTCCTGTGCCCTTCCACACTGTATTATATCATGGGGTACATAATGTTAATAGGCATTATTGGTGATGTTCCTTCATTGGTTAAGGTGGTGTCTGCTAGGTTTTTCCACTGTAAAGTACCATTTTTCCCACTTTCCATACTCTTTTTTTTTTTTTTGAAGTGAATTACTAAGTCTAGTCCACACTCAAAGGGAAGGAGTAATATCTATATATATTCTCTACAAATTTTCTTAAAGATTTGTTCCTTTCCCCTATTTATTTGATCATTTATTTATATTAGTATGCAATCATGGCTATTTATTTTATACTTTGGGTTAAAATCCAGTAGAGTTGTTATTTATTTTGTTGTGCAAATTGTTTTAGCTTTGCCTATTGGGAACTCTTTGAAGTTGGCTCCTAAATCCTTCTGGTGTACCCTCGTCTTTTTTTTTTTTTTTTTTTTTTGACCATAGTCTTACTTTATAGCACTGCAGGTATTATCTGGATGCCAGCCCTAGAATTAGCCTATTTCTCCAAGGAACCCTGGTTCCTTTCATTGCAGAATGGTACTTAGTAACCAAGATTGTGGTTTAGGTGTGCTTGCTGCCACTGCATCTACAACTTCCCAGTGAAATGACCTAAGAGATATAAATATGTATACTAACAAATATATAGGTACACATCTCTATAATTATTTTTAGATCCATCTATCTGTATGTATATTAAACTGATTCTCATCTAGCACTACAAGGTTCATTCTAGTTATGCCTCTTTGCTTGTTCATAACTTCTTTCTCTGAGGGTGAGAAACCTGGCTCTTTTTATCTACAATTTATTTGCTTATTTGTTCAACCCTAGAATACTTATAAAGTGGTTTCAGAATAGTTAACGTTGTACCCCTGTGAGAAACAAATTGACCAACTAGGGTATAGTGTTTAAGTACTTTGTTTTGTCTTTAGCCTTATAGTATTCACTCATTTTCCAAAGTAACTTAGTTCAGCTCATTTTATTCCCCACTCCCTTCATTGAAGTTATGTCATACATTTGTAAAACAGATTTATTTGTCACACTCTGAATTCCATCTGGGATCTCTCAACATCCATGCTGATTTTTCACTAGGAAAATTTACTCTGCGTCGTCTTTGACAAACGCAGTCATGTGTCCACTGTCTCAGTACTATACAGAACGGTTCGATCACCCTAAAAATTCCCCTTTGTACTCAACCCCTCACCTCACCCCTCACAACCACTTATCTGTTCCATTCCTATAATTTTGCTTTTCCCAGAATGTCATACACATGGTGGAATTGTACAATTTGTAGCCTTTGCGTCTAGCCTCTTTTGCATAGCAAAATGCATTTTAAATTCATACACGTTGTGTGAATCAATAGCTCTGTTTTTTCTATTGCTGAGTATTTCATTGTATGGATGTATTAAGATTTGTTTATCATTTAACATTCATGTTCAGGTTTTAATACAAACAATTCATTTTGCTTGGGTAAATACCGACGAGTGGGATTGCTGAGTCATTGGTAAGTGTGTATTTAACTTTATAAAAACTGCCAAACTGTCTTCCAAAGTGAGTGACTGTGCCATTTTGCATTCCCACCAGCAGTGAATGAGGGTTCCCACTGCAATGGTATCTCATTGTAGTTGAAATAACTAATTTTCCCAGTGAAAAATGATGTTGGGCATCTTTTCATACGCTTATTTGCCATTCATATATCTTCTTTGGTGAGGTATCTGTTCGGATTTGTTGCTCATATTTTAAAAACTAGGTGTTAACTGAGTTTTAAGAGTTCAGTAAGTATTTGAGTACACGTCTTTTATCAGATACGTGTTTTGCAGATATTTTTTCCCAGTCTAGCTTGTCTTTTCATTCTCTTAATGTCTTTTAAAGTAAAGAACAAAAGTTTTTAATTTTGACAATGTCTGGTTTCTTGGTTTGGGTTTTTTTTTTTTAACGGATTGTGCTTTTGATGCTGTTATCAAAAAACTCATCACCAAACCCAAGGTGCAGAGTTTTCATTTTCTTCTGAAAGTTTTATAGTTTTATGTTTAGGTCTTTGACCCATTTGAGCTAATTTTAATACGTGGTATTTTAATATGCGGTATGAGATACATGTTTATATTTTCTTCACTGAATTGCCATGACACCTTTGTCAAAAATCAGTTGATGATCCTATAGAGACAAAGTAGATCAGTAGTTGCCTGGGGTGGAAATGGGGGGGTGATGACTGCAAATGGGTATAAGGCATCTTCTTGGAGTGCTGGAAATGGAAAATTGGATTGCGGTGATTGATGGTGTGCAACTCTTAAGTTTACCCAAAAAAATTGCATTGTACACTTAAATCAAGTAAATTTTATCATATGTAAATTATACTTCAGTAAAGTGGTTTGAAAAAATCAATTGGCATTTTTTTGTGTGCATCTATTTCTGGGCTCTCAGTTCTGTTTCATTGATCAATGTGTCTGTCCTTTTAATACCATGCTGAAATTGGATCCTGTTAGTCATCCAACTTTGTTGTTTTTAGAATTGATTTTGGCTCTTCTAGTTCCTTTGCCTTTCCATATAAATTTTAGAAACGGCTTTTCAGCATCTACACACAAGCCTGCAAAGATTTTAATCAAAATTATATTGAATCTATAGATCAAATGGAGGAGGATTGATATCCTAACAAATATCTCTCCATTTATTTATAACTTCTTTGATTTTTGTTGGTCACTCTTCCGCAGGTTTCTTTTTTTTTTCTTTTTTGAAAGGTTTTGAACTACAAATTAAATTTCTGTAATAGCTCTATTCCTATTAGCTATTTCTTCTTGAGTGAGTTTTGGTAGTTTGTGTCTTTCGAGGAATTGGTCTGTCTCCTCTAGATTACTGAGTTTATGGGCATTTATTTTTCATAGTGTACTCTTACTGTTCTTTTATTTAGTGGGATTAGAATAGGAAGATAAAAAGATGAAGTGAGATAAACCCCAAAGAGAAAGTGGCTAAGAATGATCCAGAACAGATGAAAGATGGGAATCCAGAGATACAGGAATCCAGTGCATAGTATATATATCAATAATGTTCATCAGTAGTGAACTCAGAAAACAATTCAATTACATCATCAAAGTACTTGGAGAAAATGACTGTTGACCTAACAATTGTGAATCTGGCAAAACTATCTTTCAGGAACAAATGTGAAAAAGACATTTTCAAATATAAAAAACCAAGTTTATCATTAGACTAACCTCAAAAAAAAATTCAAATAAGTTTTTCCACAAGGCATGTCTGTTATATGAGAAGGAATGCTGAGCAAAGATGTTGATTAATCTTAAACTTCTTTTCTGAATGAAAATAATATGATATTTAATTTGGGAAAGTAAAGAAATAGGGCTAAAATCCTAAAAAATAAAGTCATGTGAGTCAGGAGAAGATTACATAGAGTTAAAGCACTCTAAGCTCATATTGTTCAGAGTGTGAATAATATTCTTTCATCTGTACATTCAGTACTAATTGTACATTTACTATCATGTCTACTGATACTGTTTTAGTAAAGGGGCGGATCAGTGAATAAGACAAATTCTGGTCTTCATGGAGTTTACATTGTAGTTAGTGGAGACAGTAAGCAAAGTAAGTAAATTGTATAGCAGGTTAGAAGGTGATAATTGCTATGGGGAAAAAAATGGTGAGAAGGATGGGAAACACTAGGAATTGGAATTACACTTTATCAGTAGCTGGCCAGAGAAGACCTCAATGAGACGGTGACATTTAAGCAAAGACTTGAAGAGAATGTGGGCCATGTAGACATCTGGGGAAGAGTGTTCCAGGGAGAGGAAACAGTATGCAAAGGCTCACAGGTAGAAGCATGCCTGGCATGTCCAAGGAACTTCAAGATGTGATGAGACTGGGGTAAAGGGAGCTGGAGTAAATTGTGTTGGATAGATAATGGTGGCAGTCTGCTTTGAAATGGTTTGTTGATTTTGTATGTTTTGCTCATGAGAAAAAAGTATGAATGGCTTTCATTTTCCAAGCAGGCATCTGCTGAATCCCAGACAGGACAGTCAAGTCAAAACCGACCTTTAGGCCATTCCTGCTCTCTGTCTTTTGAACACCATTGAAAATCCAGAATGCCAAAAGGGCACAGCTGCCGGATTAAACTTTTAGCTTCATCTCTTAGTGTTTTTATTGCTGGTGTTTAAAAAATCACCGTCCAGGTCTCTGGAGTGTTGGCATTAGGACCCAGGCAAAGCGCAGAAGTTGTGTTGAAAGCTCAAGAGTCCGGACTGCTGAGGACCTGAGTTGTTTCAGTAGCTTCTGTTAATATTTGTTTGCAGCCTTTTCCCTTCCGGTGGGTGGCAGTATTTCACTTTTGAATCCTCTTTTCTCTGAGGGAATTAACTTGCATGAGGACAGCACAGAGTAAGCACCTCTTCACCCATCACCCCCAGTCCTGTTAACTGTGGGTTGAGTTCGTTTGGAAAACTACTCGGAAAACTGGAGGACTTACTCCTACAGGTTGATTATGAATAAATTTCCAGAGAAGGTATCTCACTGCAGGAGCGTCTGACTCAGCCCCGGCATTACAGAGTGAGAACAGAAGGGTGGATCTGGGGCTTAGAGACAACAGTCAGCCTGGTGGTGGCAGGGGTGTTACTGAGCCTCAAAGATGAACACTTATTCCATCGTTTTTTAAATTCATTTAAGAAAATGTTTCAGATGTATTTGATTTCTATTGCTATGTATTAATTACCAAAAAAGTAGTGGCTTAAAACAACATCCATTTATTTATCCCCCCTCTGGGGGTCTGCAGTCCTAGCATGGCGTGGCTGGGTTCTCTGCTCAAGAGTCCCAGGTGCAGAGTCAGGGTGGCAGGAGTCCTCCTCGGGGGCTCCGGGCCTCCGCTAAGCTCACACAGTTATGGCAGGGTTCAGATCCTTGCCCTCCCTGTTTCCTTGACCATCTGCCTGCCGTCTGGAGCTACTTGCAGCTCCTAAAGCCTGCCTGCTTTCCCAGACACAGTCCCCTTCTAGCTCTAAAGCCCTGGGGAATCTTTCCTGTGTTGAATCCTTCTAACCCTGTGACTCTCTGACTTCCCTGTCTGACCTCCAGACCGGATTGAAAGCTTCCTGTGCTTAGGTCAGGCCCCAGATCTCCTATTTTACCTTAACTGCATCTGCAAAAATGTGAGCAGATAAGGTAGGGGGTCCCCAGAGAAGGAGAAACAGGCATGGCTTGCTTGACATAAGAGAAGCCATTTTTGGCCTAAGCCATTTTGTGATCTAAGCCTGGCCACAATGCTTATCCTTGAACAGGTGTCAGTAATAATGATCTTAAGAGAACAAAAGGGCAAACTTATCAGGCAAGAGAAGTAACAATAGCAAAGATAATGTAACGGTGGTGAAGACTCCCAGTGAAGACTCCCAGTTCTGTTTCAATAGTAAAGATTAGCCTGAAGCCTCAACCACCAGAACTGGAACCTAAGGGCTCATGTTGACCTTTTCTAACCCTCCTGACTTCAATCAACTACAGCTTGGACTCTGTCCATTGCCCAAGCCCATTCATGAATATGCTCGTACCTTTAGCTTAAAACGTTCCCAATTTTGCTACTCTAGGAGACACTGCTTTGAGAAAGATTCTCAGTGTTTTCCTTACTTGCTGCAAATGATAAGTCCTTTCTTCTGTTGCTCTTTGGCTTGGTTGTGTCCTTTGGCTTGACACCCACCAAGAGGCGAACCCAGTTTTCAGGTAACATTTTGACCTGCCCTGACAGTGGGCTGAGCATACTTCTGGGGCTGAGGATACATTTAGGGAGAGAGACATCGGTACTTGGGGTGGGAAGGCAGCAGAGTTCACAGGAGCTGAGGCTGCAGGTGGCCTTAGGGTCGGCCAAGGGAATATCACCGGGGCTTGTGACACTGGGTTTGTCTGGGGAAAAGTGTGCTGTGATTTTCACTTGGCGCTTGCACAGGGCCCCCTGGTTGGGAGCTTCATGAGAGGGAGTGTCCTGGGCTATGTCTACAAGTTGGCTGTCTTCTTGGTCTGCCCTGGATTAAACCAAGTCATGCTTGGAGTAGCAGACCCTGTCCACAACCCATGGTCTACCCTTCTGGTGGTCCCCCTTCTTTGCCAGTGTGTTCATGGAGGCACTTGGGGAAGGGATCTCGGCATGAGTTAGCCCCTACTCCAACCCAAGGGAGTCGATCGTGACTGATCTAAATTGGTTTGATCATGTCACCTCTGTCCTTTAATTGGTCTAAGAGTGGCCATGTGATCCAATTCTGGCTGATGAAATATTAGGGAAGGTCTGCTGGGGAGGGCACCCCTCCCGAAGGACAAGCAAAGCCTTGTGAGTGAGAAGATTTTTGTCCCTCCCCTTCTTCCTATCTGGAACTTGGATGTAATGTCTGGAGGTGCAGCAGCCTTCTTATGACCGTGAGTGTCAAGCATACAACAAAAACCAACAAGTAAGGATGGTAGTGCAGAAAATAGAGCCAGGATCACTGGTATTATCCTTAAGCAGCTGAACCAATGTCAGCAACTTCTGGATTCTGTGTTACGTGACAAAAATTACCCCCATTTAAGTCATTCTGAATTAGGTTATTATTTGCAGTGAAAGTATTTTTTTAAAGTACAAATTAGGAAATAAAGAATTATAGCACATAAACTCTTAAAATTAAAAAAATTAAAACTTATTTTAACTTAGGTCTGTCATTATTTAATTACTATAATCTAATTTTAGATATACATATATAATTTAAAATTATACTTGTAATTAATTATGTTAATATAGTTTAATTTAATATAAATTAAACTTATTATTCACTATTCAAGGAAATAGTCCAACCCATTACCTATTTCATACCTAGACATCAGCCTCTGGTAGAGCATTTCCAGCTCTTGGACATGGCTGTGGCTAAGTTACATTTCAAAAATCTGACAGCAGAAGTGCTATGGGGTGGGCACCAAACAACGAGTAGAAAACATGAGCTGAGCACTTACTATGTATAAGACATGTGCCGGCGGCTCTGCAGGCATTATTTCATCCTCGTGATGATCATACAGAATCAACAGTACCATGATTATCTCTATTTTGCAGGAGGCACACCTAAGTTCAGGAGTGCTACGTACAGAAAGTAAGAGGTGAAGCTGGGCAACATGATATCTGCTACAGGAAGAGGCCAGACCGTCTCAGGGTCCATTCTGTGGCTGAAGGTCTTGTAGGAGTTTGAATAGACAGGAATGGTGAGAAGTGAGTCATCTTATGCAAAACTCAAAGACTGGGCCAGAGCAGGCAGGGCCATAGTCACAGGGTGAACGTGGTCAGTTTTCTACACAACAGCATCATTTGTCATACTGTTGATTTGAATTTTATAGATTATTTGTATACACGTTGACTATAAAACTCTATGAGATTTAGAGGCATAAGAATTCGCTGCCCACATATTTAAGTAACATTATACTAAAAAATCGTTTTCATGAACAGTAAGAGTCTGAAAGACTTTTTCCTTTTGAAAGGGAATGTGGACATGAATTACTCAAGTGTGAGAAATGAGATAGCGGAGAGAGATGGAGGCGGGGCGGGGGTGGGAGGAACATGTTAGGCAAAGGAAGAGCCAATGAAAAGCTTCAAAATGAGGGGGAACGTACATTGTTCAGAGGTCAACCAGCGACTCGGGCAGCATTCAGGCACGGATTTTAGAGCATTCCCTCTCTGGTTCTCTTCTTCTGGGGAATTCTTCCCTCCCTTTTCAGCAGCTGTTGTTGAACTGAATCCTATCCTCTGATTCTCCAGTAAATATGTGGGTTTTTAAAATGGTAGCTGTGCTTTGTAGAACTTAATTGGGGCATGTCTTCAATTAAAAAGCCATGAAAATTCATCCAGGGCTTTCCCTTCTCCTGAATTTCAACCTCTCCACCTTCGGCCAGTTTTGGGTCACTTAGCAGTGCTCCAAGGCAGTTTCTTTTTTTTTTTTTTTTTTTTTTTTTAATTTTTATTTGTTACCTTGTTACCAAATGCCTGGTTTCATTGTTTAGATACAACTGAAGTGATTGACAATGTGTATAGTCACGATTGTTCTCTTACACTAGCCTTATTTTACGATTTTTAATATCTGAATTATTCTACACAGACCTAGATTATCCATCAAGCATTGATTTACAATGTTGTGTTAGTTTCTGCTGTACAGCAAAGTGAATACATGTATCAACTCTTTTTTTAGATTCTTTCCCCATATGGGTCATTACAGAGTATGGAGTAGAGTTCCTGTGCTATACAGTAGGTTCTTATTAGTTATCTATTTTATGTATAGTGTGAGCAGATTGTTCTTTGAGCTCTTGGAAGGTAAGCGTGATCTTACTCATTCTAACATTGTGTAGTCTCACTGAGGGTCTCACTCATGATTGGTGGTCAAAATATATGTGTTGAGTTGATTTGAACACCGTAGAGTGTTGTGAAAGCAAAAAAGATGATAAGCCCTGTTTCTGAAAAGGGAATATATGAAATCAGAAGTATGAGTCTCTTAGAGAAGGGAATCGCATTTAGTTACAGGGAAAACGAAGTAAATCACTTGGATCTATAAGTATTTTGTTTCTTGAGGTTCTATGTTTTATGTTCTTTCTCTGGACTTTCGAGATCACTGAAGGGACCCAGGGGGGCTGCACAAAGAACGTACCTTATAAATTAATCAGCTTGAGACAAAGTTCTTGTAATTAAACTCAACCATGGCCTTTTTTTTTAAAATCATTTTCTCCTTTATGTTTCCTGACATTTTCTATAAAGAGATAAAGATTCTCTTGTCAAATTGGGTTTTTTTTTCAGAGTCTATCTCTTATCCCTCTGAAATGTAAACTTCTATGCTTAATGGATAATCTAGGTCTGTGGAGATTAATTCAGATAAGAAAACTCGTAAAACAAGGCTAGTGTAAGAACAGTCGTGACTATATTCTACCCATTGTCAATCACTTCAGTTGCATCTAAACAATGAAACTGGGCATTTGGTAACAAGGTAACAATAATGAACTAGTTTTCTTTTTTTACTTTTTTTTTTTTCTGTTTAGAGTTAAGTCATTTGTTTTTTGTGCTTAATAAAACCTCTGGTCTTCAAGAGAGAGATTTATAATTGCTGCCTTATCCTGCAGACGTTTTCAACAAATTTATATGAAAGTGTTTTGGACAGTTTCTAAGTGTAAACATATTGCCAGTTGTCATTCATCTGCAGTACTCAAAACATGCTGATTTTGTATTTGTCTGGCTTCTGTCATAGCAGCTGCAAGAAAGAAAATAAAAAAATCTGATGCTTGTGGTTCAACCATAGAAGGGGCTGACTGGACGAATATAAAACAGCCAGTGAAAAAGTTAGGCATTTAGTGTTTTTCTAAGACTCATAATGAAAACAAAGCAGCAATACCAGTACAGACTCTGGTTGTCCTGGTGATGATTTTGACAATTTTTTCAAATCTAAAACATACAGAAGCCTAGGAACTGCCTCACAAGACACGTGATCCAAGGACGCCAGGCTCTCTGAGGCAGTGAAATTTATGTTTAGGAATTTTGGTTCAGGTGAGACAAGTCTTGTTTCGGTTTGCACCACTGTTCCTGAATCTCCATGTGTTCACCCACTGGAAACCTGTCCTTTTGGGTTTTTTTTTTTGAATGGAGTTTTCATGACACAAGCATGATTGATTAAATCTTTGGTCATTGGTGGTTAAATGCAATCTCCAGTCCCTCTTCCCTCCCAGGAGGTGGGGGGCCGGCAGTGTGAGGAGACTGAAAGTTCTCTAATCACATGAATGCCTCCCCTGGCCACCAGCCCCCATCCTTAGGTGACCTAGAGGCTTTCCCAAAAATTACCTCATTAACATAACAAAAGACCTTTATCACTCTCATCGGTTAGAAAATTCCAAGGATCTTAGGAGCTCTGTGCCAGAAAACGACCTGATCAGAATGAAGAAAATGCAGCGATAAGAGTCTATAAAAGGCACCAGTTGTGCCTTAGTTCTCCTTTCACATTTTTGTTTGTATTTTTATAAAAGCCCTGTTCATTCTTTTCACCAAATTTAAACCAGGACCCAGGGCCGTTTCTACCAGAAGACGAAATTTTACTCCCCACACATTTCTCTCCTCCTATTCTTCTTGGCAAATTCTAGAAGTAGGTTTGCCAGATTGAGCAAATAAAAATACAAGGTGTCCAGTTAGGTTTGCTTTTAAATAGATAACAGTTTTTTCTTGTAAAAGTACACATTCCATTTATCTGAAACTCAGACGTCATGTTATCCTATCCAATAAACTTTTTCTTTGCGGGCAGTGAATGACCTGATTTTGTTTGGGAATCTACCCTTTCTTAGGTGGATTTACTTCGGAACTCAATCCTGATTGGGCTAAGTGAACCGTAGTAGTTCCATTCTCCTCCACAGAGACTGGTTTAAACATGGTATATGGTTCAATTCTTGACAGTGTGATTTGAGAACAAACCTACTGGTGTAGAGATTCTGGGAAAGGCTTCTTTGCTAGTTGAATAAAACACATAAGAAGAGCTGGCCTCTCTCATTCCTCTGGATTTTGTCCTGTCTAAATGTGACACCTGCAACCGTGGCAGCCATCTTGAGACCATGAGGGCAGCTAGACTGTGGGACAAAGGTAACTTTTTGAAGACGGCAGAGCGGAGAATTGGGAAGAACCTGGATCTCTAATGATGTCACTGATCCACTGAATTAGTTAAGCCTGAAGATACCTGACCTTGGAACTTCTTACTTGATGAGATAAAATTTCCTTATTGGGAGTTCCCCAGTGGTCTAGTGGTTAGGATTCGGCACTTTCAGTGGCCCGGGTTCAATCCCTGGTGGTTGGGGAACTGAGATCCCGCAAGCTGCATGGTGCAACCAAAAAAAAAAAAAAAATCCTATTGTTTAAGGCATTTTGATTTGAGTTTTCTATTACATGTAACCCAGAGCACCCTAAATGATAAATTATTCATTAGACCAGAAAACTGAAGCTCAAATAGGTGAGATAAGTTACCCAATGTCTCCAAACAAGGAATTACTGGGGTTAAATTTGCCCACAGGGCTGTCCGACTTCTCTCTGTTATACCAGTTCAACCATTTCCTTATAGTTTGACTTTGGACAAATTCTACCACTTCTCTGAACTTTGACTTCCTTGCCTGTAAAGTAGGGATGTACCTCTTCCCTCACCGTGATGCATTAAAGATTGAAAGAAATAGTGTAAACAGAAAGGTCTGCTTGAAGATGCCTAGTAAATTTCCTCCTTTCTTGCCCAGTTTGTGCTTTTATTCTTAGGAATATTCCTTTACTCCTTACTGTGAGAGGAGATGAATAGTCTTCTCATTTTAAAAAGGGCTGGCATTGGGCTTCCCTGGTGGCGCAGTGGTTGAGAATCTGCCTGCCGATGCAGGGGACACGGATTCGAGCCCTGGTCTGGGAGGATCCCACATGCCGCGGAGCAACTAGGCCCGTGAGCCACAACTACTGAGCCTGCGCGTCTGGAGCCTGTGCTCCGCAACAAGAGAGGCCGCGACAGTGAGAGGCCCGCGCACCGCAATGAAGAGTGGCCCCCGCTCGCTGCAACTAGAGAAAGCCCTCGCACAGAAACGAAGACCCAACACAGCCAAAATAAATAAATAAATTACTAAACTCCTACCCCCAACATCATCTTTAAAAAAAAAAAAAAAAAAGGCTGCCATAATTTAAGGACTTATAAAAAATAAGTAAACTTTCCCATTCCATGGAATTACTTAGACCCTGGGGTGTCTCACTGTTCACCGCACTTAATGAAGCTCATCAACTCACTGAGTTCTTCAGACTATGGGGATCACTCACAAATATGTCCCCATGCTGAGCGTTTCCTTCCATCTTGTTACGGCTTTTCAGTCCAGCCATCACTCATCTCTAGTTTTCACACTGTGGATGACAATCACAGTGGCGAATAGTGCCCACCTGCAGCCTAGAGGTAATGGTCCTTGGAACCATATATATACATTTTTTTTAAACAACAAAAATTTATTTTCTTATCGTCCTGGAGACCAGAAGTTGTAAATCAAGGTCTCGGCAGGGCCGTGGTCCCTCCAGAGGTTCTAGGGGAGAATCCTTCCTTGCCTTTCACCGTTTCGGGTGGCTCCAAGCAGTTCCTTGGCTCGTAGCTACATCAGTCTGTGCCTCCATCTTCGCGTGGCCTTCACCTCTGTGTGTCTCTCGTAAGGACACTGGTCAGAACCGTACTTAACTAAAGACAGAGGCTGGGACATCAGTTTTGAAGATACTGGCTAAGTGACCTTGGACAGGTTGCTTAATCATTCTGAGCTTCACTTTTCCTTATCAAGAAAATGGGAATAATAAGACTTAACCTCACAGACTGACGCAAGGATTACACAAGGTAAAGTGAGAGCTTCTGATGCCTAGAAAGTGAACAGAACATTGTCACTTTCAGTAAGTCCTACCAAACATACACAGCTCAACATTCTGTTAATATCACCTCTGCAGCAGCAGCGTCAACTACCTAACTATTCCTTTTCACAAAAAAAAAAAAAAAATCATAAAGAAGGGTTTTAGCTTTTCAATCACACATCATTCCTCTTTAGAGATTGAGCAGTAATCAAATTTCCAGACCTTGTGTGTCCTGCAGGGGCATGAATCGGTCACAACTCAAACAGATCCTCCAGCAGCTTGCTGGCCCCTCACCAGCATCGCCAGTTTGAATAAAAACAGGAAAACCTCTGGGACTCTCCAAAAGCCCATCTTTGGCGTTTGAGTTAACTCGAAACCTGGGCACGTGATTATATTCCCTCCGACGTAGCCCCCTCTAAATTAACTGACCCCAGTTGAGATCACTCAGTCCATTTCAAAGGTTAAGAAAAAATGACAAAATAAATTGTTTTCCTAGAATCGATATAAAATGTGCTTCTGATGAGACGTTACGGAAGATAGACTAAAAGAATCCTGGCTAGTCACTCAGTATAGATTCTCTTACCCCTAAATCATTGCTCCAGCTGGACTGTATTTATGGAAGAGCCCCTCAACCCTTCCCTCTCTCTGCCCTCTTTATGAAATCAGAAGACTCAAATACAGTGTGTGTGTGTGATCTAAAATAAACATTCGCCAAACCCCAGGAAACTCTCTTGCACTCTTTCTGAACTACTGCCCCCCTCCAGAGGTAACTAGTATTCTGACCTCTATTACTTTGCCTTTTTGTATCTTTGAACTTCACATACATGGAATCATGCAGTTTGTACTCTTGTATTTGGTTTCTTTTGCTCATCAATATGTTTGTTAGAAATGATCCACATTTTTGCTTGTAGTCATAGTTTTTGTTTTGTTTTGTAAATAGAATTTATTAGTGGTTTTAAGATCACAGCAAAATTTAGTAGCTGGTACAGAGGAGCCCCATATACCCCCTGCCCCCCTCCCATCCCACGCATAGCTTCCCCCATAATCCACATCCCCCCTCAGACTGGTATTTTGTTACAATTGTCATGTAGCACAATGGTTTTCAATCAGGGCAGTACTGTTCTCTTAGGGACCACGCAGATGGAAAAGTGTGGTGCTGTCTTAATTGTGACAATCACTGGCTCACTACTGGGCAGGCAGTGGGCAGGGGCCGGGAATGGTAAAGGTCCTGGATTGTGCAGTGCAGTCCCACGAGAGAACAGCTAGCTCAAACTGTTCATTTTACAGGGGAGTTAAAGCCCAGGCAGAAAGATGCTTGTCTGAGATGACCTGGGACAGGACACTGGCCCCAGGGTCCTCACTTCTCCAACACAAGATGCAGCAGTTAAGAGCACGGGCTCTGGAGTCAGATAACCTGGGTTCAAATCCATAGTACATTGTGTTCTGTTTGTGTGACACTGCGCTAATTATTCATCTAAGCTTCCGTTTCTTCATCTGTAAAATGGGAGTAAGCATAGTATTTGCCTTGTAGAGTAGTTTTTTGAGGGTAAAAATGAATTAATTTACCAGCAGAGTGCTCAGAACAGCACTGGTACAAGGGCAATGCTCCTTAAATGTTGGGTGTTACTATTTCTCACAATATTTGCGTGTGGTTGTTTTTGTGAAGATGGCTAGTATTTTCCTTTTTTAAAAAATAGTTTTAATGCAGTATAATGTATTTATTAAAAAGCTCACATATCATAAGTGTGCAGATTAATGAATTTCTGCCAACTGGACCGATCCTCATAACCAGCATCCTGATTTAATACATGGGACATCGCTGGTACCCACGCAGCCCTTTCTGCTCCCTGCTTGTCACGACTCCCCGCAGAGTAAACCATGATTCTAACAGCATAGATTCTTTTACGTCCATTTCATACTTTATATAACAGAATCATATAACGTGTACTTTTTATGTGTGTCTGGCTTCATTCACTCCCCCTTATATGTGTGAGTTCCGTCCCTCCCTCTTCCCCCTCCCCCGTCTCTCTCTCTTTGTTTATTGGAAAGGGATAAAGTGCCAGGCCAGGGGGAAAATACATGGGTGGGTGACTTAATAGGAATTTTTAAAAAGGAAAATATGCTACTTAGATTAATTAATGGGATTTGGTGAACTTGCTGCCTTATTAAAATCCTGACATGGAAGAATCCCAAGTGTGGTAAGAAGAGCCAATTAGTGATTTGGGCTTTGAGGAAGGGATACAAGAAAGAGAGTAATGATAAATAAAAATGTACTTAGCATCTATTCCGGGGCAATGAGTCAAAGCAGGCCAGTTGCTAGCGGAGATAGCTGTTCACCAGAGCCCTTTCTAGAATTTGTCTCCCAGTGATTTTATTTATCATAACTGATGTTCATTTCTTTATATAATGAAAACACATTCTAAGTACAAGATGTTTTCCATTCCCAGAAAAATGATCTGTGCTGCCTGCAAACATTTTGTGAGGTGGCCCCAAGTCAGCCCACTCCTTCTTTCCCCAAGCACACCGCCCTGCAGACTTGTTGGCATGTTTGTGCAATAAATAAGTAAAAGTCTGTTGACTTCATGTTCATCTTCATTTTTATACTCCCGTAGGAGTCATTGTCTGCTTAATTGCAGGATATAGAGGTAATCATTTTTCTCTATCTTTCACCAGAGCTGCAAAACAAATTCTGAGCTAATGGTTCCACGAGGCAGGAAGTCATCAGAGAGTTGCCAGGCATTTCAAGAGCGGTGTAATAGGAAGAAATAAAGAGCATAGCCCTACAGAGAGATTCATAAGTGATTTAATCAACACTTCACACAGGGAGGGAGAGTTGCCAGCTGTTACCTGCCAGGTGAGCCTGAGTGATGCAGTTACAATGAGATCCAATTTATGGCAGAGTTGGGATTGCTTCTAGGTGGGATTGAATGGAGTTCAATGTGACTAAGATAGAGTAATAGGGGGGAATATTTTTCTTAAAGAAACAATGAAGGAAGTTGCTGTTGGAGAAGGTCTGAAAGTAGAAAAAGCAAAGGTTTGGACAAGTTTCTTCTTCACTTTTACAAGAATGAATTTATTTTATTGTCAGTAGAATCAGACATTTTTAGAATTCTTAATAATTGCCTATATAGGATCTCCCTTGTTTCCTGTACACACCCATGGCTTTAACCGTCACCTGTATCTATATATCCAGATGTTGGTTGGGCATCTTCATCAGGATGTCCTGCCATCATCTCGCAGGTAGTTAAGTCCAAAGGTGAGCTCACCATTTCTATCCCTTTTCTCTCAAATCCGTTTGCCGCTGTATTATTTGACTTGATAAATGGCACTCCCCAGTCCCTCAAGCTCAAGCTCCACACCTGGGAGTCAACTCACTCTCCTTTCTCTCTTTCTTCTCACTTATTCCATTGTTGACAAATCTTGCAATTCTACCTTCTAAATACCTCTTAAGTCCAACCCTTCATCCTTTCAATTCTCATTACCACTAGAGAATTTTGATTCCTTTCTATTTCTTAACCAGTAGTCTTCCAAGTAGTCATGTGGTCTCCAGTCTCCCTTCTCATCAATCTACCCTGAACATTGATGTCATGGCAAAGAATATCAAAAGCATATCTGACTCTAACAATGTATAGAGAAAATTATACACAGTGACAAAGTGGCATTTATTCTGGGTATGCACGGCTGGTTCATGAATCAAACATCAGTCTGTGTACTCCACCACATCAACAGGCTGAAGAAGAAAAACCATATGATCCTACCAAATTGATGCAAAAAAAAAAAAAGAATTTGACAAAATCCAACCTCAATTCATGATAAAAACTAAGAATAGAGGGGAACATCCTCAGCTTGATATGGAACATCTGCAAAAACCCTACAGTTAACTTCATCCTTAATGGTGAGAGACTGGACACTTCCCCTTAAGCCTGGCAGCAAAGCAAGGAATGTCCTCGCTCATGACTCCTGTTCAACAGTACTGCAAAGTCTAGCTAGTGGAGTACAAGAAAAAAATATAAAGTATACTGTTCGGAAAGTTTTACTTCCAGTAAAATGCAGAACTATAAAGTTTCTAGAAGAAAAATCTATGTGACTTTGGCTTTGGTGATGAGTTTTTAGAAAAGACCAAAAAAGTGTGATATGTAAGAGAAAAATTGTTGAAACCATTTTCGGATCACCTTCCCTGACCCCAAGATACTCTTCTTCATTCCTTGAAGATTTGGGTCCTGGCTCTCTCCATCCCTGCTTCTCATAATGCCTGATGAATTTCACCATCCACATGGACGATTCTGCAGCATCTGACCTCTCCGTCTCCTGCCCTTTTCTCTTCCAATGATCTTGTCCTCTGCTCTACCTCAGCATCCCATTCCCAGGGTCATATCCTGATTTTATCAGTATCCATAATTGCATCCCCTCTGTATCTTATTCCATTCTGAAGGCTCTACCTTCAGAATATATCCAGAAGCTAATCATGTTCCCCACCTCTGTCACTGCCATTCTGACCCAAGCCACTATTGTCACCTGTCTTAGTAGGTTTCACTGCTGTCCCCCCATGTTCTTCTCTGTAATCTCGTCTCCATTCAGAATCCAGAGTGATTCTTGAAAAATGTAGGTCAAATCATGTCCCTCTGCTTCTCAAAGTCCTCCAGTGGCTATTTCACTCAGAGTAAAAGCCCAAAATGTTCAGTGTTCTACAAGACCCTCCATAGTCCAGCCCCATCAGCTCTCTGGCTCCCAAATCAAGCCACCTTTCCCTGTCTCTATGCCAACCACACTCCCCTCCTTGCTCCTATCGAACATACCAAGTAAGCGCCCACCTCGGGGCCTTTGCACATGCTGTTTCCTCTTCCCAAATTATCTTCATTGCTATTTCCTAGATTTCTGTATGGCTTGCTTCCTCTCTTCCTCAGGTTTGTTTATTTATTTTTAATTTTTTTAGCAATTTTATTTGTATAAGTACAGAATTACATATATATACATATATATATACACACACATACATATATATGTGTGTGTATATATATATATATATATTTTTTTTTTTTTTTTTTTTGGTCATGCTGTGCATCATGTGGGATCTTAGTTCCCCAACCAGGGATTGAACCTGTGACCCCTACAATGGAAGTGGGGAGTCTTAACCACTGGACTACCAGGGAAGTCCCAGATTTATTTAAATATCACCTTTTCAGGACTTGCCTGGTGGTGCAGTGGTTAAGAATCTGCCTGCCAATGCAGGGGACCTGGGTTCGAACCCTGGTCCAGGAAGATCCCACATGCCACAGAGTAACTACTGAGCCTGCACTCTAGAGCCTGCGAGCCTCAACTACTGAACCCACATGCCACAACTACTGAAGCCCGCGCGCCTAGAGCCTGTGCTCTGCAACGAGAAGCCACCACAATGGGAAGCCTGCGCACTTCAGTGAAGAGTAGCCCCTGCTCACCACAACTAGAGAAAGCCCACGTACAGCAATGAAGACCCAGTGCAGCCAAAAATCAATCAATAAAAATAGAGTGTATAAATATTTTTTCAGATAGTCTTTCCTTAACCAACTTAGCGATCCCTTCTACACTTCCACTCCATCACTCTCTATTCCCTTTACACTGATTTTATTTTTTCCATAGTGCTTATCAGCAGATGTAGAGATGTAGGTTTTAAAAATTTTTTTAAATTAAAGTATAGTTGATGTACAATATTGTGTTAGTTTCAGGTGTACAGCAAAGTGATTCAGTTATATATATTTATATATATGTATTTTAAAGATTATTTTCTATTACAGGTTATTATAATAATCTTGTAAGATGTTGAATATATCTTGTGCTGTACAGTAAATCCTTCTTGCTTCTCTGTTTTATGTAGAGATAATTAATGGCAGTGACAGAGGTGGGGAACATGATTAGCTTCTGGATATATTCTGAAGGTAGAGCCTGCAGAATGGAATAAGATACAGAGGGGATGCAATTATGGATACTGATAAAATCAGGATGTGACCCTGGGAATAGGATGCTGAGGTAGAGCAGAGGACAAGATCATTGGAAGAGAAAAGGGCAGGAGACGGAGAGGTCAGATACTGCAGAATCGTCCATGTGGATGGTGAAATTCATCAGGCATTATGAGAAGCAGGGATGGAGAGAGTGATGGTAAGCCAGGACCTGAATCTTCAATTAATCCCATACTCCTAATTTATCCCTCCCCCACCTTCCCCTTTGGTAACCGTAAGTTTGTTTTCTGTGTCTGTGTGTCTGTTCTGTTTTGTATATAGATTTATTTGTATTATTTTTTAGATGCCACATGTAAGTGATATCAAATAATATTTGTCTTTGTCTGACTTACTTCACTAAGTATGATATTCTCTAGATCTATCCATGTTGCTGCAAATGGCAATATTCTTTTTTATGCCTGAGTTATGTTCCATATTATATATATATTCCATATATATATATATAATCACATCTTCTTAAGCCAATCGCTACTGATGGGCACTTGGGTTGTTTCTTTCTTGGCTATTGTAAATAGTGCTGCTATGAACATTGAGGCACATATATCTTTTTGAATTAGAGTTTTTGTCTTTTTCGGATATATACCCAGGAGTTGTTTATACCCAGGGTCATATGGTAGCTCTATTTTTAGTTCTTTAAGGAACCTCCATACTGTTTGCAATAGTGGCTTAAGTATGTGTTTTTGATATTTCTTCCCCAACCAGAATATAAGCTGCACGAGGGCAGGGACTTTGTCTTTTTGTTCACTGATTTAGCCTTAAGAATCTAGAAGAGTCCTTGCTAATGTTTGTATGGACGGAAGTTCTGTGTATCCTTTAGGACTCAGATTACATGTCATTTTCTAGGGAATATTTAACCAACCCTACGTCCCCTAGGAGCTTAGGATGGGTTGGCCATTCCTTCCTCTCTGCTCCCAAGTGCCCTACGCTCAGGGCTTTGTAACAGCATATTGGTCTTTCTGTCCCAGCCCCTCCCAACCCCTGCCCCCCGCCCCCAGTACTGATTTGTAAGACTTTCTTAAGTATGGACCAATTCTTCCTTCTCCTGCTTATAGCCCTGGTACCTACCACAACACTTGGCACATAGAAATGCTGACTGAGGGACAAAATGATGTAATTTATGTGAAAGCACTTTGCGTACACTCACCCAAGAGTCATACTTTCACATAATTTTTAATTATAGTTGATTTATTGGACTTGTCTGGAATTGCTAGCCTTCTTTTTGTTCACTGCCGTGAGTTTATCCAACCTCTGTCTATTTAGAGTTTATCCAACCTCTGTCTGTGCTCCCAAAATAGCAATATAATTTTCTCTGATTGATGCTGTTTCTCTGTATAAAATGGTGAAGGTGCTGGGTTCACATACCTGAGCTCTCTGGCTCAGGTGGGTTTCAGAAGGACTCTTGAGAGTTCAGTTCAGCTGGACGTGCTTGGTATCAAATGAGATGAAGTGGGGAGAAATAGCAAAGCGCTTTGGAATAGCAGGCATGATAAGGGCCATTGTCATGCTGCTGCTGTGATAGGCAGTTTCTAGACCTGTTCTGTGAGTGTGCTCACTGGTAGCCTCATCTTGTTCGAGCCTAAATTGCTCAGGATTTGAATTAGCATGTTAATAAGATTGTTCCAATGACAGAAAACTCTATCACATATTATGCAAAAAATCCTCTAGCATATGCATGTGAAAAAAGCCTCCTATGATTTTGTTTTCTTTACCTGTCCCTGCAAAGAAAATGGAATTATTATCTGTAGTAAGATTGATTCTTTCCTAAAAAAGTTGTTACCATTATGAAAAAGAATTACCAGACATAATAGAGGCTGACAAACTGTTATTATTATTGTTGTTGTTTTGCTTAAGCACATTTATCATTATAAGTATAAGAAAGAGAGAGAGAGCTCTGCATAAATCTTTTTGGTATTGTAAAGAATCTGTCTAATGCTCTAATTGTTTTAACCTATTTTATTATTATTTTTTTAAATAAAGTGGAGGGTGTCCTTAAAGAAATCAGGTTTAAGATTGTTGACCTGTCTTGTGTCAGTTTCCCAGAGAGAGCAAGTCTTAGAATTAAAAACAGCTGGGAGAATGGCGGGGTGGGGATACGGTAACATTATATGTTCCAGAAGGGGAAAGATGAAAGACAGGAAGAAGCTGGCTGTGCTGAAGACTGCTGAGAATTAGAGCAGGGGAACTTAGGGGACCCACTGGTAGCATTTTGCTCCCAAATGTGCTTTTTAACTCTTTAATGGCCAAGGATAGCTGGAGTTCCTAGAGTCAAAGTCATAAGGAGAACCTGGAGCAGTGTTTGGATGGGAATAAGTTAAATACAGGACAATGGAACAAGACCTGGATTTCATCATTATGGCCCAAGCTCCTACCCACTGCCTCCCAGAGAGCCACCATCCTCCCCTGCAATGTTTCCTGACTTCTTTTATGTATTTATTTATTTGGTTGCGCCAGGTCTTAGTTGTGGCAGGCAGGCTCCTTAGTTGTGGCACGTGGGCTCCTTAGTTGTGGCATGCATGTGGGATCTAGTTCCCCAATCGAACCCAAGCCCCTTGCACTGGGAGCGCAGACTCTTATCCACTGCACCACCAGGGAAGTCCCAATGTTTCCTGACTTCTGTCCTTGGGACAGAGATCCTGGGAGAGGCACGGGGTAGGAGCCACATCTCAGGACCCCACCCTGAGTGCTTAATTCCAGGCCCTGCCCGCACTAGCTATGTGACTGTAAGTTTCTTCATCCATCAGGCTTATTCTGGGGATAAACAAGTTAATATTTGTGAAACATTTAGAATAGTGCTTGGCGCATAGCAAAAATTATGTGTGTGTTAAATAAATTACTTTTTTTTTTTTGCTTTGTCCAAATACTTTTTTCCTATTTCTTTCCTATAAAGGTTTACATGTAACTGTATGTTTTAAAAGGAAACTTTATGTTACTAATGAAAATGGAAAATGTGTTTTTAAAAAGAAAGTAACTAAAAATAAAAATGAGGAAAACAAAACAATGTTAAATTCTAGCTATGTTCTGTGCCCTGTGTCAGGCTCTGAGCTTGAGGCCTCCTTCTTTCTGTTAAAAAGTGAGATTTGTCAAGGCTTGGTCATTAAAGATACAGTAGCACCAAAATGAGACTTTCCCTTTGTTGTAATCACAAGGATCAAGGAAGAAAGAAAGTTATAATAATTTTATTATAAGTTTCAATAATATATAATTTCACCTAAAATAATCTCAGGACCACCAGGGAAACACACACACACACACACACACACACACACACACACACACACACACTCTTTCTCTCTCTCTCTCTCTCTCTCTGTCTCTCAAATATGTATTTGGAAAAATGGAGGTTTAACCTCATTTCTCTCCTGCCTTGGCCACTTGTAAATTGCTTCATGTTTCCCAGCTCTGCGGGAAGCACATATTGTTGGTTGTCACTTGGGTTTTCCAGATGCTCTCCCTCATGGGATGCTGCTTCTCCTCCGTGGGTGCCAGTGGAAGTTAAAGGCTACTGTGGGGCAGGCTGTACTTCTCTTTATTATGCTGTCCTTCTACCCATCACTACGTTGCCACCAAGACCAGGGGTATATCAGACTCTGCTGAAGCATATGTGAGTCTGACCTGGCTCCTTTGGCTGTCAAGGACAGCCCTGACACAACTGGTGAAAGTTCAATATGGCCTAAGGATTAGGTCATGGTAATTCCCTTTCTATCTGTCTTTTCTGTATGTCTTATACATATTAACTTATTTTCTTTTCACAACAACCCCATGAGTTAGTAAATATTAATTTACAGATAAGGCAGCTGAGGCTCAGAGAGGTTAAGTAACTTGCCCAAGATCACACAGCTAGTAAGTAGGTAGCAGAGCTGGGATTGTCCAGATTCTAGACTCTGGGATTTTGTCACTGCACTGTACTGCCTCTCAATAAACAAACAAACAATAAACAAATAAGATAAGTACATTGTGGATCAGAGACTGACCTATGCTAACGAAGAAGACCAAAGCTGGGCATGTAGGGGGCTGGCTTTTGATTGAAATGAGGTGGTCAGGGACAACCTCACTGAGCAAGTGAGGATTTGAACCGAGGCCCGATGGGGCTGAGGGAGGAGCCTTGAAAAATCATTCATTTCACTCCTGAAATCAATCTTAGAAAACTTAACGGGATGTATTAGCTCTGGTCTTGCCCATTGCTCAGCTCAATGTAATAAGATATGCAGAATCAAATTTACAAAGAACATTATTGATGTTTGGTGCTGGGAAATAGACATGAGAAGATCAGAGCAAACAGGATGAGGATAAGGGTAGATTCTTAGAATTCTCGATGCCTGGTTCAAAGTGAGGGCAGGGTTACACCACACACAGTGTAGGCTCCTGGGGGCGCCGTTCACAGAGTAAGGGTTCCAGGGCCAAACAGAAAGCTGGGACGAAGTGAGAGAGTGTCATGGACATACATACACTACCAAACGTAAAATAGACAGCTAGTGGGAAGCAGCTGCATAGCACAGGGAGATCAGCTTGGTGCTTTGTGACCACCTAGAGGGGTGAGATGGAGGGTGGGAGGGAGGGAGACACAAGAGGGAGGCGATATGGGGACATATGTATATGTATAGCTGATTCACTTTGTTATACAGCAGAAACTAACACACCATTGTAAAGCAATTATGCTCCAATAAAGATGTTAAAAAAAAAAAAAAGGGCTTGTTCTGGAGGCAGCAGCTCTAGAAAGAGCAAGTGCTGTCCTGGGAGGGGGAAGGCAAGGGGTGTGGGCACAGAGCATCGTCCTAGGTGGTGGCAAATGAGAGAAGCCAGCCAAGGGTACCACGGAGAGCTGGGGGACTGTGGGTAAAAAAGGGGAGCATGCTCAGTTCAAAGGCCTCCAGATTCCAGTTCTAACAACAACTCTCACCTTTGTGTGTTATTCCTTCCAAGTAGGATTTTAAGTCCTTTCTGAAGCAAAGATACCTAGGTGTTGTATATGCTGCTAATTTGAACATCTGAGAAAGTCTGGCTTCTTTCTTCTGCTCTGCAGAAAGGTAAAATCAAGCCGAACATATGGAATTTTTTTTTCATTATTGTGGTTACATATTGTGTTATTCACGAGAACTCTGAAACTGTGCTGATTTGACTCTTCTGCAAGGAATCTGCCTTTCTGCTTTGAACCTGGAAAGATTTTTGGAAGGATGTGTCCTGGTAGTGGTTTGTAACTTGTCTTTTTTGCCTGAACAGTCATGAGTCTCTCATTTTTAAATTTGTTTTTTTCTTTTATCTTGATGTCTTTCCCTCCTTCCCCATTTTGCTTTTGAATATTGCTCTGATTTGCTTTTCCTTTTTAAAGACATAAATTATATTCATGGTTCTTACTGTGTAAAATAGTATCTGTATTAGGTAGAAAATAATGGCTTTAAACACCATCTATCTCCTGATGACTTTCAAGTTTATGTCTCCAATCCCAGCCATTCCCTGAGCTCTGGGGTCAAGAGAAGTTGGAAATCTTAAATGTTGTCAATGAAGTAGATAAAACAACAACCACGGTAACATCATGTGATCCAAACCTATCGAAATCTAGTCTGCAGAGGATGATTTATATAAAGATGTAGAGGGAGAAAGATGCAAGCCACGCTTGGGGAAAAAGCACTGCTGGAAAGTATGTGGATGTGAGTGGTTGCAAGTCGGGGGCAATAAGAAAAAGAGCTGGGTAGAGCTGGATCTCCCAAGACCTGAATATACTTGTCGGAGTTCAGATCTTATTCTGGGCTGTGGGGAGCCTGTGATTATGGAGACGGTTTGTTGAAAACTCTGTTTTATAAAGACTTATTTGGTTGCTTATGGAGGAAGGAATGGAGAAGGTTGTTGAGTTGAGGACAGGGAATGAGTTAGGAGGATGCTGCAGATCCAGGGTGAGAACCGATGAGGGTCTGAACCTAGACTAAAGGGGACTCGTGAGATATATGAACAGTCAAAAAAATATTCATGATTGGCTAAAAATAAAGGTTGCTTTCTGTTTCTTCAGAGGTTGATTTAGGAGACTGAGTTCTAAGTCACAGACCACTAACTAGTTTTGTGGCCCAAGGCCAATCATTCCTCTTAAACTTTAGCTTTCCTTCTGTCAAGTGGTGACAATGATAACCGTTCTGTCAACTCGGGATGCTGCAGCAGTTGAGAGAAGCAGAGAGCATGAAAGAGCAGCCACCACTGTGAAGGACTGTATCCATGGAAGTGATTTTTTGGGGGGGCGTGGTGGTTAGCACGCTAATTTTATTTGAAACGAGGACAGCAAGTATGGGCTGTGTTGGGAAGGACAAGCTTTCCATGGAAGCAATGTTTATTGGTGTTATTGTAGCCAGCTCTGGGATTCTGCATCAGTTAGGACTTTAAAACCATAAGGAGACATGAAAAATTATTATTAAAAAGAATGACTTTTTTTTGTTTAGATTTATGTGAAACAATAGCTGCATCTGGAGAGGAAAAATTTACTCTGTTGCTATGAACCGTGACAATCATGGCACACAGTGTGGTTTACAGCCACTTCTAAGTAAAATGGACCCACCCACTACCCTAGCTGAGGGCTAAATCCAAGGCAGCCACATTTGACACCTCAAGCCACGTCTGACTCAGCAGCAGCAGATTCATCTGCTGATCAGTGGTCTAAGATGTGCCCTCGTGTCAAAAACACTCTTCCAAATGGGAATAATGGTAATTAGTTGAGCCAGGGATGTAATTTCTGTAGGGAATTTGAGGAAGTAAAGAGTAAAGCATCCCGTCTGTGGCATGAGGACAATGTGATAGATGAGTAACATGGCAGAGCACTAGGGAGAAGATGGTATGGTGGTAGAAGGAAAATGGTAAGATGGTAGGATGGAAGAACGCTAGTAGGGAGAAGATCCAGGACCTTTGGCATCCAGCATCGCTGGAGTGGCTTTAGGTCAAAAACCACTCTTCAGTTGCATCCTCCACAAGGCCACGTCAGCTTTCACTACCTTGTTCAATATAATTTCATTCAGTGGGAATCCTTAAAATAACCTTCGCCCTTCACTTGAGTTAGCCAAGTCTCTTGAAACCGAAAGGCTATATAACACTACCCCTATTCACCTGAACTGAGAATAATCTTTTTTGAGGTGATTGAATTTAAAACAGAGGTCATCTAAAATTTGCTTAAATGGTTAAGTGAGATGGCATATGACTGGATAGACTTAGGAGTTTAGGTTAAACATTAGAAAAATACTACATTTCAAATTCCTCATTTATAGAAGGGCCATTGCTTTAAAAAAGGAAGATATCTTAAGACTAGTCAAGTCAATGACAGTGAGGACAAAGTTGAATTAATTCATGCAGTTGATGGTGGAGTAGAATAATCCTGGGCTTCAGAGTCAGAAGCCTTAACTCGAAGTCCAGGCCCTGTGACTTCCTGGTTGGGTGGGCATTGAGGTAAGTTGCTCAGCCATGCAGGACCCTAGGTGTTGAAAAATGGAGGTGTGGTGGTGATGGTAATGGTGACAACGATGATGATGATGATGGTGGTGGCCCAGGAGTCCATGGGATAATGTATGTGAAATACCTTATAAACAAAACTAATCTATATTGTTTTCTATTATTAAGAAGTTAAAGGGACTTCCCTGGTGGCCTAGTGGTAAAGAATCCGCCTTACAATGCAGGGGACACGGGTTCGATCCCTGGTCAGGGAACTAAAATCCCATATGCCGCGGGGCAACTAAGCCCATGCGCCACAACAACTGAGCTCATGCGCCTCAACTAGAGAGCCTGCGTGCCGCAAACTACGGAGGCCGCGTGCTCTGGAAACCGCGTGCCACGGCTACAGAGCCCACATGCCCTGGAGCCTGCGTGCCACAACTATAGAGAGAAAACCCGTACGCCACAACTAGAGAGAAGCCCGTGCACCGCAACGAAGAGCCTGTGCACCGCAACGAAAGATCCTGCAAGCCGCAACGAAGATCCTGCATGCTGCAACTAAGACCTGACGCAGCCAAAAATAAATTAAAAAAAAAAAAGTGTCAAAAATTAAAATGTTTAAGGTGAAAAATTTAAAAAGCAATAGCAATTATACACAGGAGAAGGAAATTGACTAGTTTCAGACAAATCACTAGGGAAGAGTTAATATGCCTATTCGACGCCACATGACAGTGGAATGTTTTGGGGACTTAACTTTTTTAAAGAAAGGTGATACTATTAATAATGATGATGATACAATGTTGCTAGTAATCGTCACAGCAGCCGCCACTTACTGAGCATCTCCAGTGACCCAGGCACAATGTAGTATTTGATATTCACTCTTGAATCCTCCAATAGCCATGTTTATTCTCCCTACTTTACCCATGAGAAAACCAAGGCCCAGAAAGGTTAAGTAGCTTGATCAGAGTAGAACAGCTTGGGATTCAAACCCAGGTCTTTTTGGCTCTTCATTCTGTGCCCATTTCCTGTTGACCTGATGAGCTCTTCCTAGGATGCTGAAAGAGAGGGACTGCAATGATCCTTGCAGATTGGCCACTCTAGGCCCTTCTTGTGAGAGAAAAGGAATCTGAGGTCCAGAGCCATGAAGTGGCCTACCCAAGGGCACACAGCTAGTTACTGTTGAGATCAAATTCTCAAACTCAGGGCTCCGACTCTCAAAGCAGTATCCTGTCTTCTATATTAGGCTGCATCTCTGGTGCAGCTATTTTGAATTTCCATGCAATCCTGCAAATAGGCTGTTGGTTTCATTCCAGAAAATTACAGGGCAAATTTAGCCTTCCCGAGGGAACAGCTGGCATGTGTGCTGTGCTGTGATGTCTGGAATTGCCCCACACCCTGCGTTTATGGTGGTTTGCCTCTGGCTTCTCTTGGAAGCAGAAAGCTGTGGCATAGAGTAAACAAATAAGGGAGTTCACTGAAAATCAACCCCTCGATTCTTGTGTATTAGCCACTTCCGGCACGAATGTCACATGGTACCACACCTGGATGGGAGCAGAGATAACACATTAATATGCTCACAACAGTCAGCTTTTATGGAGTTCTCATCACATACCAAGGTCTTTTAATTCTCACAGTTAAGCTACAAGTTAGTGGATTAAACCAATTTAACAGATGAGGAAATTGAGACCCAGGAACGTTAAGAAACTTGTCAGTGTTTAAAAAAAAAGAAGCTTAATGAGTACTGGAGTCAGGCTGTAGCCTTCATGCCAAAGCTGACATTTGTAACCATCATATGTACCTGCGCTGTGCTCAGAGCACTCTGCACCCATGGGGATGCTGGGTGGTTAGGAAACAGAGGCAAAGTTTTCCTTTCATGAAATTGATAGTTTCACATGGGACACACATGTGTACAAGCATAATTAACTTGAACACTTGTTATCTCAGAGAGAGCTTTGACTTTTTCTGCTGGACACTCTTTGAAGAGATTTCTGGGAATCATCTTAAATTTTTTTAACATGGCTATACCGTGAATTTTTATCCCCATTTTACAGATGAGAAAACAGACTGAGAGAGGTGAAGCAAATGACCAAACTTTCCATAGTTAATAAGTATTAGGGTCTTGATTCAGTCCAGGCTTGTAGTTACTATGGTCAAGTTTCAAAAAAGCATTCAAATGCTATGGAAATCCAAAAGGAGAAGCCCATGGAGTTGAAAGCCTATTACCCTAAACGCTTAGAACTGACTGATTAATTTCCCTGCCAACCTCAGTGATCTGGAAGGGCAGTGCAGTGCATGGTTTTGGAGGCAGTGTGTTGTAATCAAAATAGGAAGAGAATGGGCATCAGAGCTCCGGGTTTGAGACCACTCTCTTCCTCCAAGTTCAATGGCCATGAACTTGGCGGCCATTGTAACTTGGCTGTTGTTAAGCCAGGAACACCTTGGCTCTTTCTTCTGTGTCTTGCTTGCTGTTACGGAAAGGAGCTCATACACCTGGTTTATCTTATTTTATTTAGTTTTCTAAATTTATTTATTTATTTGTTTTTTGGCTGTGTTGGGTCTTCATTGCTGCGCGCGGGCTTTCTCTAGTTGCAGCGAGCAGGGGCTACTCTTCCTTGATGTGCGCGGGCTTCTCATTGCTGTGGCTTCTCTTGTCACGGAGCACAGGCTCTAGGCACGTAGGCTTCCATAGTTGTGGCTCGTGGGCTCAGTAGTTGTGGTTCACGGGCTGTAGAGCGCAGTCTCAGTAGTTGTGGCGCACGGACTTAGTTGCTCCGCACATGTGGGATCTTTCTGGACCAGGGCTCAAACCCGTGTCCCCTGAATTGGCAGGTGGATTCTTAACCACTGCACCACCAGGGAAGTCCCTAAATTAATTTTTTAAAATGCATTCAGTTGCACTAGCCACACTTCAAATGCTCAATAGTCACATGGGTTAGTGGCTACCATGTTGGTCAGTGTTGATAATAAAATATTTCATCACCGAAGAAATAGCCCTTTTTTAGGAGAACTGGGTGATCTTTTTTTTTTTTTTTTTTTTTGGCCTTGCTACACAGCTTATGGGATTTTAGTTCCCTGACCAGGGATTGAACCCAGGCCCTCAGCAGTGAGAGCACAGAGTCCTAACTGCTGGACCTCCGGAGAATCCCTGAGTGATCTTTAAAATATATATATATATTTTTTTTTTTTTTTTTCATTTATTTGGTTGCACCAGATCTTAGTTTCAGCAGGCGGGCTCCTTAGTTGTGACATGTGAACTCTTAGTTGTGGCATGCTTGTGGGATCTAGTTCCCTGACCAGGGATCGAACCTGGGCCTCCTGCATTGGGAGTGTGGAGTCTTATCCACTGCGTCACCAGGGAAGTCCCCCTGAGTGATCTTAATAGCGTGTTTTCCTTGAGATGAGGTGGTCTTATCACATAATTCTTAGAAGAATATGAGTTTGAGGCTTGAAGGCATTTAGCTTTTGATTCTGTCATTGAAGGGAATTAAGACACATGCCACTGGGTGGGAGTGGTTAAGAAGCCTGACAGATGGGTCCGCTCTTCGTGGGACGGTTTCCTTTTGCGCCTTTGATTACACTGGGTAACATGATGCTCAAGAACAGCCATGCACATCAATGAGTGTGGATTCAGCCACACCCCCAACAGTCTCACCCACCAGATGACTCTGAAACTCAGAAACCTGTGCCCAGGAGCTGGATAAAGCCAGACACCAGGACCTTGCCAATTCCTAGCCCAGAGGAGCCACCAAGAAGAGGAAGAATGGAGAAGCCATCCAAAGCCAAGTAATATATTTCCTTCTTCTAAAGTGAAGACTTCTGGGTGTGGCCACAGCCAAAGGGCTGGGAGCTGGGGGTGAGGGTTGCTCTTCAAAAAACCCTTAAAGGTTAACTAAGACTAAAGGCTTAGGAGGCAAAGGTTGTGGGCCAGGTGGGACATTTGGGCCTGATCATGCACTTAAAGGACACATTTTTCCCATATGATGAGAAAATATATAATTTTCATTGTAGAAAATCTGGAAAATATAGAAGTCATGAGGATTTTAAAAATCACTCACAATATCACTGGAGATAACCATTGTTAACATTTTGAACATTAAAAAATTTCCTTTAATTTTTTCAATTGGACTACAAAGGGTTAATATTAAATGCTGTTATTTTCGGAAAGCAGGACCTTTCCTTGTGTAATTTCACTATCCTGTAAAGCCACCTTAAGCCTGTGGTTTCTTTTCTCCCTCTGGCCTTCTCCTCCTGCCTCAAAATCTCTTCTCTCGGTTCGTGAATAAGAGGTGGTGTCTTTTTAGTCCTATGGTCTCATTTTTGGACTTGCCAGGGGAGCTTTGCTGGGGCTCAGCCTGCACCCCTGTGGCCACAAGGGCCTTGGGGGAGATAGTCGTGTGTTCAGAACACACGACTTGGCTCTTCATTTTGCTTGGGGCTGGTTAAAAGGGATCTAAGGACATTTGTATCTTTTCATCTACAAAGCAACTTGGTAGAATTACACGGGCAGCCCTCAGCTCTGCTTGGGGACGGGATTGGGGTAACAGTACATGATTGGGCTGCTGAATCATTTTTGAAAACTCAGTCATTTATTAAATATATCTGCTATGAGTACAGCACCTTACCAGGCACTGGGTCCACAAAAATGGATCACCCAGATTCTTCTCTCAAAGCACTTACAGACAAGTGATATTGATGCATAACAAAATAGACGACTATGATTTGGGTGTTGTGAGATTATGATAGGGGTAGACGCCCAGGTGGGAAGAGAAATTTCATCCATTCTGGAGGATCATGGAAGGCTTCTTGGAAAAAGGCATCTAAGCTGAGAAGTGGAGGGTGAATGGTAAACAACATTCTTGAATGTGGAAGTGGAGGTGAAGGTGAGAGAGAATATTCCAGGTAGAAGGCACAGCACAAGTAAAGGCTGGGAGGTAAGAAAGCATGATGTCTTTGGGAATGACAAGCTCAGTTAAGTATGTACGATGTCC
Source organism: Globicephala melas (assembly GCF_963455315.2). Lineage (NCBI taxonomy): Eukaryota > Metazoa > Chordata > Mammalia > Artiodactyla > Delphinidae > Globicephala > Globicephala melas. Next base: position 64,620,036 of record NC_083330.1, read on the forward strand.
ATTCTGTGTATTTTGCTGGTAAATGCTTGGACAATGATGTTTACTTCCGGACTGGCTTGTGTTAATCTCTGATGGCACGTTTTCCTTCCTTCCCAAGTGTAACTGCCACTGTTTCTAAAGAAGACTTGGGTCAAGGCCGCCTTCCTCAGGCAGCCTTCCTAGATTTCCTCTGGTGGAAAGAAACTCTCTCCTCTGAAATCCCATAGTGCTCTTCTCCTCTCTAAACTTTCCATTTATACAACAGCTACTTCCAATGTCTCTCTTGCTGCCTTCCTGGACTCTGAACAGGTTGAGGTCAGGGACAGTCTGTCTTCCAGAATCTTACCTGGTGCCTAGAACAAAGCTGCACTTACACAGCGTGTGTGTGTCCAGGGAGCACTGGGTTCATGGTGAGGGCTGGTCTTCTGTGCTGCTGTCTTGTATTTTTTGAGATTTTAGCTCATCCTCTCCCTCATTGTAATCATTCTTTCCCTCCCAGTGCCTGCCCTTATCCCCAGTCATGGTCGGGCTCAGGATAATTTTCAGAAGAGGATAATGGCATTCGATTTCATTTATGCAAGCAAATTGGATGTGTCAGGGTGAAGGTTTTAAGTGGCATTATAAATAGTGCCTGGGGTAAGGTCTGTGCTGTGAGTGGCAAGAGAGCAGAACTTCTCACGTGGGGACCAACACTTTAGTGTTGCAGAGGGTTTGGGGCAGGGCTTATATCCAGCTGTTATGCACTTGTATGGCTGCATTCATTGGTAAAATAATGAAACTGTTCCATACCAGTGGCTGACTAGCTCCATACCAGTGGCTGAGTGGGCTCCTGTCTTGAGCCCACTGAATGTCCTTCTGACACCCAGGACCACCTACATCCAGCAATTAATGGGTTAATGCCTGGCATGGAAGGAGATGTCCAGGAACCAGTGCCATTCTGACAGGTCAATACCCATGCCACCGATATTTTGATTATCACCCCTGATTATCAAGTATATGTCTGTCAGTGATAGTGAAGAGTTTCCTCCCAAAGAAAACAGATTTGGTGGGTGCATTTTGATAAAAGAGGGCTGATTAAGAAACCATATACAAGAATGATTCCAACCCCTGAGTTAATCATTTACTAACTGTATCACCCTAGGCATGTTGCTTCAACTCTGCTTCTCTGTTTTCTTGTCTGTAAAAGAGGGAAAAGAATTCACTCCTTTAGTATCCATCCATCCATCCATCCATCCATCCACCCATTTGTCCAACCAACAGGCAACTGTGCCATCGCCGGCCTGGAAATGTTGCCTAACAGTGGCTGGACAGACATTTAGGGAATTTAGTTTGGGGAATAGTCACAAATCTGGTTTTGAAGGTCAAATGAGACATTGAAAGCAAAAGCCTTTCAAAACTGTGAAGGATTTCACTGATGTTGGGGTCCTCGCCACATCAATAGCAACATTACTACCGTGGTGTTTACTCAGGGAACAGACTAGGGCGTTTTGGTGCAATATAACATCAGGAAGGCCCTTCAGCTCTTTATTTATTCATGCCATTTGGATAATCCTGCTGGTGCCGAAAGGACCATGAGTCACTTTCCATTTAACTAGTGTTTGGTAAGAGCCTCCTTGTTCCAGATACTTTTTTTTTTTTCCAAAACGAAAAGAGCTTTACAAGTTTTGCTGATTGTAAACATAATACACAGCCTTTATTAAAATGTAAAACAACACAGAAAAATGTATAAAGATGCAAGTAAAATTAACCCAAATCCTACTCCCAGAGATTAATACTCATCTTTTTTTTTTTTTTTTGCGGTACGCGGGCCTCTCACTGTTGTGGCCTCTCCCGTTGCGGAGCACAGGCTCCGGACGCGCAGGCTCAGCGGCCATGGCTCATGGGCCCAGCCGCTCCGCGGCATGTGGGATCTTCCCGGACCGCCGCGCGAACCCGTGTCCCCTGCATCGGCAGGCGGACTCTCAACCACTGCGCCACCAGGGAAGCCCTGACCTTTTATATTTTTATAACTATATTTCCCCCCCTTCCTGGTTTTATCTTTTGTGTCTCATGTATCCTTGCTATCTATAAAGAATAAATGAACTAACAGTGCCATAAGAGGCTATATTGTATTATTTTTATATTTGTATTTATATTAATATATTTCCTCCGGAGACAGAGGATGAAGCCATTCATTACAGCTGGGCCTTAGTCAGAGAAGGAGGAGACACAGAGCTCAGCAGTGAGGGGGGGACACCCATGACTCGGGCTGGAGGGCGCAGTGACTAATCTCACAGACTCCAAGAAGGACTGGCTGCCTCGGTTTGAATTCCCTTTCCACCACTTACTGTTTGAGTGGTCTTACCTGGGCACCTCTCTAGGTCCCCTCAGTTTTCTCATCTTTAAAATAGGAAGGACATTGTACCCACTTCAGGGGTCACCTTGGGACAAACTACGATGGGGCGTGTCTAACACTCAGCAGAGTGCCAGGCACATGGTGAACTCACCTCAACGAGCAGGTGCCATTCTTATTAGTCTCGGTTTTAGCAATTTGAGAAGGGCCTCCAGAGACCGAGACGGGAGGTCCTGTCTCAATCTGCCTTTGTGAGGAGGCCTGGCTTGGGCTTCCTCCTGGAGGCTGGTGTGGGAAACGTTTCTCAGCTGGTGGCTGACCAAAGCCAACACCTGGCCCCCAGCCCACTGTGGTTCTGTTGTTCTCGCCCGCTGGTCACTCCCCCTGAGGCTCCGGAGACCTTGCTGGCATTTTTTACATCTTTTCTTAAATCCCATGAGGAAAGTGATTTGTTAATGGGCATCTCTGAATCGGGGGGTTCATGAACCTCCTGGCAGGCTGCCCTCCTGAAGAACCAGTCTCGTGTACCAAAAGCCTCACCAAAGCTTTGCAGGGTCAGCGGGTGAGTTTTATCCCAGCCCGGCCTCCTTCCTAAGAAAGAGGCTTGTAGGAAATCATTCCCAAGAATCAGCTCCCTTTTCATGTACTTCCTCTTCATGTGATCGAGGAGGGGTGTTTGCTGCAGGTCTGACTTGGCAGTTAGCGTGTCTGGACCTCTCTTGGTTCCATTAGCATTCCCTTGCTGTGTACACACCTGTATGAGAAAGTAAATCTTGGGTTACAAAGACAAAAGGCAGTTAGTAGAGCAGGATTCCAGTTAAGAGCTCCTTACAAAACCTTTTGCCAACTGTCAAACCCACTGTGAGAGGCCACCATAGAAAAGGCCTGTCTGGGGAGCTGCAGAGACTTCTTTTTTTTTTTTTTCAAGGATGGAATTGAACAGAACCTGGGAAGGTTCTTTCCATCCACAAATTTCAAATGGCCTCGTCAACAATTCATTGTGTGCTATCAAATATTACTGTCTCTGTCTCCCCTTGGAGATTCTTATAATCCCAGCAGACCAGGGACTTAACACACTAAGTATGGGCAGTTGTGAAGAGGAGGGTAGTGAACTGTTTCCCAGTTACAGACACAAGGCACATACGGCTGGGGAATAAGCAATGATTTTAGGGGATACAGGGACAGGTTTTAGCCTCCACTGATGATTCTTAGTGATAATTAGCAATCACTGTAGGGATGGTAAATGGTGGTCTATAATCTTATTTTCCTTTATTACCTCTGAGTATAAAAAGAGGTTTCCCCTCTCTCTTCCTCTCCCAATACTTCCCCCTTTTCAGTATCAATATGGGTTTTTGGATTATTATTTAATGTGTTATAATCCCTTCCTTTTGTTATTGATTTTGATACTCAAATTGTTCCATATTTTGCCAGAGGGAGCCCCTTCAGGTTGGCTCCTGTGTCCTTTCGACATGTTCCCATAGGTTTCTGAGCATTTCCTTATTCTCCGGAGTAAGACTTTCCAGGTTATATCTAACCTCTTATGATTAAAGTGTTAGAAAAAGCAGGAAGGTGAAAATCTTTTCCCAACTTCAGCACTGGCAAACACATCCCAGAACCTTGGCAAAAAAACAGCACGTTCCGGACTGGACTTAACTGATCACTGAAGCTCCAGAAACGGGTCATAGGAAAGTCACTGTTGTCTGGGAGAGGCTGTGGGGTGCAGACATAGATAATCTATCAGAGCTTCAAAACCTTCTGTATAACATTATTTGGATGCCTACACTGGATGGGATGCTGAGGGCAAGAAAAGTGAAATATATCTTGTCTCTGTCCTTTAAGAGCTTTCAGTATGCTTGGGAAGAAATCAAGGGTGATGGTAACCGTTCTCAAATGCACTTCAATCTATCAGAATTTTACAGTTCCATGGAATCAAAGTCATCCCCTTTTCATTGTACAACAATAGTAGAACGAGGATGGCCTATTTCTCCTGGATCTTTTAAAACATGATAGTACTTTCCAGAAAGAGACTTGCCCTGTAGACGGTTTTGGTGATGATTCCCCTGTGCTGTGCTGTATAAGTGTGATTTGGGGTTTTTTGTTGTTGTTGTTGCACAGAACAAAATAACATGTAGGTTACCTCCAATAATGGAGCTTGTCCTATGGATACGTTGAATATGGGATAGTGAAGCAGTGAAGTGTGGAAGTTAAGAGCAAAGGTGTCAGAGACAAGAATTGGCTCTGCTACCTGCAGGATGGTTGATCCTGGGCAAATCAACTTAAGCTCTCTGGGTATCTGTTTCCTTATCTGTAAAATAGGGAACAATAGTAGATACTTTACAGAGTCGTTTTGAGGATGAAATAAGAATATAAAAGTGTTTGCCACGGTTCCTGGCATTCATTAATGCTCACATTATAATTGCCATTATTATTATTATTAGGGACGGAAGCGTTGCTCAGGAACTGGTATGCTGTTCAGAGTTCACATCAGCCCCTAGACATCAGGCTTCCCTTGGCTATTTATTGCTCGATCATTATGCAGACTCAGCTCCTCCGTCTCTGCTTTGACTGATTGCAGCTACCATGAACTACTTTCCCTCTTCTCCTTCTCCACCAGGTGACTTCTGCTGACTCATCGCTTTTGAAATCCTGTTGCTATTTCTCATTTCCATGGTGGGTGATCAAAAGCAATTCGCTGGTTTCCCCTTTCCTTCTTGCCAAAAACATCTTCTTTCCATTACTGTACATCTCAGGGAGGGAGAAGAAGGAACAGCAGTGAATTCAGGAAAACTGAATCCCATGTAGACTCATTTTAGGTCTCTTGTGCCTTAAGTGACCCTAGTTTGGCCTTTCAGATGACTCTCACCTAACTGTTTACACAGGGAACACCTCCTTGGTACATAGAAATGCCTTTTCCCACTAAGCTTCAAATGTGCTTAGCTTCTGCATCTCTAGGAAGTTTACAGAAAAGCTGTAGCCCAATTTGTATCAGTGGATTTATTCCCCTTTCATTCAATTGTTGAATCATGAAGGAGAGTTAGGTACAACCACTGACTTTCAACATTGAGTAGAAACATTTTAATATCAATTAAAACAACAGAGTAATGCCCGTAATAATAGGTCCAGTATCAAAACCTATAGACGATTTAGAGTCCACTGTTTACGTTTCCTATCTTATTCAGTTCACCTGTCTCTTAAAGGTGACACCTATTTTAAATAATCAAAATCAAACCATTTGCTAAAAATAGGAGCAAAGCTTTAATGTAAAGGATAATTAATTTCCTATTCTTCCAGGGACGATGACATTGAGGGTTGCCTGGGTCCCTTGCTTTTTCAGTCTGTTTTTGGCAGTATTATTGCACATCCATTTGGGTATAGCAAGAGAAGGGAATATCAGACCATCCTTTTGAGGCTTTTTAGCAAGGCTGAGGAAAGGATAGGTGTCCACTTGTTGGAGGGTGTCTACTTGTTAGCAGGATTTCTCAGATTGTGATCTGTGTTCCAGTCTGCCCGTCTCCAATTCAGGGGAACTGAATTAAAAAGTTTTGCTGTCAAATCAGGTTGGGAGCCACTCGATTCTGTGGTACTTTCATGCTTTTGAGGAGTCTTATTTCATGTAAGCGTACTGTTGAATCTAAGAAGCCCTGTAAAACTGGGGTAACTCCAGCATTTTCCAAATATATTTCAAAATGGAATCCCTTTATTTGTGGAAGGTCCATTTGTGAATGATAAAGTCTGGATTTAGAGTTCTGTTGGGGTGGTACCTCCAAAGAGCAGATTCCAAGATGGGATTGACGTGCTCAAGATTTATTTGGGGAAACGCGTGGGAAGGACAAAGAGGAAGGAGTAGGAGAAAGCAGAGAGTCTTCAGACCACGATGCAAATTTGACCCCTGTGATGGAGAGCAGGAAGGAAGGGAAATTGGGTAGGAAGATTCTTCTAAAACAGTTTCCTCCAGGTCAGGAGGGAGCCTTGTGGCCTAAGTTATCCGTTAGAGGCGTCCCATGTCTTGCAGGATTAGTTCACTTGCTGTGGTTAGTCATTTCCTGGGAGCAGCCCATGGGCAGTATGGCCTCATGTGACACAGTAGTGAATCGAGAGTTATAGGAGCTGGAGCGGTTAGTCAACTATGCTTCGTGCAGCCAGAGATCTGAGTGGCACTTTTTCATGACTGCCACAATTTCTAGCTTTGGCCCTTTTTTAGCCATGCAGACTTGAGTAAGTCATTCCAGGTTCTGGAACCTAAATGATTAATCTACCAAGTAGCAGGGAAACCTTTCTATGTCACATAGCTGCCGTGACACATAGTGGTACATGAAAGTTCTTTGTAATCTACGAAGCATTCTAGAAATAAGAAAGAATATTATGATGGAGTGGCTGAAGCCTTTTCAAGTGTATTAGCTGCTAGAAAGCCATTGTGCCCCTTGACCACATCACACTGTCTTTTCCCTCATTGCTCTGAACTTCCCACAGGCCCACTGCAGTGCTGGGCATCTAATAGGTAATGAGTAAGTGTTTGTTGAATCATGATAACAACTGTTATGAGTTCTCCAAAGAAACACTCCATGACTAAGACGGTATGTGGGATAAAGATTGTAGACGCTGAAATTTATTCCCTCTGGCAGAGGCCACATGGCAGGCGGCAAAGCATGGGGGAGGGTGGAGGATGATTTCTACTGATGTGATCTGCACTTGTATCTGGAATGGACGTAGCAGCTTCATGCAAAGGGTTATTTCTCTTCCCAGAGCGAGGAAGGTTGGAGGAGAGTTTCATAACCTTCTTGCTTTGCAATATAGTCTCTCTTTTGAGAATTTCTAAAATAATTCTGAAGCTAACTGAATTGTTAAGACAGTTCCCAGTCTGCATTTGTACATCTACAATTCCCATCTACAATTGTACAGCAACACTCCTCTGAAGTTCGTTTTCCAGAGCTGTATATCAGTTACCCTATTGGCCCCTTTGAGTTACCAACTCATCCTTTCCCCCTTTTGGAGAAGTATCAGTTGGGGCTAAAATGGTTAAGGGGCAAGCACAGCAAACAGGGTAAGTGGAGTAGCAGGGATGATGTGTGACTGGGTAATTTCTTAAAGAGGTGACTGTCGCTCATCTATTTGGTTCTACTTTCCTGAGAGGTGGCAGTTTTGTCTATTCCTTCTTTGTACATTTCTTTGCACCAGCTCAGCATTTTGTTCAATTAATGTTTGTGCAGGGTGCACAATTAATGCTGGGTGCAGGGAAGACAGTGGTGAATCAACTAGAGAGAGTTCCTACCCTAATGGAACTTTTGGTCTAATGGACACTCATGAAAAAAGTCATGTAAAAATAAAAGGACAAACTATGATAAGTGATGAAAAGAAAAAGCACGGGGAATGTGAGGACCTGCTGAGCCTATGGGAGGGGGCGGGGGAAGGGGAGCTTCAGGGAAGGCTTTGTGATGTTTTTTATTTTATTTTATTTATTTTTTTATACAGCAGGTTCTTATTAGTCATCAATTTTATATACATCAGTGTCCTTGTGACGTTAAGTGACATCTTTCTCAGGGATGGGATGGAGTTAATGGGGCAAAGAGGTGTGGGAGGGCATATGGATTCTAGGCACAGAGAAGAGCATGTGCAAAGACCCGGAGGGAAGGGCATGTTTCAGTCAAGTTGCTGAAGGAAGGTGGTGTGGTCGGAGCAGAGAGAGCAAGCAGTACGAGATGAAGTAGAGAAATAAGGCTGCGGGGTTGTCCATTTGGTTTTTCCCTGCGATGAGCAATCAGCAAACATTTATGATTGAATGTGTACTGTGCAGCTAGATGACTTCTGTTGTTATGATGTGTACTTGTATCTGAGCCAGACATAGCAGCCACATGGTAAGGCTGTCATTCTGCAAACAAGGAGAAATAAACTTAAATCCTAGGAGGAGGGATTTGAGCTTTAGCTAGAGAACACTTGGGGCCCCCTGGGGCTGTTGAGCTCAGAAAAGAGTTGCCACAGGATCTTCTTTTGTGAAGAACAGATCAGACAAGAGGAGGAGGTTTGGTTCCCTTGAACGGCTCAGGAATCAGGAGACAAGGTTCCAGCTCTGACGGTTCCATGATTGGCTGTGTGACCTCAGACCACATCACCTCTTTAGTCATCATTTTCCCCTTTTGTAACGTGTAAGGTTGGGGCTCAGTAATCTCTGACATCTTTGCTTCTGATTGGGATCAAATCTATGATGACCAAAAACAGGAGGTGGGATGCTTCAGGAAGCCTGTGCCCCATCTGTGAACCCCTGAGCCAAGGCCCATTTCTCTGGAGACAATGAGCTCAGTTGCGGATGTTGAACGAGGCTGCCTTGTGAGCTACTCTGTAACCTGCTCAGTCCTCACTTGCAAAACCTTCTCCCCACCCGCCTGCCTTCCTGCCTTGCTGTCCTGCCCCTTGGAGGCTCTTACACCACTGCCTGGCCCACAGGCGTCAACTTCCCATTCTTCCACATGAGGGGCTCAGTGGAGTGCACCCACTTTCTTTCCTTTCCTGTGGTGCCATTAAGAAGTGCAAGAGGGGGGCTTCCCTGGTGGCGCAGCGGTTAAGAATCCGCCTGCCAGTGCAGGGGACACGGGTTTGATCCCTGGTCCGGGAAGATCCCACATGCCGCGGAGCAACTGAGCCCGCAAGTCACAACTGCTGAGCCCGCGTGCCACAACTACTGAAGCCCACGCACCTAGAGCCCGTGCTCCGCAGCAAGAGAAGCCACCACAGTGAGGAGCCCGCGCACCTCAACGAAGAGTAGCCCCTGCTCGCCACAACTAGAGAAAGCCCGCGCGCAGCAACGAACACCCAACACAGCCAACATTAATTAATTTAAATTTAAAAAAAGCGCAAGAGGAAGTAACAAAGGGCAGTGGATCAGTTCCTTGGTGCTGCCATACAAATGACCACAAACTGGGAGGCTTAGAACAACAGAAATGTATCCTCTCCCAGTTCTGGAGGCCAGAAGTCTGAAACCAAGGTGCTGAGAGGATTATGCTCCGTCTGAAGGCTCTGGGAGAGAATCCTTCCTTGCCTCTTCCAGCTTCTGGTGGCCCCAGGCATTTCTCGGCTTGTGGTCCCATCATTCCGATCTCTGCCTCTGTCTTCACGTGGCCTTCTCTGTGTGTCTTCTTTTCTGTTTCTTGTAAGAACACTTGTCTTTGGGTTTAACACCCACTCACGTAATCCAGCATGATCTCATCTTGAGATCTTTAACTTAATTACATTTGCAAAGACTCTTTTTTGCAAATAAGGGCACATTCACAGTTTCCCAAATGTGTATATTTTGGGCAGCCACTATTCAACCCACTCCAGGCAATGACTTCTGAAGCATCTGATCCACCAAAATGCCTTCTTTTTATTTGTCTCCTTTCTAAACTTGACGTCTTTGAAATAACCTCAGACTACAAGTCCCAATGAAATGCCACAGAGAGCAGGCTGGAGGGCCTGAGAGCACAGGCTCTGAGGGCAGGTGGCCTTGGTTCAAATCCCAGCACTTACCAGCCCCTCTGTGGCTCAGTTTCACCATCTGTACATTGGGCACAGTGATAGTACCTACCTCTGAGGGCTGTTGTGGGACTTAAATAGGATAATACTTGTAAAAGTACCTAGAACTGGCCCCAAGTAAAGTGAAAACATATTCATTACTGCAAATGAGTAGGGGATGGTGAAATAATTAAAAATCCAACTTTGATGGCTGGACGGTGGCTAGAAAGTATCCAGGGCTTTGGCACTGTCTGGAGCTGGAGTTTCTTTGAGCCTTGACCTACCTGTGGCTACCTGACTTGGAATAAGACACCCTGGAGGCCCCTCCTCTCAGGATCTGCTCTGAGCTGCTGTGTTTGCAGATCAGTCTTGGGCTCTGGATTTCAAACAGAGATAGGGAGCTGCTGGGCAGACACAGCAAAAAGGGCATTTTCTGGGAGACACCTGCCCGTCTGGAGGAGACAGCCTCTTGCCCGAGACCCTCTCCATTCTAGAGGGTAGACTTTCTCCTCCCAAAGACCAGTGCTGGACGCTGCACCTCCTACCCTGCTGACCTGCCTTGAGGCCAAGAAGTTAGTTATCGTGAGTATTTCTGGACAAGGTCAGGAGCCTTCACTGGTCAAGGTGAGACCGGTTGCTCTTCTTCTTATTACTGAGCTGGACTCTGTTGCTGTCTAGGCTGCTGGGAACCTTAGAGACCTGGGTCATGATGAGCGAGGTTGCAGAGTGCAAAGAGGCTGGGCTTCAGCAACGGATGCTGTGTGGCTGTAGTCAAGTTTCCAAACCTCTCTGAACTGTGGTACCATCTGGGAAGTGAGGATTGCCCAGTACCTGACTCAGGTTAGGTGCTTGAAAAATTGTGGCTCTGATTGGTATTTGGGAGGTGGTATGGAGTGGAGGTTGGATAGAGTTTTGTCGCAGCTTAGAGCTGTGGGATCTTAGGCAGGTTACTTAACCTCCTAGGCTTTAATTTTCGCATTTGTAAAAGAGATTGAACCTTTCCATCGGATGGTTATTGGGATGATTAGATGAAAAAACGTGTATGCAGGACCTTAAGCCAATGCCTTGCTTATCCTACACGCTTAATGAACAGCAGCTATTGATTGCCCCAGAGCACTTCGAATAATGATACTAAATAATAAAATGGATGACTATAGAGAACAAATTATCCATCCCAGCATGGTCTAGGAGGAAGAGCATTCATCTGGCTGTGAGGAGACCGGGCTCTGTCCCCAGCTTGGCCAACTTGTAGCTGGGTGACTTTGAGCAAGTTGCTTTTGCTTTGAACAGTTGTGAAATTTCTTTCATTTGGCTTTTTTAACTATCTGGAGGAAAGTGATTAGATTATCATATTTAACCCCTTGGAGCATTTTCTGTAATGCACAGGGGTTCTGAAGTACAGCTCTATGGAAGGAAAAAGTCCATTTTTGAATGAACGGGATTCGAGGTGTGTCTGTTATCAGAGTTCCCCCGGCCTGGGTTTGGAGAGGGAGGGCTGTGGGGGTCCATGCTTGCTGAGGTCTTAGCATTTCTGGGGGGTGAACACAGGATAAATGGGCACCCAGAAGTCCCAGCAGTTTCAATAAACAGGTATATGATCTTGATTTGGTTCCTAGTTTCTTTCTGGGCCTCAGTTTCCCTACTGGCCAAACGAGTAGGTTAGTCTTGATGAGTGGTTTTCAAACTTTACAACTTAATATATAAAACAGATAGAAATGGAGCCCCTCAGATTGAAGGGATGGGGGAGTGTTCCCGGTGAATCTGAGGTCCTTGATGTCTCGTCTCAGAAAGAATTTAGTGAGAGACAAAGTGATAGGTAAGAAGTGGAGTGGGCTTCCCTGGCGGCGCAGTGGTTGAGAGTCCGCCTGCCGATGCAGGGGACACGGGTTCGTGCCCCAGTCCGGGAAGATCCCATGTGCCGCAGAGCGGCTGGGCCCGTGAGCCATGGCCGCCGAGCCTGCGCGTCTGGAGCCTGTGCTCCGCAATGGGAGACGCCACAACAGTGAGAGGCCCGCGTACCCCCCCACACACACACACTATATATATATATGTATATATGAACTTTGTCCTTGAGAACACAGCTCATTGGCACTGATTACTTAGCCACAGGGGTTTGCAACCCTGCTGCACTTTAGAATCACCTGGGGAACTTAAAAAACTACTGCAGCTTGGCCCCGGTGCTGACCAATGAACTCAGACTCTCTGGGATGGGATCTGGCCGTAGAGTGGGAGATAGTTTTAGAATGCTCCCTCACGTGAATCTGATGTACAGCCAAAGTTGACCATCATTGTCCTAAGTAAATGGATATGATCAGGAGAGCAGTAATGGGAAGATCACGGGCAGAGAGGAAAACAAGTTTCGGAGTCTTGACAAGGCAAGATGTCACATAGGTTTATATTTTAACAATCTTCTGTCAAAGCCCACATTACGGCTGTTTCTATGTTTGCTGGTTTGCCTTTAATAAATATATGCCAGTCCTAGAAGTAAGATGAGTACACAGATAGCATATACCCAAGAAGGTATTTCCTAGCAGGCAATGGGAAATTTACCCAAGGCTCTCTGGATAACCTCAAAATGGTGATAAAGCTTGATTTTGTTTTGTTTTTTAGGATAGACTTGATTACCTGCAAATCCATTCTTCTGATAAAGGAATTTTATTAAATATAATATATTTTTTAAAGTTTTAAAGAGTTCGTGTATAAAGAAATTCACAAATCAAAGTGGTTGTTTTTTTTACATATAAATTTATTTATCTATCTATTTTGGCTGCGTTGGGTCTTTGTTGCTGCACGCTGGCTTTCTCTAGTTGTGGTGAGCAAGGGCTACTCTTTGTTGCAGTGCACGGGCTTCTCATTGCAGTGGCTTCTCTTGTTGTGGAGCACGCGCTCTAGGTGCGTGGGCTTCAGTAGTTGTGGCGCGTGGGCTTCAGTAGTTGTGGCGCGTGGGCTTCAGTAGTTGTTGCACTTGGGCTTTAGTAGTTGTGGCTCACGGGCTCTAGAGCGCAGGCTCAGTAGTTGTGGTGCACAGGCTTTGTTGCTTTGCGGTATGTGGGATCTTCCCGGACCAGGGCTCGAACCTGTGTCCCCTGCATTGGCAGGTGGATTCTTAACCACTGTGCCACCAGGGAAGCCCCAAAGTGTGTTTTTTTTTTTTTTTTTTTCCACACTGGATGTTATGAGTGGAACTGGAGGGTGAGGTGCAGAGGTGACCTGAGTCTTCTTATCTGGGAAGGAGAGTAGCAGGGGCCGGTACTGGTCACATCCATTGATGCAATTAACTTAGTGTTTGGCCTCTTGGCCTGAGCTGCTTCTCTTCTGCACTGAAGGTAGAAAAGGTGATTCCAGAAGGGGAATCTGGTGACACAAGTGGAAAACCACAAGGTGACCATGGTTGTGAGCGATTTCCTGACCTCGGCTCCCCTGAGCTGTGGACATGATAGTAAAGTTGCTATTTGTAGAGCTTAGAGCAGTTCAGCATGAGGGTTCAATGAGGTGACATACACAATATCCCAGTGAGAAAAGCAGTGTTAACTTTACCACCACTTCCTGCAGAAGAGGAGCCTGGAGCTCCAAGAAGTCCTGTGGCCAGCTGCAGTGACATAGCTAGAAAGTGTCATAGATGAGACCCAAACTCCAGTTGCCGGGCTCCTCTTTCTGTGTGCCAGGCTGGCTGCGAGCCCTGGGCTCAACATGGAGCAACGCCGCCTTGAACCGATGTGCGGAAGCAAGTTAAACACGCGCACTGTTTAATGCTCTCGCTGTTTGGATGTAGATATCGGAGTCCTGGTAGCTTTCGCCCTGAGGAGACCAAGGTGGTATGGGGGTTGCTGTGTGTCTCTTGATTTATCTTGGGGTGGCCCTGGGAGGAGATTCAGTAGACCCTAAACTGGAGAGTTCCATCCTTTCTTTGAAGTGGGGCAGGAGGTTCCCATGCCGGAATCCTCGGCAAACTGGAGAGGGGGGCCGGTACGATGGCAACTGCCTTGAAGACTTACCAGGTAAGTCTTCCTGCTTTACTGGTTGATCCCAAAATATTGGCTGGAAACCCTGACAAACTCTTGTTTGTAAAAGTGGATAATAATAGCATCCTCCTCGTGGTACGTGGTGGGGATCCTAGGAGCTTATGTATGTAACATGGTATTCTTGGCACTTGGTGAGTGTCAAAGCATGTTTAAAACCTTCAGAACTCACTCAGGGGAATATTGTAGCATGTCTTCTTGTCATCAACATTGTAATACTTTATAGCATGTTTTACATTGTATAAGCATTGTTTCCTTTTTTAACATCACCTTGTGGATTTGATAAGAAATATTGTGTCATGTGAGAATGAAACGTGTTCATCTGATTTAAACATGCAGCCCCCAATTCTGGAGCTAACAGGTGGCTTCAAGCAGGGCCCTGAGCTGAGTCTTGTGTCTCCAATTTACCCTGGGCTGTGCAATCTGCCAGTGGCAAGATCTTTCAGGGCTGGCGAGCTGTGCCCTCTCTACTGTGGATGTCACGGGGCTGAGGAGAAGAAATCAATTTTCATCAAGAAACATTTTCACGCTGGGAGTCATGCTGGGAGTGCCCTTGATAACTGACTCAGAGTTTCAGGCAGACAACCTTGTGTGTTTGTGAAACAAACATCAATCCACCCAGAGAGCAGAGCTGGTTGTAAATTCTTTGGGCATTACTGGAAGGTTTCTGGCTTCCTCTGTAGGGGATCTGAGCTGTGTCTAGAGCAGACCTCCTGAGAACTGGTTCTTCTCCCAAATTAATTAAAAATCTCTGAAGGTGGTTCCGGACATTGGTATATTTTAAACTCCTTAGGTGGGTTTAATGGACAGCAGGGTTAGGAGCTCTTGGTTTTGGAGGGGCAGGGGTGCCTGACTCTGAGAGGTGGCGCATCTCTCCCTCCTCCCGTGCCCACGACAGTAGCCTGTGGCATGCCCCATGCCTCAGTCACTGCCCTGTGGGAGGGCTCGGAATGCTGAGGCCATCCGTGATGAACTGTCAGCTTCCTAAAGGAGTGTTAAGTCTCCCTCCGGTAGCTACTGTCATTTACTGGTAGCAACTTCCTGTTTCCAGATGGAAGTTACTCAGTCTTCTCAAGTACTCTGTTGAGCCTGCTTGCCAATTTCCCAGGAACATCAGATTCTGCCTCTGTGAAATGATCACGGCAGGGAGCCCTTGGGGACCACAGTGGCAATTCAGGGTCTGGACGGGACTGGCCTTGGACTCTCTGCATGGTAACTCTCCTTTGAAAACAGGAAAGCAAAAACTATTATTGGAAATTTCCTTTAAGAAATTTCAGAAAAAAAGGGAATTTCCCTTGTGTATTTGAGATTCCTGGGAGACTTAGAAGCGTGTTCTTATCACAGCTTTGCTTTGTCCTAGGTGCTTTGCTTACTTACCTCATTATATTCTTACAACAATCCTGTAAAGTATGTACCGTGTCATTTATCTCCATTGTACTCAGGTGGAAACTGGCTCAGAGAAGTGCTGTGACTTACCCAATCCGACCATGTCTGGGTGGTTCCAGAACCCATTCTTTTTTTTTTTTTTTTTACATCTTTATTGGAGTATAATTGCTTTACAATGGTGTGTTAGTTTCTGCTTTATAACAGAGTGAATCAGTTATACATATACATATGCCCCATATCTCTTCCCTCTTGCGTCTCCCTCCCACCCCTCCAGGCGGTCACAAAGCACCGAGCTGATCTTCCTGTGCTATGCAGCTGCTTCCCACTAGCTATCTACCTTACGTTTGGTAGTGTATATATGTCCATGCCTCTCTCTCGCTTTTTCACAGCTTACCCTTCCCCCTCCCCATATCCTCAAGTCCATTCTCTAGTAGGTCTGTGTCTTTATTCCTATCTTACCCCTAGGTTCTTCATGATATATTTTTTTTTCTTAAATTCCATATATATGTGTTAGCATACGGTATTTGTCTTTCTCTTTCTGACTTACTTCACTTTGTATGACAGACTCTAGGTCTATCCGCCTCATTACAAATAGCTCAGTTTCGTTTCTTTTTATGGCTGAGTAATATTCCATTGTATATATGTGCCACATCTTCTTCATCCATTCATCCGGTGATGGACACTTAGATTGTTTCCATCTCCTGGCTATTGTAAATAGAGCTGCAATGAACATTTTGGTACATGACTCTTTTTGAATTATGGTTTTCTCAGGGTATATGCCCAGTAGTGGGATTGCTGGGTCATATGGTAGTTCTATTTGTAGTTTTTTAAGGAACCTCCATACCGTTCTCCACAGTGGCTGTATCAATTTACATTTCCCCCAACAGTGCAAGTGGGTTCCCTTTTCTCCACACCCTCTCCAGCATTTATTGTTTCTAGATTTTTTGATGAAGGCCGTTCTGACTGGTGTGAGATGATATCTCATTGTAGTTTTGATTTGCATTTCTCTGTTGATTAATGATGTTGAGCGTTCTTTCACGTGTTTGTTGGCAGTCTGTATATCTTCTCTGGAGAAATGTCTATTTAGGTCTTCTTCCCATTTTTGGATTGGGTTGTTTGTTTTTTTGTTATTGAGCTGCATGAGCTGCTTATAAATTCAGAACCCATTCTTTCCATCATTCTACTGTATTTCAGGATCTCAAAGGACCCCCGGAGTCCCCTAGGCCAGTGCCCCCTGCTTTTGATGTTTGTCCTCTCTACATCTTTTACCAGTGGTCCTTAGGTCTCTGCTTGCACATCTCCAGGAACTGGGAACTCACTTCCACCCAGTGCAGTGCATTCCACTGTTCAGGCAGCACCAATGAGGAAGGCTCCTTAATTCCTCATCTGGATCAAGGCAGGACATGAAAAGAATAAATAAACAAATAAGGAAATAAATAAATAAGTGAATGGAGGGGACATATGTCTCCTAGTAGCTTCCTCTCATTAGTTCTAACCTTATCCCTTCAAATAATAACAAGAATAGCTAACATTTATTGAGCAACTAGTATGTTCCAGGTACTGGGCTAAATGCTTTACATTTGTTATCTCATTTACACATGAGGACCCTGGAGTTTTGAGAGGTTAAGTGACCTGTTCAAGGTCGCAGAGATGGTGCTGGGATTAGCACCCAGGCAGTCTGGCTGTGGAGACCCTGATCTTGGCCACTGCAGTTCACGCACTCTTGAGTCCTAAATATGTAAGAAAATGGAAAACTTCAGTTGTTCTGCCACTGTCCTCACATTGCTCAGGACTGCAGGATTCTCGCTGAGAGGGTCCGAGCCTTTGCTGCTCTCGCCTCCCTTCTCCTCCATTCCATCCCTATTCCTCTTCTTCCCGTCTCCAAAGGCCACACCATCAGCCTGCCCGACTCAAAGCCAGAACTTTTTCTGACCTTCCATCCTTCCGCGCAGCTCCAGAAATGGATTCTCTCAGCAGGCTGGCAGAGGGTCGGGATGCTCCTGGTGTCAGTTAGAAACAACAGACTGGGCCCCTTTCCAGGGCTGAGGAGGAGGCCCCCAAACAGCTTCCTGCTCATGGCTAATAATAATAATAATAATAGCTAACATTCTGGGCATATACTACATGTCAGCTGAGCTGTGCACTTGTGGAGTGACCTTAGTAAATCCCAGAGCCTCTTGACCTTAGAAATGGTCTGGAGCTCAGCTGTGGAGAGGGTGTTCATTCTGCTCAGGTGACCCTGTGGTTAGAGCCTGGGCTCTAAAATCAGACAGGCCTGGTTCCAGGGGTAGCTCTGACACTTAAGAGCTGTGTGACCTTGGAAACTTTACTTACCCTCTCTGGGCCTTGGCCCCTCATCTGTAAGATGGATAGGAGAGGGTTTCTGTGATGATTAAATGATATCATTTGTTTTGAATGCCTGGCACAGCTGAGTAAAGAGAAATGGAGAAGAAAACAGCTAGTGTTATTAGTATTTGTATTATGCCTAATTTAAGTGTGGTTCTAGGTGGACCTCAGGATTTCTGTTTAGGAGGGGGTTTTGTGGTTTCTGTAAGAGTCTGGAGAGCATGTTGGGTCATCCTGATACTTGTCTTTTGATGCCCATCCTGGGTGGTTTAGGAGGATGGTCAGGTTCCAGAAGAAGAACCCAGTGTGTGTGTGTGTGTGTGTGTGTGTGTGTGTGTGTGTGTGCGCGCGCGCGCGTGCGTGTGCGTGTATTTTCTCTTAACATGTCTGAATGAGTCAAAGTTATTATCACTGTATTTTATAATTTTTCTTTTTTTTTCAGAAAGGAGATGTTTGGGCTGAAGCTGAAGAAGAAGAAGAAGAAAGCAGAGAAGGGGTTAATCCTAGCCAACCAGGGTGCCCAAGGTGAGTCTTTTGAGGGGTGGGGAGGGACCACCACCCTGGGGCCTGCAGGTCTCCAGGGTTGACCCCACCTTGGCTGAGAATGGGATTCATTCTCCGAGGAGTGAGGTGGGAACTGTGCTGCCTTCTGGGTCTTCAGACCCTACCAACCCCAAGTGCAGGCCCAAAGTGATCCCCCCCTGCGCCACTGGTCATCTGGTCCCTTGGCCAAACAAGGATGGGTGGACACCTGCTGGACCCCGGAAGGATTCCCCCCAAGGAGGCAGTGACAGGGTTCAAGCTCCCATTTCTGTTCTGATTTGCTCTGTGGCCCAGGATAAGTCACTCAGCAGCTCCAAGTCCCAGCTTCTCCCTTTGTTAAGTGGGCATGACATGGGCTACTGAGCTGACCGCGCGATCATGGGGAGAAGCAAGTGAGATTTTGAAAATCAGAGGGAGGGTAGCAGCTGCTCTGGGGGAGGCTTTACATATACTGTCTCATTTAACCCCTCCGTCATCCTACCAGAAGGTGTGGCTATCCGAGTTTCACAAATGAGGTTACAGAGATTCAGAGAGAGTAAGTAAAGTGTGGAAAAGACCAGCTGCAGAATTGCAGGGCTCCGTGAAAAATGAAAATGCAAAGCCATTGTTAAGAACTTATTAAGAATATCTGGATGGTGACTGCAGAGCATTAGGCCAAGGGCAATGAGTTCCTTCTGATCACAGGACCCTACAGGGCTGCACAGACCCATGAAGCCAGCCTTGAGGGTGGGAGGTGCAGAGCCAGGAAGCAATGGCACTGGGATATATTGATAAATCCAGGCTCTCAGACTTTCTGCGCTTAGAATGGGCGATTCCTTCTCCAGAAGAGCAAAGCTCCAAGTTATAGTGTGACCTGTGCCAGTGGAGGCCAGGCCCCATATCAGGGAGACACTCATGTGTATTGAATCAAATATGATCAACTGATTCCAATGGACAGGTCTGGGGTGGTGTCTGGAAACTTACGTTGGGTGGTCGTGACAGCAACTGGTTCAAGGCTAGCTTTCTGGACCATTTCTAAACCAAAATGGTACAGTGAGTCTGCTTTATTTTCACCCCTCTCGTCTCCTTGGAGGGGTGCGTCCTTCACCCTTCACCGCGTACCCTGCAGGTGCCCTGCAACCTGTCCTCCACCCAGCTTCACTCCTCACCCTCGGGGAAAACCTAACCTTACGATGGGAAAATACAGAGACTCATTCATATTAAAGTGTTGATAGTAACGATCAAGTCATTCTTGGGTGGGACAGGAGAGGCATTACATTTTAGGTGGAGACAAGGCTTAAAGCTTAATAGAAGTACTTGTCTATTCACTCAAGTTGAAGGTATCAGGGATTGGGTAGAAAAGACTCTGGGGTCTTTCCTGGTGTCCTTGAAATTATGACCCTGCAGTAGGTCCTGGAGATACAAGGTTGAATAAGACACAGTTCCTTCCTTCAAGGACCTTATGAAAAATAATATCTATGACACATTGAAAAAGCCCCTCCTGCTTTTTACTTTACATACATCATTCATGACTCTGAAATGTAGTTTCCTTTGTCCTTGTTTTATAAGAGGTTCAGAGAGGATAAGTGTTTGCTAAAAGTCACACAACCAATAGGTGCAGAAGCAGGCTCCTGAGGCGAGGTCAGTCTTACACCAGAGCCCAGGCTTTCCTACCCCATAGGTCAGCCTCCAGTGAGGAGCCCTTACTGACTGCGCAGCAGGGAAGGAACAAGCTGGTGGAGATTTAGGGCAGCCGACCATAGGCGTTTCAGAGGAGCTGGCTCCCCAGGGCTCTTTTTTTTTTTTTTTAACATCTTTATTGGAGTATAATTGCTTTACAATGGTGTGCTAGTTTCTGCTTTATAACAAAGTGAATCAGTTATACATATACATATGCCCCATATCTCTTCCCTCTTGCGTCTCCCTCCCTCCCACCCTCCCTATCCCACCCCTCTAGGTGGTCACAAAGCACCGAGCTGATCTCCCTGTGCTATGCGGCTGCTTCCCACTAGCTATCTATCTTATGTTTGGTAGTGTATATATGTCCATGCCACTCTCTCACTTTGTCACAGTTTACCCTTCCCCCTCCCCATATCCTCAAGTCCATTCTCTAGTAGGTCTGTGTCTTTATTCCTGTCTTACCCCTAGGTTCTTCATGACATTTTTTTTTCTTAAATTCCATATATATGTGTTAGCATACGGTATTTGTCTTTCTCTTTCTGACTTATTTCACTCTGTATGACAGACTCTAGGTCTATCCACCTCATTACAAATAGCTCAGTTTCGTTTCTTTTTATGGCTGAGTAATATTCCATTGTATATATGTGCCACATCTTCTTTATCCATTCATCCAATGATGGACACGTAGGTTGTTTCCATCTCCTGGCTATTGTAAATAGAGCTGCAATGAACATTTTGGTACATGACTCTTTTTGAATTATGGTTTTCTCAGGATATATGCCCAGTAGTGGGATTGCTGGGTCATATGGTAGTTCTATTTGTAGTTTTTTAAGGAACCTCCATACTGTTCTCCATAGTGGCTGTACCAATTCACATTCCCACCAGCAGTGCAAGAGTGTTCCCTTTTCCCCACACCCTCTCCAGCATTTATTGTTTCTAGATTTTTTGATGATGGCCATTCTGACTGGTGTGAGATGATCTCATTGTAGTTTTGATTTGCATTTCTCTATTGATTAATGATGTTGAGCATTCTTTCATGTGTTTGCTGGCAGTCTGTATAACTTCTTTGGAGAAATGTCTATTTAGGTCTTCTTCCCATTTTTGGATTGGGTTGTTTGTTTTTTTGTTATTGAGCTGCATGAGCTGCTTGTAAATTTTGGAGATTAATCCTTTGTCAGTTGCTTCATTTGCAAATGTTTTCTCCCATTCTGAGGGTTGTCTTTTGGTCTTGTTTGTGGTTTCCTTTGCTGTGCAAAAGCTTTGAAGTTTCATTAGGTCCCATTTGTTTATTTTTGTTTTTATTTCCATTTCTCTGGGAGGTGGGTCAAAAAGGATCTTGCTGTGATTTATGTCATAGAGTGTTCTGTCTATGTTTTCCTCTAAGAGTTTGATAGTTTCTGGCCTTACCTTTAGGTCTTTAATCCATTTTGAGCTTATTTTTGTGTATGGTGTTAGGGAGTGATCTAACCTCATACTTTTACATGTACCTGTCCAGTTTTCCCAGCACCACTGTTGAAGAGGCTGTCCTTTCTCCACTGTACATTCCTGCCTCCTTTATCAAAGATAAGGTGACCATATGTGCGTGGGTTTATCTCTGGGCTTTCTATCCTGTTTCAATGATCTATATATCTGTTTTGTATCAGTACCATACTGTCTTGATTACTGTAGCTTTGTAGTATAGTCTGAAGTCAGGGAGTCTGATTCCTCCAGCTCCGTTTTTCGTTCTCAAGATTGCTTTGGCTATTCGGGGTCTTTTGTGTTTCCATACAAACTGTGAAATGTTTTGTTCTAGTTCTGTGAAAATTGCCAGTGGTAGTTTGATAGGGAGTGCATTGAATCTGTAGATTGCTTTGGGTAATAGAGTCATTTTCACAATGTTGAATTAGAGTCTTCAGCCCACAGAGCAAACAGGGCGGAGAGGAGTCAGGGCCCTCCTAAAAGTAAATAGCATCCATCCTACTGTCCAGGGGCTGACCCCGTGGGAGACAGCGAAAACAAAGTCTACAGAACTTAGTGCAAATTGGTCTTTCCTTCTTGGCCTGACTGGGGAAGTTAGGACTTTTCTGGGTGAAATGTTTAGAGATTCTCAAAGTCTGTGGCTGTTACATCTGTGTATTTTGAGACATAATGGCTATGCCTTAATTTCCTAAAATTCCAATGATCCTGACGCATCCATTAATTAGCTACCCAAAGAGTAGTTGTTGGGTACGTCCCATGATCATCCTTCGTTCATTTATTTAGCAAATATTAATAGAATGTCTGCTGAGCGTAGGGTCCTGTGCTCGGTTCTGGGTATGTAGTGGTGACATTGGATAGTTTAGAGGGAAGACAGCCCTGTGGAGGATTCTTCCGTTTGCCCCTCCAGATCTATCTTCCACTCTTGTCCACCTCTTCTCTGTCCCAGGAGGCTGACCTCTATGGATGCACAACCCAGGTCCCTTCCCCAAGGGGGTACCCCAGCAGGAGGTCTGGGGGAGGAAGGAGTGTGAGGTCAGGACCCAGTGGTTGGATGTGTCCCTCAACTGCAGGATGGGTGCCCCTCCACCTAGGAAAGCCGACTAGACCCGACTTCCTCTCCTTCCACGTTCTGGTAACTGTTCTCTCTCCTCATTTTGGGGCCCTCCACGTGGTATCAGCTTGGCTGCCCTAGCCACAGATAGCTGTACGACCCTTTGTGGTTTTCCTACACCCCCACCTTTGTAAAAAGTCCTCAAGTCATCCTGCTGTGGACGGGCCATCTGTTATCCATGGGGACCCTGATGCGGTAACTGCATTACAAGTGGAGAAAAGTGCTGTAAAGAAAATAGACAATGTGCTTACGTGGAGACTATTGGGGGATCTCTTTTAGTGTGGTCTGAGAGGGGCTCCCTGAGCAGGGGGGTCATATGTAAGTTACAGCATCGAGGGTGAGCCCCCGAGGGGTGGGCAGGGAGAGCAGCTCAGGCGGAGGGCTGCCTGTGAAGAAAGACTCCAAGCAGGACAGAGCTTGTTAGAAGGGATGGAAGTCAGCCTGTGTGACTAGAAAGCACTGAGGGTGGGGCCGGGGGGCAGGTAGGCCAGGAGGAGGAGATGGCAGTCAGGTAGGACAGGGAATTAGAGTTGCGTGTGCACTTCGGATTTGCTCTAAGTGCAGTGGAAAGCCATGGAGGGGTTTTCAAAAGAGAAACATGATTTTTTATTTTTTTAAAGAAGGTTGCAGTGGAGCTCCTTGGTGAGTAGATTGGAGAGAACAGAATGAATGAATCAATCAGTGAATGAGTTAGCTATGGATGACGCTTTAGCTCACTGCCTTCCTGCCTGCAGGCCTGTCTCACCCTCCAGCACGTAAACCCCTAGAGGGAGGGGTCCACGTTTTGTTAATTCCTCCATCCTGAACGTCTAACCTAGCCCAGTTTCTGGCATGTATAACGTACCTAAGAATGTTCACTGTAAACCTGATTCTCTAACAGTTGCTCCTCATTCTTTTATTTTTTTTAATTTATTTATTTATTTTATTTTTGGCTAAGTTGGGTCTTCGTTTCTGTGCGAGGGCTTTCTCTAGTTGTGGCGAGCGGGGGCCACTCTTCATCGTGGTGCGCAGGCCTCTCGCTGTTGTGGCCTCTCCCGTTGCGGAGCACAGGCTCCAGCGGCCATGGCTCACGGGCCCAGCCGCTCCACGGCATGTGGGATCCTCCCGGACCGGGGCACGAACCCATGTCCCCTGCATCGGCTGGCGGACTCTCAACCACTGTGCCACCAGGGAAACCCCGAAAGCATATCTTTAAATTCATAATCCAAAATTCCACAATACCAGGCATACAAATCTACTCCCTCTCTTTTTGGGAAACAGAAGATACATAGTATGTGTCTGGCTTTTCTGCCAATAAGATGTTAAGGTCCATGCGGTCAAGGACTGTCTTTGACCAGTCCTTGTACACCTTACGGCGACTGGCATAGCCTGGACACAGAGTTGAGGCTCATATTGCCACGGTGTGTCATATTTAATAGATCTGTCCCTGTTGTTTGCTTTTCTAGATGGTCAAGGTGAAGCAGAAGCACCACAGGAGGGGCTTTCTCACCAGGAAGGCCTGGGAGGAGATCTGATTTCTGACAATGCTTCCACCTCTCCTGTCCCCTCAGCTCCTCCAAAGAGGAGGTACAGTATTGATACAGGCAATCAGCACACATTTGCTAGCACCTCCCCTCTGCCAGGTGCTCCTGCAGGCTCTGGGAGAACAGAGAATAACACCTAGGCACCGTCTACAGGAGCTGAAGGTCTGAGGCAGGAAGACTGAGTGTTTTGTCTCCTCTACTTTCTCTGTGGCAGTGCTGGCCAGGGTCCCGGCTCTACCAACGTCTAGTCTTAAATTTCCTGAGTTAAGGTACTCATGTCCCTCATTGTTCAGGAATGACAGCAGCAACAGGAGACAGAATCAGGTGCTGTCCCTCACCTGCTCTTTAATTCATCAAGATGCTAGATGTCTTGGCTTTGTGTTTGTCCCAAATGAGAAAGTGGTTCTTACACTACCCAACAAAAAGTCAGAACAAACTGGCCTTCTGCGTGCAATTTGTTGTATCAGTTAGCTATAGGTGTGTAACCAATAACCCCTAAGCTCAGTGGCTTAATATGAGCACTTATCATGCGTTAGTTTGGATAGTTTTACTGGTTCCAGGTAGTCACAGGTATATGACTGATGTGTCTGTTGTCATTTGGCAGTTCTGCTGATTTTAGTTTGACTGTTGGTTGGTGGTGGGCTGGTCCAGTATTGCTTTACCTGGGACCACTGGCCTCTCCTCCATACGGTATTAGATCCTCCAGCAGGCTATTCCAAGCTTATTCCGATGGTGGTGATGGCAGGGCTCCAGGAGAGAAAGTGGAAGTACACAAGATCTCTTGAGCCCAGGCTTGGAATTGGCAAAAGTCATTTCTGCTGCATTCTGTTGACCAATGCAAGTCACAAGTCTAGCCCATGTCACAGCAAGAGGAGGCTACAAGTTACAGGGTAAAAATCCTGGACACAAGGAAGCCAATAATTGGGGCTATCAATGCTTTTAGTCTACCATATTTGTTTATGTCAGTTTCTTGCTAATGATAATTCCTCATGCCATCCCTTCCTTTTCCACTCAGAGTTGTTATTATCAGTAGGGCAAATTAGTGCTTCCTTGTGTGGCACATCCTGAGTTGGTGTTACTGGGCTGTGACAGGATGGTACACAGTGTATGTGTGTATGGGGAGGGGGGCAGGGGGCGGGAGACAGATGGAAATCAGAAAAGGTGATAGCTCAGAGCTTGACCCTTAAAAGAAGATGTGAAGTTTGTACGTTCATACTCACTGCAATGTCTCCCCCCCTACACGGCACCATGACAGCTACCACCCCCCCAAACCCCAGAATCAGGACTTCAGTTATTTTTTAATATCCTTTAACGGATCCTTTGCCATTTATTTCACTAAGATAATAGCATAGAATTAGTGGAGGAAGGCAGGAGAAAGAGAAGAAAGAAGTACGAGCCTTTTGCTTTCTCCTGGCCAGTGCATCCCCCATCAGTTAAAATTCTACCCACCTACCAATGTTCAATTCAAATCTGACCTCTGTAGTGATGTCTTCGTTGCTTACTTAGGCTCTCACAAATTTCTCTCTTCTCTGAAGTTCTATCACATTTTTTTCTACGACATGTCTTACACGTAATAGTTCTCCCTTTATCTGCTTTGGTCCTCTCTCCCTTGGATAGCTTGCTAGCTCTGCAAGGACCAAGATGATGGCTTGTTCATGTTTGTTTTTCCTCTGAGACTAGCACAGAGCTTTCACATGGTAAATGGTCAGTACAGGTTTGCTGTTCTATTGATGAACAGATACCCTTTGATATCTACCCTTTCCTACGTGCAATATTTCTTTTAATCCTAAAAGCAACCCTATGCAGTAGAAATTATTTCTATTTTTAGATGAAGAAATTAAGGCTAATATCACAAAATTGGGGAAAACAAATATTCTAATTCAGATCGGCCTGACTCCAAAGCCTTGAGACTTTTACTAGTTTACTCTGTTCTCTACTGGACTCAATTACAATCAGCAGAAATGGAAGGAAGTCAAATGCAGCAGTGTTGCTAGAAGGCAAGAGAATAAAATTCAGTAGGAACTCGAGCTCAGTTTATATCCCACCCATTGCTGCTTCTGTGGCAACAGGGATTCTTCACCTCTTTATGTTATTATCCAATTTCTAGATGCCCAGGTGTTGCACATCTGTTTTCAATTACTCATGACAGTCCTGATAAATGAAATCCCCTGGAATGTGCAATCTCGCTGAGATGACATCTTGGTCATTCTTTGCAATTTTCTTTTTTACCAATTTTTTTTTTTTTTTCCGAAAGCAATCACGAAACTCAGAATTGCTGTATTTACCAGAAATGGCAAATTGGTCCTCTGGATAGGATCAGACAGCAGATTAGGGAGATCCTTATTTAGACCCAGCTCTGCCAGTGATTTGCTGAGGCATCTCAGTTTCTCATTCTGTAAAATAAAAAATAAATGATACTGATAATCATACTCACAATAAGAATTGACATTTAGTCTTGCCAGGAACTGGGTTAAACCTTTATATGCCTTACATCTTTTAATTGTAGCAATCACTCCTTGTGGTAAGGGCTATTATTAGTGCCATTTTTTAGGATGGGAAAACTGAGTCATAGAGAGGTTAAGTCATGGTCCATCTGTACTTATCTCCTCCAGAGGTGAGAGAGAATATGTGATATAAATAAAAGCATGTGGAAATACCTGGGAAAATATTTTCATGGCTTATGGATCTAAGGTAGGTTCTTACTTAATGAAACAAATATGTTAAACTTTCTTTCAATAGATCAAAACTGTTGACTAAGATCCACGATGGGGAGGTCAGATCCCAAAATTACCAAGTAAGTGATGAGCTCTTCCTACCAAGCCTCCCCCAGCTCTTGTGTGAATGAACAGCCAGACCCAGAGTGTGTACACGCTGCTTTGTGTTGTAGATTGCCATAAACATCACTGAGGCCCGCCAGCTGGTGGGTGAGAACATCGACCCAGTTGTGATCATTGAAATTGGGGATGAGAAGAAGCAAAGCACAGTGAAGGAAGGAACCAACAACCCATTTTACAATGAAGTAAGTCACGGAGGTCACCAACTTCCTCTCCACCAACACACTCTTCACCACCACTCTGCAGCATTCTTCAAATAGAAAAGCCGTCGCGGAGCCTCCTTACAAAATTTTACAGACAATGGAAAGGAGAGGCAAGGAATTCCTCCTGATATTAAATTCATTGCTGTGTTTTCAATAGACCCATTTTCTTATTTCTTTAAAAAAAATATTTACTGGAGTATAACTGACTTACAATATCATATTAGTTTTAGGTGTACAACATAGTAATGCAATTTTTAATACATTATGAAATGATCACCGCAGTAAGTCTGATTACCATCTGTCACCATACAAAGTTATTACAATATTATTATTATTTTTTTTGCGGTACGCGGGCCTCTCACTCTTGTGGCCTCTCCCGTTGCGGAGCACAGGCTTCGGACACGCAGGCTCTGCGGCCATGGCTGACGGGCGCAGCCGCTCTGCGGCATGTGGGATCCTCCCGGATCGGCGCACGAACTCGTGTCCCCTGCATGAGCAGGCGGACTCCCAACCACTGTGCCACCAGGGAAGCCCTATTACAATATTATTGACTATATTTTCTGCGCTGTACTTTACATCCCTGTGACTTATTTACTTTATAACTGGTAGTTTATACCTCTTAGTCCCCTTCACCTATTTCACACATCCCCCAACACCCCTCCCCTCTGGCAAACACCAATTTGTTCTTTGTATTTGTGAGTCTATTTCTGTTTTGTAAGTTGTTCCTTTGTTTTGTTTTTTAGATTCCACATATAAGTGAAATCATATGGTATTTCTCTTTCTCGGACTTATTTCACTTAGCATACTACCCGCCAGGTCCACCCATGCTGTCGCAGATGGCAAGATTTCAGTATTTTCTATGATTGAGGAATATTCTATTGTGTATATATACCCCATCTTCTTTATCCATTCATCTGTTGATGGACACTTAGGTTGCTTCCATATCTTGGCTATTGTAAATAATGCTGCAATGAACATAGGGATGTATATACGTTTTCAAATTAGTGTATTTGGTTTATTCAGATAAATACTCAGAAGTAGAATTGCTGGATCCTATGGTAGTTCTGTTTTTAATTTTTTAAGGAACCTCCATACTGTTTTCCATAGTGCTTGTACCAATTTCTTATAAACTCATCTTCATCTGTCATAAGCTCTGAGTTTATATCCAGTAAATGTGCTGGTTAGGGAGAAGATATACATTCTTTTGCATAGCAGAAACATTGAAAATTTAATTATTAATTTTGAAATAGGCATGCTGTGTTGGAAAGTACAACAGTGGTATTTTTCTAAGCAGCGCAAAAATTGTAAAGGAAAGCATCAAGGAGAGACACAAAGCTTCTAAATTTATACACACTAAATTCTTGTTTTTAAATAAAAAGATTAAACAGTTTTTAAAAATGGTCAGAGATACAGAGTTTAAAATGATATATGTGAAAATATATATGATATATGTGTTTCCCCCTGATCTTTGATCTCTATCTAATCCCTTAGTGCCCCTTCCTGGAGACAGCCATTCTCCCCAGGCATTTGTGTATCCTTTGCAGAGATATGCCAGGCCTGCATAAGCATACAAACAGATACTGTAGCCAAATGGTAGCATTCTATACACACTGTCCTGGACCTAGGTCTTTTCACAAAACAGTGTATCTTGGAGATTAGTCTGTATCTAGACATATAGTTCAGGGCTTCCCTGGTGGTGCAGTGGTTGAGAATCCTCCTGCCATTGCAGGGGACACGGGTTCGAGCCCTGGTCCGGGAAGATCCCACATGCCACGGAGCAACTAAGCCCGTGTGCCACAACTACTAAGCCTGTGCTTTAGAGACCACGAGCCACAACTGCTGAAGCCCACATGCCTAGAGCCTGTGTTCTACAATAAGAGAAGCCACCACAATGAAAAGCCCGCGCACCGCAACGAGGAGTAGCCCCCACTCGCTGCAACTAGAGAAAGCCCCCGTGCAGCAACAAAGACCCAACACAGCCAAAAAAAAAAATAAAAGTAAATAAATAAATTTATATATATATATATGTATATATATATGACATATAGTTCAATCTCATTTTCCCTTCTTTGCTGTAGAGTTTTCCATTGCATTGATATATTATAATTTACTAAACCAATCTCTCATTGATGGGTATTAAAATTTTTTTCAGCCTTTGGATACTACTTTTAATGATATTTAAATGGCATAACTAGGGTGAAGAGTATATGCATTTAAAATTTGATATGACCACATTGCCCTCCAAAAAGGTAACAATTTGTACTCCAACTAATAGTGTGCAAGAGTACTTGTTCCCCCCTAGGCACTTCAACACCATGAATTGTCAAAAAATGCAGTAAACTCTTATTAATTAATTTTTTAATGAGAGTGGTAATTGAAAAGGCAGGCAGAGAGAGTATGCATAATAATATATAGAGAAAATTCCCAAATCACATTTGAGCTGTTAACTCCTTTCCTCTTTTTCATTCTTGCCTCTGAGACTTTTACGATGTGTTTAAGTGACAGTTTTCTCCTTTCTGTTCTACACCTCAGCTCCATAACATCTTTGGCCTGAATGCGATATGAAATAACGTGCATGAAAATGCTTTAAAACTGCAAAGCTCTACAGATTTGTTGACGATTTTATTAATGTTTGCTTTGTGCATACAAGTCCTGGATCTAAATGACATTCAATTAGGCTAAGTGTAATCATTGGGAAATCAAGTAAAAAACAAAGAAGTGGAATTAAAAATCTTTGTTACAGATTTGGACTCTAATTTTTCAAGCCCAAAGGTCATCAGATGTTGAAGGAACCAGTTAGTAGAGGCTGGGGAATATTTCCCAGCTAGAAAAATGTGTGTGGGTTCAGAGGTCCAGGGAACATATATGAGGCAGCGAAATCTGAAATACTGTTTGTGAAACTCAGTGGAAGGCAATAAACATTAGAACTAATTTATTGATCCAAAGGAACCCCCAGCATCTCATACACTAGAGAACGAAGAACTTCATGCAAGTGTTTTGGACATAAAAGAAATTCTGAACACCGAAGCTCTTAAAAAGTTTGAACATGTATATGAAAAACTTCCTGAAATGTTATACATAGTGTCCTGTTTTCTTAAACAGGAGACACTGAACATAACGTAACTTTTCATTGATATTGAAGGACGGCCATTTTGAACGTCTCTTATTATGGTATATGATGACAGCTTTCACGTTTTGGTTTTTCTGTGTTGCCTTTAACAGCAGGCTGTTAGTGGTCACTTCTCCCTTTCCTACTGCTGTCATTTTTTTCTCTGATGTCCTTGTGTCATTCCTCCATCTTGCAGCTCAAACACAAAACAATCCATGAAACAACTTCCTACCGGCCTCCCCCAACCCCATCAGTCCTCAAAACACACAACCCACAGCAAAGCACTACGCCAGTTTTCTACATGAGGAGCCTCCTACCTCACATTTGGGAGGCACTCAATAAAGTTCCAATGGTGAAACGTCTAGCACTTGAATTCCTTTTATAGTAACTTCAGGAGAACTCAGCTTTGGTCCCCAGCCCAGCGATAACTAGCTATATGACTCCAGGCATGTCTTTTAAATTCTTTCATCTTCAGTCTTTTTAACTGTAGAATACAGAGAGCAGTCTATATATTTTCTTCAACTCTAGAATTCAATTGCTTTCCTCAAATTAGAAATCTCCCTTACCCATAATTTCTTTTCATTCTTTCCCTGGTCAATCTTGGGAATTTCACAGGAATGTTTGAAGCTGAAAAATCCTGAGAAAATCAAATTTTAATCAAGTTCACTCCAAATTAAAACCACACTGTGATATACTTTCACTCATCATTATATATAGGCAACAAATAAATAGATAGATAGGTAGATAGATAAATGTAAAAGAATTGAAAATTCAAGGGTTGGCAAGGGAATGGCTATTTTCATATGCTGCCAGTGGGAATGTAAAATGGCTTAGCTCCTTTGGAAAAAAATTTTATGCTAGCTACTAAAAATTTACAGGCATACAAGCCATGACCCAACAATTCCAATTCTCATGTCCATTTTAGAGGAAAACTTACAAATATGTTATGTAAAGATGTAATTGGTGATAGTCTTTCTTTTTCTATTTGAAAACAATTGAAAACAAATTAAATGACTTTCAGTAGGGGAGGGCCAATCAATTGATGATACAATTATGTCATTGAGAACCTTGCAGCAATTTGTTAGAAAAATGCAGATCTAAATCTATTCCAAGAACAGAGTTCTTACACGCAAGCCAGGAATTTATGGTCAGAATGAACTTTATGTTTTCCAGTACTTTGTCTTCGACTTCACTGGGCCCCAATTGCATCTTTTTGACAAGATCATCAAAATCTCAGTAAGTATATCATTGCTGGTGGGGGTGAGGGGAGGTGGAAGAGATTCTAGGCTGTGGGAACTCTCTAGGGCAGCTCAGTCTGTTTAGGGATGAATAGATTCAGGAGTGTGAATGTGGGTTGTTGAGTTTGAAACCAACAGAATAGAACTTGAAATAATCAGTGCAGAGGCATCTGGGAAGGAAAACAGACTCAAGAAAGGTTCTGTACTTACTGGAAGCAAGCTGTAAGCTACCATCAAGCCATTGTGTAGCTGACTAATGTGGGAATGTGAAATATATACGTGAAGTATAAATGACATCTTAACAGATTGTCATTTTGAGTTGATTTCTTTCTTTTTATCAAGCAAATGTTATTATTTCTCTCTTGGGGTGATAGCCACGCCAATAATAATTAGTCACACCCCCCATTCCCCTCCTATTTGCTAATAAATAGAGAAATAGGAACATGAAGCAGGAAGCAACCCAATATATCAATAATGCTGAGTCGGAAAATGTGATTTGGAGCAAATGGTTGCCATTTGAAGTCTTAATAGTTGCCTCGGAGTGTAAACATCAGGACCTGCCCACGGGGAGTTGGGTCGGCTACGAAGAGCCTTCCTCAGCCCTGCCGGGCGATTTCCTGTCTCCACAGATCAAGTCTGAGGAGTAGAGATGGAGAGAGCTTCCTGGTCCACACAGGTGCCTTGCTAGGTTGGCCCACCATGTAGAGGGCAGGAATGAGAAGGAAAGTGCCCGTGTTGAAGCTGTATTAGTCCAAATGAGGGTAGGGCAGGCCAACCGGGATCACTGCCAACTTCACATCACACCACTCAGTAAAGGAACAGAGAGCTGCGGATGGCTCATTGCGTCCATCTCCCCAGCCTGAGAAATCTCTGCTTCTCCCATGAAGAGCACGGTGGGAGTGTGTATGCCTTAAAGTGGTGGGGATGGGCAGGGGGCTTGAAGGGTAGGTGCTCTCTTCCCAATAAATTCTGAAAGAACAGAATTCCTACTTTATGTGACAACGTAAGACGTGTGGAGAATGAGGAAATGTTTTGAACAGTGACACCAACCCTGATCAGAGTTATGAAGATGGCAAAACTTGTCTTGAAGACTTCCTTGCCTGTCATTATCACCCACTCAATCTCTATTATATAAATTATACTATATTATATTGCATTACATTATATGTATGCATATTATATATAAGTCGTACATTAAGGCTTAGGTAATAGTGGAATCATGATATTCTCTTTCCCGGGGGGTACTTGAAGAATGTGACTCTTGAGGAATAAAAAGTCACTAGGAGCCAAACACTCTTCACACGTGAATTTCAGGCGTGATGACAGGTGGTGAGAAGATATTTCAGCACCTGGGACATTGCCCAGGATGTCTCATTGCATCACTCAGGCAACCACCTGTTTGTGGGATCGGCTTTATAACAGGCTCCTAGGGGACTGTCTAGAGTGCAGATGAATAGTTAATAGCTAGGGTTTTTAAAAAATTAATTAATTTTTGGCTGCGTTGGGTCTTTGTTGCTGCATGTGGGCTTTCTCTAGTTGCAGTGAGCGGGGGCTACTCTTCGTTGCGGTGCGTGGGCTTCTCATTGCGGTGGCTTCTCTTGCTGCGGAGCACAGGCTCTAGGTGCGTGTGCTTCAGTAGTTGTGGCACGTGGGCTCAGTAGTTGTAGCTCGCAGGCTCTGGAGCGCAGGCTCAGTAGCTGTGGAGTATTGGATTAGTTGCTCCGCGGCATGTGGGATCTTCTTGGACCAGGGATGGAATCCACGTCCCCTGCATTGGCAGGAGGATTCTTAACCACTGCGCCACCAGGGAAGTCCAATAGCTAGGTTTTATATGGCATCATAGACAAGGGTCATGACTCTCTGCGGGGCAAGTGGATTTTTAGCAGAGGATCAAAGCTGGTATTGCCTATCTCTGTTCTTCTCACTTGAAAGAAAAGAATACTTTGGTCTCCCTAAAAGACACTTGGGGATAGAGACTGAAGATTTTAAAGGGAAAACTACCCTTGAAAAGGGAGTGTTTAATATAAGTTTTCTGTTAGTCCATGAACCAAAATTTAGCATGTCCAGAAAAAATTCCATGTGGGAGAAGGGGGCCAGTGCTGTAAGCAAATGCTGTTGGGACAACCAGGCTGTAGCAGACCCTGGTGGTGCCAAAGACCGTCTTCCCTTGACAGTGGCCCCAGGCATGCAGGGCCCCCTTCTCTCTGTGTGTGAGATGCCCTTGTTCTTGTAACCTAATGCTTGCCCACACCAGCATTGCCTGGTGCTCACACTGGGTGGATGATGTGAGGAGGCCTCCTGTTATTTAGAGATCCATCTGGGGCTCCGGCTCATTATGCCCATAGGGACCAAGATGCCTTTGATCTGAGAAGACAGCTTAAGTGAGGCTCATGTTCTTTTTTTTTGTTGTTGTTGTTGTTGTTTTTTGCGGTACGCGGGCCTCTCACTGTTGTGGCCTCTCCCGTTGCGGAGCACAGGCTCCGGACGCACAGGCTCAGCGGCCATGGCTCACGGGCCCAGCCGCTCCGCGGCACGTGGGATCTTCCCGGACCGGGGCATGAACCCGTGTCCCCTGTATCGGCAGGCAGACCCCCAACCACTGCGCCACCAGGGAAGCCCTAGGCTCGTGTTCCTGCTCAGGGCTTTGAGAAGCTGCAGTAGCAGCTCTAAGCATGAGGGATTTGAGGTGAGTTTTGTGCCTGTGGATTTAAATAGCTCCTCAACTGAAGCCAAACGTCCTTACTTCCCCTTTGTTCTCTAACACCCTTGCAAACTTTGGACAAGGGAGGAAGAGTGGTAAGGGAGCTGGGAAGGGCTCTCATTTTCTTCATTTTTTGAAATCAGTTGAATGTATTGTTTCTTACTGCCTCTTTCAAAAGGATCTGTTCAGAAGCTACAAAAGTCTCTCACTCATCCATCATTCAATTAGTCAATCACTCATTAACTCACTGAATGTTTATTGAGTGTTTATTATGAACAAGGCCATGTGGTGGGTAGAAGAAGGTAGGAAACTGTACTTGAATCAAGGAACTCATAGAATTTTACAGTTAGAAGGAAGCCTCAGAGACCATCTAGTCCAACTTCCAGCTGGCGTAGGAATCCCTCTTCACCACCTCCATGACACATGACATGGGGTTCTTGGGCACTACTTGATTATATCCAGAGATGGGGAGGTCACTACTCCTAGAGTAGCCCATTCCATTGCTGGGAAGTTCTGTTATAAAAATTGCCTTTATAGTGAGCTGAAATCTCTCTTCCTGTAGCTTGGGAACCACACAGGGATCCTCCTCCCTCTTCTAGATGGCAGTGTTTTCAAGTGTTGAAGACACTTGAGTTACCATTGCTCTTCTTCCACACTCTCAGTTTTCTCTTTTCTGGGTTAAAAGTTAAACTACTGGGGGCTTCCCTGGTGGCGCAGTGGTTGAGAGTCCGCCTGCCGATGCAGGGGACACGGGTTCGTGCCCCGGTCCGGGAAGATCCCACATGCCGTGGAACGGCTGGGCCCGTAAGCCATGGCCGCTGAGCCTGCGCGTCCGGAGCCTGTGCTCCGCAACAGGAGAGGCCACAGCAGTGAGAGGCCCGCGTACCGCAAAAAAAAAAAAGAAGTTAAAGTACTCCTGATTCTTCAGCAATTTTTCATGCAGTGTGACTTCTGGACTCAGGCCCAGCTCTGCCAGCTTCCTTTAGAACTTCCTAATCTTAATAGCATTAACATAAAAATGTGCTGCTGTAACCAGCCAGGCACTGTGCTGACTTCTAATCAGACAAAATATTGAGGATGACAGCCTCCTTTGTTCTGACTATTGTACATGTCCCAAACTTCTCAAGGCAATCAGGATGAGTTCTCTGAGAAAGTGGTGAGCAAAGTGTTGTGGGATTTTAGGAAAAAAGGGGAATACTTTCATCTGCGGAGGATCAGGGAGGGCTGCTTGGAGGAGGCAGCATTTGCTCTAGGCATTTAAAGATGGATAGCATTTCAAGAGGCAGAGATGGGTTTGAAGAGTGGGCTGCCCTAGAGTTCATTTTGGCTACAAACAAACAGACAAACAAGCAAAAAAAACACGTTTTAGGCAGTGAGGTTTGATAGGTGTCCTTCAGTAGAAAATTAGCTAAAATCCTGCTAGGAGATGAGGTACAGCTGCAATACTTTAGATGCCCTGTACAGCCAGTCCTGAGGTTTGATAACCAAATGTCACTGTGCTCCAGATAAGTATGAAGGCCAGACAAGGTTCAAGGCCTAGAATCCTCTTTGAATGGGTTTGTCATGAACCCATTTCACAGATTTATCCTCAAAGAGAAATCTAGTGTTGTCGGACTCACCGCTCCATCTCTCCCCAGGTCTTTCACCACAAG
Organism: Globicephala melas; assembly: GCF_963455315.2. Taxonomy (NCBI): domain Eukaryota; kingdom Metazoa; phylum Chordata; class Mammalia; order Artiodactyla; family Delphinidae; genus Globicephala; species Globicephala melas. Next base: position 64,655,611 of record NC_083330.1, read on the forward strand.
CTGATAGGAGGTGTACTGATTGGCTCCTTCAAAGTGGACCTGGGGACCGTGTACAACCAACCTGGTGAGAAAGCATTGCCTCCCAGTCTCTCTCTGTTACTTTCTCTTACTGTGACACCTGAAGGTCAGTTAGTTTATGCGTTCTTCCACGTATCCATTTATTCAGTAACACTGAGCACCAGTTTTACAAAGTGGAGCAAGACATGTGGCTCTTTTACTCTAAGTTCACAGTCTAATGATGCAAATATCTTATATGTTCATACGTCCGAGAAGTTTAAAATTTTTTTTTCACAAATTCTGTCCAATTTACTGCTGCGAGACACAAGAAGGAAAGTTGGAAGGGTGTAGAAGTTAAGAATATGGACTCTGGGGCCAGATTGCCTGGCTTCAAATTCCACTCTGCTCTTTCCTAGCTGTGCAACCTTGGGTTAATAACTTGACTTCTCTGTGCTGCCGTTTCCTTATCTGTAAAAATGGGGATAAAATAGCACCTCCTTATAGGGTTGTTGGAGGATTAAGTGAATATATACGTAAGTGAATATATGCATAAGAATGTATACATAAGCACTTTATAGGATCTAAGCACAGAATAATGACTGTGACATGCCATACGTGGGTTTGCTGTAATTATTATTATTATCCCTGATTTGTCAGAGGAGCTAGGTAGTTTGTCCAAGGTCAAGAGCTAATAAGTAACAGAACCAACAACACACATAGATCTTCTCATGAAAGGCCCCTTCTCTTCAACAGTGATTCCAACTCACATGACCCCAAGGGGGCCAGGCAGTGAGCATCGCTGAGTGCAGTGGGCTGGGTTTAATGCAGTCAGGGGTGACACAGGCTATGGGAAATGGGGGGCGGGGCTCACAACCCCTGTGGAAGGAGTAGCATCTGCTCAACTCCTTACCACCTACAGTCGTGTGGAAATGTGGACTCTGTGTGGCCAGATCTAACAGTTTTTAAAAAGGTAAGCCTGAAGTCTAGATTTTGTAAGAGTTTTGAAGTTTGGGCTCACCGTGTAGGTCAAACAAAAAGATCCCTGAGCAGCGTTTATGGCCTGTGAAATCATGTGTGGCTTCTACACTGCATTAATGTCCTCCTCTCCGGTCAAATCTAGACTCCCGTCCAGGCAATTTCCACTGCGTTGAAGGCTTCCCAACTCCCTGTGGCAGTTTGGAGAAAAAGATGGAGAAGTGGGTAGGAAGAGAGGAGAGGAAGGAAAGGAGGAGAGAGAGGCAGCACAAGACTTGGAAATAACTGTGCTGAGCTGGCCCCTCCTGGGGAGTAGACGGTGGGGAGACTTCGGGTTGGAAGAGAACTGGATGGAGCGTCGGGGTGCATCAGTGCAGGATATCTGAGCTGTCAGGACTTTTTGCAGGTCATCAGTTCTCCGACAAGTGGGCCCTGCTAATGGACCCCGGCAACATCAGGACTGGCACAAAGGGGTACCTGAAGTGTGACATCAGCGTGACTGGGAAAGGAGATGTCTTAACGCGCAATCCCAAAACCTCTGATGCCAAGGAGCAAATAGAAAAGTGAGAAAGGCCCATCGAGGACCATGCAAGAGAAATGATATGTCCCAGTTTCCGTGTCTCTTTCTTCTCCCTTTCCTTACGGGTTCATGAGAACTTCCAAGTTCAAGACCTGTCCAGTGGGGATTCTGCTCTATCAGAGGCACCACGATGTGTCTTATCAAAGGCATCACTGTCCTTTGGGAGGTCAGCTTCTAGGACAAGAACAGCCTGCCTTCCTGTAATAACCCATAATAGATAAGCTATTCTTGAGCCTATCCTATTGATCTGAATTTAGTTGATTTTTCTTTGAAGGAAGAATAATTTCAGCCACTAGCTCGTAAAATGGGAAGACTTTATGCGCCTCTTCTAAGTGTTTATTCTTTAATTCCAGGACCTGAACGAGTTTGCATTCACTCGATTTTTTTAAAATTAATTTTTATTGGAGTGCTGCGTTCACTCTATTCACACTCTGTGCTGTCATCTACACTAGAAAGAAAACTCACTTTAGCGATGAATCCTATCTTTTCAGATTTTTCTCCTGTATCAGAATTCTTCTTTCTGCCTCCAAATTGCCTCTGCCTTTTCTCTCTACTCTTTCAAGTGAGAAAGCTTTTTTATGTCTTATTTTTGTCCCCCGCAAGGAACCTTTTGATCCCACAAGGGTTTCCATCAGAGAGACCCTGGGCCAGATTCTACGTAAGACTCTACAGAGCTGAAGGGCTGCCCAAAATGAACTCCAGCATCATGGCGAACATCACCAAAGCCTTTGTGAGAGACAGTAAGGACCTCGTGGATCCCTTTGTGGAGGTCTCCTTTGCCGGACAGACGGTGAGGAAGGGTCATCACCAATCCTGGCAGGCCTGGACTGGAATCTTGCTCTTTACCCAGGACACTGCTGGTCAAATGACATTAAGTTAAGATCAAAATTAGGAAGTGCCCAGAGAGAGGAAGCTTGTCACAAAAAGGTTTTACATCGCATGGCAGGAAAGTAGTGGAGGGTCACCCACTCCCTCACGATTGGAGCTCGTGGAGAGAAGTGAGGGGAAGATCGCGGTGCAGCACCCAGGCAGGCAGGCCTCCTTCCTCACCTCTGGCTGCTTCTCCGAGCTGTTGCCCAGTCCCCAGCCCCCAGAGGATTACCACCTCCCTTTCAATCTGCTCTACAATCTACCCAGCTAGTCCTTGTCCTGTGTAAGCCTGGACATCCCTGTTCCCAGCTGTTCCCTGCTCAAGAGCCATTGGAAGTGCTAGGGCCTGGGCACACTGTCAGAGCTTAATCCTGGTTGGCTGGACTTGGAAGCTTCAGCTGACACACATGTTGTCTCCACCCGGCCCCTCCCGTTGGCAGGGTGAACCTTGGACTATTTCTATCTTGGACCCCATTGGCATATATAGGACATATATAAGCCCCATATAGGACACCACCTCCATTGTATGACGAGGAAACTGAGGTCCAGACAAGGGAAGGGATTTGCACCAGGTCCAACTTTTATAAAACATGAAGTCAGGCTCTAACTGTATCTGCTGCAATCCTGGAGATGTGTGGCACTCCTTCATACACAGGTGTCAAGTTCACCCCAACCCAGTGGATGATGAGAACTTCCTGAGGGCGGGACCTGTGACAACTCACCTTTGTCCCAGATGCCCAGCACAGTGTCTGGCACAGAATAGGACATCAGTAATGTTCATGGGGTGTAACTGATTTTCATGGGTGTCGGTGGAATCAGGTTCATTATTTTTGACAACTCACTTTGTATTTCCAGCTGGTGTGAAGTTTTCTTTAGTCGGTCAAGGGCCCCTTTCATTTCCTTCCGTGGCTCACATTTTCCTGGCTTTGTTTTTAGGGGCGAACCACGGTGCAGAAGAACTGCGCCAATCCTGTGTGGCACGAACAGGTGGTCTTCAAGGAAATGTTCCCTCCCTTGTGTCGAAGGGTGAAAATCCAGGTATGGGATGAAGGCAGCGTGAGTGATACAGTGCTGGCAACGCATTTCATCGACCTGAAGAAAATCTCCAATGAACAGGATGGAGATAAAGGTAAGGCCGCACGTGTCTGACTTGGAGATTGGGTCTCCAAATGATTGATTTAGAGCCTTCGTCTTCAGAAAGAGAGGGTTGGAGCAGGCAATGTCTTAGGCACCTTCTATCCTCTGTGTGGTCTGTGGCTTGGGTTGGTTCAGGGTGGTGAACAGAGCCAGACTCTGGGAACCACGAGGCTTGTTCCCTGTCCCATGTCTTCCAGGAACATTGCTGTGTGTCCTTGAGGAAGTCACTCCCTCTCTCTGGGCCTTAGGTTTCTTAATTGAAAAATGAAGAGTTTAGATTAGATAAGAGGTTGGCAAACTGTGATCCATGGACCACATCTGGACTACCACGTATTTTTGTATGGCTCACAAGCTAAGAATGGTTTTTACGTGTTTATTTATTTATTTTTAAAAATTAATTAATTATTTATTTTTACTTGTTGCCGCGCCGTCTTTCTCTGGTTGCGGCGAGCAGAGGCTACTCTTCGTTGCGGTGGGAGGGCTTCTCATTGCGGTGGCTTCTCTTGCTGGGGAGCACGGGCTCTAGGCGTGTGGGCTTACAGTAGTTGTGACACGTGGGCTCAGTAGTCTTGGTTCACAGGCTCTAGAGCGCAGGCTCTGTAGTTGTGGTGCACAGGCTTACTTGCTCCATGGCATGTGGGATGTTCCCAGACCAGGGCTCGAACCCGTGTCTCCTGCATTGGCAGGCAGATTCTTAACCCCTGTGCCACCAGGGAAGTCTCGGTTTTTACTTGTTTAAATGGTCAAAAAAATATGGTGCCCTCAACTCACAATGGGAACTCAAGAGCATGAGTATTTCAGGGAGGTCCTGCTGACTGCACTCAGAGAGCCAGGGCAAGAATGGAGAGTCCCAGCTAATCCACAGAGTCAGGCAAAGGAGATTTCACCCAAGATAAAGCTCTTTATTTATAAAACCTAAATTAATAGCTGTTAATTCTCTAAATACCCCAATCTACCTTCCCTTTTTTAAGTGCCAATGCAGTCTTCCTCTGCACTACAAATTTGCATTGATCAATGTATATATTTGTGTATATGTGTGTGTGTGTGTGTGTATGTATATATTTGTGTATATATATTTTTATATATATATATATATATATATATACACACACACACACACACACATACACATTATACTGAAGGCTTGGCTTAAGCAGAGAATGAGATTTACACATTTTTGTGCCCTGCACAGAGTGACACCATAGAAACGCCTTAATAAATATCTACTGTTTAAATATTCATGATGTGGGAGGATTTGCCACAGGATTTCTTTATGCAGAAAACACACTCTGTCCACCTACAGGATTTCTCAACCAGACATAAACATGTTACCCACAGACTTCCCTGGTGGCGCAGTGGTTAAGTATCCACCTGTCAATGCAGGGGACATGGGTTCGAGCCCTGTTCCGGGTAGATTCACATGTATCAGAGCAACTAAGCCTGTGAGCCACAACTACTGAGCCTGCGTGCTGCAACTGCTGAAGCCCACGCACCTAGAGCCCATGCTGCACAACAAGAGAAGCCACCGCAATGAGAAGCCCGCGCACTGCAACTAGAGAAAGCCCACGCATAGCAACAAAGAACCAACGCAGCCAAAAATAAGTAAATTTAAAAAAAAACAAACAGGTTACCCACAACTTTTCAGAAACATCTTGATGGGTTCAGGGAGATGTATAACAATGGTTTTAAAAGTAGACATCGGGGGCCATGGGAGAGGGACGGGGGGGAATGGAGAGAGGAAGTTTTCAGGCATAAAACTATTGATAACAATAAAGCATATGGAAACTTTTCCTCGTCAAAAAGTGGGGGGATGGGCTTCCCTGGTGGCGCAGTGGTTGAGAGTTCGCCTGCCGATGCAGGGGACGCAGGTTCGTTGCCCCGTCCGGGAAGATCCCATATGCCGCGGAGCGGCTGGGCCCGTGAGCCATGGCCGCTGAGCCTGCGCGTCCGGAGCCTGTGCCCTGCAACAGGAGAGGCCACAACAGTGAGAGGCCCGTGTAACGCAAAAAAAAAAAAAGCAAACAACAACAACAACAAAAAAAAACAACAAAAAACCGGGGGGATTGTTAAGCAAATTATGATATATATACTTATTAAGAGTAATGGCTAATATTCTAGACATCTCTTAAAGACTTGTATGAAGCACTTAATATTATCTCTTTTAATCCTGGTGAGATAGGTACTATTAACACCCCCATTTTACAGTTGAGGAAACCGTGGCACTGGGAAGTTAAAAAACTTCCACAGCTTGAAAATGGCAGACCTGAGAGTTGAGATTTGAACCCAGGCAGTCAAGCTCAGGACCACCATGCTATATACTGCCTGTCAAAATGGAATATTCTGTTGTCAAAGAGATGTTTGCATAGACACTGTATATTTTCCCAAATGCTCTGTATTAAGAAGGGAAACTACTTATGCTAAGAGTAAGTTAAGATCACCAGGTCATTTCAGTTCTACATTTAGAACATATCTCAGAATATTTACTTCTCTCAATCTCCACTACCAACACCCTGGTCCAAGCCACCCCTGTCTTCAGTTTTTTTTTAATATAAATTTTTAAAAATTTATTTATTTTATTTATTTATGGCTGTGTTGGGTCTTCGTTGCTGTGCGTGGGGTTTGTCTAGTTGCGCTGAGCAGGGGCTACTCTTTGTTGCAGTGCGCGGGCTTCTCATTGCGGTGGCTTCTCTTGTTGCCAAGCACGGGATCTAGGTGCAGGGGCTTCAGTAGTTGTGGCTCGTGGGCTCTAGAGCGCAGGCTCAGTAGTTGTGGCACACGGGCTCAGTTGCCCCGCGGCATGTGGGATCTTCCCGGACCAGAGCTCAAACCCATGTCCCCTGCATTGGCAGGCGGATTCTTAACCACTGCGCCACCAGGGAAGCCCACGTCTTGAGTTTTGATGGAGAAGTGGTGCTTGAACCAGTGTGCCCACATCCATTCATTTTTTAAAAAATTTTTATTTATTTACTTATTTCTATTTTAGGAGAAAAGCTAAAGTCTTGACAAAAACATGGTACTAAAACAGGAAACTAAACGAATGCAAAATAAAACACAAAACAAAACAAAATCAAACCAGCATGGACTTCTGTTTCCACCTTTGAAGATGACTGATTCGGGACTTGCCCTAGCACTTTATTTAGTTGTTTTTTAACTTTTTATTTTATATCAGAGTATAGTTAATTAACAATGTTGGGTTAGTTTCAGGTGTACTACAAAGTGATTCAGTTATACATATACATGTACCTATTCTTTTTCAAATTCTTTTCCCATGTAGGTTGTTACATAACATTGAGCAGAGTCCCCTGTGCTGTACAGTAGGTCCTTGTTGGTTACCCATTTTACATATAGCGGCCCACGTCTGTCCTTAGAACCCGTCACATAGCAACCAGGGTGACCTTAAAAACACACAACCGGTTAGGTCACATCTTTGCTTAAACCCCTCTAAAATATTCCCATAATTTCTAGGATACAGTCCAAAATCCTTATCAAGCCTCCGGAGACCCGCTCACCTCTCCAAACTCTTCTCACCTGCTCACTCTCTGGACTCCAGCCACATTGGCTTTCTCTTCCAGTTCCTTCTATCTCCAAGCCCCTTTCCAACTGCCGTGTGCTTTTCCCTCTGCCCAGAACTCTCTCTCCTCTCTCTCTGCCTAATTCCTCTCTCCACGCCACACCAGCCTGTATTTTGTCCTTGCTGCCCAAGATACACCTCCTTCATAGCATTTGTAATGTGATGTGAATATTTATTTGTTTAATGTTTGTATCTGCTTTATTCTCTACTGGGCTCTGTGTTTTGTGTCTACCATGATGCCTGGCACATGTTAGGAGTCAATAAATGTTTGATCAATGAGTGAACAGATGAGGAAGCAAGTTGGCATTCATAGTCTTACTACAATTGTGGACAAGCGTAGACATGCATGGAAGAAAGACTAGAAAGGATTGTAGCAAAATGGTGGTTGTGGCTTTTGGTGATGGGATATTCTTTTTTTTAAAATTAATTAATTAATTTATTTTGGGCTGCGTTGGGTCTTTGTTGCTGCGCATGGGCTTTCTCTAGTTGCGGCAAGCGAGGGCTACTCTTCGTTGCGGTGTGCAGGCTTCTCATTGCGGTGGTTTCTCTTGTTGCAGAGCACGGGCTCTAGGCACGCGGGCTTCAGTAGTTGAGGCACGTGGGCTTCAGTGGTTGTGGCACGCGGGCTCAGTAGCTGTGGCTCACGGGCTCTAGAGCACAGACTCAGTAGTTGTGGCACACGGGCTTAGTTGCTCCGCGGCATGTGGGATCTTCCCGGACCAGGGATCAAACCACTGTGCCACCAGGGAAGTCCGGGATATTCTTTTTGGTTTTGCTTTGCTTTGTTTTTTGGCCATGCCCAAAACTTGCGGGATCTCAGTTTCCCAACCAGGGATTGAACCTGGGCCATGGCAGTGAAAGCCAAGAATCCTAACCACTAGGCAACCAGGGAACTCCCCGTGACAGGATATTCTGTAAATATTTTCGCTTGTCTTTTCTTTATATTTTACATTTCTAAATGAATGTGCACAATTTTCATAAAGCAAAAAATAGCCACAGCTTGAAAGCATAACTAGGCGACTGAAGCTTGGTATCTTTACAGGCTTTCTACCCACATTCGGACCTGCCTGGATTAACCTGTATGGCTCACCCAGGAACCAAAGTCTGATGGAAGACTACCAGGAACTGAATGAAGGTTTCAGAGAAGGCGTGTCGTTCAGGGGCAGAATTTTGGTGGAGATTGCTGTGGAGATCCTCTCGGGAGGGACACAGGAGTTTAAATTCTCCAAGGCTCTCAAGGAGCTCAAGCTGTCTTCAAAGGACAAAGACTCCAAATCTTCCAAAGGCTCAAGTAAAGACAAGGGTGACGAAACTGATGGAAAAGCCCAGCAGGCTTCAGACAAAACCAACTCAACAGAGGTCGAGGTGGAGCCTTTCGATGCGCCCCTGGAGGTAGGTCTGAGCGCTGCTCCACCGCGTCTGTGATTTGAGCCCAGAGCAGGGACAGCACCTGCCACAGGCTTCCAAAGACCTGCAGAGGTGACACTGCCCCTGCAAAACGTGTTGGCTCAGCCCTGTATTCCAGGGCTGGTCCTCTGCCTCTTCCTGCTCACATCACAGCCATCTGCTCATGATACATTCCATCCGCGTCCCCCCCAAGTACGGATTCCCATGGCAACCAAAGTAAAAGAGAAATAAAAGTGCTCTGGGGGAGCTGGTGGGAGTAGGTGGTGGGGTGATGGACTGAAGTCTATCCGTGGCCTAATTTTGTTTAGTTTTGTGAGCTTAGCGTACGCTCTGGATGTGAGATAATGTGCAATGAGGGATGAAGAGGAAGAAGAGTGGGTGACAAGCTGTGGGATGAAAGAAAGTGAGAAACCTATTCTCCTGCCCACCCTACCCCCATGGCTGTGGGGAAATCACAGCTGGAAGGAATTGTTATCTTTGCTTGGGACTCAACATAATGCACAGCAGCATCTTTTAGCCCAGTTCTGTGTTATGGTAGAGAGATCTGGGGCTCCAAGAGGAATACAAACCATGAATATCCTCTCAGTTGTTTAGTTCAGCAATAGTACTTTGTAGTTGCAAACGAAGGAATTTTATGTTTTGGTGGGTAGATTATAGCTTGGATGATTCTACCTCTGGGAGTGTGTTTCTCAGGTCATCCAGGCAATAATTTTAGATGGGGAAGGGAGGTAATGGCCAGTCTTCCTGAGCTGTCCATTCCTGGTAGAGACTAGACAGATGGAAGGATTTTTAGTATGTGGGTCACCTTAGCTTTGGAAGAGCCACTTAATTTTACTGCTGGGAGCTAATAAATCTTAAGGAACAGTGCGGGGGAGAGGTTGTAGCTCAGGGTTGGAAATCTTGGGGATTGGTCCTATTCATGGCTCTGATACTAACACCTCTCCGTGTTTCAGTTTACTCATCAACAGAATGGGGTGGTAATGGTCCCTCTGTCGTAGGCATCTCCTGGAGTGAATGAGGGAATAGTTGTAAAATGGTCCACAGAGTTCTTAGCACATCCATGGTGAGCAGGTAATACCTTTGCTGTTGCTGTGGTTACCAGTGTGTTTCTTTGGTTTACTCCCACCACCAGGGGAAGGTTATTCAGAGCTCTCCACCCTGCTTGACTTTTTTTGGACTTTGCCAAAAATTGTGGGTAGCTTAGTGGCCACCTAAACTGATATCCCCTGTATCTGTCCCTGTTGAATGTCCCATTCTTTTCTAAACAGAGATTGCAAAGTGGAAAGGGGCTAGTTGAAGATTTCTTTAACCTAAGTCAATATCTTCAAGGTATTTTGCTGAGGTCATCTGAAAAAGTCAAGTCTAGCAGAAAGCCAGGGTGACAGGGAACTTCTGTGGGGTAGAGCATCCATTTTTCTACAAGGCCAGGGGGCCATCTTGGCTATTGCGTGGTCTGAGGGGGAAAATTCAGACCCTTATTTCATTCAAACTTTTATTTCATTCAAACCCTTATTTCTTCTCCCTCCTCTCTTAATCTTGACTTTCTGGTTTGTGGTCAGTTCCTTGCTGTGTTTATTAGTTATCTATTGCTGTATAACAAATTACCTCCAACTTTAGCAGCATGAAATAAACAAATGTTTATTTCCTCTGTGGGTGAGGAACTTGGGAATACCTTAGCTTGGTGGGTCTGGCTCAGAATCTCTCATGAGGTTCCCATTTAGATGTTGGTAGGGGCAGCAGTTATCTGAAGGCTTGACTCAAGCTGTAGGATCTAATTCCAACATGGGGCACTCACATGGCTGTGGGCAGGAGGCCTCAGTTCCTCACTACATGGACCCTTCCATAGGCTGCTCGAGTGTCGTCATGGAAGTTGACTTCCCCCAGAGTGGGTGATCCAAGAGAGAGCAAGGCAGAAACTGCTATGTCTTTTATGACCACATCCATGGAAGTCACACCCTGACATTTAGGCCACATTCTAATTGTTAGAAATGAGCAGCAAGTCCAGGCCATGCTGAAAGGGGTGTGGGGGGGAATTAGCCTTCACCTTTTAAGGGGAAGATTTTCCAAGAATTTGTGGACATATTTTAAAACCACCACACTGGGCTCCTCCTTTTCCCAGAGTCTCAACAGCTCAGAGTTTGCCCTTACCAACGTGGTAACATCCTTTTTCTGCAGCATCTTCTTCTTTTTTAGCTCTCCAGGGTCCTCCAGCTCTAATCTCCTTTGCTGCAGCCTTACTCTCATTGCATATCTGGACAAATGAAATCCCATGTTGCTGGCTTTCAAAACTCACCCTCATCACCACCATCAAAGATTTTCTCCCTTAGGTCAAACTTTGTATTCATTTTTAAATCCTCAGCATTGGAAGGAATAAAAATAGAGTCTGACTCCATGAAATTTATGGTTATAGAAAGGGAGATAAGACATAATAAATATACAGGAAGTGGAAAGTGATAAGTGTGATAAGTAGGGACAGAGAAAGTGCTATTATTTCCTGGAGTGAGTGCAGTATAATGATTAAAATGCTGGGCTCCCAAGTAAGACAGCTGGGTTTAAGACATGGCAGTATGGTGCAGTGGTTACTGCCCCAGCCTCTGGACAAACATTCCCTCTGTTTGAATCTTTGAGCAAGTGACATAAGCTCCTTAGGTTTATTTCCAATAATAACCTTTACTTCATCGGCTCACAGTGAGGATTTAATGAATTAATACAACAAAGTGCTTATTAGAACAGAGCCTGGCACATAGTAAGTGCTCAATAAGTATTAGTCATGTTTAGTAACTTTGGCCAGATATCTTAATCTTTCATGGAATTGCAGTGTCTTCATCTTTAAATGGGTATAATAGAAAGATCCCCCTCCTAGGATAGTTATGAGAATTACATGAGGTAATGTAGGTAAAATTCTTAATACCACATCTGACACATATTAAGAGTTCTGTAAACATTACCATCATCATTTTTCTAACTCAGGGAGTCAGTGGATGCTTGCAGAAGAAGAGGCATTTGGGTTGGACCTTGAAGGGTGGGTGGGATTAAGACATGAATTATAGTTGAAATACTTATGGGGACTGCCACTTGCAGCATTGATATGAGTAGGCTTTATAATAGGTATTGCACATGGATGATCTCATTTCTTCCCCGTGTAGGTCCTCCTATGATGTTTATTTCACAGACAAGGAAAATGACACCCGGGCAATGGGCATGGCTTGCCCAAAGTCAACAGCTAGGAAGTAGCAGAGTTGGGATTTGAAGAGGGGATTGGCTGGCCTTGGAACCTGCTGTCCCTCTTCCAGGCTCTGTGGCCTCCATTCCCTTCAGGTCTCTGAGTGGTTTTTAACCTCCTCCCAGATAGTAAACTTGGCCCCATGAAGGCGCGATAAGGGGCTGGCTTACAGCCAAGGGACACAGTGGTGGCAGGTGGGAGTGGTGTGTGCTCTGTGACTAAGAGCCAGCACTAGGTCCCCACCCTGTCCCACATTTTCTGGTCAACAGAAACATTTCCTGCTGATGCCAACAGCACAGGAGGCTCGTGTGTGAAGGAAGGGTCTCAAAAAAGAGAGAGGAACAGAGGTCAGGGCTCTTGATTGAAGGGAGCTCTTAATCTATGAAGCCACGACTGCTTTATTTTCTTAAATGAACCGTATTGCTTTTTCTGTTGAGTTTAATAAGTCCAAGGGTAAAACCAGAAAGAACAGACTATAAATCCAGCTCATTCAGCCTCTTCGCTCAGAGATGTGATGCTGTGTCATGTGGTATCCCAGCTACCCATGCTCCTTGAACAATCAACCTCTTAGAAAGATAGGTATACCAAGCTTACCTTTAAAATAAAAGGAAATTTGATTGTAAGGTTGAAGCTCAGGAGGTGGACACTACATCATTCTAGATAAATGGCTGAATTTGGATTTGCAATTTGTAGGTCCTGGTTTCTGCCAGTCTGATTAGAGGGGAAACTATGTGCCATTTCAGGCTGACACCAAGACTCAAGTTTCTATAAATTACCTTGGACCGGGTTGGCATCACTAATTCAGCTTCCTCCTGCTAAAAAAAGAGCCAGCCCTGTCTAATGTATTTTTTTCTTTCTATAGATTGTACCAGAAAAACAAGAGGAATTTTTACTCTTTGGAGCATTTTTTGAAGCTACCATGATTGACCGGAGGATTGGAGATAAACCCATTAGCTTTGAAGTTTCTATTGGTAAGTGCAGACAAGCACGGCACCTGGCACATGACATGAACTTTATACCTACCTCTTAAATAAATGAATTCATGTGTTACGTGAAGATGGTAGCACTCTGCTGGAGGTTTGCACCTCAGGAAGAAATGAATAAATCCTTATCCACTCTGGTGTCAATATGTAAGGGATAGATTTATTTTCATACTTAAAAAAAGGATTAAGAGTATAATTTGCATTCAGACAGACTTGGACTACTAATTCTGGTTCCCTTAATTGCTCTGGGTCTCAGTTTCTTCGTCTATAAAATGGAAATAATGATAACTCCTCATGGAGCTGTTGCAAGGGTTTAATGAGTTAATGCATGCAACATGCCACACATATAATAGGTGCTGTTATTATAACTCCCAGCAATCTTCCTGGACTGATGTACATCTGGGAAAACCACTCCAAGAAAGAGCATTCCATCAGAGGAGGTCTTGATTTATATTTGGGAAGTTCTCCATCAGTGGAGCAGAAGGAAATGGAGATGGAATCCAGTTAATTTGTAACTTAAGTAATTTTTACAAAAAAACCCTAAGATGTATGTTGATGATGGCTTAGTGTCATTGTTAATCTTATTTCTTTGGTCTGCCCATCACTCTACCTTCATACTGAGAGCTTATTTCCCTGCCCTGGGAAGACATAAACTTGGATCCTTTCTGCCAAGCAGCCTGATTCTGCTATTGACACCTGGCCCTTCTCCCCTTGCCACTGGCTCTTCAGGTAACTTTGGGAACTTGATTGATGGGGGATCGCATCATGGGAATAGGAAGAACTCAGTTGACCCAGCTGAAGAAGATGCCCTTCCACTGCTGCATGAAGGAGAAGGGGACGCAGCCATGCCCATGGTCTCCACCACTCACCCCGAGAAGCCACTCGTGACAGAAGGGAACAGGTAGGAGACACAGCAGGTGAGAGTAGCCAGGGTTTCTGACAGTAGAAGCTTGACCAATTTCTGGGACTATTTGATTCAGTTCTTCCCTAAAACTGGAAACATTCTTTATCTTACTTATAAGAACAAGGTGCAGGGCTTCCCTGGTGGCGCAGCGGTTGAGAGTCCGCCTGCCGATGCAGGGGACACGGGTTCATGCCCCGGTCCGGGAAGATCCCACATGCCGCAGAGCGGCTGGGCCTGTGAGCCATGGCCACTGAGCCTGCGCGTCCGGAGCCTGTTGCTCTGCAACAGGAGAGGCCACAACAGTGAGAGGCCTGCGTACTGCAAAAAAAAAGAACAAAGTGCAAACAAGGGCAACATGGTAAGTGCCACTCTCCTGAATTCTTAGTAACATGTTGACAGCTCTCCAAACGACACATCCAGGGGATTCATGTAAGGGCAGAGCAATGGTGATGGTTATTATTATCGTATCTGAAGCTCCATTCATTCTATAACTTTGAAGCATAACAAGGTAGGAAGGTCAGATGTTAAAATTTCAATCCCAAATCCTATTAACAGTTGTTATAGTCATCTGAATATAATGTAAACTCAAGTTGGTGGAATTATTAGATACATGATTTATTATCTTATTTTTGCCCACCATCAAACTGAAGAACTCAAAAATGAGCGTCAGCCACCAGAAAAGACCGTTTCAGAAAACTGCTGGGGCACCTACACGTGCCATCACTGATCGTTAATCCAAGTAACATTTCAACATGCAAAGAGAAGTGAAATTATAGAACTGTCTTAAGAAAGTGATGTCAACCAAATGGTTTATGAGAAGGGAAAGCCACATGTAGAGAGATTCTTCTGTGTTCTGAGCTTTATGCCATGAGTAAAAAAATACGATCTCACTGGATTGTCATAAGAGAACATTGCTCTCCCTGTTCACATGTGAGGGGATGGGAACCACATCGTTAGTTCTCTTCAATCTTCGCTCTTCTCTCTCTGGGCACGAACCCATGGCTTACCGACCACTGTTAGAATAATGACTCTCACATCTATTTCCCCAGATGGGCTTCTTTCCTGAGCAGCAGGTCCAGACACCTCCATTTGGGGGTCCCTGGATTATTCACCAGACTCATTGTCTTCACAGACAACTTTGCCCCTTTTCCTATCTTTCCCATCTCAGAGACTGGTCATAACATTGTCTGCATCCTCCGAGCCACAAATCAGAAAGTTGGCAAGTGTTCACTTTTCCCTTCCTACCCGTATCCAATGAGTGATGAAGTCTGGTCAATTCGAGTTCTCCAGTGTGTCCTCTATTGCCATTTCTTGAATCTGGCCTGTCAGCACCTTTGGCCTCAATTATTTTAAACACCTCTTACCTGGCTTGGATCTGTTTCAAGAAATTCACCGAACTGTCTATCTGAACTCCCCAGTCCCCTGATTGACATTATACATTCGCTGTCTGTGGCTTTCAGAATTAATTTCAGGGGACATTTTTTTTTTTTTTTTTTTTTTTGCGGTACACGGGCCTCTCACTGCCGTGGCCTCTCCCGTTGCAGAGCACAGGCTCCGGACGCGCAGTCTCAGCGGCCATGGCTCACAGGCCCAGCCACTCCGCGGCATGTGGGATCTTCCCGGACCGGGGCACGAACCCTTGTCCCCTGCAAAGGCAGGCGGACTCTCAACCCCTGCGCCACCAGGGAAGCCCAGGGGACATATTTTGTTGATTTGATCCCTACCCACTTCTCTACGATAACCTCTGGGTATTCCCCAAACCCCAGCGTTCCCGCACCGCCATTCCCCAGATGGGTCCTGTGGTTTGCCGTGTCTGGGCCTTTGAACACGCTCTTCCTTCTGCCAGAGGCAACAAGCACCCTCCTCAGAACTGCTCGCTTCCGTTACCTTTCAAGACTAAGTTCAAGTTCCCTTCCCTGAATCCCAAGTCTTATTTGGACCTTCTCTACTCACCTGCATCAAACACTAATCACACTGCATTAAGATATTTTTACTAGTCTGTCTCCCTATTAGACTGTGAGTACCTGAGGGCAAAGGACTGTGTCTTGTTCACCTTTGGATCTGCTCATCTCCATGCCAGGCACATAGTAGAAGCTCATAACTGTTTCTGAATGAGTTAAGCACATGCTATAACTGGGTTGGGCACAGGGTACTATGTGGGTAGAGGGGGGCAGTGGAGGGGGTGAAGAGTTGGGAAAGGTCACAACAAGGGGGACATCCTAAAGGGCGAGAACGAGCTTAAGGGACAGAAAGCGACTGTCTGGGACAAAGTAGGAAGCAGTAAGTGAAAATAATAAT
Organism: Globicephala melas; assembly: GCF_963455315.2. NCBI lineage: Eukaryota > Metazoa > Chordata > Mammalia > Artiodactyla > Delphinidae > Globicephala > Globicephala melas. Next base: position 64,671,556 of record NC_083330.1, read on the forward strand.
TTTTGAGCATGGCCTACATTTTCTAAATCCCGTCTCTCCCATGGACCACCCTCCCCCTCCCACAGACCACCTTCTTTGGGGTCTTTTTTATGGGTCCCTGGCAGCCACCCTCCTTTACACGCACCAAAAAGGACCCCAAACTTCCCAGCCCTTTAATGGCTTCTCTGTCCAGTCTCGAAACTGAGGACATCAATGAACGGGATCTGCAGCTCTGGGAGGCTTTTATGAGACTCTCATTGGTACTCTGCATCCTTTCGCCGGGATCCTTTTGGCAGTGAAAACATCCCCACCTTGTTAGACTAGCCCGTTGTTGACTGTTGGAGGGGATGTCAGGGGATGTAGTGTGGGAAGGGTTTGAGAGGAAATGAGAGCTCTATGGAACCCTCAGATGGACCTCACATTAGTCCTGACAGGCTGGCTCGAAGAGACCACGATGCCATGCTGGTGTTTTGGGGCTTTATATTCCTGTCACTATATCGAGGCTCTGTCCATAGTGGCAAGCCAGGGTGGCAGCGGCTGAACTGGAAGATTCTCTAATAGACCACCACACACACACATGCACGCATGTGCACACACAACATACACACACATGCACATACACACACAATTTGTCTGTTGCCTCCATGACAAGACTGGCCTGCCTTCCACGTTTCTCTTCACACAGACCCGGGTGTGTATGGGACAGTTACAGGCGGCTGAGGGCAAACCTAGTTAAGAATATCGCTGTCTTTAGGCAGGGAACTTCAGCTTTTTGCTACACCTCTCCCATCTTGCCTGCTTTCACATCCATCCCTTTCCTCCTTGGGAACTGAATTCTACTGGTTAGTTCCTTCTTTTCTGTCTTCAGTCTCATCCTCTTAACTTTTTTTCTTATCATTTAAGCACATCCAACCATCGCCATCAGCCATTCTCTTTGGCTCCACAGCTCCCCTTCCAGCTACTTTGCCATCCCTCTCGTCCCTGCTTAGTCAAGCAGGTCATCTGCATTACCGGCACCAATGCCCAGCAACAATACATTTTGTATGGATGGATGAATGGACGGCAAGCCATGGGATGCTGACGTTTAGTTTGAAGCACATGACTTCATCTTCATTAATATTATTACCCTCTTAGATTTCTCTAGCGATTTCAGTTTATAAAATACATTCACATCTGTTATCTCGGTTGATCCTTACACAGTCAGGGCCCAGCATATAGACATTAAAAGGAAAAAGATGTTAGTTTTTCTCCTTTCTCTCTTCTCTCAATTGGAAAGAGAATTTCTCCTTGAAGAGGGCTTGCCTTCCCTCTCGTGAGATCATTTCTAAACTTCGCCCTGGGTCAGAGGGTGGTAGCTGTTATTACCTCACCGCTGTAGCCATATAACAGTTCGTTGCTTATTGTCTATGGATCCCCAAGTAAAGGCTAAGGATGGAATTAATAGTTTGACTATTTTGTCATCACCCTTCCCCCAACCCACCCAGAACATACAAACATGAACAGGTTACTGGGATTGTCTGAAAAACACTGATCACCAGCTAACTTCCAGACCTAATGTGTTTTCCCAGGAATTACAACTATTTGCCGTTCGAGGCCAAGAAGCCCTGTGTCTATTTCATCAGTTCTTGGGGAGACCAGACGTTTAGGCTACATTGGTCCAACATGCTGGAGAAAATGGCGGACCTCCTGGTAGGTGACTCTGACAGGTGATGGATTTGAATATTGGGAAGCTGGAGGCAAAGGGGATTTTTTTCCACCCAGTAGAGGGTCTTGACCTCAGTTTAAATACAAGTGAATTGAGGCTGCTGCATTTGGAGGACACCTGGCTCCTACCGCATGGACCCAGGGGAATGAGAATACATTTTGCAAAATCCCTTGACTTTAAATCAAATTATCCAAATTCAAATCCCTGCTCTGCTTCTAACTGTTATAGGACCTAGGGATAGGCCACTTTCCCAATCTCCAAAGTCAAGGGATGGACAGCTTTCTCACAAAATTGATAGATCTTAGCTTCAACTAATATAAAATCCTAAGTCCTTAACACGGTGGACAGTTCCTCCAAGTTCAAGCCCTGACACCTCTCCAGTCCTACATCTCACGTGCTCTTCCTCCTTACTGTGTTCCAAGCACGCTGGTCTCCTTTCAAGTGCCTCAAAGAAACCAGGCTCCTCTGTGCCTCCTAGCCACCTCCATGCTGTTCCCTCTGTCAGGGCTGCTTTTCCCCTTCATGTTTCTCCTGTGAAGCCCAGTCAACCTCCAGGGCTCATACTTAAGCACTTCCTCAGAGAAACCTTCTTACTCGCTCCCTTTTACCCTCTTCCATCATATCCTGCTCTTTTCCTTCAGAATTATTTGAGGAATTGAATGTGTGAAAGTATTTAAAACAGCACCTATATGTGAAAAATACTAGGCTGTCCCACCCAACCCCTGCCGGGTGGAGGGGGGGAAGAAAACCTGGGAACACTGCTCCTTTGGTATCTCCCTCCCTTTGTGATTCCTTTTCGTTTACTCCACATTCCTCTTTCCAGCCCACACATCTCACGGGCAGTGTCCTCTCCTCTCTGTCCCACTGTGCCTCACCAGGGGACCCTGGTCTGATCCCTCTCATTCCATAAAAACCCACACGAAGGAAAGCACACATTTCTCTCTCCCGTTTGCTTTATAATTCTGTCTCCAATTGTGTAAAACACGGTATTGGAGGCTTCCCTGGTGGCGCAGTGGTTGAGAATCCGCCTGCCGATGCAGGGGGCACAGGTTCGAGCCCTGGTCTGGGAAGATCCCACATGCCGCGGGGCAACTAAGCCCGGGTGCCACAACTACTGAAGCCCGCGCTCCTAGAGCCCGTGCTACGCAAACAAGAGAGGCCACTGCGATGAAAAGGCCGCGCACCGCAAGGAAGAGGAGCCCCAGCTCGCCGCAACTAGAGAAAGCCCGCATGCAGCAACGAAGACCCAACGCAGCCAAAAATAAAATTAATTAATTAATTAAAACAAAGCAAAACAAAACAAAACACAGTATTGCCTCTGGCCATGGGGATTGCAGGCATCATGGAGACAGAGTCTGAAAGCGGTCATGGAGGCTGGGTTTGGAGTCACGCCATGGGGAGGCCATGGACTCGCTTTTTATGGCTGGTCTTGCTTCTCCTTCAGACAAAGTAGTTTATTTCTAAAAGTCTTGAACAAACAAATCAGAATTTTCTTATCCCTAGAGGCCATAGTAGCCTTGAGCACTTGTTTCTAATTCTTTCTCAGAGCCAGGATCCCTGCCATGCGTGGCATATCATGGCTAACCTGACTGAATGTTTACTAAGCACGAAGCACGGTTTGAAGAAGTTCACATTTCCCTATGGGGCTATAGGTGGGTACCATTATTGCCAGATTTTACAGATGAGGAAACTGGGCAGAAGTGGGTGAGGTCACCTGATAAAGCCTGGAATTGGATGTCATAGGTAGTCTGACTCCCAAGCCTAAACCTTTAACCGCTCCACAGTGTTGCCTGTACTTATAGTGAAGGGGCAAAGAGGGAAATATATGTCCCTAGGTATGTGATGGAGGATGTCGTTGTTGTAAATTCTAGCAAAGCAGTGGTGACGTGTACATTGCCCCTTGGGTGCCATTTTCCTCCAAGCCATGAAATGGAACCCTAGAATTTAGGATCCAAAAGAAAAGTACAATGATTAAGTAGACAAGCATATAGCCAATGTCATATACAACCTGTCTTCTTTTCCCTCAACACCCCACCCCTGACAAAAACCCCCATAATCAGAAGAATTGATAGCCTGTTAGTTTCGGGGATTATCCAGTGTGGTTATACTCCTATATAACAAACTGGCGTGAACATTGCTTTTGAAGTTTTTGATAATTCTATCTAATTTACTCTACTTTGTTAGGTATTTCCCATGACATTAGGTTTCCCTCACAAGGTAGATTCTAAATAAATGGAACTCAGTTCATGAATAAATCTGGGACAGAAACAATGAGTTTGAGCAACACAGGAGAAGACTTGAATCTGGGCCAATTCCAGTTAAGAAAGGAAGGTTCGAAGTTAGAATGCAGTAGCATTTCCCTGTTCAGACATACACGAAAAAACAAGAGATATGTTCCTTCATTTTCAAAACAAAATCTCAGCTCGATATTATTTCTGTGGGTGTTAGAATCAGTATCTCCACTATGGTGTCTCATTCCCACCTCTCATCCCCCCACCTCTGTGGTTTGTTTTCAGGATGAAGGTATAGAGGAAGTGAAAGAACTGATTAAGATTTCAGAGGAAGCCCCGGAAGAGAAAATGAAGATGGTGCTCACTGACTTCGTCAGTCAAAGCAGGTACTGCAGAGACAGCTGTCATCTGGGTAGCTCAGCAGATATGGAATCAGCTTTTAACTACTTAGAAAATGGTCGATTTTACATGCATTCATATGGGCATTGAATAGTGTTATATCCATCTTAATTTTGTTCAGTAATTTAGCTGCAACTGTGGGCTCACTACTGCTTCCTGACACTTAGCTAAAACATAAAGCAAAGGGGGGAAGAAAAAGGAAAAGAGAAGAAAAGAAAGACTACAGAGACATTTTATGAAACAAGAAAAATGCTGGTAGTGTCAGTGTCCAGCGTGGCTCTTTGCATCTGGTAGGTACGCAACAACTATTTGGCAAGTAGATGGATAAATTATATCAAATGCTATTTAATAGAATTTTTATACACCACATTAATAAGCACCAATTAATGACTTTTATTCCAGGAGGTAGACAATATAATAAAAGATGAAAAAACAGGGTGTATTAGTTATCTATTACAGAGTAACAATAACCCTCAAATTTAGTGGCTTACACATATTTATTATTTCACAGTTTCTTGGGTCATGAATGCAGGTGTGGCTTAGCTGGGTCCTTGGCTCAGGACCTCTCCCAGGCTGCAGTCAAGGCATTGACTAAGGCTACAGTTACCTCAGGGCTCAACTGGGAAGGACTCACTTCCCAGATCACTCATACGGACATTTGCAGAATTCAGTTCTTCATGAGCTGTTGGACTGAGGATGATTGAGGACTCCAGTTCCCTGCTAGCTGTTGTTTGGAGGTCATCCTCAATTCCTTGCCATGTGAGCCTCTCCAAGCTACCTCTCACAACATGGCAGCCGACTGCATCAGAATGAGTAAGAAAGAGGAGTCAGAGAGAACATGCCAATAAGACGGACATCACGGTCTTTTATAACCTAATCTTGGACGCGACATCCCATCAGTCTTGATGTCTTCTGTTAAAAGCAAGTCACTAGGACCAGTGCACATTCAAAGGGGATGAATTGCACAATGGCAAGAAGAGTAGGAGGTGGAGATCATTGGGGCCATCGTAGAGGCTGCCTTCCCCATAAGGAAACAACCTGATGAATTGGGTCAAGACGTGAGCAATACTGAGAATTTGTTGTAATAGAATCAATGGAAAAGGAATAGCTATTCATGTGATGGAAAGAAAAAAATTAATAGATTCTCGTGTTCAGCTTTGTAAGTTTCGTCTTTCCTAATCTCTCAACTACCCAAGCCTTTTTTACTTAAAAAAAAGAAAGCAAAGAAATAAATATGTAGTTTTTTCTCTCTTTCTTTCTTTTCTGTGTTTCACATAGAAGCAATATATATCAATGCTACTCCTGCTGTGAGCTAAGTGTCACCTGCAAATCCCTTGAAGCATCCTTAAAAGCTTCATGGTCATATTTTTAGAAACTGTGGGCAAATTAATAGCTCAATAACTTTTCTCTATTAGGGGGTTACTTGGAAGTGATAATTATTCCCTTTTCTCTTCAAGTTTAAAGCCAACTGAAAAAAATATTCATGAGGGTCAGACAGAGATCAAACGTTCATTTTATATTTGGTAAACCTGGATTTGAGAAAAAAGTTTGTACCTTAGGTCAAGGAGACTTTGTGGTCCCCCCAGCTGTTTGAGGTTGAGCAGTTGGACTTTGGGGCTTCCCCCCAGAAGGGACAGGCCACCTGCTGTGTTCAGGTGAGGAGGCCACCCACAGCTGGCGGTGGGTGGGGTCTGAAAGACGAGGAATGGACAGAATCACGTGCCAAAGTCATCTACCCCCATTCTGATGGGGAAATAAGTTACTTCTCCCCCTGTGAGGACGGGAGAGAGATTAGAAGCATCCATAATGTTTCCTAGAGGTGATCCATTCTGGGAGTGGCATGGATTCCTTCTGCCTCTAGGAAAGAAAGGGAGACAGGTGGCACCAAGACTCCCTCCTCAAAATAGACTCCTTTTTATTCTTTTTAAACATGAAGAGAAAATGCAATGACTAGTATGTCCAAAGAGAATTTCTGATTGAAGTTTCCAGTTACCAGCAGGCAGAGCTCTGGTGTGGGACCCCTCCCTGGGAGGTGTGTCATCTTAGATCCCCCTTTTGTTCTTTTGTAATTGATTCTTTTCATCACAGAAATACTACGTGCTCATCTTCAACAACAACAAAATGCAGGATGTATAAAGGAAAAGTGTTCTCAACTCTCTCTCCAGTCCCACTCAGAGAGAAGAGTTCGATTTGTCTTCCTTTTTTCCTGTGCATTTGCAAACACACATTCATAAAAATACTCTATTTCTTCATAAACGTCACACACTTTGTTCAGCAGATTGCTTTTTCACTCAGCAGTGTTTCACTGGTATCTTTCTCCAGTAGCACCTAATACTCGTCTCCAGTGTTCAATCACGTGATGTGTATCATGTAGTATTTAACTAGTCCCTTATATTTAAGTTGTTCTGATTTATTTTGCTACTATAAACAATGCTACAATAAACATTACTATGTAAACATATTTTTGCAAGAATCTTCAGTTATTTTTGAAGGGTAGAATTCTAGTATAATTTTTGGATCAAATTATATGGACATTTAAATTTTGATAGATGCTGTCAAATAACCTCTTAAACATTATAATAATTAACACTCTCCTATCATAACAGAGGAGAGTGACTATTTCCCTTTGAATATTATCAACCTTGAATATTACCTGGTTTTTAGTAAGTGAAAATGGTATCGATTTTAATTTATTGCTGATGAGGGAATATCTTATTTCCCCAAATTTAAAGTCATTTCTGTTTCTTCTTCAATTGCATTTATAACCATTACCGTTTTCCTATTGAACACATTTTTAACTTCATCCCTCAAAACGTTACTATTCAGTCCTTTGTTTGGTTTTAAAAATGTGAAGACGTAGCCCAGTTTTGAGTCTAAAATATTTGCTCTACATACAATTTTCAGGAACATTTTGGTGTGTGTTAAATTTGTAAGATAAAGGAAAACTGCATTATTTTGTGTTTGCTGTTATGAACTTGGATAGGAATCACAATAGGTATATACTGAAAGAAAGTAGAAAAACAAACATCCCCAAAACTAATGTGAGGCCTGGCACTATTTCCCATTCGCATTTTGTCTCATAGAAAAGTTAGTGCCTTACTGCTTAATCCAAAATGAAAAATCTTGGTTCTGTGGCTTCATCAACTTTCCTATTGTATTGCAGAAAGTATACTTGCAAATCTCTGGAATTATATAAATGAATTTTCACTAAGTAGGTTTCAAAATTGTTATTCTCTTATAGTGCGTTTATCTCTGAAGTGGAAAAGAAACCCAAGATGTTGAACCAAACCAATTTAGATAAGAAACGACTTACGCTCTGTTGGCAGGAGCTGGTATGTGAAAATCTATTTATACTTTTGCAAAGAACTAAAACGTGTGCTTTAAAAATAAACCTCACGGATGAAGCATAGGTCATAGAGCACATGAGGATAAAGTTCTACAGTTGTGTGATATAGAAGAATGGGAAGGGGATAAATAGATGAGTGAGTTGGAGAGGAACTAGCATTTACTGAATGTTTACAAGAATGAGCTAGAAGCCCACCAGCCCTATGTTCTATTCTGATGTAGGACTTGTTCATTTTCTTGACGTTTGTATTTTGTCAAAGGCTGTGGACTCTTTCACTTAACCTTCTGCCTCCTAAGCTGAGAGACAAAAAGACATAACTCAACTACCTCTCCTTGGTGTCCTCCCATTATGAATTGTGTGAAAAGCTGTGAGCACTACCTGAGGGCAGGGCAGTGGCTGGTACCTCTCTGTGCCCTGGAGACCCTGCACAGTGCTGAGTGCCTTAGAGATGTTCGGTCGCTATTGAACGAGTGACGACTGAGAAACGCCAGACCAAGTCAGACCCTGATTATCTCTCCTTGAAACTTCAGTTCCAGCAATGGCACCAAGGGACGTCTTGTTTGAGGCCATGATAATTCTGCAAAATAAAATTACTCAGTGTTTGGCCAGGGACATTTTTAAAGATGTGAATGAGGCCCACAGAGGTTAAATGATTTTATTTAAGGGTCACAGCTGGTTAATCATACGCCAGAGACTAAAGCCCGAGTCTCTGAACACTTGACTCATCCTGCTTTCCAGAACAATAAATGAAGTTTTGTGTCCTCCTCTACTCCAAGGAGGCCAGATTCCCACCGTATGTAAGATCTGCTTCCTACTGAATGTCTTCCTCAGCACCTCTGACTGTCTCTGCGGTGCCCGTCCTCCACAGATAGCCCGCACAGCTCTCTCGTTTCCTGTGTCCGACAGTCCTTGTCCTGAACAAGCCCAAGACTTCCGTGCTTTGCAGTGGCCCAGCTCTCTCTCCGCATTTCCAGCCTCTGGGTGGACACGTCCACTGCTTGCCTCATAGCACCTCTGACTCAGTGTATCCCACTCAGCCCATCATCTGCCCACTGAAGCTTGTTCCCTGTCCTGTATGTGTACCACCAGCCTCACTTGTTGCTCCAATCAGAAGCTTAAGAATCAACTTTGAATCCTGTACCTCAGCGGTCCCCAACCTTTTTGGCACCAGGGACCACTTTCGTGGACAGGATTTTTCCACAGATGGGGGCGGGAGGGGGGGCAGTGGGAGTGGTTCAGGCGGTAATGGGAGCGACGGGGAAAAGCAGATGCAGCTTCACTCGTTCGCCTGCCGCCCACCTCCTGCTGTGCGGCCCGGTGCCTAACAGGCCGCGGACCGCTACCGGTCTACAGCCCGGGGGTTGGGGACCCCTGCTATACCTCACACTAAACGGTCATTTTGACCCCAGGCCAGGTTGAGACCCCGGCCCTTAAAGACTCTGGCACTCACTCCATTCTTCATCCCCAGGACCACTGCCTAACCCGAGTGCTTTAGCGTCTCTGGCCAGGGCTATCACAGTCATCTTCCCCTAGTCCACCTTCCATACCACAGCCAGAATGGTCTCCAAAACACAAATCTGCTTAGATCTCTCTTGATTAAAAAAACCACTGGAGGGCTTCCCTGGTGGCTCAGTGGTTAAGAATCCGCCTGCCAATGCAGGAGACACGGGTTTGAGCCCTTGTCAGGGAAGATCCCACATGCCGCGGAGCAATTAAGCCCGTGCGCCACAACTACTGAAGCCCGTGCACCTAGAGCCCGTGCTCTGCAGTGAGAAGCCCACGCACCGCAACGAAGAGTAGCCCCCGCTCACTGCAACTAGAGAAAGCCTGCGCGCAGCAACAAAGACCCAACACAGCCATAAATAAATAAATTTATTAAAAACAAAAGATTGGAGCCTCCCAGTTCATAAGATAAAGGCCAAATTCCTCTGTGCACGATATACAGGGCTGTTCACCGTCTTGTCCCAGCCTAGTCTCCCAGCCTTGTCTCTCGTTGCTCCCTTCCCATGTATCTATGTGCCAACGATTCTGAACCCTCACTGATTACGTGCCTTCATATGTAATTGTTCCTTCCAACTGGACTGTACTTTTTCTTCTTATCATCTGATGAATTCAATGCATTTTTTGCTCAGCACAAATATCATATTATCCATAAAACCTGGCTTTGGCCCCTCTGGTCCCATGATGCATTACACATTTTAGTTATTTGCATATATTGCTTTCACCTCACCAACTGTCAAAGTCTCAAGGCTCCCGGGATAGTGCCTGGTGCATAGCAGGTATTCAGAGGGCTTCTTCGGTGCCAGGCCTTGTGCTGGGTGCTGGAGACACAAGGCTGTCAGTACTTGGTTCTTGTTCTTGAGGAATTTATTGACTGGTCTGTTCATTTCACGAACATTTATTTAACACCCGCTATGTGCCAGGAACTCCACCAGACTCTCAGTATTCAAGGTAAGAACAAGACCGAGGGGCCCCCTGTCCTTGCAAAGTTAACATTTGAGTGGGGAAGACGGAGATAGATAACAAAAAGTAAATAAAAACGATTACAGGTTATGATTATGAAGGGCATTTTTTTTGTTTTTTTAATGAAGGGCATTTTAAAAGGCCATGGTGATTGGGAAAATGTGGGAGAATGTATGACAGTGGTATCATGGCAGTGGAGGCCTGAGGAGAAACCAGCCATGCAGAGTCTAGGGAGAACATGTGGTCAAGAGGAACCTTAAGCATCCCAGTCTTGAGGAGGGAGCTGGGCATGTTTTAGGACCTCCTGAGGACCGGTGTGCCTGAGGCCCAGTGAGTGAAGCACTCCAACATGAAGCAGCCAGTGGGCAGGACCCACTCATGCAGGGCCTTAGAAATCACTGCAAAGTGTTTGTTTGTTTGTTTTTTCCCTAAGAACATGAATGCAGGCTGAATGAATGAATCAAAATAAACACTTTTAGATGTTCCAGCCACGCACACAGATCTCCCTGGTGCCTCTCTCCAATGATGCCAACTTGGTCTGGAAGCATCTACTGTGCCTCCGGGGAGAGGTGGTGAGAGCAGTGATGAAGGACATGGCCTCTGGACTCAGCAGGGGGTCAAGTCCAGCTCTGCCTCTCTGTAGCTGCATGACTCTATTTCCTCTGCTGTAAAATGGGAATGATAGTACCTACCCCGTAAGGTCGCTGTGAGGAGTCCTAAGGGTTAATACAGCAGATATAACATTGCCCCGTGCAGAGTAAGAGCTCGATCTATTTTAGCTGTTGTTGTTGTCAGTATCAGGAAGCCTAGATTCAGGTCTTGACTAAAGAGCTATGGGACCTCTGGTTTGGTGACAAACCTCTGGCTTCTCTGGGCCTCAACTTCTCGTCTGTCAAATGAAGCTGAGATAATATTCACTGTCCCCATAGTCCTACCAAATTGCTGTTAATGGGCAGCGTGCCCCATAGCAGAGCCTGAAACAGCCCTCATGAGTGTCTCAGCATGGAACTTACAAGCACTTTCAGGAATCTCCAGCAACAGGACTGTGCTCGCTAACCAGATTTCTAGAAAGATCTACACCGACTCTTGTTTTGTTTTAGGAGGCCATAGCCAAGGAGGCCAAGGGGCTCACTCAGCAGCAGAAGAAAAAGTTATCTCTTGATGAAATGATCCAGGCGGCCCAAAACTTTGTGGAAAAAATCCGCTTTCTTGTGGATGAGGTAATCAACTATAAAGGCAAAGGTCATTTGGAAGATGAGACCGAATATCTTCCCAGTGGGGCTTGAATGTTTGATAAGAATGAAAGATGAGCAGTGTTTTCTCTCAAGCCCTGCTGAGCTGAGCAGGTACCATTCGCTGGAAGGGTGAAGGAGGGGGTTTTAAATTAAGCCAAACATGTACGGCTTTATTGATTTTTTCACGAAGCCTGAGTATTCAGCCGAAATAAAAAGCACATTCCTAAATAATAATAATAATAAAGCACACTCCTTAATAGGATCAAGAAAAGTCAAAATAAACATGGGATCTTTGATAGGTTTTTAACTGCAAGCAAATTGAAACTCATGTCCAGTAAAAGTTAAAACAGCTTCTCATTTTAAAGTTAATTGTAAGCAATATCTTCTGGTGACTACCAGAATGATCTAAAAAAAGTCCTCGTATTTGCTTCTGTTAAATACTAGGTTTTGTGGCGGAAGTTTTCAGGGAGAGGTACAGATTTACTGCTTCTGTTGTCCTTGAAAGCTTTTTTTCCTGTTGCAAATTCATTATTCCCTGGAGGCATAACAAACAAGCTGTGAGATAGTCACTTTGGAATGCAGGAATTTCAATAAGCACCCAGAAGGTTCAAACTAGGTCTGTGACTGACTGACTGTATGGCCAGAAAACCTCCACAAGGATGTCTCTGTTTCCATGTCAAGAGAGAAGGGATGCCTTCTTAGGGTACCAATTACACTAGAGGATTACTGGGTTAGAAAAAGTATCTGTTTCCAGTCCGAGAATGTCAAAGCCTAGTTTATGACAATATGCCTCCCTTTTGTTTTGGAAGCTGTACTGGCTCAGCAATGTGCATTTCAAACACTCACAGCATAATGGGCCTCTTGGCAGGGAATTCTGCAATTCTTACCTTGATTAGCTCAACTTTAAAGTCTAATTTTCTGTGCAATTGAGTGCTGTTTCTCCTGAATAAACACCTATAATGGAGCGAAAATACTTAGCAATTATATTTTAGGTATAAAATCCCTTGTAAAATTGTTTTTCCTTCCTTCAGAGCGGATGGAAGGACATCCAAAGACATTCATGGATTTTTGTTTTTGGTGTTTCATTTGAATGTTCTGGAAATGTTACCTGGCTCTTAGGAGGTCCAATGCTGGAAGCCAAATCATGATTACAAGATTGCAAAGAAAAAAATCCATGGGCAGGTGGAGCAAACGTTTGTTCTGCAGATGGAGAAAATTAGGTCACCAGAGATGCCAAGTCACGGTCCGACTTGCGTATTGTCAAAGCACGATAAGCAGTTTGGCGTATGGGGCTTCCGTGACCTAAGACTTTCTCAAAGAAGCCACGCTTAACTTGCTCGGTTGCACAGGTGTTTCAGTACCCAGAAAGTTTAAGTCACAGAACTTGTTGTGCAGAAGGGGTGCTGGTGCAGGATAGGAGAACCCTGGGGGTGCTGTGTGAACACCCACCTCTCAGATCCATCCCCTCCTTCTCCACAGCCACAGCACACCATCCCTGACATCCTCATCTGGATGCTGAGCAACAGCAGGAGGGTGGCATATGCCCGCATCGCCGCCAAGGACTTGCTCTATTCCCCCATCAGGAAGCAGATGGGTCAACACTGCGGGAAGATCAAAACTCACTTCCTCAAAGTAAGTCTGTACTATTTTTTTTTTTTTTTCTGATCAGACTCTTTTTATTGTCTTTTTTATGAATGGGTCCCAGATGGCAAGGGAAGAGCTGGCTCCTGGCTTCTAGGCCAATTTCTCAGGGAGCCCCATGCATCATTGCTGAGAGGGAAGAGACTCCTCCCTGCTCCTCTCTGCTCAGCCCTCATTCACCAAGGGGAGGGGCTCTTGCTCAGGCTCCCGGCCCAGGGACACGCCCTTCCCCATGGAATTTCTGGTATTTCATCAAAGGTCACAGTCTGTACTATTTTTGACTCAAGGATGGGAACCTCTGTTTTTCCTGGGTTGCACGGCATTCCTAGTGTGTGTCCAGATCTCTGACTTGACGCTAAGACTTTCAAAAGTCTGAGGACAACTAGAACATCTTGCCCCCTCTTGATTCAAGGAGACCATCCTGGGGCTGAATATTTTCCAATTTTCCAATAACTATGTCACCAGAGACAAATAAGGTGTTTTTTTAAAAATCTAGTGCAGATATCTTAAGGTTATTTTAATTTTTACTTCTTTGATTACTATGAAGAATGAACATTTTTTCTATTAGTTTCCTCTCTACTTTTCTCTTGAGTAATTTATCTATGGCATCATTTTACACGAGTTCATCTATATTTTAAAAATAGACTTCAAAGAAAATTACAAGAGGAGGGGTTGCTCTTCCACAGAACTGCTAGTTCAGGATTCCTGGCGGCTTTACACTGTAAAGATATGATAGTCTTTTCATCTTGGGTCCCTGCACCATTCATGAACACAGGCTCATAGGCACAATCTCTGGATAGATCCTACTGTCTTTAAATCAAGATTTGCGCCTTTCCTGGAGACCCTGGGTATTTTACCTCTACTACAAAGACATTTCTATCCCAGGAGAGAATTTGAGCAAACATGGAGAAAGACTGGTCCAAAAGCTTAACACTCACCAATGGCTGGCAACAAGAGCATGTGATTTGACTGATTAACTTTCCCAACTCACAGTGGGCTGTCCTGCCAATCTGAGTTCTGATTATTTGCTACAACATAATTATTCTTCCACTACCTTAGAAGGAGGATGAGAAGGCTCAAAACCATGCCATGTGAAGAATAGGTGAGGAGATGACAATGTTTAACTAGAAGAGAGATTTGACAGCATGATAGAGATTTTGTGTTCCTAGGGCTTCCACGTGGATGGTGGGATGATTGTGTGTGTGTGTGCGCACACACGTGTGTGTTTCCAGAGGCTAGAACTGGGCCCCACGAGAAACATTACAGGGAAATAGTTCCCTAAATGGAGGTCCACAATGTGTTCTTTCTCCCCTTGGTATGAATATGGCAGTGGGCAGCTAGATTAGACAGCCTCAAAGCGCATCCGATGGCTAGAGTCTACTGTTGATGTGATTGTTATGGGGGGCAGACAGAAGAGGCATTACAGGGTACTGGTTTAATACTTGAGCTTTGAAATAAGGTGAATCTGGGTTGGAATTTGTATTCATTTACTAGGGCTGTTGTAACAAAGTGCTACCGTGTGGCTTAAACCACAGAAGTTTATCATCTCCCAGTTTTGAAGGCTGGAAAGCTGACACAGAGGGATTGGCAGGGCCGTGCTCCCTCTGAAGGTGCTGGGGAAGCATCTCTTCTAGCTTCTGGTAGCACCTTGGCTTGTGGGAGCATAACTCCAATCTTTATATCACGTTCTCCCTGTGTGCATGTCTCTTTTCCTATGATGTCCTTTTTATAAGAATCCTACTCCAGATTGAGCTCATGTTAACTCTTGTCTGTAATGACCCTATTTCCAAATAAGGTCATATTCTAAGGTACTAGAGGTTGGGACTTCAACATATGCATTTGAGGGGAATACAGTTTTACCTCTTAGTGAATTCCAGGGCTAATATTTAGGAGCTGTATGACTTGGGGAATGTTACGTAACATCTCTGTGTCTCCTGTTCTTCATCCTTCAAATAGGGATGTGATGTTGAGGATTAAGTGGATAACTGCACGTAAAAGAACACAGAGTGTACGTCTACCGGGGTCATCACACAATAAATGTTGGCATTCAAACAAATGGAAATCCAACATCTAGGGGACATTGCTGGCATTGTGTGCCCCCTTCACATCCAGGGAAGTGTTTGTGGTTCTGTATGTTAGATGTTATAGAAAACCCCGAATGAACTTTTTGGCCAACCCAATATTTTCTGTCATATGTACAAAAGGATTTTTAAACCCACCTCTGTAAAACTGTAACTGAAAAAGAAAAACTCACCCTAGTTATTCACCACAAATATTTCTTCAGCTTTCTCATTCCAAGGAATTCTGGGGTTGAAAGAAACACCTGTCTTAAAAATAGCAAATCATTTCAGAAAGCCCTGTGCTAAAAATAAGAGAAAACCAGCATAAAGTTATTCCTTCCTAAATATTTTGATGTATCCCAGAATTATTTAAAATTAGAACAGAGAACAACTGTCAACTAAAGCCAGAGAATAGACCTAACTGGGAATTCAGGACCTTTGCCCTGTGGCCTTGGCTTACTTCTTTATCTGGATTTTCCTTTTGTCGTTGGGATTGCTTTGGGTGATAGCTTTGTAGATGTTGAACATGTTGTTCGATTGTCCTGACATGATGAAACATCTTGATAAGATGAAAACTATTTTCATTCCAGTTCTGATTGTTACCCCTGCCTTTTTTTTTTTTTTCCCCATATCTCTTCCCTCTTGCGTCTCCCTCCCTCCCACCCTCCCTATCCCACCCCTCCAGGCGGTCACAAAGCACCGAGCTGATCTCCCTGCACTATGCGGCTGCTTCCCACTAGCTATCTACCTTACGTTTGTTACCCCTGCTTTTAACTCCCTCCCGCCACCTCCCTTTAGGCCCCGTTTCTCTTCACTGAATTGGTGAATCTGAAAAAAGCAAGAGCTGCTTCAGGGAGACAAAGGATTCACCCACCTGCTGCTCACCCCGGTTTCTTAACGGGGAATTAGAAAGTGCAGTGAGGCAAAGCACAGAATGTAAATCTCTCAGATCTCTAGATTTTTTCCAGAGTCGCCTCAAAGTTTGTTGCACAGAACAGCTGTCCTTTGAGTGGCACCATAAACACCCCGTGTTCAAACACGTTTAGAGGCTGCCGTTGTGTCCCCCTCTTGGAGTTTCAGTGCCCGTCACCCAGTGGAAAAGTCAACGTCCTGCAGTCAGGAATCATCTTCTACGACCCATGCTTGTCAACCTTATTCATCTAGAATAGCTATTTACAAATTTTAGGAAACTGCTATGCCTAGGGGGCCCAGGTTGAGGGAATATTAATTAATCTAAAGGAAACAAAACTGCCTCACCTGAAGTCACATGGCTAGGTAATAGTAAATCTGGAACGGCAATCAGGTTTTCATGGTCCCTGTTCCAGGATCTTTCTTTCTCTCTAATCTAAATATATTTATAATGTTACTAAAAATGCTGCAACAGAATTTGCTGAGCTCAGCCTAATCCACCATCCAGAAAAGCAGAATTCTCCCCCTTCAGTCTCAGAAAAGGACATTCATGCTAAAAGGAAACTCTTCCTGTGGGAGATGGATGCAGCGGCCCAATCTTCTTTTTTCTCTTGAGTCACCTCTCAGTGCTGAGTCCGCCACTCCTCAGTCTCGTTTCCACCTCTATCCTGGCTTCTGCTCCACAGCCCTGAGTCCAGACTCTTCCTCTCAGGCCTCCAGGTTTCCATCCAGCTTTCCCTAGGATGCAGCAGAAAGTGGTAGCTGCAGACACCCTTCCAGGTCCTGCCTCAAAGTGAAGTCTCTACAAGGCAAACACACCTTTCTCACACTAATATTGATGGACCAACTTCAACACAGTTTGTGTGAATGACCATCTTTCTCTCCTTTTTCTGACTGGCCAAGATTTCCCTTCTTTTGTAAGACAGCTGGCATTTCACCAGGACCCCAGAGGGGAGGTGGGTGGGTTACAGGAGAGGCTAAGACTTTAGTGTTCTGTCTCGTGCAGTTTTTACACATTGGTGATCATACTTTTTTGACGCAATTTTGCATTCTTTAATTTTTTTTTTTTTCTCTCTCTCTCTCTCTTTCCCTCCCTGCCCTGCCATGCTATTCTTAAAAGGAAAGAAGTTGCTTGGTTGGTCAGGCTTCAGGAGCACATGAGAGAAAAGGGAGAGCGGGGGAGGGGAAGGCAGGGAAGACAGCTGAGGCTGGAAATGCACGTGAAGTGAAACGTGGGTTGTTGTTTCTGCGAGCACCTAGGAAGGTGCTCAGTGATGGTGCGTGAGTTCCAACTTGGATTCCTAAGTGAGAGACTGCATTGTCTTGCAAACAATTTCAAGGTGTGTATTTTTAAAAAGATGTATAAACGGCAAACTTTAGGCATGCAGCCATGGTCCTTGTATAACGTTTTCACAAGATGTTAGCTGAGTTTTGGTTTCTAGCCATGAATTCACATATACAGGTTGTTTTCATAGCAGTAGAGATGAAGGACGTTTTGTGTTTTTGTTTTACTTTAAGAAGCAAAGGATATTGGACCTGCTTGGGGGCAACACAGCATAGTTAAGAGTCTTGCTACTCAAACACTTAAAACTGTGGTCCATAGACCAGCAGGATAAGCACCAACAGGGAGAAATCTCAAATCCTACCCCACAACCGCTGAGTCAGAATTTATATTTTAACCAGATGCTCCAGCAGTTCACATGCACGGGTACACGTACCAGTGTATGAGGAGCTTGGGCCAAGAGGATGGGCTCTGGAGCCAGGTAGAGCAGGGTTGAGTCTTGGCTCTATCCCTGCCTGGCTTTGTGACATTGGACAATTGTCTTAACCTCTCTGAACCTCCACTTCTTCATCTTTAAAATACACATAATGAAAGAATTTATTTTACAGTCGTCATGAAGATGAATGATAACCTATTGCTTGTTAATAGTATGCAAGTAATAGGCCGTTCTGTGTGTAGGGAGGAACATTAGACCAGGGCCTGGGACAATGTAAGTGCTCAGCACATGTAAAATATTATTATTAGAAAAAGAAATAAATAATTCAACAAATATTTTCTGAGTGCTTCCTGAGTGCCAAGTACTATTTTAGGCACTGGGGACATCACTGTGATACGACAGTCAAAAATCCTGCCTTTGTGAATTGATGTCCTCGGGATGTATACAGATGGCAGAGGGATTGCTTTTATTACAACAAAATAACCTTAGGCTCTCAATAGCTATTTGTTTGATTGAACAAG
Organism: Globicephala melas; assembly: GCF_963455315.2. Taxonomy (NCBI): domain Eukaryota; kingdom Metazoa; phylum Chordata; class Mammalia; order Artiodactyla; family Delphinidae; genus Globicephala; species Globicephala melas. The sequence continues at coordinate 64,689,763 of NC_083330.1, forward strand.
TGCTCAATGCATTTTAGCGATTTTCATTATTATTGTGGAAGTGATGAATTGAGGGTATTTTGTCTTATTACAATTTTTAAAATGACGAGTTGCAGACTGGTTGTCTTTACTAACAGCAAAATGACCTTAGTTGTTTCTGTTTTTAAAATTTTTTGGAAGTATCACTTTTTTTTTTTTTTTTTTGGCTGCATCGGGTCTTTGTTGCTGCGCGTGGGCTTTCTCTAGTTGTGGCGAGCTGGGGCTACTCTTCGTTGAGGTGCGTGGGCTTATCATTGTGGAGGTTTCTCTTGTTGTGGTGCACAGGCTCTAGGCGTGCAGGCTTCTGTAGTTGTGGCACGTGGGCTCAGTAGTTGTGGCTCACGGGCTTAGTTGCTCCGCAGCATGTGGGATCTTCCTGGACCAGGGCTCGAACCCGTGTCCCCTGCATTGTCAGGCAGATTCTTAACCACTGAACCAGCAGGGAAGCCCCCTTAGTTGTTTTTTTTTTGTTTTGTTTTGTTTTTGCGTTACGCGGGCCTCTCACTGTTGTGGCCTCTCCCGCTGCAGAGCACAGGCTCCAGACGCGCAGGCTCAGCGGCCATGGCTCACAGGCCCAGCCGCTCCACGGCATGTGGGATCTTCCCGGACCGGGACACGAACCCATGTCCCCTGCATCAGCAGGCGGACTCTCAACCACTGTGCCACCAGGGAAGCCCCCCCTTAGTTGTTTTTTTAAAGCTGAATAAATAATGGCATCCTATTCCCTAAAGAATAAAATCTAAACTCCTCCGTATACTCAGCAGGATTCTGCAGCCTCATCTGTGTCATTCTCTGTTCCAGCTTTTTCTTTGCTGAAAGCTCTTAGCAAATCTGTCCCTGGCACCAAGTAAGCGCTCACTAAACGTCAGCCCTAATCACCACAGTTAGCTCCTGCCTCTGTCTCTCTGTTCAGGCACTTCCCTCCTCCTGGGATGCCTTCTCTATGAGTCCAACTCCAAAGTACTTATTAAAGCCTACTGGAACATGTGAGTATTAAAGAAGGATGGATATACCTGCTTCTCCTCTGGTCCTGTGGCATCTTCTCTCTTACACTTGACCTTGCATTTGAGTAAGTGAATGCAAGTTGGCCTCCCTGTCTAGATGTGAGCTCTTGGAAGGGAAGCCCAGGACTGTGTCGCAGTCATTGTGAGGCCCTTCTGGCCCCACTCCCTCAGCAAGGTCTGGTGGCACTTGGTAGTAGCTGCAGAACTGAGTTGCTCACAATCCTCTTGGGGAACTCACAGAGCAAGACAGGAAGGCAGGCCAAGAACCAGGCACAGTTTGGGGTTCTGGGGCTTTCCACGGGTGCCTGGGAAATTGTCAGAGCAAGTGGTAGCCTCTCCCAGTGGGATTTTGTGATTCTCCATGGAAAAGAAGTGGTGCAGAAGAAAGGGGAATTGTGCATTGATGGGAAATCCTAGGAAACACTGAGAAGAGGCACTTAGAAGAGTCGACAGAATCTGGAGAGGTGGCCACTTCCCGAGCGAAAGCCTTGCCGGAAATCCTGCACCCAGACAAGTCTGGGGCCTGAGGTTCCTTAGATGGGGGTGAGGAGTCCCCTAATCCTGGTGACGGGGAAATAAAGGAGCCGCTCTGCATTGAGTTGTGCCCTTCACATGTTGAGAACGCACGCACCCACACACCACACACACACTACTGCACACATAAACACAAATTCAAACAAACATAAATATAAATACAAATCCGAGTACATTCAAAGGAGGGAAAGCAGGGTAGCAAGGGAATTTGAAACCACACTGCGTGAGGGAGGGGTGAAGGGATGAGAGGTGTCTAGCAGGAAGAAACAACGTGGTAGGGCAGGTAGATGCCCTGAAGCCCACGGGGGCCTGACCTATGGAAGAAGAATTCGAGTTCTCCTGAGCAAAGCAAAGAGGCAGAGGCTGTGGTTGGAACTCAAGGCAATTGGAAGTTCTGGGAAGGGGGATTTCAACTCAGTGTGGGGAGAAGCAGGCTGTGAGCGTTCAGAGTCCAGAGCCCACATCTGGTATCATCTCCCCTGGTTCGAGTCCTGGCTCCGTCACTTAAAAACTGAGTGATCTTAGGAACTTATTTAGCCTCTCTGAGCCTGAGTTTTCTCATCTATAAAATGGGTAATAACCATACCTACCTGTTAGGTTTAAATGATCACACAGGGCCTGTTTGAGCTTCAGTCCCCATTAAACCTGGATCCTCCTCTAAAACTGTGCATCGTGGCAACTGGGGTCATTGGTCTCATTTTAATAGGAGCCCCAGGGAAGGACCTCTTTTCTCAGAGAGTGAGGCCCACAATGGCTTCTACTAATGAGGGGGTCTCTTCCTTGTAAACTTTCCCCAGCTTCCTGGAAAACAGCCGGCTGGTTGGTCGATGCAAGCAAAAATTGACGTGTACATGTGGCTGGGCTCCACCAGACACTCTAGTGCCATTTTGAACAACTTACCAGCAGGCTATGAAGCAGAAATGTCCTCCGAAGGGGCTGGCATCAGTAAACCCCCAGCTAACCTGCTCTACCAAGGTATGATGCCCACTGGGCCAAGAGGGTCATAAGATGTGTCTGGTGGGCTTCTGAGGGGTGGCATTCATGAGCTGTTTGCACATTATTTTAGGATCAACTTATTTGCCTCTTTTAATACAGTTTCTAAGTTTTCTTTCTGACCTTCCAATGTCCCATCTAAAGAATAAAGTGAAGTTATTAAACATCTGGAATAAATATTTATATTTTTCTGTTAATGGAGAGAATGCAATATGAGCTTCTTTGTTAGCAGACTATATAGATTGAGTTTGCATTTAAAGCAAATGATGTCTTTTTTGGGGCTTCCCTGGTGGTGCAGTGGTTAAGAATCCGCCTGCCAATGCAGGGGACACGGGTTCGATCCCTGGTCCGGGAGGATCCCACATGCCGCAGAGCAACTAAGCCCGTGCGCCACAACTATTGAGCCTGTGCTCCAGAGCCCACGAGCCACAACTACTTAGCCCACGTGTTACAATTACTGAAGCCCGTGTGCCTCGAGCCTGTGCTCTGCAAGAAGAGAAGCCACCACGATGAGAAGCCCACGCACTGCAACAGAGAGTAGCCCCTGCTCGCCACAACTAGAGAAAGCCCGCATGCAGCAACGAAGACCCAATGCAGCCAAAAATAAATACAATTTAAAAAATAATAAAGCAAAAGATGTCTTTTAAAGAGACATCAGTAAGTTCTTGTGCTCATAGGACCTGTGGAATTAAAGCAGATTTCCTTTAACATGGCATTGGGGTTTTGACCCATGAACAGCAGCCATTTACATTTCGCAGTAATGACTCAGTAGAAACTGGTATCATTGGGGTCACTCATGTTTCTCTAGCTTGGTTCTTGGGTTGGCTACTTTTAGCAGTTCAGCATGGTTTATGTAATCCTCTCTTCTACGTAGGTATTTGCTATGAGTGCCATCATATTTACATTTCCATATAATTTTGAACTTTATTCTAAGCATTAATGCCTTACAGTGCATTTTGCTTTCTGTTTCCAAATTGCTTCAATTTGCATGATCCTTGCTGCTGAATTCAGATAGGGTAGAACAGTTTTACCTTCACTTCAACTGAAGTTGAGTTTTGAATTGAGCCAGTGTCTGAAACACTGGAGGACTGTCTACAAATCCAGGTTTCCCGTGTTGCACAAGGCTCCTCTGATGTTGACTGAACTTGACTGCCAGTAGAACCTAAATGGCTCAATACTGAAAGACAGAGTTCTAGAGATATTTATCCAATGGTTCAGCTCGTGGTTTCCATGCCCAGTATCAATGCGTAAGAACAAGGAAAACTCAGCTCTGTCTCTTTGAAAAATGCACAACCCCTACCATATGCCAAGCATTGTGCCATACACTTTACACATAGGATTTGATTTATTTCTCACACCAACCTTGGGTGGTTTCTTCATTCTACAGGTGGAGAAAGGATGTATTGGAAGTGTTTAGAAATTGCCCAAGATCACACAGCTAGTAAATGATGGAACAAACTGTCTCCAAACTCTTCTTTATTTCCACTGCTTTCCATCCTGTCTTTAGAGTTTTCATCTTTGGGTGAAAACACCCACATCAAGTTACCTTTTTATTTCTATAGACACTATCTCTAGAGACCCAAGGTACCTGGACATATTTGCTGTCCCAGCTACTAACGATTCAGAGGAGAGGAAAGGCTTTTTCTAAAGCTTTCTGACCCCCTGCAGCATGTTCTTTTCATGGAATGACCTAATAAACTTGCTCGGCTGTGCCCTGACATTAATGGCTTTGGCTGCCTTCCACACCTCCTGGAGAGTTTCCTTTCTTCGTTCATTTTATGCTTCAGAACATATCCATTCAACCAATAATTAGTTTGCACCTGCATATGGAAGGTACGGTGGGAAAACTAGTGGGGAATGAGGAGTGGTGGGAGAGGTGATCCTGGCCCTCCAATGGGGGCAATCAGACGTGTCTCTAATAACCACACGTGGAAAGTGAGCCGCAGCACAGAGATGGGCCAAAGTATGGGAGCAAAGAGGAAGCTGGCTTTACTAGTCTAAGGAACAGAGCTGGTAAGACTCAAGGTTTCAGAAAAACAAAAACCTAGACCAAGTCAATGGCGGCCCCTGGAGGTGTGCAGTGTCCTGCCTATGTGGTTGTATTGGGAGCTCTGCTAAAATTCTGGGGTGACTCACTTCAGGGACAGCTTGTGGATGATCTCAGGGAATGAGCTATTCTCAAGTTCACTCCCAGCTGAGAAATTTGCCCACTTATGTAGTGTGTTAAGGAACGCTTAGAGAGCGTGGGCTCTCTTGACATACCCTGGTCAGGAAATTCCTCAACCCTCTGCTGAATGTTCTTTTGTTAACTGTCACCCTTTTAAGGAGCTCTCTTGGGTAAGAGGGTAAAAGGGAAAAACACTTTTAACAGTTTTTGTTAAGGTATTTATCTCCCTTTATTCTACATGATATGTTTATATCACTATTTCTTGATTTTACATTTAACACATAACTACTCATTGTGAAAGATGAGGATTTACCTCTGTAACTTATCCAAGCTTTTATCTTCTTGTTCCAATTTTAAATAGATAGTTCTGTTGCTTAGTGTTCTTCTTGATTCAATGCAATCTCAATTAAAATCCCAGCAAGTTGTTTTGTGGATATCAACAAACTGATTCTAAAGTTCATGTGGAGAGGCAGAAACCCGGAAGAGTCAACACAATACTAAGAAGAACAAAGTGGGAAGACTGACACTACCCGACATCACGACTTACTCTAAAGCTACAGTCATCAAGACAGTGCAGTATTAGCAAAAGAATAGACAAATAGGTCAGTGGAACACAATAGAGAGCGCAGAAATAAACCTACATAAATATATTCAGTTGATCTTTGACAAACAAGCGAAGGCAATACAATGGAGCAAGCATAGTCTTTTCAACAAATGGTGCTGGAACAACTGGACACACACATGCAAAACTATAAATCTAGACATCGAACTTACGACATTTGCAAAAGTTAACTCAAAATGGATCATAAACCTAAATACAAAATGCAAAACTATAAGACTCCTAGAAGATAATATAGGAGAAAACCAAGATGATTTTAAGTATGGCAATGATTTTTTAGATACAACACCAAAGGCATGATCCATGAACGAAATAATTTTTTTTTAAAAGAGGGTAAAAGGGAACAAATGAATATAAAAAGCAAGAGGGGCCAGGCAAGGGCCAAGGATCATAAAGTCCATGAAACAAGGCATATGATTAACTCAACTCTTCTTTGGGGTTCCCCCACTGAACCCTGGTCTGCCCCACCTGCAGCCCTGTCTCTGCCTCCCATCCCGTCAACCAGGTGTGCTCACTCCTGCCTTTAACCTCCCATGCCCTCTGCCTGTATCTCCTGCAGGACACTTAGCTCTGGCTCCTGTCACTGGGATTGGGGCACTTGCTTATCTTCTGCCCCGTCCCTGGAGCTCCCCAAGGTCAGGGGCTGTCTTAGCTGCTTCAGAATCCTCAGAGGCCAGAACTGTGCCTGGTATACTATAGGTGCTCAAAATGACATTGGCTGGCTGAATGGCAGAATGGATGGATGGATGACTCAAGACTTTACTGAGTTTATGGAAGCAAAAATGAAGAAATGTCCCCCTTTCTTATACACACACACCATTGGAAACAGGAGGTTTTACTAAGAGGTGAAATGTGGTATTTTTAAATGTTTTATTGAAGTACCATTGACTTACAATATGATATCATTTTCAGGTGTACAGCACAGTGATTCAGTATTTTTGCAGATTATACTCCATTATAAGTTATTACAAAATAATGGCTATAATTCCTTGTGCTGTACAATATATCCTGTTGCTTATCTATTTCATACATAGTAGTCTGTATCCGTTCATCACATACCCCTAATTTATCCCTCCCCCACCCCTCTCCCCTTTGGTAGCCACAAGTTTGTTTTCTATGTCTGTGAGTCTGTTGCCGTTTTGCATACACATTTTTAAAATGTGGTATTTTAGGAAGAGATTTGGATTTTGGAATCTGACGGAAATGAAATCCAGGCTCTGGAATTAGTTAGCTCTGAAAACTTGGAAATGTATTTTAGCCTTTTTAGGAATCATTTCCCTGATCTATAAAATGAAGATAATGATATATATGTCACGGGGTTGTTTTGTTATGAAGATTAAATCCCACAGTGTGGTGAATGCACCAAGGAGAACGCCTGGCTCCAAAGTGCCCACCAACATGACCTCTTCCCCCATCTTCCCTGTGTCCATTTTGGTCTAAGAGGCCTTCAGTGCCCGTGGTCTCCTTTGTCTGTCTCCGGAAACACCCACAGGTGAGCATCACACACAGACACCCACTCGCACTCACTGTTCCTCGGAAGCCTGCTAATGCCCCCCTTCCCGTTATTTGTCCACAGACCGGCATGTCTTCCAGCTGAGAGCTCACATGTACCAAGCCCGGGGCCTCATCGCAGCCGACAGCAACGGACTTTCAGACCCTTTTGCCAAGGTCACATTCCTTTCCCACTGCCAGACCACGAAGGTAACCAGGGGAGCCCACTTGCTTTCTCCCCGCAGCCCACAGCCGAGCCACAGCAGAACCCCAGGAAAGAAAAATACAGGGGCACGTTGCACATACTTGTGTCTCTGGGTGTGTAGGTGTTTCAGGGTTTCAGACTCAAAAGCATGGGCACAAGGCAGGCCAGACATTGGGAAGGTCTGCTGATCCAATGTGATCTGTTGTCGTGAAGCCAAGAGGGCAAGTAACAGAGTTGAAGGAAGGGAGGGAGGAAAAGAGGGGTGAGGGAGAACGGGGTCTGGCACCCAGAGCACCTGCTGGAGTGATGGGCACAATGCCAAGCTCAGTGGGATGAACAGACAGCTCAGACGACTTGCATGAGGCTTCTGGTGCAGTCTTTGCTGAGGGGTCTTGGTGGGGAGGAAAGCTTTCCTGCTCTGCAGTCAGGAAGCCCTAGACTTTGTACTTCTAGCCGGGGGACTTTGCGCACTTTTAACACCTGTGTGATTCAGTGTCTCTCTCTGGAAAATACTACTTCCAGACAGACGCTGTGAGGATTAAAGGAGATGGATCTATACCTGTTTCCTTGGCTTTCTCCCTTTCCTGTACATTGAGTGCGGACACGTGAAAAGGGGCCCTAATGAGCACACATCCAATAGGCTGCTTTTCTCATTAGATCGTATTCTCTAAGGATTTACTCTGTTCTCTGAGGATTCACTGTTCTGAGGGAGGGAAGCTCCGTAAAGGATTTGCCCACCTCTGGGAGTTAGGACAGAATTAAGACACAAGAGACCTGACCTCATGTTGTACCTCATCTACTCTCTGGCTGCCTTTACTCACTAAACCTCAGTTCGTCTTCTTAAAATAGGGCTGTTGAGAAGAAGCAAAAAGTTAAGTGTACAAAGAGATAGATGAGTAGTGGCCATTACATTGGCTGATGTTAAGAGGGCTGACATTTCTCCCCAAAGTGAGGCCGTGACCTGGGAGATGGTGTTTTGATTGATGACACTCAGGTTGAGAGCATAATGTGAGCTAGCATCTTGTCAATTTCACCAGCACGCGTGGAGTGCTTGCTCTGTGCCAGGTCCCATGCTGGGCTCGGGGGAGCTGGGGGACCAGACGCTGCTCTTTTTTTTTTTTAATAGAACTTTACTGGAGTATAATTGCTTCACAATACCATGTTAGTTTCTGTTGCACAACAAAGTGAATCAGCCATATGCATACACATGTCCCCATATCTCCTCCCTCTTGAGCCTTCCTCCCACCCTCCCTATCCCACCCCTCTAGGTCATCGCAAAGCACCGAGCTGATCTTCCTGTGCTATGCGGCTGCTTCCCACCAGCCAACTATTTTACATTCCGTAGTGTATATATGTCGATGCTACTCTCACTTCGCCCCAGCTTCGTCCTCCCACCCCATGTCATCAAGTCCATTCTCTATGTCTTCCTCTTTATTCCTGCCCTGAAACTAGGTTCATCAGTACCATTTTTTTTTTTTAGATTCCATATATATGTGTTAGCATACGGTATTTGTTTTTCTCTTTCTGACTTAACTTCACTTTGTATGACAGACTCTAGGTCCATCCACTTCACTACAAATAACTCAGTTTCGTTTCTTTTTATGGCTGAGTAATATTCCATTGTATAAATGTGCCACATCTTCTTTATCCATTCATCTGTCAGTGGACATTTAGGTTGGTTCCATGTCCTGGTTGTTGTAAATAGTGCTGCAGTGAACATTGTGGTGCATGTCTCTTTATGGTTTTCTCAGGGTATACGCCCAGTAGTGGGATTGCTGGGTCATATGGTAGTTCTATTTTCAGTTTTTTAAGGAACCTCCATACTGTTCTCCATAGTGGCTGTATCAATTTACATTCCCACCAACAGTGCAGGATGGTTCCATTTTCACCACATCCTTTCCAGCATTTATTGTTTCTAGCTTTTTTGATAATGGCCATTCTGACTGGTGTGAGGTGATACCTCACTGTAGTTTTGATTTGCATTTCTCTAATAATTAGTGATGTTGAGCAGCTTTTCATGTGCCTCTTGGCCATCTGTATGTCTTCCTTGGTGAAATGTCTATTTAAGTCTTCCACCCATTTTTTAACTGGACTGTTTGGTTTTTTGATATTGAGATCCATGAGTTGTTTGTATATTTTGGAGATTAATCCTTTGTCTGCTGATTCATTTGCAAATATTTTCTCCCATTCTGAGGGTTGTCTTTTTGTCTTGTTTATGATTTCCTTTGCTGTGCAAAAGCTTTTAAGTTTAATTAAGTCCCATTTGTTTTTATTTCTGTTACTCTAGGAGGTGGGTCGAAAAAGATCTTGCTGTGGTTTATGTCAAAGAGTGTTTTTCCTATGTTTTAGTCTAAAAGTTTTATAGTGTCTGGTCTTACATTTAAGTCTTTAATCCATTTGGAGTTTATTTTTGTGTATGGTGTTAGGGAGTGTTCTAATTTCATTCTTTTACATGTAGCTGTCCAGTTTTTCCAGCATCACTTATTGAAGAGGCTGTCTTTTCTGCATTGTACGTTCTTGCCTCCTTTGTCGTAAATTAGGTGCCCATATGTGCGTGGGTTTATCTCTGGGCATTGTATCCTGTACCATTGATCTATATTCTTATTTTTGTGCCAGTACCATACTGTCTTGATTACTGTAGCTTTGAGGTATAATTTGAAGTTGGGGAGCCTGATTCCTCCAACTCCGTTTCTCTTTCTCAAGATTGCTTTGGCTATTCGGGTTCTTTTGTGCTTCCATACGAATTGTAAGATTTTTTGTTCTAATTCTGTGAAGAATGCCATTGGTAGTTTGATAGGGATTGCAATGAATCTGTAGATTGCTTTGGGTAGTATAGTCATTTTCATGATATTGATTCTTCCAATCCAAGAACATGGTATATTTCTCCATCTGTTTATATCATCTTTGATTTCTTTCATCAGTGTCTTATAGTTTTCTGAATACAAGTCTTTTGCCTCCTTAGGCAGGTTTATTCCTAGGTATTTTATTCTTTTTGTTGCAGTGGTAAATGGGACTGTTTCCTTAATTTCTCTTTCTGATTTTTCATTGTTGGTGTGTAAGAATGCCAGAGATTTCTGTGCATTAATTTTGTATCCTGCAACCTTAAAAAATTCATTGATTAGTTCTAGTAGGTTTCTGGTGGCCTCTTTAGAATTTCCTATGTAGAGTATCATGTCATTGGCAAATAGTGACAGGTTTACTTCTTCTTTTTCAATTTGTATTTCTTTTTCTTCTCTGATTGCTATGAATAGGACTTCCAAAACTATGTTGAATAAGAGTGGTGAGAGTGGACATCCTTGTCTTGTTCCTGATCCTGGTGTAAATGCTTTCAGTTTTTCAACATTGAGTATGATGCTTGCTGTGGGTTTGTCATATATGGCCTTTATTATGTTGAGGTAGGTTCCCTCTATGCCCATTTTCTGGAGAGTTTTTATCAGAAATCAGTGTTGAATTTTGTCAGAAGCTTTTTCTGCATCTATTGAGATGATCATATGGTTTTTATTCCTTAATTTGTTAATGTGGTGTATCACATTGATTGATTTGTGTATATTGGAGAATCCTTGCATCCCTGGGATAAGTCCCACTTGATCATGGTGTATGATCCTTTTAATGTGCTGCTGGATTCTGTTTGCTAGTATTTTGTTCAGGATTTTTGCATCTATGTTCATCAGTGATATTGGTCTATAATTTTCTTTTTTTGTGTGTGTGGTACACGGGTCTCTCACTGTAGTGGCCTCTCCCGTTGCGAAGCACAGGCTCCGGACATGCAGGCTCAGCGGCCATGGCTCATGGGCCTAGCCGCTCTGCGGCATGTGGGATCTTCCTGGACCGGGACACGAACCCGTGTCCCCTGCATCGGCAGGTGGACTCTCAACCACTGCGCCACCAGGGAAGCCCCTATAATTTTCTTTTTTTGTAATATTTTTTTCTGGTTTTGGTATCAGGATGATGGTGGCTTCATAGAATGAATTTGGGAATGTTTCTCCCTCTGCAATTTTTTGGAAGAGTTTGAGAAGGATGGGTGTTAGTTCGTCTGTAAATGTTTGATAGAATTCACCTGTGAAGCCATCTGGTCCTAAACTTTTGTTCCTTGGAAAATCTTTAATTATGGTTTCAATTTCATTACTTGGATAGGTCTGTTTATATTTTCTAATTCTTCCTGGTTCAGTCTTTCAAAATTGTACATTTCCAAGAATTTGTCCATTTCTTCGTGGTTGTCCATTTTATTGGCATATAGTTGTTTGTAGTAGTCTCTTGTAATCCTTTGTATTTCTGCAGTGTCAGTTGTGATTACTCCTTTTTCATTTCTAATTTTATTGATTTGCATCCTCTCCCTTTTTTTCTTGATGAGTCTGGCTAAGGGTTTATCAATTTTGTTTATCTTCTCAAAGAATCACCTTTTAATTGTATTGATCTTTGTTTATTTTCTTCATTTCTATTTCATTTGTTTCTGCTCTGATATTTATGATTTCTTTCCTTCTACTGACTGGGTTTTCTTCTCTTTCTCTAGTTGTTTTAAGTGTAGGCTTAGATTGTTTATTTGAGATTTTTCTTGTTTCTTGAGGTGAGATTGTATTGCTATAAACTTCCCTCTTAGAACTGCTTTTGCTGTGTCCCATAGGTTTTGGGTTGTCGTGTTTTCATTGTCATTTGTTTCTATGTATTTTTTAAATTTCTTCTTTGATTTCTTTAGTGATCTCTTGGTTATTTAGTAGCGCACTGTTTAACCTCCATGTATTTGTGTTTTTTACAATTTTTTTCCTGTAGTTGATTTCCAATCTCATAGCATTGTGGTCAGAAAAGATGCTTGATATGATTTCAATTTTCTTAAATTTTCCAAGGCTTGATTGTGACCCAAGATGTGATCTATCCTGGAGGATGTTGCATGTGCACTTGAGAAGAAAGTGTATTCTGCCACTTTTAGGTGGAATGTTCTATAAATATCAATTAGATCTATCTGGTCTATTGTGTCATTTAAAGCTTGTGTTTCCTTATTAATTTTCTGTTTGGATGATCTGTCCATTGGTGTAAGTGGGGTGTTAAAGTCCCCTACTATTATTGTGTTACTGTCGATTTCTCCTTTCATGGTTGTTAGCATTTGCCTTATGTATTGAGGTGCTCCTATGTTGGGTGCATAAACATTTATAATTGTTATATCTTCTTCTTGGATTCATCCTTTGATCATTGTGTAGTGTCCCTCCTTATCTCTTGTAACAGTCTTTATTTTAAAGTCTATTTTATCTGATACGAGTATTACTGCTCCAGCTTTCTTTTGTTTTCCATTTGCATGGAATATCTTTTTCCATCCCTTCACTTTCAGTATATATGTATCCCTAGGTCTGAAGTGGGTCTCTTGTAGACAGCATATATATGGGTCTTGTTTTTGTATTCATTCAGCCAGTCTGTGTCTTTTGGTTGGGGCATTTAATCCATTTACATTCAAGGTTATTATCAATATGTATGTTCCTATTACCATTTTCTTAATTGTTTTGGGTTTGTTTTTGTGGGTCTTTTTCTTCTCTTGTGTATCCCGCTTAGAGAAGTTTCTTTAGTATTTGTTGTAAAGTTGGTTTGGTGGTGCTGAATTCTCTTAGCTTTTGTTTGCCTGAAAAGCTTTTGACTTCTCCATTGAATCTGAATGAGATCCTTGCTGGGTGGAGTCATCTTCGTTGGAGGTCTTTCTCTTTCATTACTTTAAGTATATCCTGCCACTCCTTTCTGGCCTGCAGAGTTTCCACTGAAAAATCAGCTGATAACCTTATGGGGATTCCTTTGTATGTTATTTTTTGTTTTCCCCTTGCTGCTTTTTATATTTTTTCTTTGAATTTAATTTTTGTTAGTTTGATTAATATGTGTCTTGGTGTGTTTATCCTGTATGGGAGTCTCTGTGCTTCCTGGACTTGGGTGACTATTTCCTTTCCCATGTTAGGGAATTTTTCCACTATAATCCCTTCAAATATTTTCTCAGACCCTTTCTTTTTCTCTTCTTCTCTGGGACCCCTATAATTCAAATGTTGGTGTGTTTAGTGTTGTCCCAGAGGCCTCTGAGATTGTCTTCAGTTCTTTTTATTCTTTTTTCTTTATTCTGCTCCTTGGCAGTTATTTCCACCATTTTGTCTTCCAGCTCACTTATTCGTTCTTCTGCCTCCATTATTCTGTTATTGATTCCTTCTAGTGTATTTTTCATTTCAGTTATTGTGTTTTTCATCTCTGTTTGTTCTTTAGTTCTTCTAGATCTTTGTTAAACATTTCTTGTATTTTCTCAATCCATGATTCCATTCTATTTCTGAGATTCTGGATCATCTTTACTATCATTACTCTGAATTCTTTTTCAGGTAGATTGCCTATTTCCTCTTCATTTATTTGGTCTTAATAAAAACCTTTATTAGGTTTTTACCTTGCTCCTTCATCTGTGACATATTTTTGTGCCATCTCAATTTTTTTTTTTTTATGAGTCGGATTGTGTTCCTGTTTTACTGGTTGTTTGGCCTGAGGCTTCCAACACTGGAATTTGTAGGCTATTGGGTAGAGGTGGGTCTTTTTGCTGAGATGAGGAACTCAGTGAGACCTCACTCCAATGAATATTCTCTGGGGTCTGAGGTTCTCTGTGAGTCCAGTGGTTTGGACTCGAAGCTCCCACCGCAGGAGCTTCCGCCTGACCCCGGGCTCGCAAATCAAGATCCCGCAAGCCACGTGGGGTGGCAAAAAAAAAAAGAGAGATTGGTTCAAGATGGCGGAGTAGAAGGACGTGCGCTCACTCCCTCTTGCGAGAGCACTGGAATCACAACTAACTGCTGAACAATCATCGACAGGAAGACACTGGAAATCACCAAAAAAGATATCCCACAACCAAAGACAAAGGAGAAGCCACAATGAAACGGTAGGAGGGGCACAACCACAATAAAATCAAATCCCATAACTGCTCAGTGGGTGACTCACAAACTGGAGAACACTTATACCACAGAAGTCCACCCACTGGAGTGAAGGTTCTGAGCCCCACGTCAGGCTTCCCAACCTGGGGGTCCAGCAACGGGAGGAGAAATTCCTAGAGAATCAGACTTTGAAGGCTAGTGGTATTTGACTACAGGACTTCGACAGGACTGGGGAAAACAGAGACTCCACTCTTGGAGGGCACACACAAAGTAGTGTGTGCATCAGGACCCAGGGGAAGGAGCAGTGACCCCATAGGAGACTGAACCAGAGCTACCTGCTAGTGTTGGAGGGTCTCCTGCAGAGGCGGGGGGGTGGCTGTGTCTCACCGTGAGGACAAGGACACTGGCAGCAGAAGTTCTGGGAAGTACTCCTTGGCGTGAGCCCTCCTAGAGTCCGCCATTAGCCCCACCAAAGAGCTGGGTAGGCTCCAGTGCTGGGTCCCCTCAGGCCAAACAATCAGCAGGGAGGGAACCCAACCCCACCCATCAGCAGACAAGCAGAGTAAAGTTTTACTGAGCTCTGTGCACCAGAGCAACACCCAGCTCTATCCACCACCAGTCCCTCCCATCAAGAAACTTACACAAGCCTCTTAGATAGCCTCATCCACCAGAGGGCAGACAGCAGAAGCAAGAAGAGCTACAATCCTGCAGCCTGTAGAACAAAAACCACATTCACAGAAAGATAGACAAGATGAAAAGGCAGAGGGCTATGTACCAGTTGAAGGAACAAGATAAAACCCCAGAAAAACAACTAAATGAAGTGGAGATAGGCAACCTTCCAGAAATAGAATTCAGAATAACGATAGTGAACATGATCCAGGACCTCAGAAAAAGAATGGAGGCAAAGATTGAGAAGATGCAAGAAATGTTTAACAAAGATCTAGAAGAATTAAAGAACAAACAAATAGAGATGAACAATATAATAACTGAAATGAAAAATACACTGGAAGGAATCAATAGCAGAATAACTGAGGCAGAAGAATGGGTAAGTGACCTGGAAGACAGAATGGTGGAATTCACTGCCGTGGAACAGAATAAAGAAAAAAGAATGAAAAGAAATGAAGACAGCCTAAGAGACCTCTGGGACAACATTAAACACAACATTTGCATTATAGGAGTCCCAGAAGGAGAAGAGAGAGAGAAAGGACCGGAGAAAATATTTGAAGAGATTATAGTCAAAAACTTCCCTAACATGGGAAAGGAAATAGCCACCCAAGTCCAGGGAGCACAGAGAGTCCCAGGCAGGATAAACCCAAGGAGAAACATGCCAAGACACATAGTAATAAAACTGGCAAAAATTAAAGACAAAGAAAAATTATTGAAAGCAGCAAGGGAAAAATGACAAATAACATACAAGGGAACTCCCATAAGGTTAACAGCTGATTTTTCAGCAGAAACTCTACAAGCCACAAGGGAGTGGCATGACATATTTAAAGTGATGAAAGGGAAGAACCTACAACCAAGATGACTCTACCCGGCAAGGATCTCATTCAGATTCAATGGAGAAATCAAAAGCTTTACAGACAAGCAAAAGCTAAGAGACTTCAGCACCACCAAACCAGCTCTACAGCAAATGCTAAAGGAACTTCTCTAAGTAGGAAACACAAGAGAAGAAAAGGACGTACAAAAACAAACCCATAACAATTAAGAAAATGGTAATAGGAACATACATATTGATAATTACCTTAAACGTGAATGGATTGAATGCTCCAACCAAAAGACACAGGCTCACTGAATGGGTACAAAAACAAGACCCATACATATGCTGTCTACAAGAGACCCACTTCAGACCAAGGGACACATACAGACTGAAAGTGAGGGGATGGAAAAAGATATTCCATGCAAATGGAAATCAAAAAAAAGCTGGAGTAGCAATACTCATATCAGATAAAATAGACTTTAAAAAAAAGAATGTTACAAGAGACAAGGAAGGACAGACACTACATAATGATCAAGGGATCAATCCAAGAAGATATAACAATTATATATGCACCCAACATAGGAGCACCTCAATACATAAGGCAACTGCTAACAGCTATAAAAGAGGAAATTGACAGTAACACAATAATAGTGGGGGACTTTAACACCTCACTTCCACCAATGGACAGATCACCTAAACAGAAAATTAATAAGGAAACACAAGCTTTAAATGACACAATAGACCAGATAGATTTAATTGATGTTTATAGGATATTCCATCCAAAAACAGCAGATTACACTTTCTTCTCAAGTGCACATGGAACATTCTCTAGGATAGATCACATCTTGGGTCACAAATCAAGCCTCAGTAAATTTAAGAAAATTGAAATCATATCAAGCATCTTTTCTGACCACAACACTACGAGATTAGAAATCAATTACAGGGAAAAAAACATAAAAAACCCAAAGACATGGAGGCTAAAAAATACGTTACTAAATAAGAGATCAATGAAGAAATCAAAGAGGAAATCAAAAAATACCTAGAGACAAATGACAACAAAAACATGATGATCCAAAACCTATGGGAAGCAGCAAAAGTAGTTCTAAGAGGGAAGTTTATAGCAATACAAGCCTACCTCAAGAAACAACAAACATCTCAAATAAACAATCTAACCTTACACCTTAAAGAACTAGAGAAGAACAAACAAAACCCAAAGTTAGTAGAAGGAAAGAAATCATAAAGATCAGAGCAGAAATAAATGAAATAGAAACAAAGAAAATAATAGCAAAGATCAATAAAACTAAAAGCTGGTTCTTTGAGAAGATAAAAAAAATTGATAAACCTTTAGCCAAACTCATCAAGAAAAAGAGGGAGAGGACTCAAATCAATAAAATTAGAAATGAAAAAGGAGAAGTTACAACAGACACTGCAGAAATACAAAGCATCCTAAGAGACTACTACAAGCAACTCTATGCCAATAAAATGGACAACCTGGAAGAAATGGACAAATTCTTAGAAAGGTATAATCTTCCAAGACTCAACCAGGAAGAAACAGAAAATATGAACAGACCAATCACAAGTAATGAAGTTGAAACTGTGATTAAAAATCTTCCAACAAACAAAAGTCCAGGACCAGATGGCTTCACAGATGAATTCTATCAAACATGTAGAGAAGCGCTAACACCCATCCTTCTCAGATTCTTCCAAATATTGCAGAGGAAGGAACACTCTCAAACTCATTCTATGAGGCCACCATCACCCTGATACCAAAACCAGACAAAGATACTACAAAAAAAGAAAATTACAGACCAATATCACTGATGAATATAGATGCAAAATCCTCAACCAAACACTAGCAATCAGAATCCAACAGCACATTAAAAGGATCATACACCATGGTCAAGTGGGATTTATCCCAGGGATGCAAGGATTCTTCAGTATACGCAAATCAATGAATGTGATACACCATATTAACAAATTAAGGAATAAAAACCTTATGATCATCTCAATAGATACAGAAAAAGCTTTTGACAAAATTCAACACCCATTTATGACAAAAACTCTCCAGAAAGTGTGCAAAGAGGGAACCTACCTCAACATAATAAAGGCCATATACGACAAACCCACAGCCAATATCATTCTCAATGTTGAAAAACTGAAAGCATTTCCTCTAAGATCAGGAACAAGACAAGGATGTCCACTCTCACCACTCTTATTCAACATAGTTTTGGAAGTCCTAGTCATACCAATCAGAGAAGAAAAAGAAATAAAAGCAATTCAAATTGGAAAAGAAGAAGTAAACTGTCACTGTTTGCAGATGACATGATACTATACATAGAGAATCCTAAAGATGCCACCAGAACACTACTAGAGCTAATCAATGAATTTGGTAAAGTTGCAGGATACAAAATTAATGCACAGAAATCTCTTGCATTCCTATACACTAATGATGAAAACTCTGAAAGAGAAATTAAGGAAACACTCCTATTTACCCTTGCAACAAAAAGAATAAAATACCTAGGAATAAACCTACCTAGGGAGACAAAAGACCTGTATGCAGAAAACTATAAGAAACTGATGAAAGAAATTAAAGATGATACCAACAGATGGAGAGATATACCACGTTCTTGGATTGGAAGAATATCATGAAAATGACTCTACTACCCAAAGCAATCTACAGATTCAATGCAATCCCTATCAAATTACCAATGGCATTTTTTACAGAACTAGAACAAAAAATCTTAAAATTTGGAGACACAAAAGACCCTGAATAGCCAAAGCAGTCTTGAGGGAAAAAAGCAGAGCTGTAGGAATCAGACTCCCTGACTTCAGACTATACTACAAATCTACAGTAATCAAGACAATATGGTACTGGCATAAAAACAGAAATATAGATCAATGGAACGGGATAAAAAGCCCAGAGATAAACCCATGCACCTATGGTCAATAATCTATGACAGAGGAGGCAAGGATATACAATGGAGAAAAAGCAGTCTCTGTAAAAGTGGTGCTGGGAAAACTGGACAGCTACATGTAAAATAATGAAATTCGAACACTCCCTAACACCATACAAAAAAATAAACTCAAAATGGATTAGAAACCTAAATGTAAGACTGTACACTATAAAACTCTTAGAGGAAAACACAGGAAGAACACTCTTTGACATAAATCACCACAAAATCTTTTTTGATCCACCTCCTAGAGTAATGGAAATAAAAACAAAAGTAAACAAATGGGACCTAATGAAACTTAAAAGCTTTTGCACAGCAAAGGAAACCATAAACAAGATGAAAAGACAACCCTCAGAATGGGAGAAAATATTTGCAAATGAATCAGCAGACAAAGGATTAATCTCCAAAATATATAAACAGCTCATGAAGCTCAATATTAAAGAAACAAACAACCCAATCCAAAAATGGGCAGAAGACCTAAATAGACATTTCTCCAAAGAAGACATACAGATGGCCAAGAGGCACATGAAAAGCTGCTCAACATCACTAATTATTAGAGAAATGCAAATCAAAACTACAATGAGGTATCACCTCACACCAGTTAGAATGGGCATCATCAGAAAATCTACAAACAACAAATGCTGGAGAGGGTGTGGAGAAAAGGGCACCCTCTTGCACTGTTGGTGGGAATGTAAATTGATACAGCCACTATGGAGAACAGTATGGAGGTTCCTTAAAAATCGAAAAATAGAATTACCATGTGACCCAGCAACCCCACTACTGGGCATATACCCAGAGAAAACCATAATTCAAAAAGACACATGCACCCCAATGTTCATTGCAGCACTATTTACAATAGCCAGGTCATGGAAGCAACCTAAATGCCCATCGACAGACGAATGGATAAAGAAGATGTGGTACATGTATACAATGGAATATTACTCAGCCATAAAAAGGAACGAAATTGGGTCATTTGTAGAGACGTGGATGGATCTAGAGTCTGTCATACAGAGTGAAGTAAGTCATTAAGAGAAAAACATATATCGTATATGAATGCATATATGTGGAACAGAAAAATGGTACAGATAAACTGGTCTGCAGGGCAGAAATAGAGACACAGATATAGACAACAAACGTATGGACATCAAGTGGGGAAAGTGGTGGGGTGTGTGTGTGTGATGAACTGGGAGATTGGGATTGACATGTATACACTAATATGTATAAAATAGATAACTAATAAGAACCTGCTGTATAAAAAATAAAATAAAATTCAAAAATTCAAGAAAAAAGAGAACAATAACAAAGTAAAAATGCTTTGTTATTGTTAGGAAACTAACAGATATGTTAGAAAGAATGTAAAAATAAAATTATAGATTAATCAGCAACTGGAAGGTACATCAGTACCACAATAGTAAAAAAAAGAGGAGGAGGTAAAAGAAAAGAAAAGGGGGGGTTTGGGCCTCCCTGGTGGCGCAGTGGTTGAGAGTCCGCCTGCTGATGCGGGGGACACAGGTTTGTGCCCCGGTCCGGGAAGATCCCACAGGCTGTAGAGCGGCTGGGCCCGTGAGCCATGGCCGCTGAGCCTGCGCGTCCGGAGCCTGTGCTCCGCAACGGGAGAGGCCACAACAGTGAGAGGCTCGTGTACCGCAAAAAAAAAAAAAAAAAAAAAAAAGGGGGGGGGGTTTGTGGAGGGCGGAGCCTAAGCAAGGGCGAGGTTTGGGCAGTCGGCGGGGCCAATGCTCAGGACGCACAGGGCCCGAAAGGCCCTGGGGCCTGTGGGGAGTGGGGCTTAGGCTGAAGGAACAGAAGGGGCCCAGCCGTGCCCCCCACCGTGGCCTCAGAGGACAGGGGACCTCACCTGGGGACCCAGCAGGCTTCCTGGGCTCGAGTGGGCGGGGCAAACGCCCTCCTCTCCTCTCCTGCTCCTCCTGTCTGGGGTCTGGGAGGGCCCCTCCCGACTGCCTGTCCTGATCTCCCCGGCCTCCCTCCTATGCCCCCAGGACCAGTACGGCCAGTGGGGAAGGGGGAACCTTGGAGGGCAGGGGACCGGCCTGGGAGCTCAGCAGGCTCCCTGGGCCCGAGTGGGCGGGGCCATTGCCCTCCGCTCTTTCCCGCTGCCCCCCAGGGCCCCTCTCCAGCCTGTGTCTCCTGATCGCCCCCCCCCCCATGCTCCCAAGGACCCACGCGGCCTGGTGGGGCCTTGGAGCAGGGGGAACCAGCTTGGGAGCTCAGCAGGCTCCCCAGGCCCTCCGCTCCTCTCCCTCTCCTCCCGGAGACTCCCTCTCACCTGCCTCTCCTGATCTCCCCGGCCTCAGGGGCGCCGATCTTGTCTGGCCTCCACTTCTTCTCCCCCCTCCGTCCCCCTCTGTCCTACCGGTTCACTCTGGGGTCCCTCCTGTCTCCTTGGGGGTCAGAGTTTCCCACCAGCGGCCGGCAGGCGCCCTAGTTGTGTGGAGACGCTGACCCCACGTCTTCCCACGCCGCCATCTTCCGGACTCCGCTCCTGCACAGTGCACGATGCAGTGGAGCTCGGCAGTTCTCTGCAGACGAATCAGCCACACTGTGATAAACCCCATAGTACTGCACCTCCAGGGGCCACAGGGAGAGAGGGGTTAGCTCTGCCTGGGAGGGAAGTCGGGAGAGACATCAGAGGGAAGGTGACTGAGCATGAGAACGAGAAGACTTCAGACTCCTTTCTCCTCCCTGTGATTTAAGAGGTAGTACATAGCGCGGTGGTTAAGAGTATAGACTCTAGAGCCGTAGTGCCTGGGTTCAGGTCTGAGCCCTTCCATTTATCGGCTGTGTGACAGCAAAATCCTCTTTGTCCTCAATTTCTTCATCTGTAAAATAGAGATGGTGATATTGTATATGCCTCCCAGAGGGTGAGACACCCAGTACAGTGCCTTGTTTGTAACAGCTCCTGTGTGACTGCGTTATTATTGCCATTGAGGCTTCCCACCAAAAACAAAGGGGATTCTCAAAAGGGGGATCCCTGGGACTTCCCTGGCGCTCCAGTGGTTAAGACCTCGAGCTTCCAGTTCAGGGGGCACAGGTTTGAGCCCTGGTCGCGGAACGAAGATCCTGCATGCCACACAGTGTGGTTAAAAAAAGGGGGGGGGGGCGGGCGGAATCCCTGGAGGCCTCCTCTGCCTGCACAGCTGTGGCGTTCCAAGCCCTCAGAGGTGATCTCAGGACTCTGGGTGGGGTCGGGGCTTTGAGTGAGCTCCCTTGGCTCCTATGTAGTTCTCCTTCTAGTTTGCAACTCCACACAGTATATTCATTTGATTTAGATGCATATCTCAAAGGAACATGACATTTGTTTATCAAATAATCATTTGAAAGGGAAAACAAGTTCTGTTGAACCCTGGACTTTACCTCCATACTTTTGTACCGAGTACATAATTTTTGCTAATGATAGCTGTCATTTATTTAAAAACTCCCTCTGTGACAGGCATGATGCTAAGCATTTTATATGCATTTTTGGTTACGTCTAACTGCAAGCCCAAAGTGGGTATTATTAGTGTCCTCATTCTGCAGACGAGGAAGGTACGGCTTGGAGACCTTTATTTAGAAGATGGTAGAGTCAAGATGGATACCCAGGTTGGTCCAATTCCAAAGTTATTTTGCTTAACCACTCTGCTTCCGTTTTGGTAAGAAAGGGTTCCGGTTTCTCTCTCCTGTTTCAGTGTGTGCTGCCTCGGAGGGACTGATCTGTGTGTGACATGCCCCACTCGTGCATTCTTCAAGGTGGGGAAGGCTGAGCCTGGGGGCCCTGCAGTCATAGCTGAGCTGGTCCACCCTTCACCTGGTAGCACTTCTCTGAATGGACCACGTGTTGCTCAAGGAGAACTATCTCTGAAGGGAGGGTCCTGCAGCCAATCCTTTATGAGTGACTTAATGCTACGAAATCTTTCAGGAGGGGAACCACTGATGACGTGGATCTTGGAAATCTTGTGATGATAGGATAAAGGGAAAGGGAGACAGCTCCCAAAGAGAAATGTTTTGGGGATAGAAAGGGAGAAGGACTATGTGGTAAGAGGGAGGCTTAGAAGAGAAGGACAGGGGATCTTAGAGGGTGGGGGGCATGGAAGCTGAGATTTCAAGCAGTCAGACTGACTCTGAGTCCTGAGGACACCAGTGGTCTCTTGTTAGATACGAGTTACCCTGGTGACCAACGCTGGCACATGGTAGGTATTCAGTAAATGTTTACTTATTTATAAATGAGTGTGGCTGGGGTGGAGGGGGGTGGACAAAAAGCACTTACTGAGCACCTACTGTATGCCAGGCACTTAAAAAGCTTTATCTTAGACAGTGGTCATAACAACTTTACAAGGTGGGTACTAACCCCACTGAAATGAGTAAGACTAAGGATCAGAGAGGTTAAATCACCTGCCCAAGTTGGACATAGGCAGGTGGTGACACTAGGGTTCCATTACAGGGGGTCTCTGATTCTAAAGCCACGCTCCATCCATGGTATCTCACTTCTTCTTAAAAGCATTAAATTTAAGTGTTACCATAATCTCTCCAACAATGTCACCGAACAAGTTTATAAAGCACAACTCCATAAGGAAGCCCCGAGGAAATGAGGTGAGCTGTACTCACCTTGGCAGAGAAGTGGGACAATGTATTTTGTTTGGATGAACGTTTCAGTACTTCTCGAAGGTAGCCACATCGTCCTTTTAATCATGGGACAGGCCAAAATCCACTCATTTAGTCATGCAAGTAGCTACTGAATACCTGCTAAGCACAGGATGCTGTGTTAGTGCCTAATACTGAGCCTAGCACTTTGAAGGAATAAATATATGATGAATGAAAGAATGAATGCTGGCCTCTGGAATCTTATCAAGTGGCAGTTATAGCCCAAAGTGCCAAGGAAGCCATCAGAATATTTCTGTAGGAAAGATGCTGTGAGAATCATAAATTGCTTTGGTGTCACACTGTTGGGTACAGGTTACAAAAAAGATCACATTTCTATTTTCAAAAGCAACATAAAAACACACAGTTCTTTGTGATGTCAGTCACCGACACAGGGGAACTTTGCATTGCAATGCCTTAACTGCTGTTCATAGGTTGGTTGAAGCCATTCTCTTCCTGTCCAAAAAATCAAGATTTTCTCTGAAACGTTATGTTCAAAACCTCACTGTGTCTGAGGCATAAAATACTCTAAAGGCAAAAAGCAAGGAAGGAAGGAAATTGTGGAACGCATATTTTATGACTCATAAAAAAGAGCAATACAAATATTTTTTCGCAACCACAGTGCAAGTGATTTAATACCATGACTAGAAATGGCTCTTGATGTAAAGCTCTGAGATGACAGTTTTATTTGGGCTTTGGAATCTAAGCAGTAGTTAGTTCAGACCAGATCTCTCTCCAGTCCCTCCTGGAGAGAATGGTGAGAGGTAGGAGTGGAGTGCAGAGGTGGTGTGGAAATTTCCTCAGGACCCAGCAGGAGCTGTGCAGTCTGTGTTAACCTGAGAAATCACCCATTTGCCTGCACAGGAGACTGTGACTGTGGCCTCTTTCCAGGACTGGCCTCACACATGAATGCGGCAGTTTCTGCCTAGGTACAGGCACCTATCCCTGCAAGCAACCTTAGCCTTTAGCTCTATGAAACTGGCATGTTTCCAAACATCCAATTAAATAGAGGATGCAAGCTCATTACACTCTACCTTCTGAAGCTACCACCTGAATGGCCTGGCAGGGGGCTCTGAGTCACTCCTAGGTGAGCCACTCATGGTTCTGAACCAGTCATGTGGGTTGTGGTCCTTCTTTGTCCTTTGGTTTCTCCATCTGCATAATGGGTGCAGCCAACTTCCAATGTCACAATTTGCTATGGAAGAAAGAATGATGTCATGCAAAATGGTGAAGGTTATTTTGAAGACCCTGGTCAGGTCAATGCAGTCGAATAAATATCCACGAAACAGTAGAATTGCATGTGAGGAATATTCGATTGAAAATCCACTTTCGAGTATTTGATGGCGAAATTTTATTTGTTCACAGTGAAGAATCACTAGATCTTCCCCATTCTCAGTTTGCCCTTTCATAAAATGGAGATAATATGAGCATCTACTTGGTGAGGATGGTTGACCTTAGTAGCCTGGGCTTTGGTGCCAGATGACCTGGGTTGAATCCCAGTTCTGCCATGTGCCGGCTCTGGGCAAGTGAGCCTTGGTTTACATTTCTCCCTCCCAGAATTGTTGGGAAGTTTCAGCAAGACAGTGTATGTGAAGTACCGCAGCCTGTACACAGTACGTGCTCAATAAAGGGTAGCTGGTGTTATCATCACAGCACTACTGTGAGGATCGAATTGGAATTATGCTTGCAAGTAGGGTGGTAATCAGGTGGGAGTTCTACTCATGAAGCTTATATAAGCTCCTCCAGGGAAGGGAATCTGCATCCCTAGCATCCGATACTCAGTAGCACATCAGTTTCCGTCGTTGCTTGAATGTTGAATAAGTGAGCAATGGTGATGAGAATGTGTCCTCTTTACCCTTCACGGAGCCCCCTCCAACCCAGTCGAGCGATGTTTTGCTTTTCTTTTGGCCCCAACTTCCAGGTCATTTCCCAGACCCTCTCCCCCACCTGGAACCAGATGCTGCTGTTCAATGACCTGGTGCTGCACGGAGACCCGAAGGAACTGGCAGGATCCCCGCCGTTAGTGGTGGTGGAGCTGTATGACAGTGACGCAGTGGTGAGTGTCCCAGGGCTGCACTAACTGTGCCTTGCTAAAAACTCCCTGTTCAACTAACTTCCTTTATTTAACCAGCCTGTGACTATGCCCAGAGGCAGTCCTCACCTGGGAAACACTGATCTACAGAATCTGGGAAATGGATGATGACCATTTGCTTTACTGAAGGGTTTTTTGCTTAGATTTCCCTTTGGATTGCAATTTAAATAGAATCTGCTTCACAAAAGTTCAGTCCACATATACTTCTTCAGGAATATAATTATTATACCCAGCCCCCAGTTCTATACCTTATTGCTGCTTATAAAAATGTCCATGCCTTTTGAAAATAGCAGGTTTTTACTGATTTCGCCTGGTTGGAAGGAATGGATATATTGTCACTGATTCAGCATTTGTAACTGGGCCTTTTTTTTCTTCTTTGTTTGTTGCTTCCAAGCCCTGAAACAATGCATTCAGCTCTATCTCATTTCTGTTATGATATTAGCCAAACCTCTTTCTCTCCAAAGATGTCCGTGTCCTGAAACAGCAGATTCAAAAGCTTACTGGAGGCTTTTTTTAAAAAATTTAATTAATTAATTAATTAATTTTTGGCTGCGTTGGGTCTTCTTTGCTGCACGCAGGCTTTCTCTAGTTGTGGTGAGCGAGGGCTACTCTTCGTTGCGGTGCGCGTGCTTCTCATTGCGGTGGCTTCTCTTGTTGCGGAGCACGGGCTCTAGGCGCGAGGGCTTCAGTACTTACGGCTCGCGGGCTCTAGAGCGCGGGCTCAGTAGCTGTGGCACACGGGCTTTGTTGCTCCCTGGCACGTGGGATCTTCCCGGACCAGGGCTCGAACCCGTGTCCCCTGCGTTGGCAGGCGGGTTCTTAACCACTGCGCCACCAGGGAAGCCCCACTTTGTTAGTTTTTAAGTGTGACTGAGCTAAACCCATTTCCACCTCAACCAAGCTTCCTTCTACAGCCGGGAATGCAAATGCTTGTTTGTGAATCCAAAGGCAATGAAGTAGTGCAGGTACTAAAACCCAGCCTCAGCCAAAGAAAATGTGGGCACTGCCCTTGGACGTGGAGGTCATTTATCCAAGAGTTTTCACTCAATAAATATGTAATGAGTGCCTGCCCTGTGCCAGGGGATACAGCAGTTCTTGAGATAAATAGCAAAGCAGCCCCACGCTCCAGCCCCATGCTGCTCGTGGGGGGAATGTGGACTGAGGCTCCTGGGAGCAGGGATGAGGAAGAGGCAGGAGGTGACCCCATCAAATAGTTCTTAGAGGGCGTCCCTGGTGGCGCAGTGGTTGGGAGTCCGCCTGCCGATGCAGGGGACACGGGTTCGTGCCCCGGTCCGGGAGGATCCCACATGCTGCAGAGCGGCTGGGCCCGTGAGCCATGGCTGCTGAGCCTGCGCGTCTGGAGCCTGTGCTCCGCAACGGGAGAGGCCACAACAGTGAGAGGCCTGCGTACCGCAAAAAAAAAAAATAGGTCTTAGAGAAACTTACCTCCTACACTTACATACGAAGCTATTCTCATACGCTCTTTTACTACCGAGAACAATAGGGCAGAATTGCTCTATTACCTAAACATGCTGACCTTAGTCACCATTACCATCATCACCATCATCACCACCATCACCACCATCTTCATCACAGTACTATGGGCTGAGCACTTATTGTATACCAGTCATTGTGGAAAGCACATACATCATTACATTAATTGTCATGGCCCTATGAACAAGGCCCTATGCTCTTTTTAAAGCATGAGGTTCAAAAAAGGTTGAGTAGGGCTTCCCTGGTGGCGCAGTGGTTGAGAGTCCGCCTGCCGATGCAGGGGACACGGGTTCGTGCCCCGGTCCGGGAAGATCCCATATGCGGCCGAGCGGCTGGGCCCATGAGCCATGGCCTCTGAGCCTGCGCGTCCCGAGCCTGTGCTCCGCAACGGGAGAGGCCACAACAGTGAGAGGCCTGCGTACCACAAAAAAAAAAAAAAAAGGTTGAGTAACTGGCCCAAGTCCATAGATCTCCAAAGCAATAGATTTGGGAACTCCAACTCACGTTTGCCTGGACTCCAAACCTGTGTTCCCAGCCACAGGGGTTCCCTGCTCTGGAGATCTTCTGGAATATTTGGTGCCACCTTATTTCTCCTTTTCCCCTTCAAGTCTACCCTGGGTGATTATTTTTACTTTATTCCACTGAACTCAATACACTGAGGAAAGGGATAACCCCTAAGATCGCCTTGAGCCAGGAAGCCCCTAAGATGACCCTCTTAGGGTTTTCCCTGAGAGCCCAGATGGATTCTGCTGCTCCCCAAGGCTGTGGGAAGAGGTGAGAGGGGCTTAGCAGAAGAAGAGAGTGAGATCGTAGCAGGAGGGAGACACTGAGGCTGACAGTTTTGTGAAGATTAATTACAGAATCACACCGACGCAGATCAGAACCAGGTAGGTGACCACCAGGGACAAAACTTCATTTGTTTTCTGCCCTAGGGGAAGCCAGAATATTTGGGTGCCACCGTGGCTGCTCCTGTTGTGAAGCTCGCTGACCAGCACTATGAACCCCCCAGGCTGTGTTACCACCCCATCTTTTGCGGGAACCTTTCTGGAGGGGACCTCCTTGCTGTATTTGAACTGCTGCAGGTAAGTGAACCAGAAGTGCTATCTGCACTGGCCGTCTATCTAGTCTCCCTGGCCAGAGAAGCAGCCTCATGGGAAGGGTATGTCCATCACGTCATGCCTGGTCCCTCCCTGCTGTCCTGTGTCTGGAGACGGCTCCTTCTGGGGATCTGGGAGATGCCATTTAGGGACTCAGGTGACGGGTTATTCCCAGAGCCTCCATGCTACAAGTCAGAGTTCCAGGATGAAAGGTCCATGTGGATTTGGCCAGCAATGCTTGGGCAGCCCTATGCGTCAGACCCTGAGCTCCATACAGACCACAGGAGGATATAAAAGGGGAAGGGAGCAAACGTTTGTGGACACTCCCACGTGCCCTGTGTTGTGTTTGCTGCCTCGCGTACCTCTCATCACACTGAAACCTCCCTCAGTCCTATTGAGGTAGGGATTATGATTCCCATTTTGCAGATAGTAAACTGAAGGATTAATGTAATTGAATGACTTACTTTGTCATGCTGCTAGTCGGTGGTTGAGCTGAGAGCTGAACTTAGACCTTTAAAGCCTTCTGCTCCTTACACCGTATCACAGAGTTTCCCAAAGACATCGAGTTCTTAGTCTGTCCCACTAAGACATCGGGGAATTTATGAACATATGTCTAGGAGGACTTTTTCAGAAAGCAATGGCAGGATACTTAGGGAGGGAGGCTGAGCCTCTCAAGTCTGGCTGTCCAGTCAAGGACCAAATAGGACAGAGTGGTGACCTGGAGAGAAGTGACCAGGTGGGCCTGTATCAGGCCCTGACCATCCTCCCTGACCACCCCACTCACTGAGGGCAGCTGGCACTTAGCCTTTGGGTCAGATCAGTCCCTCTCTAGGAAAGCACATTTTCCAGAAATCCCAATTTAAAAAAATCTCTAGTAGAGAAACTAGAAGACAAACATTCCCAAGACGTAGCAAATGAGTAAGAGGGAAGGTGCTGGAGCTGGATCCCAGGAATACGGATCTCATTCCCACCACTTACTGGTTTGCGACTGTGGGTAAGCTGCTTTCTCTCTCTCTGTTTGACCTGCAAACTGGAGATGATAATTAACCTGCCTAAAGTGCCTGGCGTGGAATCAACACTCAAAAAATGCTACCTATTTTATTATTATTAATATTATTATACCATGGAATATTAAAGCAAAATATCTAGTCCTATCTGTTTATCCAGGTGAAGAAATTGAGCTGGATAGAACGGTAATGGCTCGCTGGATATGGTAGATCGGAGCCTAGAATCCAGTGTACAGATTCCCCCGAGAGCTGAAGAGGCTGAAGGGCATTAGAGGACGGGAACAGCTAGCTACGGGGTTAGACACACTTGTACTCAAATCCAAAGTGCCCAGGTGTGCGGCCTGGGAGCTGCATATGATTACAGAGATGAATTCTGAAGTGCACCCAATCAGCCTTTGACTGTCGTCTGGTTTTTGTTCCACTTGAGGAACAACTTTTTAAGGCTGGAGTGGCTGCCTTGGAGAAAGAGCAACCTCTCTCAGGGGAACTGAAGCTGGATGAGCTCTTAAAGGGACAGAGTAGCAGGATCACAGGCGTCAGCTCCAGCTCTATGATGCTTGTAGTGTAGGAGGGGAGGAGAGAAGGACTAGTGAACTCTTTGTCTTACAAATCTTAGCTTCTAGGATTCCAGGATGATCAACCAAGTGAGAGTCTAATAGAACCAGCTCTCACCAGAGGGGTGTGTGTTGCACAGAAACATGGACTGTCAGAACTGAAAGGGCTCTTCAAAATTAGCTGCTGCAGTCTTTCCTTAATTGAGAGTCCAGGTGATTTTAGACCGTCAATGAGTCAAAATCTTAGGTTGAAAAATCTTAGGTTGAAACCAGGTAGAGCATTAAATCACAGTGAATTAATGTCGAGGGAGTGTTGCCTTTTTTTCTCAGGTTTATTGAGATATAATTGACATATAACGTTGTGTAAGTTTAAGGTGGGCAACATGATAATTTGATATATGTATATATTGCAAAATGATTACCACAATAAGGTTAATGAACACATCCATCCATCACCTCACATAGTTAACCTTTTGTGTGTGTGTGTGTGTGTGTGTATGTGTGGTGTGAGAACTTTTAAGATCTACTTTCATAGCAACTTTTAAGTGTACAATACAATATTGTACCTGTAGTCACCATGCTATGCATTAGATCCCCAGAATTTATTCATCTTCAAACTGGAAGTTTGTACCCTTTGACCACCTTTACCCACTTTCCTCACCTCCCTACCCCTGGCAGCCACCAATCTACTCTCTGTTTCTGTGTTTGTTTTCTTTTTTTAGATTCCACATATACAGTACTGTCTTTCTCTTTGACTTATCTCACTTAGCGTAATGCCCTCAAGGCCCATCCATATTGTTGTAAAAGGAATTTTGCCTTTTTGGATCCTTCTAAGTACCTTTAGAAGAACGTTTCACGCCCATCTGTGTATTACATGTTTCTTAACCTGCAACCTTTCTTCTTCAGAAAGCATAGGCTTCAGCTTCAATGCCTCTAAAGAAACATCAATGTTATCTATAAGAACATTTCTCAAAGTCTGCTTCTTGGAACACTGGCCCCTCCAAACACAGTGAAAAGAAATTTTAAGAAATGCTACACATGACATATTCCAATAACATTATTTTGTTTTCGTTGGTTTTCTTTTTAAAGTTACTTTCCATTGATGGCCAGTGGTACCTGTTTTACTTAGCAACTTGAAGTTTCCTTTCTAAAAATGAAATTATATCTAATGAAAATGTTTACTAGATAATAACACAGGTGGTAAAAGTGGTAGAAGAAAGACTGATTTGGGAAAACCAGCTTGAGTACAATGCTTTCCTTTTACATGTCAGAAAGCCGAGGCTCCCGGTTTACTGGGTGGGATTCAGTCAACTGCTCTTTTCATTGCATGAAGCTTCCTGAAGGGAGTTCCCTAATCCATCAATGAGGGGCTGGACCAGCTGATCCCAACAGGCCCTCTGAGGTCCTGGCTTTCTCCCAGTTCCACGGCCCCACCTCTGATTCTCCCGCCCTCCCTCCACCGTGAGCTGGGCAGACTGGTTCGAGATACAGCTGCTTCCTGACAGTGGGGTGTCAGAGGCAAGCAACCGAAGAGACACAATTCATTAGGGTTTCATTAGGACTTCCTCTCAGTTGATTACGTGTGCAAACATTAATTTGATCATCAGCGCCACTGTCCCAGCATGTGCATCTCCTGCACTCCGGGAAGGCGGGAGCTGGAAAACGCCTTCATTTGTCACCAGTGGCTCTCAGTTTCCGTCTGTGGGTGGTTCACCTTCAGCCCGTCTGTCTCCATTACTGAAAGGCTTCCCTGTCTCAGAAGAAGGGTGCAGTACCTGGGTTCTTCAGTGCCCCAGACTGAATTCCTTACCTCCATTTTCCTCCTCTACCCAGCTAGCTGACCCTGTTTTCCCAGTCCTGGCCCACTGTCCCCCTGTTCTCCTAGACTCTCTGCCTTGAGAATTCACACTCAGCTGTAATTCTTCACTCTGGGTTTGTATCCATGGGCAAGCCAATCGTTCCAGCCCGGTGACTGTCCCTTGTTCCTGTAGACCCTCGTTCTCATCAGGATCGTTCCACTGGCCTCTTTCCTGGTCTCCTAGCTTCCTCCTCTTCCTTGTTTGCTTCATCCTCCGCATTCCTTCCAGAACGCAAGTCCACCATACCACTCTCCTCTTTAGACAGTCTGTTTCTTATCTCCAGGAGCATTTCCCAAAATCTGTATCTTTGGAACACAAGTCCCTCTAAATACAGTAAAAACAAAGTTTGGGGGCTTCCCTGGTGGCGCAGTGGTTGAGAGTCCGCCTGCCGATGCGGGGGACACGGGGTCGTGCCCCGGTCTGGGAGGATCCCACATGCCGCGGAGCGGCTGGGCCCGTGAGCCCCGGCCACTGGGCCTGCGCGTCCGGAGCCTGTGCTCCGCAACGGGAGAGACCACAGCAGTGAGAGGCCTGTGTATTGCAAAAAAAAAAAAAAAAAAAGTTTGGGAAATTCTTCATATTATGTCCCTCTTGGGACTTTGAAATGCCCGTTACCATAGTAAAGACTCTGAGAAGTCAGCTATAAAGAAACTTTTGAAATTTCTTTCTTTTTTGAAATTCAACATTTCCCAAGTGTTTGTGAGTACAAATATTTTCTTTTTGCATGGTAACTCTTAATATTTCATGAAAAGAAAATCTAGCCCATAGGAGAATGTCAGATTTCCATAGCTTAGCATTTAAGCTCTCCCCAAATTAATTTGTCTTCAAACTGCCTTTTCCGGCTCACATTTCAGCACAGTTACTCTGCACGTACTGTGGCCTCTTTACAGCAGACTATTCTGAATTCTCAGACCTCAGCGCACAGATGTGCTTCTCTGCTTTTGGCCACGCTGTCACCCTATTTCGAAATGTCTCCCTGCTCTGCCGACTCCACCCCCTGCACTCTATTTACCTATTTAGGAAACTGATCATCCTCACAGTTCAGGACAAGAGTTGCCTCCTCCAGGCAGCTTCCCCTCCCCCACCTCAGTCAAATGTTTTCTCCTCTTCCATCCTACGTCACTTTGCCTCTTTTTCTATTTAATCCAGGCTTTTATTTTTAGGATTTATTTATTTATTTTTATTTTTGGCTGCATTGGGTCTTAGTTGCAGCATGCAGGATCTTCCTTACGGTGCCTGGGCTTCTCTCTAGTTGTGGCGTGTGGGTTTTCGCTTCTCTAGTTGAGGTGCACGAGCTCAGTAGTTGTGGCGTGCAGGCTTAGTTGCCCCGCGGTATGTGGGATCTTTCTTCCCTGACCAGGGGTCAAACCAACGTCCCCTGCATTGTAAGGCAGATTCTTTGCCACTGGACCGCCAGGGAAGTCCCAAATCTAGGCTTTGATAAAGGCAATTGTTTACAGCTTGTCTCCCTTAATCTGTAAATTTTTTCAAGGCAGAGGCCCCAAGACGAACAAAACATATGGTACTTTTTTTTTTTTTTTTTTTGCGGTAAGTGGGCCTCTCACTGTTGCGGCCTCTCCCGTTGCGGAGCACAGGCTCCGGACGCGCAGGCTCAGCGGCCATGGCTCACGGGCCCAGCCGCTCCGCGGCATGTGGGATCTTCCCGGACCGGGGCACGAACCCGTGTCCCCTGCATCGGCAGGCGGACTCTCAACCACTGCGCCACCAGGGAAGCCCACGTATGGCACTTTTAAAAGCACATCCAGAGGCACCATCCCATCCTGTGCCACCATCACAGCTGTTTTTGTGGCTTTACGTTTGGAGCCACAGGAGCAATTAGCTTTCTCAGGGAGGCGATGTTTTGCAGCCTGGATCGCTCACCTCCTCGCCGCCAGGCAGTGTTCACCTCACCTTTTCCCGGCTCCTTGATCTGGTTTGGTTCCTTCTGCGGCTTCATTATCTTGAGCCTACTTGGCATTCGCAGTGACTGCTGTCTTCTTTTTCTGGGCTTGCTTATAATTAACTGAACCACATCTGCCGATGCCAGCTAGAATATGTCTGTGAAAAAGAAATGGTGATATGTTTGTGCTTTACAGGTTTTGATGGGCAAATAGGCTTTTTCGAGCATACAGAGCTAATGTGTGTCAGCCAATAAACATTTATCAAGACCTCACTGGTTTTGGAGCATTACCTGAGAGTCTGAGAATAATGAAGTAAACAAAGGCTTCCTCTTGGCCAAGTCAGGCAAACTCCCCCAGCGAGGAAAACCTCATGCTCCAGAGCAATGTTTAATAGAACATCTGGCTCCTGAGGGACTTGAAGGGTCAGCTGGCCCAATATCTGAGGTCCAGAGAGGGAAAGGGACTCATGCAGGGTCACACAGCAGAGCCTGGTTTCTGGGCTCAGTCCACTAGTTTCTGCACTAAGCCTCCAGAGAGGACACACTGTGTTCCAAGGACTGAAGATTAGGAGAATGGCCACAGTGGCCGGGACCAAATCAGGGGTGGCTTCTTGAAAGGTGTACGTGTTGAGCCAGGTCTTGAAGGTAATGTGGAGTGGCCCACAAATGAGAAAGGCCCTTTCCTTAGGAGACTTTCTAAGTCCTCTGTGTGAGATTTCAATAAAGCATAGCAATTGTCCTCTTGCGGTTTTGTCAACTCCAAATGCACAGGAAATAACACCTTTTCCTGGAGGGCTGCCTTCAAAAGACTTCATTTTCTGTTTTACTGATTATGACTAGTCTCTATGTGATTAAATCAATCTCTTGTAGTGCACAGTGGGAGGATAGTTAAGTCTCAGAGGTTTGGAATCTGATCAGAGACGCTTCTCTATTCTATGGCTGTAATTCCCCTGTCATTTCTTTTTTTTTGACTGAATATATATATACTTTAATGACAGAAAAAAATTAGATTTCAGCCATTTGTAAAATACTTGAATTTATCCTACATACTCAAAACATTCAACCATTACTTTACCACTCATAATTTTTCAGTTATTATTTAATGTCTGTAGGTTTACTTATTTCCTATTTCTATAATATCTGCAAACATTTAGATACCAGAGATATTTTTTAAATGTTTAATCCTATATATTTACTGCTTATATTCTTTAATGAATAAATGATCTGCAAAGGTGTTACTAGAATTGTTTGCTTCCAATAATGTCAGATAACATTCAAAACACTTCAGAGGTTTAAAATCCTACAGAGTATATTTTTCTGACCACTCTGTAAATCACGCAGTACTTCTACAACAACACCATAAATTCAGAAATTAAGGAGACTACTTCTAAATTACCCAGAAGGTAAAGAATAAGTATGAAGGATATTAGAAAATATTATGAATTGAAAACTTGCTTTTCCAAAATTTTAATATGAAGCTTTAAAATTAATTTATTGTTCTTTTTAAACTTTAGATAAGTGTTTATGTAATTAATTTTCAAGAAAGAATGAAAAGAATGAAATACAATGAGGTTATGAGGATCTATCTGTCTTTTTTTCCTCTCCTCTATACTGTGAGCTCGCTGAAAGCTTATGAAACTATTAATTTGTGACACGTTGTGAGTGCTCACTAAATGTTGATTACCCTTGGGAACGAATGCATTTGTAAATTAAGAAATTATTCACTGTGACAAAATGCATCATCTTGATTTACATTTTAAGCTGGAAACATTCCTTTGGTTAAAACAGTGACAGTCTTTCCAATGAGGTCATTGTGTGGCAGCGTTCATTTTCCTTACCTCTCCCAATGTCTAACCAGCGCTTGATCTGTGTGGTAGGTCCCTGCGTCTGGGCTGCAAGGGCTCCCTCCCCTCGACCCACCCGATGTCACCCAGATCTACCCTGTTCCTGCCAGCATCCGGCCAGTGCTGAGTAAATACCAAGTGGAGGTATGGGGCCCGGAAGGACTGGGTTGTTCTTTGGGACTAAAGGGCACTGGTGCTTTGCAATCATGCCTGCACTGTGTCAGGGGACTTGAGGGGTGGGAAGGAGACGTGGCTGATCGGACGGAGCCACAGGGAGCTGCCCCATCCTTTCCTGGAAGAACATCCTGTGGTTCTCAGGCTGGCACAGCTGACGTTCCCACACCTGAGCCACACCTGCTGGCGCCTCCCTGGGCCTTTGTGTGGCAGCCCTGCCATCCTCTCTTCAGGTTCTCTTCTGGGGAGTCCGGGAAATGAAGAAGGTGCAGCTCCTCTCGGTGGATCGTCCCCAGGTCCTCATCGAGTGTGGCGGGCATGGAGTCAAGTCCTGTGTGATCCAGAGCTACCAGAACAACCCAAACTTCAGCGTCCAGGCAGATGCTTTCGAAGTGGTGCGGGTCTCTCCCCTCCCCTGCCCCACCCGCTCATTCCCTTCATCTCCATAGATGCGACCCACTCCTTCCAGAACCTGACTTGGGGAGATGTTTCAGAGTTTCAGGTGCCCCACTACTCACAAGAAAGAACAGTTTAATTCAGTAAAAAGCCAGAATTGCAGAATGGGATAAAACAGACTTTTGTTGTTGTTTTGTTTTTAAAGGTTCTGGGTGTAGATCGTATAGTAAATCAAAGAAGGTGACAGTGGTTCCCAAAGTGTGGCCCCCAGTTTATCAGCATCACCTGGGAACTTATTATAAATGCAGAGTCTCAGGCCCTGCCCCAGAACTACTGAACCAGAGACTGTTGGGACTGGGGGATAGGGCCCAGACACCTCTGGTTTGACAAGCCCTGCAGGTGACTCTGATACACACTGGAGTTTGGGAACCACTGGCCTGGAAGACACTGTCACGGAACTTACTACAATGGTTAGAGTTTTAAAAAATTATTTGTACATAGCGTGTCAAAAGCAATGTTTGACACCCGTGCTTTTGTTTATTTCTGTGCTCTGATTTGGAACCAACTGTGAAGTCAAAGTTTGCTTTGTCTAACCCAGTCAGTTCCAATGGACACAGATTCTGAATCAAGAAGGACTAGAATTAAAGAATGTGTACTGTGTTTGCAAACCTTCCAAATCAGACATTGTTGAGCCTCGGGGTCCACCAGGGTAAAGAAATGGATGGGGCGCTGGCCCCTCACGCTCAGCTCCATCTTAAATGGCTCAGTTCTCATCTGCTTTAT
Organism: Globicephala melas; assembly: GCF_963455315.2. Classification (NCBI taxonomy): domain Eukaryota; kingdom Metazoa; phylum Chordata; class Mammalia; order Artiodactyla; family Delphinidae; genus Globicephala; species Globicephala melas. The sequence continues at coordinate 64,725,932 of NC_083330.1, forward strand.
ATCTTGGGTCTGGATTAATGTTCATCTGAGATGAAAGTTCGGATAAATACAGTAATGACAAAGTAAGAGGATTGAAGACGACTGCCATAGAGAATTTGGGAGTGTGTGATTTTTGCAATTTACACCTGGGGTGAATTGTTAGTACCATCCCTCATATGTTGGGTAATGACTCCCTGGCTTGAGAAGGCATTGCTCCAGACTCTGGCAAGCTGCAGGGGTGACCTGTAGGGAAAGGACAGGCAGGGACAGAGGAAGGATGGGTACCTGGCTCGCTTTGGTCCTACACCCAGACAGGTCAGCCCAGGCAGTGCCCCACTTCACCCCAGCCTCTCCCTGCAGGAGCTGCCTGAGAATGAGCTTCTGCACCCACCCCTGAGCATCTGCGTGGTGGACTGGAGAGCCTTTGGGAGGAGCACCCTCGTGGGCACCTACACCATCAACTGCTTGAAACAGTTTTTGTGTAAATCCAGGGAGCCCCTTGCCCTCACCTCACAGGTGGATGGAGCCCAAGTTGTGCAAGGTAGGAAGCTCCTTCTAGATTCTAGCGCTGTGGGCTACAAAACCGTGGTGCCTGCAGGATCTTTCTGAAGAATTTCCTGCGGTCCCCCCTACTTCTTTTATTTTTTATTTTTGGCTGCGTTGGGTCTTTGTTGCTGTGCGGGGCTGTTCTCTAGTTGCGGCGAGTGGGGGCTACTCTTCATTGTGGTGTGCGGGCTTCTCATTGCGGTGGCTTCTCTTGTTGCGGAGCACGGGCTGTAGGTGCATGGGCTTTAGGAGTTGTGGCGCACCGTCTTAGTTGCTCCATGGCATGTGGGATCTTCCTGGACCAGAGCTCAAACCCATGTCCCCTGCATTGGCAGGCAGATTCTTAACCACTGTGCCACCAGGGAAGTCCTGACCCAATGTACTTTCATTTTGGCTATTTCAGATTCATTAATTTCCACTGAGCCTTCTGAGACCCCCAGCTCTGCTCAGCAGCTCCCAACAGATCAAATCTTTGTGGATATTGGGCCGCCTCCCACAGTGGTACCTGACTTGGCCCAGGTTCAGGCAGCCAGCCTGGTTGATATCCCTGACGCATCCCCTATGCTGGAGACGGAACACAAACCTGCAGCCCAGGAGCCACCAAAAGACAGAAAAGCGAAGGTCGGAATGTCATCCCTCTTCATATTCACAAGGCACATTAGAGTTTGCTCAGAGGTTTTAGATACTAATCCTCCCACCTACTAGCTGTGTGACCATGGCAAGCAACTTCACATTTCTGAGCATTAGTTTCTTCATCTGTAAAACGGGGACACCAATACCCACTTCACAGCATTGTCATAGAATCAGATAAGTCAGTGTATGTGAAATTAAAGTGCTAGTCAAATGTGACAGCAGTATTTAATTGAACAGAAACTCTTAATTCATTAGCTTGGAAAAACAATGGTTTCCTCATCAAGGCTTATTCCACAAATATTTTGAACCTACTTTGTACAACGTCACGTGGGACCAAAAAGATGCGTCTTCTGGTCTAAATAAAAGTGAGACTTATCCTCAGTTAGCTGAGATTCTGGGAGGGGAGAGGGATAAGTACACAAGACCATAAAATGGGGACATGAGTAATCTTTTAAGTCATAGTTTTAAGGGCAAAATCCTGGTGTATCTAGCAACTGACTTAAAGAAGAAAGCAGGTTTAAGAAAGTCTTAAGAGATGACCTGCCCAGCAAATTATAAAAGCTGAAATAAAAGGCACAGTATGGTAGATGAATGGCTGTTTTCTCAGGCTCTTCCCATCTCATCCAGGCTCAGCGTGACTCTCTGACAGCCCACGGGGTTCTCTCCATCCCACCAGCATTGTACCTGCCACTTTATGTTGCAAATTTCAGTTTGTTTGTTGCCACCATAAAACTGGGGGCTTCACCAGGTCATAGATGATTTTTAAAAATATCTCTGTATCCCCTGCACTTGATAGAGTGGCTGGCACATTGTAGATACCTGAGAGATGTCTGAGAGCAAATGAATGATAAGTACACGATAGATTTGGCATGACACAACTTTCTCCCCAAATGCTTCCCTTCTGCCACGTATGCATCACACTGCTTCTCCTATCCCCCCATCACTTACGTTGTAGGTGTCATTTATTTGCATCTGTTCAAATCAGAAGTGATGCTAAAGGTGAATTGTCTACCTATGTCACTTAATCCTCATGACAGTGAAGTGAGCAGGTATTATTGTTCCTAGTTGAGGAAACTGAGAATCATAAAATCATAAACGTTTATATTATGTTTAGAAGCTAATTCCTTTTCTACTATATCACATTGTATCACGTAGCCTGCTTGTCTCCTCCACTGAATTCGAAGCTTCCTAAAAGTAGGGATGATGTCTACCCCTTACATCCCCAATGTCAACCACAAAATCTCATACCTGCTTGATAAATGTCAAATAAACTCATTAATGGATGACAGATTATTAAACTTTTATTGATTTAAGAGGGACAGAGAGCTGCAATCACAAAACCTGCTGACACCTCTATCCACTTGCCCGAGGGTACCTACATGTCCTCTTCCTTAGTAAACCACTTAGCCACCAGCATGCAGATCCTTGACACCTAACAATCCATCCTTCATCCCTTGCCAGGATGCCAGGAGACCTTCTCGGAAGTCTACTAAAAGGAGAAAGAGGACCATAGCGGATGAATCTGCTGAAAACGTCATCGACTGGTGGTCGAAATATTATGCCTCCCTGAAGAAAGCACAGAAGGTAGACTCTCTCCTGGCTGTGAAGTCAAGGCTTCGATAAGAGCACAGCACCATTTAGCACTCTCCCCCACCTCAAATCCTGCATTGTCCCCTCTTTTAAATTCCGCTATAGGTAGGCCCTACTTGGGTGTGGTTCTGTTAACTGCTGAAGGGTTCAAAGCCTGAAAGGACCAAGGGTCCAGTACTGCCAAATCCTCAGTACTGTCTGGCTGGAGCTGGCCCTAGGACACAGGCTCTGCTGTAAATGCTGGCAGGATGTGCAGTCTATCATGGCATCCAGGGAATCTGCCCACCTCAGGGAGGTCTAGCCAAGAGAAATGGGTCTCTGGACATGTGGGCATCAGCGAAGGGGGCTTCAGGTTCACCTGGAGATTCCAGGTCAAAGGGCTGCAGGTCTCCAGCAGATTTCTAAGTTCATATGGGAAATTATCAAAGTAAAGGCAGAGGTCTTGGCCTTAGCAAATGGGAATAATCAGCAGGGTCTCATGCACATGGAATAAGAAAGGGATTGAGTTATAAAGCCAGAGAACCAGTGGGGAGTGGGTCTGGAGACACAGGCAAAGGCTCAGTGGCCGAATCTGGTAAGACTTCTCTTCCCTGAGTAAAAATGGAAAGGAAAGTTGTTCAGATGTTATCATCATATTTTATTGAGTAGCAACTCTTCTGATTCTTTATTTGGAAAGACCATAATTTCTTCATCAAGGACTATCCACAAATATTGACATATAGTTAAACAAACAAACTAAGTGTTAATCCCTGCTTCCAAACACCCTCGTTTTACTACAATGGACACTACCACTTCTGGTGAGTGTTCAGCCCTTTCGTCTTTCTCTGCTAACCTCCCCAGTCCCAGGACAAACCCAACAACCCAACATGCCAGCCCATAAAACTCATAGTTGCAGATTGAGGTGATGCTCCAGGGATGTGGAAGAACAGCGGGGAGAGGGGTTGCTTTCCCAGCAGCTGAGAGGAGGCTGCACACAGAGGACGAGGACGGCCACAGTTTGGCGGCACCGGTTTTGGAGGTGTGGGCGCCTCTTCTTTAGGGCAGGGCATCTCCCTGCACTTAAGTCCTAGGTCTTTACAGTGAGGCTTCATCTGGGGGCTACTGAGGACTGTTCGCATATTCTTTTAAAATGCAGAGGGCTGAGATAATTGAATGAGAACTGTTAGCAGTCAGGGTTAATTGAGACAAGACAGTGTCCATCATCTCGTCTCCCTCTTTTCTCAAAGGAAAAGGAGAGCAATTCCAAGGAGCAAACAGGCAACACTGGTAAGTGGCTGTTCTGGGGACGTTTGAACATGCATTAAGGCCATGTGAGTGAGCAAATGTTAAAATGGGAGCCATGGGCGCAACACTGGAGCCCAAAGCCCTCATTTCCCTAGTGAGGAAATAATCCCAGGAAGATGACGACACTTGAAAGAGGTCACATAGCTGATTTGAGCTGGATGGAGACCAGATCCCAGGTCTCCTGAGTTCAGTTGAGTGCTGAAATCGACCCTTTGGCTCAAGTCCCTATGTTGACAGTCTTAATGCAGAAACAGCAGAGTAAAAATAGGAGCAATCTGGGACGACAGGCCAAAGCCAGCACGATAAACTTTAACACAGGTGACCTGGATTTAGCTTCCAAAACTCAGGTGACAAGGTTTGGGTAGATCTGGTTTGGCAAAAGCTCAAATGAAGAGCCCTGGGATTTGAAATGACCACAAACTTGATGTAAGCCAACGGTAAGTCTTGGCCTAAAAACAACAGTAACACCAAGTGCTGTTTCAGGTGGCACAAAAAGTGAGAAAACCAGAGCCAAGCTCAGTTCCTCAGGCCACTCCTACTAGCACATTTAATTCTAAGACCAACCCCATGACATAAGCAATCGTATCTTGATTTGCAGACAGTAAAACAGAAGTACAAAGAGGCTGAGTAACTTGCCCAGGTCTATGCAGCTAGAAAATAGTGGAGCTTGGGTGATTTTTCTCCAGCATCTGCTCCTAAAAAATTACTGAATAATCTAAGTACATTTGTGACATTGTGTTAGACCCTTAGCATATTTGAGCATGAGGTTATTGAACTAGATGATTCTCAAGTTCCTAAACAGATCTGAGAGGGAATGTATCTAAAGCTTTGGTGTCACTCCATCCTGGGTCTGTTCTTTGCTAGCTGGGTGACTGGGCAAATTACTTACCCTCTCCGTGCCTAGCTTAATGAATTCTTGCATATGGCAGGGAAGGCCAACACATTGCCAGCCCCAGGGCATCCACTGACACTGCACTGCTGCATAAGTGGTATCTCCTCTGCTCCTTCAGTGCACGGTCTGCAGGGCTATGTGCAGAAATCCTACAGTGAAATGTTACTATTTCTTTCTTAAAAGAAGGGTCATGACACATGCCAGAGCAAAGGGAAAGAGGGAGCTTGACTTTGTTTCTTCTCATCTCAACGGCGTAAGAAGTCTAACCATTTTCACTAAATGTCCACAGAGGCAAAACCAGACGAGGTAGTGGTAAATATAGATGGCCCGAAGAAGAAGAAAGACAAAATACTCAAGAAGAAACTCAAAGAAAAAGAAATCCCCAACCTGGCTGTCTTGCAGGTGTGTGGACACAGCCATCTTGGCCATGGTTAGGGTGGGAAACTCAGGAGGTGGGCGTTCTTTTAGTGCTTCAGTCAACTCCAGAATACCTTTGTCTGAATAACTTACTTTGTCTTTGTTATAATCATTGATGCAGAGTAACAAACTAACAAGCATGAAGCCAAGACAGTGGAGCTTGCTAGTTTTCTATTCTCTACATCCTCCTATTGAGAAGGGGCATAGCTTCACTTGGTTAGCCTGGATGCAACAATGTAATTTACAGTCCCCCTGGGTTCACCTCTCGGGGCTTGACATCATTGTGCAGATATGTACAGACTCGACATAGCAGGAGTTTTAAACTCTTCCAAAAGTCAGCTTCGTCAGACCAGTCCTAACATTAGCCAGAGGCTATTAGCTAGAGGCATATTGATGGATATGAAAATTGGCATTATGAAAATTATGTACCTAGATAATGAATTTAGGTAAGTAATTTTGATGGGAAATTTGAATAAGTGATTTAATTATATTACTCAATCAAAAACTCAATCCAATTTTCCATTTCTAAAATATATATGTAATTTTCTGCTTGGAAAATTCATTATAATAAAAACAAATATTCCATCACTTTATATGTGTTAAGAATGAAATGTTCAATGAATATTTTTTAATTTGAATGTCTTCAGAATATTGTAGTCTGTATCCAAAAATCAACGACATCAATTAGCTATAAAAAGCTTTGTCACATTTATACTTATATTTAAAATATTGTCGGTTTAGCTATACTTCTTGGAATTTCAAAGTTTATCAAAAACGTTTTATAAATTTCAGAGTGGTACTTAGTTCTAGGAATGCCAAGTCAATCATATTCCTTATTTTGCTGAAGATAAATTAACAGCGCCTCTTAGATTTTTCCAAGGGGCATATACGAAGGCTGGTTTTGGAGAATCTTGGCAGTTTTCATTAAATCAATCCTGGGCTTTCCTTCCTCTGAGCACACTCTTCTCCCTTTTCCCTAAAGATATACAATGGGGATCTGGAGAGTGAATTCAACAATTTTGAAGACTGGGTGAAAACGTTTGAGCTGCTCAGAGGCAAGTCTACGGAGGATGACCATGGCCTTGACAGAGACCGAGTCATAGGAAAGTTTAAGGCAGGTTCCAAGGTTAACCCTTTTATCTGGCTCTCCTGTCCATAAATGTCGGATATGACTCAATTCTGTTGGACTGTGGTGTGCGATGTCTGTAAGAAAAATCCTTAATCTCTCTGCAGGCCCCTCCCTCTCTAGAACCCCACAAGACCTAGCCCCAGTCTTTCAAGGTATTTGATTTGTGGCCAGTAAAGTGGATCGGAGCTCAGTCTGTGGAATATGAGGAGGCAGAGTCATTGCCTAAAGGGATCACTTAATTTTACTCTGCTTTTCCCACCCCCTGACCTACCAAACATATGATTTATACAAGCCTATCAGCTGAATGATTAAATTAATCAAACAACACAAACCCTTCATCTGGCAGACTTACGGTGTCAGCACCACAAAGCAGTAGCTGACACTCACTATGAACTTACTGCACGCCTGGGCCCTTTATATGAAGGTGATGTGTTGGAAATCGCATGGGCATTGCAGCTTGCCAGTCTGGGTTTAAATCCTCATTTAGGATTTAAATCCTAACTAGCTTGTGATCTTGAGCAGTACTTGACCTCCCTGAGCCTCGGTTGCGGCATCTGAAAATAGAAATACTGAAGCCAAGATTGAATGAGATAATGGGAGGAAACACTAGCTCAGCACCCTACATGTAAAAGGCACTCAGGATTCCATCTGATGCTCCTATTCGTTTCTCACATAACAGCCCCGTGAGGAGGGTGGTACTGTACCAACACGGATTCACTGATGTACCATGAAGAAGCACAGATGCAGGAGGGTTATGTGAATGGCCTGAGGACATCCAGGGGACAAGAGTAGCACCACCCCAGGTCCTGTTGGGTCCCAGGCTGTGCTCCTTTTCCCAGCGCTATGCCCTAGACATTTTTTTTTTTAACTTTAAAAAACCCTCTTTATTTTGAATAGTTCAGATTCACAGAAAGTTGCAAAGATGGTAGACAGAGGTCTAGTGGACCCTTCACCCAGTTTCCTCCATTGTTTACATCTTATGTAAATATCAAAACCAGGATATCCACATTGATAGAGTGTGTATATAGTTTTATGTAATTTTTATCACATATGTAGATTTGTGTAACCACTACCACAAACAAGATACAGAGCTATTCCGTCACCACAAAGATCTCCATCATGCTACCCCTTTATAATTATGCCCTGCTTGTGACTGTCTCTATCCTCTGGCAATCACTGACTTATCCTCTATCTTTATAATTTTGTAATTGCAAGAAAGTTATATAAATGGAACCCTCCAGTATGAGACTTTTGAGATTGGCTCTTTTCACTTATATAATGTCCTTGAGATCCATCCAAGTTGTTGCGTGTATCAATAATTTATTCCTCTACATGTTTGGTTTTCAGCGGGGCATATGACTATCTTGTTTCAACGGGTAGTGCTTTGTGGTTCCAGGGCTCCTTCTGCATCTACAAAAGCCCCGAGGATTCCGGCATCAAGGACAGCAAGCAGCTGAGAATCCAGCAAGGGATTCCATCCAACCACCCCATCAAAGTCCTGATCAGGGTGTACATTGTTGCGGTGAGGCATCCTTGTTCACTCTGAGGGGTTGTCTTAATCTAGAGCTGCCATAACAAAATACCGTAGACTGGGTGACATAAACAACAGATACTCATTTTCTCCAGTTCTGAAGGCTGAAAGTGCATGATCAAGGTACCATCAGAGTTGGTTTCTGGTGAGACCTTTTTGCCTGGCTTATAGATGGCCACCTTCTTGCTGTGTCCTCAAATGGCCTTTCCTGTGTGTGTGTGTGTGTGTGAGAGAGAGAGAGAGAGAGAAGAGGAAATCTGTTGTCTCTTTCTCTTCTTGTAAGACCACCAGTTCTATCGGATTAGGGCACCACCCTTATGCCTTCATTTAACCTTAATTAGCTCCCTAAAGGCCCTATCTCCAAATACAGTCACATTAGGGGTTAGGGCTTTGACACAGGAATTTTGAGAAAACACAATTCAGTCCATAACAGAGGGTATGATGTTTGGTTGGTAACATGGACCTTTGCTGGCTTTTCACTGAGCGAAAATATTTCCCAGGCTGAGAGGACTGCTCTGTGTAGCTTTATTTGCTCTCTGTGGTTGCCTGCTAGCTGGGCAGGAAACCAAGTAGCACTGAAGCAGGAAGCTCACAGGCAAGACAGCAGGAAGAACCAGGGCAGAACAGGGCAGCTGCCACTGTGCAATCCTCCCCCGCCTCCGGGTCTATGCCTCTGTTCTGCTGCAGTCAGAAATTTCATTTCCAGTGTATTTCCAAGAAAAATATTATCTGCCCTAGGCTTCCTCCTTTCTGATAATGAGAGCACTAAACACTAATTGTGAAACTTTTGGTCTGATTGCCAGGAAGCTTGGGGCCAAATTTGGTGCTCAATCAAAGCAACTGTGTACTAGACATTTATGGTTCATGTATTTGTTTTCATCTTCTGACCTTGGAGTTGATTTTCATAATCTTACTTGATTGTAGTCATTATATTTTATATTAACTCTTTGCTTAAATTGCCTAAAATCGTTTTTAGAAACCGAAATGAAACATAAAACAAAGATGAGTTATTCTTTAATGCCAGGGGACAACTAAACATCCCCTTTCCATCATGCAGTTCTCATGTTTCCTTTGTTATTAGCAGCAACGTCATCATGGCCATGACCACCATGTGCCAGGCATGTTCTAATCACTAAGGATATCGTGACGGAAAAAAACACAGTGCCTGCCCTAGAGGAAGTCACAGTCTAGTTGGAAAAATGAGAAGTAACTTGTAAAGTTATCCAATAAAGGATACTTGTAGTATCCTTTATTCATTCATTCAACAAATATTGGGAAGACCCTGTCCTAAGTCCTGGAGTTAATGTAATGAACAAGACAGACAGTATCCTTGCTCTCATGAAAATTATAACTAATTGAGTGTGGTGTGGGCATTAGGAGAGTATGAAAATAAACAACAGACAGATAAATAAGCAAGATGAATGTCAGAGATAACTACTAAATAAAGAATTAAAATTGGGGGATGTAATCAACTATACTTCAGTAAAAAAGAAAAATTGGGCAATGTGGTGACGAGAGTAAATGGGGAAGGGACAATTTTGGATGGAAACCAGGATCTTGACCACTAGACCATGGGGCCAGCAGGGGAGGGACAATTTTGGATGGAGTTTCTCCTTAAGTAATTGACATATAGGTTGTTCACAATTTTTAGCTATTAAACAACGTTCTAATGAACAACCTTGAAAATATAGCTTTGTGTGCTTATACCCTCCTGTCTGTAAGACAGAGTCCTAAAAATGCGATTGTTTCTTATCCAGCTCTCATCTCTGCAGTTTCTCCATCTTCTCCATGTCCTTCCTCACCAGCTCCCTACCCTGGTCCTCCCTGACGGAAACAGATCATTACTCAGCTGACCAGCGCTAAATGCAAGACTGATGGGGTCATGGATTCAGAGTCCACTACTTCTGGGAGGAGGCTTTAGGTCTATCCCATAATTTTACATATTAATCTCAGAGAGATGACATGTTTTGCCCAAGATCACATGACTACCTAGAACTGGAACTCAAATTCATGCCGTCTGCTTCCTGGTCCAGCAGATTCCTCATTACTCTGTGCCAAGGGCTGCTTTCCACTGGGGAGACAACTCCAGAGAAAGTAGAACTTGGGCAAAGCTGATAACTTTTAACAGCAGAGTAGAGAGGCTAAAACAGTGGTTCTTAACTTTATAGCTGCACACTAGAATCCTCTAGGGAGCTTCTAAAGATCCCCAGGGCCAGGGCCTGTTTAATCAGAATGTCTGGGAATAGACCTCAGGCATCAGTATTTTTTAAAACTCCCAGGGGATCCCAGTGCCAGCCAGTGTTGAGAACCACTGGACCAAAGGGATTTTTTTTCTCTTCTCCAGGCATTTAATCTTAGTCCAGCTGATCCAGATGGCAAATCGGATCCCTACATTGTGGTCAAGCTTGGCAAAACTGAAATCAAAGACCGGGACAAATACATCCCTAAACAACTGAACCCGGTATTTGGAAGGTCAGTGGCCACCTGGGTCTCATTGCATTGTCCGCTCTGCATTTGTTCTTATGGTGCTTCTGTAGGGTGTTTGGTGTGGATACGTGTGTGGGTCTGAGTAAACAGTGCAGGAGATTAAATGCAGACGCCTGCCCGGGATAACAGCCAATCAAGCCTCTCTTCATGGAGAAGGGCTGAATTCTTTCCTTGGTCCCTTCAGCAGCTTGGTTCTGCATGGTCTTCATGGCCATGGTTTTCCAATAATGATTTTCCCAGATCTCAAATTTAAGACACCACTTGAACAGTCATCAGATTCAGCCTCCTGCCTTGGAGAGAGTTCCTTTTTACAAACAAGATAACCAAGGCCCAGAGAGGTTTAGAAACTTGTTCAAGTTCACACAGCTCATAAGTAGAAGAGAAGGGGCCAGACGTTTGGTCTTTTGTCTTCTACCAAAGAGATTTTTCCATCATATCATCTTGCAGTTCATTTGAGGTGACCCCTGCGGTCAAAAAGTGGAACTGCACCCCCCGCCTGTGTTTTGTTTTCCTGCAAAGTGTTTACAATGCATCGCACTTGTGTTATGTTTAGGTGAACCAGGCATTCTCCAGTTCACAGCAACCCTACCACCCCATTTATCTTCTAAAAGGGTATGTCACACATTGATGTTCCCTGCTTGGGTTTGTGCTCTTGACTGCCAATAACTCTGGAGTCAAGCAGACCTGGGTTTCACTCTGCCACATACAGGCTGAGTAACTTTAGGCAGACAGCTTAACCTCTCTGGTCCTAGTTTTTCTCATCTGTAAAACAATAGCAGTGATACTTGACTCTCAGACGCCTTTAGAAGATTAAATATGACAAGCACCTAGCATGTTGTCTATGATAGTGCATAGTAGATACTCAAAACTCATTAGCTTCCTTCTGCTCTCCCTTGAAAATCATTTTAGCAATGCACACATCTTACGTGTATTTAATGTCTTTTTTTCCGGAGTAACAAGGAGCCTGGGATGAAATCTTTATCCACCTCATTTAAATTCATTTACACATTTGTGATCGCTTTGGACCCTCTGACATTTGATCAGCGCCAGCCTCTTACATTTTGTTGCTCCCAAGGAAATAAGGCAATAAACCATCTTGCCTGTTCAGATGAAAGAGAATGATTTAAAAGACGTGCTGGGGAAACTCACCCTTGCTTCCCCGATCGGGAGTTGACCTTTATCATTACCTGCTGTTTACGTAACCAGCACTTCATTTTGTCAAGTGCTTTGCAGTCACGTTTTATGAGCTGCTCTCACCACAGTGCCATGAATTAGACTGGTTTTATAGCCTCCGTTTATGGCTGTGGTAAGCAAAAGAAGAGGGTGATGGAATAGTCCCTCCTGCCTCTGGCATTTCAGAGCCTCTTCCAGAAGCCCACCAGGTGTGGATGCTTTGTTGGATGTATATTTAATTGTTACTCAGGGACAGACATTGTTGGCTCAATCTGTGTTCCAGCAGGGAGAGTGGAGGGCTCTCATCCCCGACCTGGGGCCTGGGGAACTCCTCTTTGAGACCTCCCCATAGGAGGATATCACAGGCTCCACCCCTGATGCCCTGGCCCCTGGTCTGCTTTACTTTTCTTCATAACCTGTGACATGAATTGGTGTGTTTATGTCTGTCTCCCATCTCCCCGCTAGAATGTAAGCTCCATTCGTGCAGGAACTTGGTCTAGTCTGTTCAATGCTGCATCCCCAGCACCTAGGACAGGGTGTGGCACAGAGCAGATGCTCTTTAAATATTTGTAGGATGAGCAAATGAACAAACAGATTGACAAACTACCCTTCAGTCAGTTTTCAGTGGGATTTCATGGGACCCCATCATCCTGAGGGGCTACATGTCTGAAGAGTTGGTCAGAGTTGGTCGTTCCTCATGTTCTTAATAACCACAGTGCCTGGCACATAATGGATATCTCATAAATGTCAAATGAACAAGTGAATCAATAAAAGAATGAATGAATGGGCAAAGAAACAGTGAGACATCTTTGCTCTGAAGCTTTCGGTACTGAATGTTTCTACAAGGCTCAGTTTTCACCCATTTCAGGATGCATTCTCTTTTCTCACACCAGTGCTGTTTCTAGGGATCCTATCTCAATGACACACACACCTTGGTATAAGCCTAGTTTATCCCCGAATGACTGGAAGTCCAACCATGGTGAGCTGTTTTTGGTAGTTTTTCTAAGGCAGCGCTAATGAAAATTCAGGAGAGGTGAACCTGTGAGCACATAGCACACAACTCTGGGAGATGGACCAGAACAGTTGAGCCCTCTGTCCTCTGTCATGGTTGCCGGGGGCAGTTAAGCACTTAATAAATCCTTCCTTGGTGGCAGCAGCTTGGTGACGGCCAAGCTCAGAGGTGGCTGGGGGCTTTCTTGTGAGATGCCTCTAGAATATCAGTTACAGTTTCAAATCCAAATCTTAGAGCCCCAGAGAGGCAATACTGCGTCTTCAGGTGGAAGAAACGAATTTCTTTTTTGCATAGCTGTATCCCTGGCCTGCAAGAACTGCCAGCCTCAGTCAGTTACAGGCACTGGAGCTGTCCAGCATCTCTGCTTCTTTCTCTCTGAGGAGGGCTAATTGGCTCCAGGCTGTGCTGTGATTGCTGTCCCTAGCAACCTGGAGAGTGAGAGTGGACCTGACGGTGACGGCAGCAGCCCAGACAGGCCTGAGGACAGGCAGGGAAATAATGGGTCTTCTATTCTCCCCTCCTCTGCGCATCCTCTCTGTCCCTTGTTTCCAGACCAGCCTTCCCACCTTGTCCCAGGGCAGAGACAGGAACAGCTGGAGAAACACTGGTGTATCCTTGATTTTGTTTTCAAGAACACATTTCCCTAAAATGCAGGCTTTCACTCCCAATTTAATTCTTAGTTATCTTCTCTAACGCTCAGTAGCACGGATAATGCATTGTCACGGGAAATCCGACAGCATTGCTATTCCTTTCAACACTGATTGGGGTGAGATTGTGGAAAGAGAACGGTACCAGGAGTTAGGAAACTGGTACTTATCCCAGTTTGACCTGATTTAGGATCCTGGGCAAGTCCCTTGTGTTCTCTGGATTTCAGTTTCCTTATCTGAAGCGATTGGATATGGTGATTTCTGAGATCCCTTACAGTTCAAGGAAACATTTATCGTGTCTACTCTCTGCAGGTGAAGTGCAGTCTCCAGTAATGTGGAGATGAAGAGGTCTCTGTTCTCAAGGGGCTCAAAATAATCTTGCAGAGACAGCATTCCAGTCCTGCAAGTCTATGTTCTAATGATTTTCCATTGTCAATAGGATTTTCATTTCAAATAAACCCAGCTGGTATTCCCTGATGAAGCAACAATGGAGGAGAAAGGGAATGGTAAATTATTGGGTACCAGGTTGAATGCCTGGAAGTAAAATCTGTGTTTATACAAACACTATCGCATTTAACCGCTCTGCTATATTATAAAGAAGACATATTTATCCCCATTTACACATAAAGAGGCTGAGAGGGATGAAATAACTTTCCCGATGTATTACAACCGGAAAGTGGCTGATTCAAAATCCATATTAGAAATCAGTCCTGTTTGAGGCCAAAATCTAAGACTTTCCTCTCCCTCTTGCTGTCACCCTAGTTGAAGACTACAAGGCATGGTCCACAAAAGAGGAGATGATTGGCTACTGGAAAACTGACAAAAGAGTGGGAAATTGGTTGCATCTCAATGAAAAATTAAACCACATAAACACCCATTAAGTAGTAACTGGGTTACTGAGTGTTTAGTGAGTTCATATGGACTGTAGGTGGGCTAAAAGTGAAGCAGGGAAAAGTTCTCTGTATCACCAAATGCTGTTGATTCCTAAACCTCTGCTTGGATGGCAGGTCATTTGAGATCCAGGCCACATTCCCAAAGGAGTCCTTGCTCTCTGTGCTGATCTATGACCATGACATGATCGGGATGGATGACCTCATTGGTGAGACAAGGATTGACCTGGAGAACCGCTTCTACAGCAAACACCGAGCCATCTGTGGCTTGCAGAATCAATATGAGATGTAAGTTATTCCTCCCATGGAGACACTGTTGGTGTTCTGAGGCTGCAGCCCATGTGCTGGGAAGGCCAGCCAAGGCCCAGATTTAATATCTCAGATGTGCTCCATGTCAGCAGAGCTAGTTTGGGGAAACTGCTCACTGCACTTGAGGGTACTTGGGGCTGGGGAAGCAAAACTGATTTAGAACCCAGGGCAGGTTCTTCAAGAGTCAAGAGCTGAATTGTATTTGTTCATTCGATCAGCTGGGCCTGGTGGACAGAGTTCCCAGTGGGGAATGATGCTAGAAGAATGACTAATATAATACAAATGCCTATATCCTAGTTAATTACAACAAACACTCATGAGTGCTTACAATATACCACGCACTTTACATGGAGTATCTCGTTCAATTCTCTCAAAACCCATTAAGGTGTTATCCCCATCTTACACAGGTGGGAAAAGTGGGTCCAGCTCTCACTCTTTACAAAGATTTTTGAATTCTGATTAATTTAAAAATATAAATTATCTGCTTTATTTTTTTATTTTTACTTTTATTAAGCCTTTTAAAATAACATTTATTTCTTAAAAGCTAACCTGTGCATAATAGGAAACCAAAACACAAGAAGCAAAAAACAAAGTCATCCATAATCACCAGCAGTTTACTGTTTGATGTGTCCTTCTAGGTCTTGTTTTTGTATCTACACGACTAAGCGTCCATTTTTATGTAATTAAGATCATACAGTTATGTATCATGCTATTTCACACACCACGAATATTTACTATTTCAAAGTCCCAAAGCTATGAGTATTTTAATAACCAAGAATACACTACACCCACTCAATCTGGAAGGAAAAAATGTAATCCTGCCTTTCTTGGTGACAAAAATTTCATAAAAGACAAAAATAGCAGTAGGCCTTTAAATAAAGATATTGGCTGAGTTACGATCAAAATACTACATTCCCTTAATGTTCAATTAGAAATGAGACATAGAGCAACAGAGACCAGCTTTATTTTTTAAAGTATGATATATTTAGTATCTTAAGAAGAAAACTCTTACAAATATCAGCTAGGAAAATGTAAAAGCATCCATTAGATTTCCATGGTATAATTTTAGAAATATTTCTTCTGAATATAAAGTAATATATAGTCCTTGTAGAAAATTTAGGACATACGGAAAGTACAAAATGATGCTCAAGATATTTTATCCAGAGATGAAATTTACATTAAAAAATGTGTATATTTCCTTTTAGTATTTTTTTTCTATTCTGTTTCCCCCAAAGTTGGACTCACACTGTCCATGCAATTTTGTAAGCTTCTTGTTGGACTTATACCCTTATAAGCATTTTATGATGTCATTAAATATTCTTCAAAGTCATTATTTTAATAGTGGTGTTCCATTATATAAATTTACTATAAAATGATATAACCAATTTCCCTTCCTGAATTTCAGGGCATTTATATTTTTGTTTCTTGTTCCATTAGAAATATTGCTGCCATGCACATTCCCATACAAAAGCCATTGCAGGGCTTCCCTGGTGGCGCAGTGGTTGAGAGTCCGCCTGCCGATGCGGGGGACGCGGGTTCGTGCCCCGGTCTGGGAAGATCCCACATGCCACGGAGCGACTAGGCCTGTGAGCCATGGCCGCTGAGCCTGCGCGTCCGGAGCCTGTACTCCGCAACGGGAGAGGCCACAACAGTGAGAGGCCCACGTACCGCAAAAAAAAAAAAAAAAAAGCCATTGCAAACCTTTCTGATAATTCATTCAGTGTTCATCCATGGATATGGATTTATTCCATTAAAAGGAATGCACACTTTAAAGACTTTTAATATATATGTCCAAATGGCTCTCCAGAAGGGTTGGACCAATTTACACTCTCATTAACAGTCTGAGCATCTCTTTCCTCCATGGCATGATTTTTCAGACAAGTCTCTACTGCTGGCCTGTTCTTCTCTGAGCCTAGAAGGCCGGTTCAGTTTTGGGACTGTAGTGAATTTGTAAGCCTCCTGGTGTATTTACATCATTCTCAAGTACCTGAGAGGGTACCATGCAGAGAATGATTAGCTGTGCTCACTCTGAAGTCGGTAAAGGAAGCCACAAGCAAACATGGTGGATCTTTTGTTCAGGAGAATTTCCTGACAGTAGAACTAGCAGGGACCAGGATAATTTAGTCAGGGAAGTTGTTCTCTGAAGTTTTAAAAATAAACAAGAGCACTTATTTCTGGGGAGGCCTATGTATGGCTCTGGGGGTGGCTTGGAGTCTTTTCAGGATCCTCATATCTCTGGCCCAGTGTAGGAAAACTGCTTTATAGCCATGTTTTGGTTTATTTCAATGCTTAAACAAATTAAATTCTGATGAATCCCGCATCCCAGGGAGCAGAGAAATCCAGGCTTATCTTGGTCATGGTTCCTAGGGAGCATCTCATTGCAAGTTAATAATTTTTAACCAAACAGCTAGTTTTTTAAGGGAAGAAGGGGTTGAAAAGATTTAGAAACTCACCACTAGGAAATAACTGATTAGAGAAACGGCACATCAAGACTTCCTGCCTGTGACATGAGTTGGCGGAGGAGGAGAAGGGAGGAAAGAAGCAGAGAAATTGGAAGGATGAGCTAGGCTTTCTTCTTAGAATAAGTAGCAGCCAAATAGCTATTCTGCTAGGGACAGAACAAACTAAACAAAAACTACCTGCAAAGAAATCCACAGAGACAGAAAGCAGATTGGTGACTGCCAGAGGCTGGGTGGGGTAGGGGCAGTGAGGAGTAATTGCTTAATGGGTAGAGGGTTTTCTTTCGGGGTGATGACAATTTTTTGGAACTAGATAGAGGTGGTGGTTGCACAACACTGTGAAAGTACTAAAGGCCATCAAATTGGTCAACTTTATAATAGTCAATTTTGTTATGTGAATTTCACTTCAGATTTTTTTTAAAGGATGCATTTCTTTAAAAAAACTACCTGTAAGGAATGTTTATGTCAAGCTACTCAGAAGTTCTGCCTTTTGTACAAGCATACATATGCAGAGGTATTGACCAGAAGAGAGAGAAGATGATAAAATGAAAACACTAGCCCCAAGCATGTAGAAGGTCAAGTTAAATCTGAAGGATTAACACAGATCATCCTTAGGTGGTCCTTTTTACCGGGACCTCAGATGTGGCTCCCAGGGAGGCTGGACCTCACCCTCTGTCCCTCCTCCACTTTTCAGAGAAGGATACAATGCCTGGAGAGACACGTCCAAACCCACCGAAATCCTCACCAAGCTCTGCAAAGACAACAAGCTGGATGGCCCCTACTTCTGCCCTGGGAAAATACAGATAGGAAACCAGGTGTTTTGTGGAAAAACAGTCTTCACCGAGGAGGACACAGGTAACTCCCCCAATGTATCCCGCTGACATGGCTCTTCTTTTGAAAAGCCTGCTTTCAGTGGTATTGGTGACTGAAGATAATGCTCATTTATTGTAAAATTAATGCATGCTCACAATAGAAAATATGGAAAAGTAAGGAGGAGGACGAAAATCACTCTTAATTCCCAAATTCAGAGATAACCATGGTGTGTGCTGGTATATTTCTTTACAGAAATATAAATTTTGCACAGTGTGTGTGCAATTTGGCACATTTTTACATAATTTTAAATGTACCATATCTATAGTTTTGTACTCTGCATTTTCTATTTCCAGTAGATTATGACAATTCTCTGTTCTTTGAAACAATCCTTGATAATATTCTATTTTATGGCTGTGACATTTATTTCCATTGTGTCCATTTTTGTAGTGACACTTAATGCTACCACGAACATCCTTACACATATTTTTGCATATTTCTGATGTGTCTACAGTACATATCATATAAGTAGAATTGTTGTGTCAGAAGATAGACAATACCTTAAAATTAATATTACATAAAATAAATCACTGGACACAACTCAAATTACCCCCATAAGTGTTATACCAACCAATCTCCTGTTTCAACACCAAGAAACAGATTTTTCCATACGAGCAACATAGGACGTACCAGGAAGATCCCAGAGAGCCTTTCATAAATTTAGGATAAGAAAAAAAAGCCACCTTTACTTTAAGGTTATAGAACAATTTCTCTACTGTCACACCTGTCCATTTGATGCTTAAAAATTACCTATATATGGTTCAGTGCTCCTGATGCAAAAAGCCCGATTAAGTACACGCCACAGGGTGTTTTTTTTGTTTGTTTGTTTGGTTTTTTTTGTTTGTTTTTGTTTTTGCGGTACGCGGGCCTCTCACTGCTGTGGCCTCTCCCGCCACGCCACGGAGCACAGGCTCCCGACGCGCAGGCCCAGTGGCGATGGCTCACAGGCCCAGCCGCTCCGCGGCATGTGGGATCCTCCCGGACCGGGGCACGAACCGGCATCCCCTGCATCGGTAGGCGGACTCCCAACCACTGTGCCACCAGGGAAGCCCTACAGGGTGTTTTGACACTATGTTGATCCCACCACTTCAATGCCAAGATTTCTTTTTACCTTGTTTTGGCCCCAAGAACTTCTTAGAGGTTCATGCATGCAGAGTTATTGACATTTAGTGTATTAATGATATTGATGAATTTCTGTGAGAAAAATACTTTTTTGTAATGTATTCTATGAAGCCACTTCAGTCCCTTGGTCAGTATTCTACATTTCATGATTAACCAATTCACTTGCCCACCAGAAATCTGAAATTATATTCATTAAGATCAGTTCTTGACTGATTAAACTTTTTGACAGAGATTTAATTCATTGATTACTTGTTCATCCCTGTTTACTTTTACTGACTGTAATGACTGCTGTTGGGAGATTCTTTTGGTAGCCTTTTTCTGGTTAAACCTGGTTCAACTTTCCTATGTCGAATTTGGCCCTTCTAAACTTTGTTCAAGAAGATTTTACTCTTTCAACAATTTTTGCCTTATTTTGTGAGTATCGTTTCTACTGGCAGTTTTTGTCATGAATTACCTTTTTTGGTAAAACGATAGATCAGAGAATCTTTTCTGGAGTAAGTGTTGGTAGACGGGAGATCCCAAGCAATGATGAGAAAAGTCAAGAGACATCGATGGGCACATATTGTGGCTGTTTCACCACGTTGCTTAGGGTCACACTGGTTCTCCAGGCCCTCTCCCACTGTGGTGTTAGCAAACAGTTTTATGTCTCCAGGAAACATGCCCTCTCTCGTCCCTTGCAGCCAAGTTTGTGATTCATAGACTCTGAAGGAGTTTGATTCAAGGGGTGAAGGGAGTCCAGTACTCCAAGACTCTGACTGAGCTCTGGATCTTTTGGTCAACCCATCTCATTTCCCACTCTCTTAACTTTCTTTTAATTAATTTTTATTTTAACTGAAGTATCGTTGATTTACAATGATGTGCAAATCTCTGCTGTACAGCAAAGTGACTCAGTTATACACATATATACATTCTTTTTAAAAAAAATATTCTTTTCCATTATGGTTTGTCCCAGGAGATTGGCTATAGGTCCCTGTGCTATACAGTAGGCCCTCGTTGTTTATCCATTCTCAATGTAATAGTGTGCATCTACCAGCCCCAAACTCCCAGTCCCTCCCTCTCCCTCCCCCTTGGCAACCACAAGTCTGATCTCTAGGTCTGTGAGTCTGTTTCTGTTTTGTAGATAGGTTGGCTCTCTTAACTTTCAAACTCTTTCCTCTTCCCACCACTCTACTCCTACCTCTTTCCATTCTCTCGTCCTTTTTCTCTTTCACTGCCTTTTCTCTCTCCCGGTTCCTTGGTATATTTAAATGAACCTTTAAGGGAGTGTTTGAAAACGCATCTGACAGCCCATGACTATCACCTTACAGGAACACATCTGACAAGTCTCTTTATTTTTCTCTCTTCCATGCAGATGAGACGGTGGAGTCGTACGAGCACTTGGCCCTCAGCGTTTTACACTCTTGGGAGGATATCCCGGAGGTTGGGTGTAGGCTGGTTCCTGAGCACGTAGAAACTCGGCCACTGTACCACAGGGATAAGCCAGGAATGGAGCAGGTAGTGGCCAAGACAGTTCTGGCCCCAATAAGAGTGTTCATCCCCGAAGAGAATGACTTTTCCCCTGCAAGTTAATCTTGTGTGCTGTATAATAATGGTTCTCAACCAGGGACAATTTTGCCCCTCCTGCCCTGGATGTTTAGCAATGTCTCATGTATTTTTGGTTGTCTCACGTGGGTAGGGGTGATATTGGCATCTACTGGGAAGGGACAGAGATGCTGCTAAACATCCTGTTCTGTACTGGGAAGCCCTCCACAACAAGGAATTATTCAGCCCCAAACGAATGTTGAGATTGAGAAACTCTGCCCTAAAATCAGAGTAGGATTTAGTGCTCTTTCCCTTTTATGATTTGAGTTATCACGTTCTTTCTGAAGAATCCTGACATTTGAGAAACTTCAAAACTCATCTGATGTGCCCAAGACCTTGTCCAAAAATCTATCAGTAACCACACAGCCCACTAGTTTTCCCAAAGAAGCAATAGATGGAGGCTTACCTTGAAGAACTGGCAAAACAAGCTGTGTGGAAAAGATAACTAGAGATCTGGCTTCTGAGTTAGAAGGGAGGAGAAGACAAGTTTATTAAGAGGCTTTTATGTCCTAGGCCCTTTACAGAAATTATCTCACCTAATTAGGATGGCCATAGATTTAGTTATCCAAATTATGGCCATTTTGAGAGGGAAAGAAGGCACTATTAATAATTAAGCTGATACAAGGGGCACACACCACGATTTTCCTAGACAAACCGGTGTGTGTGTCACCTCACGCTTATTTCTTAATACAGCCTCACGATGAAATTATTATAATCCTTACTTTTAAGATGAAGAAATTGAGGTTCAGAGAGTTTAAGTAACTTGCTCAAAGTTACTCAGCTGGTAATAAGTAGAGGTGGGATTTAACCCAGGCAGTGTGAGTCCCTAGTTCTGTCCCAGCTCTGGACTCACTCTCTGTGTAGTCTGGGCAAAGCACGTGGGCTTGACTATAATGGGGCAGGAACTCCCACACTGCTATCCCAGCAATGCTGGGGTATAAACCTCCTGAAAGCATGTGTGAGGGCATGTCTTGAAAGGATAAACTTTTATCAGATGTAGAAGCTTATGACTATTTCCTAAGATTTACTACCAGATGTTTGAAATCTTTTGGTTACTGGTATCCTTCATTTTGCCTGTCAGATGCAGCTTCTTGGTTAACAGTGAATGTTAATGTCTCTTTAGAGACCTAGGAATATAATCCTTCATTGAATTGGTTCTTCTCTTCCCGAATGCTAACTCTTTGCCGACATTGCCCCTTCCCCTGGAAATCCTCTTTTTTTTTTCCTAGCCAAAGCCCCTCGTTCACCCAAATCCTACAAATCCTTCCCACTCTGTTGGAAGCCCCACTTACTTCATATAAAATCTCCCCTGACCATCCCAGCCCTTGTTGATCACTCACCTTCCTGCCTGAGCTGACGGAGCAATTAGCATGCATACAACAGACCTGAATATGGAATCCACTGGACTTTCTCCCCACCTGGGCTCTCACATCCCTTGCAACAGGGTACATTTTGATGTATGGAGTCCAAAGCAATGGATGGAAGGCCCTGTTCTGCCACTAATTAGCCACGGGACTTCAGATAATTTCTTTGACTTCTCTGAACCTTAGTTTTTTTATGTGTAGCACAGAAACGTGGCTGGGGGTGAGCACTGATGGAGATAATGGATGCTAAGGTACATTGGAAGCAATGAAGCATGATTCTTCTGACAGATAGTGTTATCTTTGTAATCCTTAGGGGTTGGTAAGAAGAGCAGGGTCTCTAGAGTCAGCAGACAAGGGTTGAATCCAGGCTCTGCTACGTGTTGCCTGTGTAAACATGGGCAAGATATTTTCTCATCTGCCAAGTAGGAATAATAACATCTACCTAGTGGGGATGTTGGAAGAATTAATGAGACAATGCTTTTCAAGTGCATAGCACTGCGTCTACCACATAGTAGGTGCGCAATAAGGTTTTGCTTACCCTTCCCCTTCTCTTGATATACGCTCCTCTTGATATATGTTCTAATTTTTAATAAAAATATAAGTTCTGTCTTTGTCAACAAATATTCTGAATATAATATGGATAATATCCTTATTATTATCACATTACATTATATTATATTATATTATATGTACCTAATATCCATTACTAGTAAAGGGATCTGTTAACACCGCGAACAGTCAGTGTCCATGTGATAGTGCCCCCCTCCCCCCCCAAAAAAAAATCTAAAGGATGTCTTCTTAACAAGGGCCGCCTGCAGATGTGGGTGGACATGTTTCCCAAAGACATGCCTCAACCTGGACCTCCTGTTGACATTTCGCCAAGGAAACCCAAAGGGTAAGTAACCTGCAGCCCCACCTTCAAGGAAAGAGACCAAGGTCTCGGACTAAAGGATCATGTTATTTGATCTGGTGTCTGATACATTAATCAGCTGACCCCTGATAATCATGCCTCACTTTCCACCCGGCCAAGTACAGCAGGGGGTGAGTGGTGGGGATAATAGTAGTGGTGGGGATTGAAATGGTGGCCCCTGTTTTATGATAGGAGCCCCTGAGTTTCAACATTCTGAAAAATGTTGGTTAATGGAAGGAGGATGTGCTCAGAGAAATTTATGTTCTTGGCGATTCCAGCTGGGACACTTGGTTTTGATGGAATGAAGACCTTAAGTCTTGACATTTTAGAACTTGGTAAAGTTGAGGAAGCTTATAGACTCACAGCAGTACCAGAATCACATAGACACCAATCAACTCAGCGTCCAAGGTCTTCAACCTAAGTCTGCCTTCCCTTGTCCCAGGTATGAATTGAGAGTGACCATCTGGAACACGGAAGATGTCATTTTAGAGGATGAGAATATCTTCACAGGACAAAAATCAAGTGATATTTATGTTAAAGGGTAAGATCACCAGCAAACTCCATACCCCCTTTCCTTCTCCTCTTCACCTCTTTAACCCCTAACCATCTCACAAAAGGAGTCCATCTTACTCACCTTGTTAGATAAGGTCACTTTCTTTGTCAAATATTTGCCTTATTTGGTCATTTTGCTAAGAATGATTATCCCATGAAATATTTTTGTGAGGAAGTCTTATTATATAAACATCTCTTTCAGTTAAATATTGGATGCCTAAACTTTTTGAATGACATTCAAAATACCTTTACACCAGAAGGAAGTAGAGAGCTGTAGTGCTATTGATGAAAGATTAAATGTTAAGAAGATTATAAACCTAGTACAAAAGCTAAACTTTATACCTTCCCGTTTGCTAGTTTTACCAACCTAGGACTCAGGAAACTAAATATTTTGTATCTCTCTCTTACATCTTGGCTATAACACAAATGTCTTTGTAGGTTTCCTTTTCGCCCCTACTCAGGGAGGGAGGTGAAGTGGTAGAGAATCAGAAACAATGTGACTTAAACATGTACCCTCAGATAAAACTCATCTCAGAAACAGTCAATTCATCTCAGGCTTATTTTGGTATCTCTTTGTTTTCCCCAAACAAGAAACCCCCTTCCTCACTGACACTCCCATTTCTAGTACACTATTAAGTCTTGTTCATTTTACTCCCAAAATAGCTGTCAGCGCTGTCCATTCTCTTCATCTCACCACATCACCATCATCATCTTTTCATCCATCATTTCCTGCTAGGGTCACTGAAATACCAATACTATCTGAATTGGTCTCTCCCTATTCAGTCTTGCCTCCAATAATCTGTTCTCTATTGTTGAAACACGAGTTATTTTTTCAAAACACAATCTGAGCACATCAGTCCTGTACTTAAAACCCTTTAATGACATCCTATTTTCTCTAGACAAAGATCCAAATCCCTCATATGTCCTAAAATATCACACATGACTAGACTTTGCCTATGTCTCCAGACTCATCTCGCTGGATCAATACTCCCCCTTGCCTTCTGCTCTCTAGTCACACCGAGCTTCTTTCCCTTTTTTTTTTTGGCTGTGTTGGGTCTTCGTTTCTATGCGAGGGCTTTCTCTAGTTGTGGCAAGCGGGGGCCACTCTTCAGCGCGGTGCGCGGGCCTTTCACTGTCGCTTCCTCTCTTGTTGCGGAGCACAGGCTCCAGACACACAGGCTCAGTAGTTGTGGCTCACAGGCCTAGTTGCTCCGTGGCATGTGGGATCTTCCCAGACCAGGGCTCGAACCTGTGTCCCCTGCATTGGCAGGCAGATTCTCAACCACTGCGCCACCAGGGAAGCCCGCTTCTTTCCCTTTTTAGAATGTGTCCTCACCTCTTCTTCCACAGGGCCTTTGCACATCCCTCACTGGTGACTTTTGCCATCCCACCTATCTCCCTCCATCCTCTTCCCTCCATGACTGTAGCTCCATGAAGGCAAGAACCATCCCTGTTTGCTCCCATCACTCCCCTAGCATCTAGCTCACTCCTTGCCTCATAAGAGATACCACACATATATAGGTTGACCGAGCACCATCTTTAGCTAAATAATTGTGCCCATACCCCAAGTGGTACCACTCCTCTGGAAATAGAAGGGTATTTACCCTCCCATGCCCCAGGGTGGGTTGGGGTGGAGGGAGGGATGTCTGCTTTCAGAAAGCAAGTGGTTTGGCATTACCAATTAGTTTGAATTAAAAGTACCTTTTTTCTCAAGAATTAATTAGCTGTGGATAAAGTACTAGGGGAAAATGTATTCATTGTAGCTTACTTTATACTTGGCACGGAGGAAAAAGACTAGATAATACTAAGAGGAAATAACATAATAGATCATTTGGAGTACACAAGCACTGTACATGTACTATCTCATATAATTCCTCTGAATTTCTATGAACTAGATATTGTCATTGCTTCCATTTTCCAGATGAAACAAAGGCACAGAGAGGTTAGATAATTTACCTATGTAATGTAGCAACGTAATGTAGTGGGTGCAGAAATGGTACGTGTTATAAAGAGGTCGCCCAAGGTGAGAGGAAACTCAGGTTACACTTTCATTTCACATTTCCTGACTTCTCCCTTTTTACTGAGTGTGGCTTCAGATCTACCCAAGAACTGAAGACAATTCCCCAACCTGACTTAGACCGAGAGTCTTGTTTCAGTTTCCGACCCTTTGATCCCTATTTATCTCTTTCGGATTCAATGGAAGCTTTCATCTAAATCTAACTATATCATAATTTTAAAACCATGGATCTGTGACCACAATGAAACTAGTTAAATCGCTCTTGATTATACTGATGCCTGAATAATGTTCCCTGAGTGTTTAATTCTTTTTCTGTCTTTATTCAGGTGGTTAAAGGGTTTGGAAGATGACAAGCAGGAAACAGACGTGCATTACAACTCTCTGACTGGAGAGGGGAACTTCAACTGGCGCTTTCTGTTTCCATTTCAGTATCTCCCAGCAGAGAAGCAAATGGTCATTACCAAGAGGGAGAACATCTTTTCCTTAGAGAAGATGGAGTGTAAGACGCCACCTGTGTTGGTGCTTCAGGTTTGGGATTTTGAAAGGCTGTCTTCAGATGATTTTCTGGGTAAGCCAGTGGCTTCATCAAGCTCGTATTAATGTTGAGGGTTTTGTCCCAGCTTTTGGAGAACTTAGTCTGAGTTAGCTCCAGGGATAGTAATTTCAATGCTATTTAATAATTTTGATAGCAAAATATTGAAACACTCCAAATAGCCCTTAATAGGGGATTGACTCAATAAGTTACAGTGCATCGCTATGGTGGAAGATACATATTCAAACAGACTAAAATTGATCTTTGCTTTACTACTAAGAAGCTATTAAGTTTTGAGCTAATTACTGGTCTCCTCTGTACCTCAGTTTTCCTCAGCTGTAAAATGGGGATAATAATATTACAACCTCAGAGGGGAGCTGTAAGTGTGATAATATAATTTAAAAACGAAGGACAGTGCTTCATACATAGTAAGCACTCAGTAAGTGATAACCCTGCAGCCATTAAAATATTAGAATATTTAATGAGTTGGATAGTTGTGCAGGGTGCATTAAGTGAAAAAAAAGTGTATAGGAAAAAATCCCCTTTCGGTAAAAAATATGTTTATTTTTATAGGAGAAAGAGATAGAGATAGCCAAAGAGACAGAAAGACTGATATAAGGATATGAACTAATAAGTAGGACAGTCGTCAACTTTTGGGAGGTGGAAAAATAATAGAAAAAAAGATTTCTATTTTTTGCTAATGTGCACGCTCTAAATGTTCACAGTGAACATACATCACTTTCGAAATAAGGAAAGGTTATTAAGGAGCGAGAAACAGAACATTCTCGTGGAATTATCTTACTCTGGCTTATATTCACTCATTGAAAATACACTGTTGAAAACTAGTGAATACAACAAAAAAGAAGCAGACTCACAGGTGACAGAGAACAAACTACTGGTTACCAGTGGGCAGAAGGACGGGGAGAGAGGCAAGATAGGGGTAGGGGAGAGGGAGGTACAAACTACTAGGTGTGAGATAGGCTCAAGGAGGTATCATACAACACAGGGAATACAGCCACTATTTTGTAATAACTGTAAATGGAGAGCAACATTTAAAATGTATAAAACAGTTTTAAAAAGAGAAAACAGGGCTTCCCTGGTGGCGCAGTGGTTGAGAGTCCGCCTGCCGATGCAGGGGACACGGGTTCGTGCCCCGGTCCGGGAAGATCCCACATGCCGCGGAGCGGCTGGGCCCGTGAGGCATGGCCGCTGAGCCTGCGCGTCCGGAGCCTGTGCTCCGCAACGGGAGAGGCCACAACAGTGAGAGGCCCGCGTACCGCAAAAAAAAAAAAAAAAAAAAAAAAAAAAAAAAAAAAGAGAAAACATTGTTGAGAGTCCACGATGGTACTGGAGAGCAGCTACCAAGACGGTAAGACTGAGTCCCCAACCTGCAGTTTAGTGGGCTCAGAGACAGAGGTATGGTCGGGGGAGGAGGTTCTTACAGGCTGTCTGTGCTAAGGCAGGGAACAGCTCAAAGGATAGACACGTAATTCAGATCATGCTCAGGGAGCAGAGAAGAGGCCCAACAGATGATACCGGAAACTAAGGCTTGAAAGTTACATATGGTAGCTCTGCCCTTGTCTTCTACCTGCTGCCCTATTACTAATGCTTTAAATGCACCAAACATGTCTTGGTCATATTTGTGCCCTCAGTACCTGGCACATGCCTGTGGATCCCATGTGGTCCTGACTGAATGACCAGTGAGTGGATGGATGAATGAGTGGGTGAATGAGGATGATGATGGATTTTCAAGCCCTTCTATAACTGTTAAGGACATCTCTTCACAGGCTCCCTGGAGATGAACCTCAATAGTTTTCCCCGAGCAGCTAAGGCTGCCAAAGACTGTGATCTCACCAAGTTTGAAAATGCAAGTGAGGAGAGCAAGATATCCATATTCCAGCAAAAGCGTGTGCGGGGCTGGTGGCCTTTCACTAAAAGCAAAGAACTCACGGTAAGTGACAGCTGTAGGAGACGGGGTGAGGGTGGGGCAGGCAGGGGACCTCATATTCTTTAAATGAGTCATTTTGTAAACTTCAAGTCAAGTGCCCTAAAATGACATAGAGCCCTTTAGGGCAAAGGTTCTGTTGAAAAGCGAGAATTTTGAAAAATGTATAAATGCATTGTGCCTTCCATATTTCAGCATGCTTGATTTACTAGTGATCTATATCAGGCTGGGTTTCTATCTTCTTACCTTGAGCATATGCCCCGGCATTAATTTTTTTCAACATTTCTTGAAATTACGCATAAAGTCCTGACTAATGTACAATTTTAATACAACTGCTTCATCCCTTCACCCTCAAAACGTGAAACTCCATTTAAAAAGTGATCCATCCTTTTAAAACTTGCTCGAGAGGATACTAGCAGAAAGGAGAGCCATTTACCCCTGTCCTTGCCTAGCCAACTTGGTCCATACTGTGTGACACATGCTGTAGGAACTCGGACCTTTCACAAATCGTAGGAAGAAAGCTGCTCTTGCCCTTTCTTTCAGCCCGCTCGTCACTCCCCTGTAAGGGAGGGTGGAGGACTTAAGTGCTCAGTGAAGGTGAGGAAAGGGACCGGGCCAGCATAGGGGGCCTATTTTCACTGCTGTCCTCCTCTTGGGGTGAGCGTGTTCTCCCCTCTGTTCCTAGTGCCCAGCGGCAAAAGCAAACGCAAGTCAGGACCTTTCAGGTAGCAGGTCTGCATAGAGACCGATTGCTCACTCTCTCTTTGTGCTATGGGCTCATTGGGTACAAGACAAGGATTTCTTTGAACTTAACTGGGAGCTGCTGACCTGACTCCGTGGTGTCTAGTCTTAGTATGTTTTCTAGGAGCTTTCTCTTCCCTCCCTTCTCAATTCAGTCCCATCTGGTGAGATTGGATCAAAAGAACAAGGATCCAAGCAGGCTCCTTCCTTCCAGTCTCCTCAAGTATGCGTTGAGGTTTCACTACATGGCAGCCTCTGTACTCCGCTCCAGGCTTCACGGCTTAGCACATAATAGATGCTCAGTCAGTGACTTGATTGATGAATGGATGGGATCAGAAATGAAGTAAGCATGGCCTGTGCTGTCATCCAGCTCAGAGTCCAGTGAGGACAGATGTGTCAACAGTACATTCTGCATGAAATAGTCAAAGTGAAAATGACACAGGGAAGGAAGAGGGGAGGAGCTAATCCCCTCTGAGGATGTTGAGGGATCAAGCAGGGCACAGCACAAATTTTTCAAGAACAAGGAATGATGAAAGGCCTTTTCTAGATGAAGAAAAGGAGAATGTCTACTCCAAGTAGAGGAACCATGATGAGTGCAGCCTGGAGTCCTGAAATATCCCCATGGGGACAGCTAAATGCCCACTGGTCAGAGTTGTCAGAATGTAATATGAGGTCAGGAAATGGGGAATGCCAAGTCCTGAAATCCAAATTCTTACCTTTTGACATAATTCCTTTTCCTATGAAACAAACGGCAGTGATTATGTATATATTACATAATGGCAGTCATCTATTATATTTTTATAGCCCTGCAGAGTTTGCCAAATATGTTCAGATCCCTTCTGTTATTTCATTTGATCCTAATTGACTATTTTCCATGTAATTTATTTCTTCATTTCATTCAACAAATATTTATTGAGCATCTATTAAAGGATAGGCCCTGAGAATAATATAGTCCAATGTCAAAGACAGACACACAAGGGTAAATAGATGAACACACAAATGCACAGCGAGTTACCCACAGGCACACCAAGAAAGCAAATTCTTTTTTTTTTTTTAAGAGAAAAAAGTGAATTTTATTTGAGCCAAACTGAGGATTACAGTGTGAGAAACAGACCCTCAGGGAGCTCTGAGAATTGCTCTGCCTAGCAAATTCTTAAAACAAGGGCTGGGAAGTGCTGAGTTAAGGCATATCCAAGGCAGATATTCCCACTCCATACAGCGGTTAGAGAACTTTCTGTGACTGTGAACCTTTATAGTTGAGACCTAAAGAATGAAAAGTAGTGAGCCACAGGGAAAAATATGGAAGTGCATTTGTCACCAAGCAAACACCACAGGCAAAGGCCCTGAGGTGAGAATGAGTTCAGTGCATAGGAGGAATTAAAATACAAACAAGCAAAAACCTCGCACAACTGGAGCAGGGTGAAGAGAGGGTGACGCCAATGAAGTGGAGAGGAAACCAAAGCTGGATCATGCAGCCCTCAGACGCCATGTTGAAGAGTTTATGGATTTCGGTCTCAGATCAACAGGAAGCCAGTGAATGGTTTCTAGCAGGGAGGTGAGGGGATCTGATTCACACAGGAAACAGTCCCTCCCTGCAATGGGGACAATGGGTGGGAGAGGGTCACAAGTGGAGAAAGAGAAGTAGGCAGAGATGTAGGAAGAAAATAATGAAAATGTGCTGAGACATAAACCCAGAGAGGAGAGAGTCTTTTGCGGACAGCTGGGTCTTTGTGTCAAATGCTCCTGGGTGGTTGTATAAGAAGCAGAGAAGTGTCGATTGGGTTTAACAGCGTGGAGGTCACTGGCGACCTTTTATTTATTTATTTATTAAAATTAATTAATTTCTAACTGAAGTACAGTTGATATACAATATTATACGTTACAGGTGTACAATATAGTGATTCACAGTTCTTAAAGGTTATGTTCCATTTACAGTTATTATAAAATACTGGCTATATTCCCCATGTTGTACAATATATCCTTGTAGCTTATTTTATACATAATAATTTGTACCTCTCCTGGCGACCTTTTTAAAAAGCAGTGTTGTGAAAGTTCATAGCAACATTATTCATAATAGCCCCAAAGTGGAACCATCCAAATGTCCATCAATTGATGAATGGATAAACGAAATGTGGTATGTTAACCGAAATTTCAGAAACAGAGACCTTATTGAAGTAAAGAGGTGCTTATCTGGGGTTTGTTAGGACCATAGCCCGGGAGACACAGATTCAAGAAGCATTTGAATTGTGTTCTGTTGGACTACCAAATGGGGGATGCTTATAAAGCAAAGCAGGGCAAGGTCACACAGGTTGTTTGTCAAGAACTAGGATCAGAGCTGGCAAGAAGTTAGGGCGCTTATTAAACAAGAACTGGTTGGGGTTCAAAATGATTACATTGTTGCAAAAGGGTTGGGGAAACTTTGAAACTACAAGGTTTCAGGGTGCAGCTGTTAGCAGATACTGTTTTGAAGATGGCCAGTAGTGTCCTAGAATTTGATACAGTTCAGAACATTCAAGTTCCCAGTGATTTAGGAACATGTCTGCAACTGCATCCACAATGGTCACCTGGCTCCATTTTGTTATTTATTTATTTATTTAGCTGCACTGTGCAACACGTGGGGGATCTTTGTTCTCCGACCAGGGATCAAAGCCGGGTCCCCTGCATTGGAAACACCGAGTCTTAACCATTGGACCACCAGGGAGGTCCCACCTGGCTCCATTTTGTATGCCTGAACCGTAGTTACTCCATTTTGATTTTTAAATGGCTTTAAATATGTCATCAGGTATATCCATACAGTGGAATAGAATTCAGCCATAAAAAAGAATAAAGTGCTGATAGATGCTCCCACAATAGACTGCTAGTTATTTCTCCTGCAAAAACTGGGTTATTTGGAGTAACAAAGAATTGCAATTTGAGGTCTGCACCCATGGCTAGCCATGTGCAAATCCCCAGCAAAAATGGAAAGAACTCTTTTATAGAGGGGGAAAGGAAGTTGGGAGTGCTACAGTTAACAGAGTCCATGGCTTTTCACTGACTGAGCCATGACTGTCTCTCATTGGCTGAGCTCTTGCCAGGTGCGAAGAGAAAGTCTTTCTTCTTCCTGTTATGCTCTGCTATCAGCATAGGGCATGAGAGCTCCCCTTTCGGGTCTCTCAACTCTATTTTAATTGAGGTTTCTCTTTATTAGTTTTTATAGTGTCCATGTCTATAAAATGAGTAGTTTGGACTGGGTGCCTCCAAGGTGTGTTTCCAGCAAAGACATTCTCTAATTCCAACTCTGCATGAACTCCCCTCCCGTGCCTTGAAGCCAGCAGTCAGAACATCATTGTCATCTTATTCCAATTACCAGCAGCCAGGAGGGATTTGTTTATGGGCAGTGCCACCTGCCAGGCTTATTTTTAAAGCTGCTTATCTGTACACCCAAGCAGTGTAATTTAGACATTTGGATCACACAGCTCCTAGTGTGGAATATGGATAGTAAGTGAAAAACAGCTCCAGTGGAATTGCAAAAGAATGGATACCCTTTGGAGAAGGAAAGGGAATATGTATTGAACATGTTCTTCATGAAACACATTGCATTATGCATTTTATATGCATTATCCTACTAAAAGCAACCTTCAAAGAAATCACTCCTTTAGAAGATGGAGATCAGGAAGTTTCTTTTACAGGTTAATCTCGCAAGTCTACAGTTAGGTAGCCCAGGTAAGTCCCAAGAGCATAACAACTAAAACTACCTCCAGGTTAGTGTGAAAAACAATTGTCAGCATTTATTATGGCCATGTACACTAGCAGCTAAAGGTTCAACGATCAGTAAGACACATTTCTGCCATCCAGAATTTCACAGCTTAGCTGAGGCAGCTGGTAGACGAGACAAATCATCTAAACAGTATGTGGCAAATTCAGATTCTCCAAGAGTGGAGGTATTTTCATGTGAAGAGCATTTTTAAGACAAAGTATATTATATGCATTTATAGGAAATTTGAAAGACACAAAAATGTGGAAAGGAAGAAATAGCACCCACATGCACATCACCCAAAGAAAACTATTGCTAACATTTTGGTTATTCCCAATATGCATAGATTTTGGTTAATTTTATATAATAGTGATCATTCTATGTTAAAAATAATGCCTTGTTCATTTTGCTTTATTCAGTGTTACAATGAGCATTCCCCTACATTTTATTATGAATATTACTAATTCTTTGTATTCTCAAAATAGAAATGCTACAGTTAAATCATGTGTTTTTTCCTCAACATACATACATTAAAAAATTTAAGCATGCAGAAAGTTGAAAGAATAGTACAATGATCAGCCATATACCCACCACCTAGATTTAATATTTGTAGACATTTTGATATATTTATTTTGTCTGTATATGTGAATATATGGATATAGTTTACACACACACACACACACACACACACACACACTGGCTGAACCATTTAAGAGTAAGTTGTAGACATTCTGACACTTTACCCCTAAAGACTCCTTATGCATCTCCTGAGAATATGGATATCCTCCTACACAACATCTCATTGTGAAAAATAGGACAATTTGAACATCCAAAATAATAATGACTATGCTTTGTGCATTAAAGGTTTATCTGAGTTTTGAATTATTTCCTTAATTAGCTACCCAGAAATGGAATTCACAGGTCCAGAGTATGATTATATACTGTAATGCACATATACTCACACATACATATATATGTGTGCAGATACATATATGTGTGTGTATATATATATGTATATGTATGTATGTATGTATAGGTGTGTATTCCTCTTCCTAAAGGATTTACCAGTACACATTCCCACCATTAATGTATGTGAATGCCTCATCTCATATGAGTGACAGTTGTGTTTAATAAGCAATAATTATTGCTGAAGAAGGCATGTCCAACCTGAACACAATCACTTCTCAGCCTCCCCCAGCGTCCACCCTCCAGGCCCAGTGAAGTTTGAAGCCCATAAACAATGGATGCAATACAACCAATCTAGTCTTTTTAGGACCTTTCCTTGTCATTTTCTTCCATCCATAGATGTCATTAGGTTAATAGATAGTCTCTCACACTGTCCATTTTTTCTAGCTCTGATTTAAAATTACATTTGGAGGATATTATTAGCTTAAGACCTCTACCTGGTACTTGGTTGAATACTGATGATTGAAATAGGACATGGAACCCTCTGTGTGGAGAGACACGGAAGGAGGAGCAGTGCTTATCAGACTATGTCAGTAAACACCTTCCCCTGCTGCCTCTGCGATACCAGATAAATGCTTTGTGACCGCAAAGGCAGGGCAGTGAAGCGGGGACAAGGCTTTTCATGATATTAGCTGACAACTGCTATGCCTAGGGCAGAATTAATTTCATATTCTCTGCCTCTTTTTTTTCTTTGCATTTTTTTTCCTGTGGGAATATGAGTCCTTGGGACTTCTCTGGGAGTTTTCTGAATGGGCAGAATATATTTCTCAGGAAATTATGCGTTTCTGTCCATAAAATAGTGTTGAAGTTAACAACTATGATTTTTTAAGTGTTTACTATTCACCAGGCACTGAGTTGAGCACTTTATAAGTGTTGTATCATTTATTTTTCAAAGCAATCTGATGGGGTACATGCTATTAACATCCCAGATCACTGAGACTCAAAGAGGGCACGTAACTCACCCAAGGTCACACAGCTAGTAAGTGGTAGAGCACGATTTCAGATGCCAATTTGTCTGCACCAAATCGTACCCACTCAATTCCTGTGCTACGCTATGCTGTACTATTCCTTAAGCTACCCAAGGCAAGTCGTTAGATGGAAGTCAAAAACATGTTCTTTTTTTTCTTTTTAAAATCAATTTATTAAAATATACTTACATACAGAAACGAGTAGTATACATTACAGAAGAGTGTGCCAATCATGAATTTTCACGCACTGAACACTCCTATCGGCACCTAGACGAAGAAGCAGAACCTCTCCAGTGACCCAGACCCCTCCTGCCCCTGATCTGACCACTCTCCTGACCTCTGACCTCATCATTTGATCATGTCTATTTCCTTCTTTAGCTAAATGAAATCACACATCGTGTATTCTTTTGTGTTTGGCTTCTTTTGTGCAACAATGTTTCTATATAGCAGGTGTGTTTTTCAACATTTTATTTGAAACATCAAAAATACATTCTAATGCTGGAGCCATGGCAATGACTATGAGGCCCCTCTTGAACATTTCAGAAAAGGTATATTGAGTCACTGTTAAATAAATAGGCTGCTTTTTTTTTTCCACAAAAAGGAGCCACTTGGACACATAAAACA
This sequence comes from Globicephala melas, assembly GCF_963455315.2. Lineage (NCBI taxonomy): Eukaryota > Metazoa > Chordata > Mammalia > Artiodactyla > Delphinidae > Globicephala > Globicephala melas. Next base: position 64,760,835 of record NC_083330.1, read on the forward strand.
GCAGAGGATGGGACTTGGTATCAGAGGACCTGGGTACAAATCTTAGTTTTATAACACAAGTTAGCAAACATCATCAAGCCTTCGTTTCCTGGGCTGTAAAATGGGAATAAAAATGTCATTTGTTTTCCAGGCTGTCAGATGGTTTAAGTGGAATAATGTCTTCACATCCCACCATGCAAGTTATACAGCACTAGGGCTGAGCTTATTGTTAGGCAATGAAGACACCTATGATCCTTTCACTCTCGTCCTAGCTTGTTCTCTGTTGATTTTTGTCCTCGCTTCCAAACGTTTTGGAGCCCAGCAATTGGTTAGTGACTCTTAAGCTCTATCAAGTATAGAGGAGTTGGATGAGGCTCCCAGCATATAAATATATTGCTCAGTGGCGCTCAGATCATCGCTGAAAAGCATCCGGAAATAAACCCTTTTGGCAGATTGGAAGCCTCTCTGCCGTGAGTTCTGGGCTGGCTTCTTGGGTTTCTTCCAGCTGTGAAATCTTGCAGGGGCACCGTGGGCTCTAACTCTGCCTTTCATGAAATCTAGAAGTTAGAGCCAAGTTGCTTTAAAGAGCCTCTGGCCATTTGATAGATGAGGAAACTAAGACCCAAGAAGACAAATGCTTTTAGGTGGCCATAATGAAGACAGTCATAGAATCATCTCACGTTAGAGCTGGGAAGGTCCTCATAAAACTTCTAGTCCAATTATCAGGCAGTTGGGAGGCAGCCTGCTATAATGGAAAGAGCATGAGCTTTGGAATCTTACAGACCTTGGTTCAAATTCCAGTTGGTTAACTTATTGCCTTTGTGACCTTGGGAAAGTTATTTGACTTTTATGGCTTCATTTCTCTATCAATATAAAGGAGACCTACTTTGCTAGTCACTGTAATAAATAGATGATAGATAGATAGGTAGATAGATAGATAGATAGATAGATAGATAGATAGATAGATAAAAAGAACAGACCTGGGACAAAACAGGCATTCAATAAAGCATTGCAATTACAGTTAGAGTTATATTACTATTGCTCTACTGTTGATAGATGTGATAGAATGGATAGAAGCTTTATATTCTTTCTTTCCTGGTTTTCAAATACTTCCTGAGTGCCTTATGTGCAAGTCATTGCCAGTGGAGCCAAAATTTCTCAATAGGAACAAGAGAGAGTACATATATACATATTTTAAAGGAATATTTCTGGATCATAGGAATTTAATGCCTTCTGAGTCGGGTCATGGTACTAGTCTAAAGAATGGATGAGACCACCTAGATCTGAACTCATGACTTCACTTGTAATAAAAGCCCACTGTGCTTCTTTACTGATTCAGACAACCATGACTCTGCCTCTCTTCTCCAGCTTCAAACTCACCCCAAATACTCTACTTTTCTCTAATTTCTCCCACGATTACATTTTCATGGCTGCCAGCAACTAAACTTGCTTGTTAAGAAGCCCTGGCATGGGATTCCCTGGTGGCGCAGTGGTTGAGAGTCCGCCTGCCGATGCAGGGGACGTGGGTTCGTGCCCCGGTTTGGGAAGATCCCACATGCCGCAGAGCGGCTGGGCCCGTGAGCCATGGCCACTGAGCCTGTGTGTCCCGAGCCTGTGCTCCGCAATAGGAGAGGCCACAAGAGTGGCCTGTGTACCAAAAAAAAAAAAAAAAAAAAAAAAGCCCTGGCTTTTTCAGAAAGTATAGGTAAATTAACACAAGACCATTTGTTCATCAGAATCTTAGACCTTTTTACTGGGGTAGGAAATCAACCATGCCTCTGAAGTCAGGTAATACCCCATCCACATGGGATTCAGAAAGACAAGCTTTAACAGCAATCATAGGGGCTAAAATACTTTGGTGATGCTGCAGTCTCCAGCCACGTCTGTGTCCCTCCTATCACCTTGAATTTTGATCCACAAAACCAAAGGAGGCAGGAGAGAGGGTCCCCTCCACCAAGAACGGGAGCTCCAGGAGATCAAGGGTCCTATTTTTCTTAATCATTAAGTCCCCAGGGCCTAGAACAGTGCCTGGCATACAGGGGGTCTCCAAAAGTAATGAATGAACAAGAAAGAATAACTCCTACCTTTTGCAGACATCCTGTCTCATCCTTTGATAACCCAAGACTTACATCTCTGCCACTATCTTTGGCACAATGCTCTGAAGAAGCATATGACTCATAATTTTCAAACCAAAGAGGCTGTTTCTTACTGAGGGAAGAGAAGGGGAGAGAGAGTGCTAGAATAAAAGAATAATTCTAAAACACTTAGAGGGGACAACAAAAACAAGGAAGGATTACAGAAAAGCCTTTTGGCAAATGTAGGTCCATACCCACCCATCTCCTCTTGAGAGTCATTGACAGAGAAGAAAGAGGGTAGCAGATTCAGAAGGGTTCTGCCACTCAAGTAATTAGTCCCCTTTTAATTCTTACTTTCTGTAATTCATATTACTTCTGCAGATATTAAATGATTACAAGTGAAATAGTCCATGTGACTGAGCATTTGTGTGTCTATGTGTACACGTGAGACCCCCTCTTCTCACAAAACTCAAGAGTAACGTCGTTCCAGGGCTTTTATTGTCGGTCATAAAAATGGCTTCTCCCAGGACCGAAAAGATAATATTTCCTCAAAATAAAGCAGGAGGATAGTCACAATCCTTCCTGACATTCTCCCACATGATAACACTTCTTCTAGAAGGTCGGCGTTGCCCCCAGAAGTTCTTTGTGACTAGAAACTGAGAGTTTGTCTTTGTGCAGGGCAAGGTTGAAGCTGAGTTCCACCTCGTGACGGCAGAAGAAGCTGAGAAAAATCCTGTTGGAAAAGCCCGAAAGGAGCCAGAGCCCCTGGCCAAGCCCAAGTGAGTGAAGTCACGGGGTGGGGATGGGGACATCAGAAATGGGACCTCTGAGGTCCCCATATCAGAGGATGAAAACATTTCTCTAGAGCATCCTGCTGGGAGAAGTGAGGAGTTAATAGGTACCATCCAATCAGTGTAGCTTTTTATTTCTATAATTGAAAAATATTCCAAAAACATTATAGAGTGTTTGGCAAATGGACAGGACACTTTTCCGTAGAACTACCACATAAGCACTTCTAGAATAATTTCATATGTTTTTTTCTGCTATTTTTTTCATGGGAATATAAGTTTCACATGAATTTTTTTCTACTATTTCTCTAATTATGCATACAAAATTATCTTCATATTTCACTTATCCTTTGCTGAAAATTTTTGCTTTGTTGCCATAGTTGTCATAATTAGGATTTTTAAATGGCTGTGGAATAGTCCATAGACTTGATACCCATAATTGAGTTGGTTGCCACCCCGTAACTGGATGTTTAATTTACTTCTACCTTTTTTCTATTATTATAATATGATAAAAATGTTTCCCCTTTATAAATTATCACCTTAAAATAAATTTCCAGAAGTAGAATTACTAGCAGCAAGTGTTACCCTATTCAATTGAAACCATGGTTATATATCAATTAAAAAGTAAACATATATAGATATGAAATGTGTACACAAAATACTCCTTCAAATTGTATTTGTCCCACCCCTCCCTGGACTCCAAGTGTCTCATGATGAGTAGGTGGTCCCTTCTCTGTACCTACCTTTCATCTATCATAGTGTTAGGAACATAACTGGTGCTTCATTAATTCAAAATTATTTATTAAACTCCTACAATGTGTACCTACTAAAAAAAAAACACTTTGAAGAACACCAAAGAAATGTAAGATATAAACTCTGCCTTCCAGAAGCTTTCAGTCTGTTTAGAGAGAACACACAGGTTCATAAAACAGTCATCAGAGTGTGGAAGACATATGTTAGGTTCAAAAAGTGGGTAAGTCAAGCCACGAGTGAGGTAGGAATTCAGAATGAGAGGAATTATTGTGGACTGGGGTAGTCAGGAAGGGCTTCATGGAAGAGGCAGGGCTTGAGCTGGTCAGAGTGGGACGGACAGAGGGCCCTCAGTTCTCTGGCTGGGTCCTAACCAAACTCTTGCCCTCCTCCAGACCAACTTTTAAAATGATGAGGAATCATTATCACCCAAAATGTTAGCTTGCTTCTGCTTCAAGGCAACATGGTCTTCACCCATTCTCGGGCCTCTCGTTGTGGGCCCCTGGAGATTGGGAGTCAGAAATCCTTCCTGAGGTCTTGAGACTCCTATGTGTTGACAACATGGCCCCTTCCCTGATCTTCTCTTGCTTCCTTCTCAGCCGCCCAGACACCTCATTCTCCTGGTTTGTGACCCCCTTCAAGTGCCTGTACCACCTCATCTGGAGGAATTACAAGAAGTACATCATCATCGGTTTCATTCTGATCGTCCTCATCATCTTCCTGGCCCTCTTCATCTATACCTTGCCAGGAGCCATCAGCCGAAGGATCGTTGTGGGCTCGTCGTAGAGGGTCATGGAGGACCCAGACCTTCCCTTTCTACTCCTCCTCCCTTCTTCCTCATCTGTAAATGTATAAGAATGTATGCTCTGTGCAGGCACTGTGCCGGCTGCTAAGGGGATAAACCCAGAGGGCCCAAGAGCCACTCCCTATGTCTAAGGACAGATCAGCTCTTCTTGGAGGAGATGGGAGAGGAATAGTCCTGCCCTACCCCAACCCTGCCACTACCTTTCCAATTTAAAAGCCTTAAGTCATGGTTTTGTCCATGGGCAGGATGAAATAATGGCTCCTTTACCCCATAGTAATCAATGGTGACCTCAAATTGACTTAGGAAAATATTTTCTAGAGCACTAAGTAAGGAATGTGTTTCATGGATGAGGTTTAGGAAAAAGCACAACATACATTTATGGTGACGTTGAAAAGGAAAAGAACAGCATTACTTTAGGACAGATTTGGAAGGAAGGTATTATACTTTCTTCTGGATTCTGGACAGTAAAACGACAAGTCAGGTCAACAAAACAATGCACATTGTTCAAATCCACAATAAATACAAGCTAAACATTGAAAATTCTTCTAAGTTAAATAGAGCTCATCAAATTTACTTTTATGTCAAAAGATGCTGGAATGCTGAAAAGCCTTTTAGCAAAAGTATTTGAAACGCTTTCAGATCAGATGGTATCATAAGAAATGTGCCAGAAGAAGGGGTAAGCAAGCACGATTTAGGAATCAGCTCTGTCTGGTGTTCTACACATAGGTTATCGCTCATGGCCTGTCCTGTGTATAAAAAAATAAATTAAAATAATGTTCTAGGCCTAATTGTGCAGCCCTGACCCTAAAGATACTATGCTTAAGAATTAAAAAGATTTTGAAGCAGAAAACCCATTTCCCAAGAAGTTGTCATGAGTCCCTACTTGTGTTCTTAAATGGGATTAATTTAAATCTATTCATTTGCCGGATTAGAGTTGTTCTTGCTGCTTAAATTTGGTTCAGAGTGGTTTTGTTTTGTTTTGTTCTTTTAACAACATTTGAATCTTTCCTCCCAAACCAACTAAGCAAAACATAATTAATACCAGCAACAACACCAAGCAACTCACAGGATATGTTATCCAATTCTGTGTCTCCAGTAGTTGAAACCATTGGTGCCTTTCTTGCTCTTTTCCCTCAAAAATACACATAAATGGAAATTGGGATTGACTTCACAGCTGGGGAATTTATTCATTCAACAGCTAATTATTGAGTTCCATCCTTGTTCCAACTGCTGTGATTAACTCTAGGGTCTCAAAAGTACACAGTCAGATAAACTAAATCTTTGCTCTAAAGGAGCATAGGGTTTGATAGACAGAAGATATTAATCAAATAATCAGACACAGATAAATACAGACTGATGGATCGAATAGGGGCAAAGTACTGGGAGCAGAAAGACCATCTAAAGGAGGCCCTGTAGCCAGTCTGGCAGTCAGGAAGGCTTCCTAGGGAAGTAATGACTGAAGGGAGATAAAAGATAAGGAAGAAAGATGGAGAGGAAGAAGAGCACACTAGACAGAGGAAAATAGCATGTTTAAAGGCCCTGAGGCGGGAGGGAGTGAAGCACATGAAGTGGTCTAAAAGACGGTGGGTACCAAGTGAGAGGCAAAGGACCCTGAGATGGGGCTGGAAAGTCATCTAAGGGCCCACACGCTTAATGGCTTCAGTCTTCATTTTAAGGGCAGTGGATAGCAAAGGATTTTTAAGCAGTAGAAAAGAATGACTAGATTTTTATTCCACATGGAGAACAGACTGGAGGTACTGCAGTCCTTCCCACAAGAGAGGATGATTATTTTCACTCAGTAATTGTGGCAGAGGAGGGAAGAGGAGGGATCAGAGATGATCTCTCTAAGGCTCCAGGGTGGTCTAATGGGGAATTGGGGGTCTAGTATTGACTCTATTTTATACAAGCTGTGTGACCTAAGGCAGCTAACTTCACATCTCTGATCTATACTTTCCTTGTCTATCACATAAGGAAGTTCATATATACTATGATGAAAAGACCATGGCATATTCTGCGGCAAAATGAGCGTTGATGGGTCTGTAGCATGGAGTGGGATGGACTGTACTCAGAGTCAGATTATGAATGGCTTTGAATGCCAAGCCAAGAAGGTTGGACTTTATGCAGCAGAAAGTGGGGGCCCCTGGAAGAATTTAAACAAAGAAGTGTCAAGAACCAGTCTAGATATTGGAGAAGTTGCTCTGCCTGCAGTGCATGATGGATTAATGAAGATGAGATCCAGAGGCCGGGGACGTTTTAGGAAGCAGTAGTCAAAACCCTGGTGGGCGATGAGGACCTGTGTCAGGGCCACAGCCATGGAGATGGAGAGGAAGAGCAGATTCTGGAACATTGGTGAGGTTCCTCAACCTTCACCCCCATCTCTGGCACCCAAGATGCCTGCCAGAGAGGACAGGGAAATTTGAATCCTGGCTGTGTCATTTCTACCTGGGCAGGTCACAATCACTGAGTCTTCATTTTTTCATCTGAAAAAAAGGAATTATGACCTACTTGGCAAGAGTCGTGTAGATTGTAGAAAAAGTATGTAAAATGTGTAGCTTGTGCTTGGCATGAAGCCAGTCCTCAAAGGATAGTAGCTACTGTCATAAGTATCATTTCTACAGGTGGAATCAGCAGTATGTGGAGTCTAGTTGTATCTAGAAGTGAGAGACCTATGTTTTAGAAATGTTCTGGCACATGGACTAAGAAACTTTCAACCAATAATACTCCCAAGTGTATTTATTTTGTATTGATTCTGTAACAGACTACAACGAGCCCAGTGGATTAAAACAACACAAATTTATCATACAGTTCTGTAGGTCAGATGTTCATCACGAACCTCACTGAGCTAAAATCCAAGATGTCATCAGACCTACCTTCCCTCCTGGAAGCCCTAGGGGAGGATCTGGTTTTTTGCCTTTTCCAGTTTCTAGAGGCTGCCTGCATTCCTTGGCTTGTGGCCCCTTCCTCCATCTTCAAAGCCAGCAAGTTTATATACCTCTGTGCCTTTCTTTTGTAGTCATACCTCTCTCTGACTATAGCCAGAAATGTTCTGGCTTTTATGGACCCAAGTGAGTACATTGGACCCACCCAGATAATCCAGGATAATCTCCCTACCTCAAGGTCCTTAACTATCGCATCTGCAAAGACCCTACTGCCGTGTAAAGTAACATATGCACAGGTTCTAGGGATTCGTACATGGAGTTTTTTAGCAGAGGGAAGCATTATTCTGTCTACTACATCGAATATCACCCCAGCATTTAAATTCAGCCCAACATGAAATCCACTTCAGCAGAGCTTTGGAAGTCGGTGGGATGATTATGGTATATGAAGTAAGGAGGCTCCACTGACGCTTTTCTCTCTGGAACAAGATGTTTCCATTTGTTGTTCAGCCTCTCAAGCAACAATTGACTCAGGAAAAAGAGGAAGGATTGTTCAGTCCTTCCCTGACTCATTAAATCCTCTCAAGCACAATGGATGAGGTGTGTCGGGAGCTGGTTATGAAAAGACCCTGCCACTTCCTCTCACATCTGCCTCCGGAGTTTCCAAATAAGCCTCTTAAATTCAGCTTTCCTTTAACACAGCAGTAGTTCCTTCCAATTCAGGAGAAAACCTGTGTCTCTCCTCTCCCTAGTTTATAAAGGGCAATCTGAGAAAAGAGGACTCTCTATTTTTCACTGAATTGTTGTACTAGTGGAAAGAAAAATGGGCTTTGGAGACTGAGATAAAAGCACTGAAACTTGGGTGTAGACACTAGCTGTGTGACCTCGAGCAAGTTACTCAACAACTGTGAAGCCTGTCTTTCTGATCTGTAAAATGAAGCTAATACCCATCTTATTAGGATTGTCTGTGTTTGGGCATTTGTGGTTGTGGGTAGTGGACCTCTACTGGGGATAGAGGTAGAGGATTATAAAATGTCTAATATACTGTCTTCTATGTCATAGTATCCAAATTAATGAGAGATTATTATTTAAGTAACAAATAACTAATGTTTGCTGTGTGCTGTTATAGTTTACAAAGTAATACATGTATCTTCTCACTGATTTTCTCAACAGCCTCACATTGTAGACAGGAAACAGCTGCAGGGACTTTCAAGCTCGCCCAGCTCATTTGTAACAGATCTAAGATCCAAGCCCAGACTCCTCCCTCCTGCCGCACGCCCCGCCCCTGCCCTCCTGCTCTCTCCTTTATAAGCGGCTGCCTAATGATTGATTTAAAGCGGGTGGGGCCGCCTCCAGTCAGAAAATTCCTCAGAGATTTTTTAAGGGCCATCCATGTCCTAGGGGTTCATCCAGGTCCCCTAAAACCTTTCAAGTATCTTACACACAACAGTGTGGATGCATGTTTGAGCCTCTCTTTTTAATTGAACCACTGCGTTTGATGGTTAGAGAATGTAGCTGGCATCTCTCATCCATGCTGTCCCCAGATCTTTTCAATTTTCTTTTCTCATTTTGCCACTTCTTACAGTAGAAATTCCCCCACCCTAATGCAGAAAACAACTTCTGGAGTGCAAACATTTAACTGAGCTCTTTATAAACCAGGCATAGAACTCATAGAACTTAGATTTGGAAATTATGTGAAGAAACAGGCAGGGTGGAGGCACTCAACCATCCCAGAAACTGCTAGCTACTTACCAAATATCTATTTTCTCTTTCCTGCTTGGTAACAGAAGGTAAACATTAATACTTTACCAGAGATGTGATTTGCAAATATTTTCTCTCTGTGGCTTGCTTTTTTACTCTGTTGATAGTGTCTTTTGACACACAAATTTTTAAAATTTTGATGAAGTCCAATTTGTCTATCATTTCTTTTTTTGCCTGTGCCTTTGATGTTATATCCAAGAAATCATTATCAATGTCATGAAACTTTTATCTTACATTTTCTTCTAAGAGTTTTATAGTTTTAGTTCTTATGTTTAGGACTCTGAAACATTCTGAATTAATTTTTGTATATGATGTTAGGTAAGGGTCCAACTTCATGCTTTTGCATGTAGTCAGTTTTCCCAGCACCATTTGTTGAAAACCTCACCGTTTTTTTTTTTTTGAGGTATGCGGCCCTCTCACTGTTGTGGCCTCTCCCGTTGCGGAGCACAGGCTCCGGACGCGCAGGCTCAGCGGCCATGGCTCACAGGCACAACCGCTCCGTGGCATGTGGGATCTTCCCGGACCGGGGCACGAACCCGTGTCCCCTGCATCGGCAGGCGGACTCTCAACCACTGCGCCACCAGGGAAGCCCCAGCAAATTAATTTTCACAAAGCCTGTGTTTTCAGCTGAAACCACTACCATTTCCCTGGGCCACCACAGCTCCTACAATAGCTGAGTCTCCTCTGTGCCAGAGCTGCGCTGTGGCTGGGCTCAGAGGGGACAGTGCCCCTCTCCCCGCTCACTGTCAACCCCAAGAGGACTGCATGGTCCCTGACCCCTACACAGATCTCAGCTGAGCAGCTCTCTCCCATTCCCACTCTCTCTGGAGGATTCGGCCATCAGCAACAGCTAATACTGAGTAGGCCACACACTTTGCTAGGGGGTATTAATACAGTATATAATTTAATCTTCTTAACCCTGTGAGGAAGGCATTTTCCCCAGTTTACAGGTAAGAGGCTTAGTAACTGGCCAACGTTACTCAGCTTGGCCAGAATTTGAATCCTGAGCTGCTAGGCTTTAATACTGATGCTTTCTCATCTGTATCACCCTCTTCCCCGCAAGGCTGACCTTACGGTCCCTCCCACAGGGCTGTGTTGTAAACATGGAGACGTGAGTGTGAAACTGCTTTCTGCTTTGTAGGAAGGCAAAGAAAATGTCAGCTGTTATTTGATCTCATGTGCTGGCTCCACATCTGGCCTCCTTTGGGACCCACCTCTCAACCCACAACATCCCCCGTGGGAGGAAAGAGCTGGCAGACCTACCGCTCTGTCCCTCGACAGCTCCCCTCTCTGGGCCTGGAGAGGGCTGCCTTGGAGAAGCTGGAGAAGCAGCTTCCTTGCTGTCTGCTCTGAGGACAGGCAGGCTGAGAAGCCTGCCAGAGACTGGGTTTGCTGGCTTCTCTGGTGCCAGGGGCTGTTGGCTTTGGTGGTCCAGGACACTTGCTGCGTGCTGTGTGGGCAGAAACCTGGAGGTGTGGGGTGGGAGAAAAAAATGATTCATCGAAATCTGGGTAGAGACCAAAACCAAAGTCACGAAGACCATCCATCTGGACCTGAGTCTGCAGGAATCCTAGACAGGGAAGGAGACAAGAGGATGGATTACAGGGAGACCAGAAAGAGGAAGAAGGGCCAAAGTGTAGGTTGGGAGCCAGAACCTAGAGAAACTCCTACTCAGAAAGTGTCAGAGTCGAGCCTCTTTGGGGACAGTGGGAACCTTGTGTACAGGCAGAAGGAGCTGTCAAGACACTGAGCCTCCCCATGTGGCAGGTTCAATCCCTCCTTGCCTTTTGTCCCACACTCCTGAGGGAAGGGACCACTGGACAGGTCAGTTTTGTTTGTTTTTTATAGACGTTATTTTTTAGAGCAGTTTAAGGCTCTCAGTACAACTGAGCGGAAAGCACAGAGAGTTCCCACATACCCTCTGCTCCACATGTGTACAGCCTTCCCCACTTCAACATCCCACACCGCATGTATTACAACCGAAGAGCTCATCTTGACACATCATGACTACTCAAAGTCCATGGTGTACATTGGGGTTCATTCTTCGGGCTGAACATCCTATGGGTTTGGACAAATATATAATGACACACATCCATCATTATAGTATCATCCAGAATAGTTTCACGGCCCTAAAAATCCTCTGTGCGTCTCCTATTCATCCCTAACTCCCTCCTAACCTCTGGGAACCACTGTTCTTTTTTTTTTTTCTTTTTTTCTTTTTTTCTTTTGCGGTACGTGGGCCTCTCACTGTTGTGGCCTCTCCCGTTGCAGGGCACAGGCTCCGGACGCTCAGGCTCAGCGGCCATGGCTCACGGGCCCAGCTGCTCTGCAGCATGTGGGATCTTCCCGGACCGGGGCACGAACCCGTGTCCCCTGCATCGGCAGGCGGACTCTCAACCACTGCGCCACCAGGGAAGCCCACCACTGCTCTTTTTCATGTCTCCAGAGTTTTGCCTTTTCCAGAACGTCATACAGCAGGAATCATACAGTATGTAGCCTTTTCAGATTGACTTCCTCCACTAAGTAACATGAATTTAAGTTTCCTCTGTCTTTTCATGGCTTGATAGCTCACTTCTTTTCAGCAGTGAATAATATTCCATTATCTGGATGTACCCCAGTCTATTTATCCACTCACCTACTGAGGGACATCTTGGTTGCTTCCAAGTTTGGGCAATTACAAATAAAGCTGGTATAAACTTCTGTGTGTGGGGTTTTGCATGGACATGAGTTTTCAGCTTCGGGGGATAAATACCAAGGAGCACGACTGCTGAATCATATAGTAAGAGTATGTTTAGTTTTGTAAGAAGCTGCCAATGTTGCATCAATTTTGATGAGAAGAGTTGTTCAAACATGAGAGAGCTCCTGAGAAATGGTATTTGGTGTCTAAGGAGTGGGGTAAGAGGGGAATGGGGGGGCCAACAGTGCCAAAGAAGGGCAAGTAGGTGAAGAGAGTAAAGACTGACACACCTGTCTCACAATTGCCGAGGCTGGGTGTAGTTAGACACCTCATCTTTGAACTTGACTCAGCCTTCACTGAACTAGAGCTGCCAACTCCAGCCACACCCTGCCTGCCCTTAGAAAATTCACCAGCTGGCTGTAGAAGCCACAAGTCATTAACTCAATGTATTCATTTTCCAACTGGCTTCTCCTGCGAAGAAAAATCTTTCTCATATTTCCCATTTTCCATTGTACAAAGCACTCAGTTCGTGCTCAGAAATACTAGCTGTAGGTAATAATACAACGAGCCAACTTATTCTGAAGCCCAGCCTAGCATCCACACCCCAAACCTGAGTCTTCTCATTACTCTCGAGGGGTGTGTCCATCAGGGCACACCGTTGTGCTGGAGATTGGGACCACACGTTACTCATTCCCCTTCCCTCTGGGCTGTAGCCAGTTGACAATAGACACAGGAGCCAAATAGGGACAAGAGAATCAGTTTCATCAATAACGGCGAGGTCCCCATAACTTGCTTACAGTCGTGGTTTTCCAGTAAATCATCCCCCTGCCCTGCTCTGCATGGAAGGTAGATGGGCCAGTATGGTAGGATGAACTTATTAACCAATCTACCTCTTGCTTTTTTGCTTTAGGTGCTGCTAAGGAAGCCAGAGAATGGTGAGATCATGAGGCTCTCTGTGCCTGGGCGCAGATCCAACAAGAGGCAAGAGCGCTGCCATGAATGAGCACCCTGACCTTGCCCAGCAGAGCAGTGTGGCTGCCGAATGCCCAGCCTCTCACCAGCCCTCCAGTGGAGGAGTCCATGCTCTTCCTGTCTGCTAATGGGGTGGGAGGAGGAGACAGAGAGAAACCCACCATCCCAGTTTGCCTGGGCTGAAGCATTCCTGAGATGTGGGGCTTTAAAGACTAACACCAGAAAGTCCTTGATGAATCAGAACACAAGTTGGTCACCTTACACTTTCCTCAAGCCTTAGCAAATATGTTCTCTCTAAAGAGGGAACTACAATGTGGAGAGAAGGAAAGATGGGTTTCTTCCTACAGTGACTCCAGGGCTCCCCCAGGCTGATGAGAACTGGGGCTGTTAGTGGATGGGATGTGGGTGAGAGGATAAAATTTGGGAGGTAGATACAACGCCACCTTAACAGTGTTACCGAACAAGGTTCGTTTGCCCAGACGTGCAGCAAGCCAAACGCTGAGACACCAAGGTTTGCAGCAGAGAAAAGGATTTATTCCCGAGGCAACTAAGCCAGGAGATGGGAGAACTAGTCTCAGATCCACCTCCCGGAAGGTGAGGGGCTTGGGACGTTTATGGGTAAATCTGAGGCATGGGGAGCAAGGGGAACAGTGATTGGAGACAAGGAAAAGGTGAGGTAATCGCCATTCCGTGCAGGTGTAGCTAAGTTACATGCTTTTTCATGGGACTCGTGTTCAGCAAATGGGTGCATTAGCATGTTCTGAGGGTAGAGTTTTTGGTCCTCTGAGGTCAAAAGGTCACCAAGTGGACACTCATGCATGCCCCGTTGGAGCGTCAGTGGTCCTAACCAATCTTACCAGCTCAAGCTCCAACTGACTACAAGTTCCTGAAAAGCAACTAGGGCAAACATCTTGTGGTTCAGGCTACGTGACACTTGGAGGGCACGCGGTTTTTTGCAGCAATAGTAAAAGCGCACTTGATCGGTGATGGCAGGTTACAAGCTTAATGGATCTAACTAATGGTTACCCTCAATTTCAAAAGTACTCCTCTCAGAACTATTACATTTAGAATGGATAAACAACAAGATCCTACTGTATAGCACAACGAACTATATCCAGTCTGGGATAAACCATAATAGAAAGGAATATTAAAAAAAGAATGCATTTATGTGTACAACTGAATCACTTAGCTGTACAGCAGAGATTGGCACAACATTGTAAATCAACTATACTTCAGTAAAATAAAATAAAATAAATACCTAAAAATAGAATTACAAAAAAAAAAAATGCTCTCCATGGTGGGACTACTGGTGATCTTTAAGTTCTTTAATGCTTTTCTACTTTTTTCCCCAACTTTCTAAAATAAACATCTGTAACATGGTAATCAGAAAAAAAAACCCACTAAATTATAGTTAAACAAAAAGAATAAGAAAAGATCAGTAATTTATATAATAAAACCCATTTTTAAAATGAGATCATTTTCTCTTGTACACTAGATGGTGTGTATACTCTGGAAGCATTTATCAATTGATGCGGAAAGATGAGTAAGGAAAATGAAAAACATGTTCCAAGTTTACCCTGGATGACCTTTGGATTATGGTAGTATTGCAAATTTTAAGAAGTATCTGTTCCACAACTCTCCCCTTCTCAATTGTAATCAACTTAAGTACTTATCTGGATTCTCTCATAACACAGACTATATCGTCCTATTCCTTCCCTACCCTATTCCCAAATATCTTCGCTGACTTGAAAGTGTGATTTAAGGTTATGCTCTCCATTTCAGTAGCATTTGCTACCTTTTGAGCAAGCATGGTTGAAGATACAATTTGCTCTATTACCTAACTGACGGGAGACTCTACAGAGATGGATTTTTGGTCTTGATTCAGCTGCTTTCTGAATATATGTCCTTAAATGTCCCCAAGACTCAGGCTCTTCAACCAGAGTGGAGCTGGGAGGCGCTTTTCCCCCAAGCTTCAGAGTGCCCCCGGGGACCTCGATCACAAACAGTGAGTGTGTGAGTGCTCTGTATACTGTAGGATACTGTCTACATATTTGCAACTCGGGATCAAGGGACTGACTTTTTGCCATAGGTGTCAGGATACATAGAAACCAATCCAACTAGAAATTCATTCATTCATCCATCCATTCTTGTATCCGAAAGGCATTTCCTGGTCAGCACCGTCATCCCTGTGCTCAGAGCTGGAGACCCAAAGATGAATAAGGTAGATTCTAACCTGAGGCTGAGTCTGAGAGGTATCAGTGATTCTGTAGGCTCCCAGACCACCTTCTACCCAGCCCTCTTAGTTCTGGGCTCTGGGACAATAATGGGACCATGATAAGACAAGTCTGCTAGGAATGAATAGCAAAACTTTCAGCTACTTCTCTACTGGTGACTGATAGAAACTTGCATTTTTCTTTCCTTTTACCCAAAGGGAAAAATAAACACTTTACAACTGACAAAAGTCCTTCAGTCAGGAAACTGGACTCAGACCTAGAGAAAACAGTCAACACTCGAGTTAGCAGGAAGAAAAGATCTTCCTTAAAGAGCTTCTGTGGGGCAACCGCTGAAGAGACTAAAAATAAACCCTTTGAAAAACAGAGCAGGTGGGTCTCATTCCCTTCATATAAGTTTATGGCAAATTCCATTTCAAGCTTTGTCTTGGAGCAAAGAAATAATTAAACACATATAGGCAGACACACTCAGATAGAGGAACCTCCACTCCTTGAGGACTGAGGCTGAGGGAAGATAAGGATGATTCACATTCCCATGGACCAGATCTGCTTCACAAGAAGGCACCACCCCATCGAATGAGGTAGCTGCTGGAAGCCACCCAGCTCTCCCAATACCACATCTTAGCTCAGCCCCTCGTGCCCCACACACACCTGCCTTATGGGTATCTGAAACTCAGCCCCATTGTAATTTCATTCTTTTAGGTTAAGACATTGCCCCTGGTATATAACCCACTCCGGGTGTTGGCAAAAGTGGGAAAGATTAGGTGAGTCAAATTCCAAACATTTGCAGGAAGGAAGGAGTTAAGAGTGAATCGTTCAAAAAGGAGAAGCCCTCCTAGGTTGTCTACCAAGAGAATGCTCAAACCTGGTGGTTCTCAAACGTCAGTGCGCCCGAGAATCACCTGGAAGGCTTGTGGAACTAGAACGCTCCTTCACGCTCGCTTACAGTTGGCTAGATAAGGAATTTCAGCTTCCAAAGTACGTATCCTCTAATTGCTTTCTTTTTATTTTCTAATATACACTGAATTCCTTGAAACTGCCTATCAAGTATATCAACAGATTTCTTCAATAAAGAGCTTGTTTTTATGTTAGATAGCCAATGTATTTTGGAAATCTTCCCAAGAATGTTCTGAAGTCATGTACCTTAACACCCTATGATTTATTATCCTTGTTGCACAATTATCTGATGGAAGGAAGAGCCTGTTAGTTTTTGTATTTGTATAAAATAAGCCATAACATCATTTTATCATTGAAAACAAACCAAAGGTACATATGCTCAACCCTTGGAGGCTGATCCTCCAGCGTCTCCTGGTATCTGATGTGGCTGAGATTCCTTTACCTTATTTTAATATGCTATTACATAATTTTACTTTTTTTTTCAATTTTACCTTCTTACATTTTTTAAAAAGAATTATTTATTTTAAAAACTGGGACTTCCCTGGTGGCGCAGTGGTTGAGAATCTGCCTGCCAATGCAGGGGACACGGGTTCGACCCTGGTCTGGGAAGATCCCACATGCCGCGGAACAACTAGACCCGTGGCCACAACTACTGAGCCTCTGCTCTAGAACCCGCGGGCCACAACTGCTGAGCCTGCATGTCTGGAGCCTGTGCTCCGCAACGAGAGGCCGCGACAGTGAGAGGCCCGCGCCCCGTGATGAAGAGTGGCCCCCGCTCGCCACAACTAGAGAAAGCCCTCGCACAGAAATGAAGACCCAACACACCCAAAAATAAATAAATAAATTTATAAATAAATAAAAATAAAATAAAAACTGAAGTATAGTTGATTTACAATGTTGTGTTATTTTCTGGTGTACAGCAAAGTGATTCAGTTATACATATAATTTTACTTTTTAATTTTAATGTTCATTAATTATATGTGAATATTTTAAAATATTTTTATTATTTCTATGTGTTTTTGAAATGAGGGCATCTCCCCCATGCTCAATCTATCATCTTGAGTGAGAAGTATGACCATGTGCTCTCAACCCTTTTCAGTTCCCAGCAGACTCAGGAAGTCCATCTCAGGACATCCCCAAAAGCCCAGAGATCAATTTGCAAAACTCCCTTGGCTGTCTTTTAGAGAAATCTCAGAGTTACCATTTCTGTTACTGTTCTTTATTCAGGAAGCATGGTGTGTCCATGGTTTGTCTAAATGCTTCTTTATTCCCTTGGTTCAATTAAATATAGAGAGATGAAAAGGAGGGGAAATGAAGACATTTGTTCAGGCTCTGATCTGAGGTGGATAAGAGCATATATTGCTATTTCCCACTTTTCAACCCCACACTGTAGCATATTTACCCCAGGAAAATCAAACCCATATTAGCTTAAAAACTGTTCTGTACGCTCCATGGGAGCAGGTTGTCAATGTCATTCATGGCTGTATCCCTTGTACTTAGCAAGGGGCCTAATGCATAGGGCTATGTATAATCTGTCTACCAACTGAATGGGCACCCCTAAGGAGTAAGCAAGATGTACTTGATTAAATCTATTTCCCATTTGAAGAAACTGAGAGTCAGAGTCACAGCCAGGCACCACAGGTAGGACTAGAAGCCTGAATTTCTAACATTGACCCAATTCAACCCATTCTAGGAGAAACAATACATACAATGTTGTTGATGATTTAGTGGCTAAATTGTCTTATTCATCTACATGTTCATATGAATACATAAAAGATAGTCAATAAGTTGCTTGTTCGATTATAATAATGAAATGAATTAGTATGATTACATTAATTATCCATTTGCTTCGTGATATTTTTGCGCTCATGGAACATCTTAGAATTGAGTAACAGCATTAAGAACCCTCTCTCCAGAAAAATGCACATCTGTACAAATGCACTCAAACACATAAAATTGTGCATCAATTTTATAAGGTACCCAGAGCTTCTAAAGCTGAGTTAAACCTTAAAAAATCTCTTTCAAAATCTTGAAATTTTAGGGGCTAGAAAGGGCTTTAAAGACGATTGATTTCAATGTCCTTACTCCTATAAATATAAAACTGAAGATTAGAGATAGGAAGTCACTGGTAGATTGATTTTAGAGTGTGCACACTCAGTAGCCGTGGGAAACCTACTGGGAACGTGTAGCAGAGAGCCCTCCTTTGGGAGTCCTCCTCAGTTAGCTGGGGAAAGAGACACTCCACCTCCCTGGGATACCAGTCTTGTGGACAACTGTTCTCCTCCCTACTCTCACCAGCCCGAGCTTCCTATTGGCAGAAATGATCTGCCCAAAGCTTCAGAGATGTTTAGGAGAAGCCCAGAGACTAGAATTCAGGTCTCCTAACTTCCAAACCATTGCTTTTTCCATGACAAATTTTGTCTCTTTTTTGTTTTGTTTTGCTTTATTTTTCTCTTCTTTTTTTCTAAAACGGAGGTATATTACTTTCAGGTACACAACATAATGATTTGATATTTGTATATATTGCAAAATGATCACCACAGTAAGCCTAGTTAACACCCATCACGTCACACAGGTACAGGATATTTTTTTCTTGTGACGAGAACTTTTAAGATTTCCTCTCTTAGCATCCTCAAAGTCTCTTCAAAGCTTTTCCTCCGCCCTCCCAGCCAGCCACCCTCCTCCCATTCTGCTTCTGGGCTCCATTTTCACTGACTGCTTTCTTATATAATACACCCACCCCCCCCCATTTTTTAATTAAAAAGGAACAAAAATTTCAGTCCCTAAGGTGATAAATATTTAGATTAGGATGATTGAAACCAAAAATTACTTAATTACTTGTACATTTCCATTGTAAGTCTCCTTAAATCAAACTCTTATAAATCAGTCAATAATGACACGTAACTCCTACCAACTCTGAGAAAACAACATAAATATCACAAGCTGATGAGATAACAGGTGACATTTTAAATTATGTCCTGAAAATGTCACTAGCAGTTTGGGCAAATCTTTATTATGCTAAAATAAATTAAAATTAAAACTAATAATATTTGTGGAGAGATATGGGTACAGAACAGAATTAAGATTTGCTATTCCTAACACACTGTGATTACATCAAATGGACACTTCCAGATAATAAAATTTTTTAACTGCTTCAGAAACTTAATTACATAATGACTGATGAAGCAGTTTCATTCCACAGAAAGGAAAAAAATATTAAACAATTCCTTTTCAAGGTGAACCCCTGTAAGGCCCCCCAAAACACATGAAGGACAGATATTTCTGAGTGTTTGGCCAGTAGTGGAACCCAGATTTCAGGGCAGGGCAATGACTTACCCAAATTATACAGCAGTAAATTACACAGCCTAGACTTCCAGATAAGGCCTTGACATTTCTAAGTGGGTTTCTCTATAAATATTAATAGTGAGTTTTGCTATCATCAATGACTAGGACCAACTATCCCACTGACTACCACAAGAAAACCTACACAAAATAATGCCTATTTGAATGCATCAGAAAGCTACCAAGGCAAAGAGAATTTACAGGACCAAGGTCTGGCACACACAGCCAGGGGAAGTGACACCAGAAAATGGAGTTCCTTTTCTATTCAGTTCAACTGTTGATTCCAAAACCAAAGCTAAGCTTGAGAGTAGAGCTTTTTGGGATTCTCATAGGAATAGAGGGAAATAAAATGGGTTCACCATCCTCCACAGAGGAGGGGCCTTGAAAAATATGCAAGGCTTTTAGTTGGACAACAGGAAGACCACTTAGGAATAACAGTAAATGGGAAATGGAATATGCCTTCCAAGGACCGAGGCTTCCAATAATTTCAATCCCTGATTTGACAAGGTGATCTGCCCTTAGTTTAACTTAGTTTAGGAAAGTACCAAAAGAAGAAGAAGAACAACAACAAAAAATGTGGCAAAGAGAAAACAAATAGCAATAAGTCAGACTTAAGTCCAGCCATATAAATAATTAAATTAAAATGGACTGAACATTCCAATTAAAAGGCAAGTATTGTCAAACTGGATTAAAAAAGCAAGATCTGAAAAAAAAAAAAAAGCAAGATCCAACAGTATGCTGTCTATAAGAGATGTATTTTAAATACAGAGGCATAGATAACTTGGAAGCAAAAGGATAGAAAAAGATATACCATGAAAAAACTAAGCATAAGAGAGCTGGTATGTTTATACTGATAACAAAGTAGATATCAAGAGAAAGAATTATTGCCAGAGACAAAAGGGGACGCTTCTAAATAATGAAAGTATCAATTCATTAACACATAACAATCCCAAATGAGTATGTACCTAATCACAAAGGCTTAAAATACTTGAAGCAAAAACTGATCACAACTAAAAGAAAAAAGAGACAAATACACAACCATAGTTGGATATTTTAACACAATTTTAATGTTTTTTTAACTCTCACTATTTGATAGAATTATCAACTACCATCATCACTATACGCTATACATTATACAACTCAATGACAACAAAAAAACCTGTAGGTGAATCTACAACTATCTCAAAATAAATTTTAATTTTTAAAAATCTGATTAAAAATGGGCCTAAATAGACATTTTCCAACGAAGACATCCAAAGGGCCAACAGGTACATGAAAAGATACTTGACATTACTAGTCATCAGCAAGATGCAAATCAAAGCTCATTGATATCATCTCATTGATAAATGTCTTTTATCAGGAAGACAAGAGACTACAAGTGTTAGCAAAAATGTAGAGAAAAGGGAACACTAATTCACCGTTGGTGGGAATGAACATAGGTTCAGCCATTATGGAAAACAGTATGGAATTTCCTCAAAAAATTAACAATAGAACTACCATATGATCCAGCAATCTCACTTCTAGTATATATCCCAAAGAAGTGAAAACAGGATATTGGAAAGATATCTGCACTATTATATGCAATATAATATTATATTAATGCAATTATATATCATAGCCAAGATAGGAAAGCAACCTAAGTGTCTGTCAACAGATGAATGGATAAAGAAAGTGTGATGTACATACACAATGGGATATTTTGCAACCACAAAAAAGAAAGAAATCCTACCATTTGAGACGACATGGATGGACCTTGAGGGCATTATGCTGAGTGAGATAAGTCAGACAGAGAAAGACAAATACTGTATGATATTACTTAAAAGTGAAACACTGAAAAACTGAACTTGTAAAAAGAGAGTAGGCTGAGGGGTGAGAACTGGGGAGATGCTGCTTAAGGCAACGATTGGATAAATAAGTCCTGGAGATCTAATCCACAACATAGTTATTATAGTTAACAATAATGTATTATAAACTTCGAAGTTGCTAAGAGACTAGATCTTAATGGTTCACACCAAAAAAAGAAATAATTATTATGTGATGTGATAGAAGTGTTAGCTAATGCTACAGTGGTAATCATATTGCAGTATAGAAAGTGGATCAAATCAAACCTTCAACTTCCATAATGTTATATGGCCATCATATCTCAGTAAGTAAAAGGAGAAGAGTTTGAAACAGAATTATCTACTTTCTTAATGATCTAAATTATCTTAAAAAGTTAGAAAAAGATAAGCAATTAAACCCCATTTGCAAGGAAGGAAAATAACAAAGAAAAGATCAGAAATCAATGAAATAGTTAACAACAATGGAAAACAAGAGAAATGTTAACAAAGCCCCAAATATCAATAATAAAGAAAAACACAGAGATGTATAGCACAGGGGACTATACTCAATATTTTGTAATAACCTATAAGGGAAAAGAATCTGAAAAAGAATATATATAAGTGTGTATATATATATGTATATACATATATAACTGAATCACTGTGTTGTACACCTGAAACTGACACGATATTGTAAATCAACTATACATCAATTTAAAAAAAAAGCTGAAAGAACAAAATTGTTAATATTAGGAATTAAAGAGGGGATATAACCTACAGACACTAGGAGGATAATAAGGCAATGTTATAAACAACTTTATGCCAATAACTTCAGCACCTGGACCAATTCTTTGGAAAACACAATTTACCAAAACTAACAAGAGAAAAACGAATGGCTCAAATACTGCTATGTCTATTAACGAAATTGAATTCATAGTACAGAATGTCCCCACAATGCCAGATGGTGTCACTGGTAAAGTCCATCAAATATTTAAGGAAGGAACAACAGCAGCGTGTGTCAGAGGTTGAGGGAACTCAACAGCACGTCACTGGCCTTCACTGTGGTTGCTTGCAGGCACCCTCCAAAAAAATCACAAAAGCTCAGAGAACTTCCAGGTTGGTGAACACATCCACATACCGGAAAGGTGGCAGACCTCTACTCAACAGGGATAGCAGCTTCTTTAATAAGCTGATAAACAAGTGTTTCCCTGAGTTCTGTGAGCCACCGTAGCAAATTAATTGAATCTGAGGAGGGGGTTGTGGGAACCTTTGATTTGTATCCAAGTCGAACAGAAGTCGCAAGTAACTCGGGGACCTACTACTTGAGATTGGCATCTGAGGTCAGGTGGGAGCAGTCTTGTGGGACTCAGCCCTCAACCTGTGGGATTTGACACTTTCTCCGGGTAAACAGTATCCAAACTGAATTAAATTATAGGACACTCAGCTGGTGTCATGGAGAATTGCTTGATGTGGGGAAAAAACTTCACACATTTGGTGACCGGAAGCATTAGAAGTGAGGTGTTCTGTTTGAGCGGTAAAGAAAAATTCGCAGGAGGAAAAGCTGTAGGTTTCCCCCTATACAAGTGGTTATTATTGTTAGTACGGCTGAGCCCCACTCGTCATCCCTATGAGATCCATCCATCCATCCATCCAGAGATAGTCATCAATGGGAAGTTGTGTAAAATAGATTCTAGAGACACCCTGCAGTTCTGGAATTTGATCGGTTCCTGAAGTCTTTCTTCCTAAATTGTGTAAATCAAATGAAATTCAAAATGTACTTGGTGCCCTTGCTATTTGTAAATAGATAAAGAAAACCCACAGTGAATTATTTTACAGAGCAAAGACTCGACTCTTCAAATATCTGATTTATAAGTTCAGGTTTTCACACAGAACAATAGACCCTCAAGATGGAAAGGGAGCCAGGGCTCTACGCTCTCCTGGGAGGCTGTGGATGCGGAGGAAAAAATACACCCATGTGTGGTTCACTCAGATTAGAATGAAACAAAATACCCCTAGCTGAAAAAAAAATCACTTCTACCTTTTCAATAGTGAACTATTATATGCATATCTAATATTATATCACAATGTCCTTTTTACATTTTTGATGGTGGCAAGGCATTCCACTGTGTGTATGTACCATAATTTAAATGATCCTATATTGGTGGATTTTTCTATCATTTATAATAGAAAATTGTAAATATAATTTTATATTAATATAATCACTGTTATAAATACTATGGTCAACATCTTTACATATATAAATTTGTTCACGTGGCTGAATACTTCCGTAAGATAGATCATTCAGAATTAGTGAGTCAAAACATACCATGAACTACCTTTAAGGTTTTGGCTTTAATTGCAAAATCGCTTTCCAGTAAGCCAGTAGCACGGTACCTCCCACAGTGTATAAGACTCTGTTTCTCTAGCCTTCTAATGCTAGATATTATTCTTTTAATCTTTGCCAATCTGATGAGCCAAAGAAGAAAATTTATCTGATTTTTCGGGGAGCTTTTGACTACCAAACAAGGGGCACTCACCAGTCATCTTGATGAGTGCCTACTGTATAGCACAGGGGAAAAAAAAGAGAAGGTACAGTCTGTTTGCAGGACATATATTAAGTTAACCTTAAAAATGCATTCCAGGCTTCCCTGGTGGTGCAGTGGTTGGGAGTCCGCCTGCCGATGCAGGGGCCACGGGTTCGTGCCCCGGTCCGGGAAGATCCCACATGCCACGGAGCGGCTGGGCCTGTGAGCCATGGCCGCTGGGCCTGCGCGTCCGGAGCCTGTGCTCCGCAACGGGAGAGGCCACAACAGTGAGAGGCCCGCGTACCGCAAAAAAAAAAAAAAAAAAAGCATTCCAATATACACTAGGTGCAGACAAATACTGTTTGATTCCATTTATATGAGGTACGTACAATAGTCAAAATCATGGAGTCAGAAAGTACACTGGTAGGTGCCGGGGGCTGGGGGGAGCGGGGTGGGGGGAGGGGGAATGGGGAGTTAGTGTTTAAAGGGGACAGAGTTTCAGTTTAGGAAGGTGAAAAATTTGGGAGGTGGATGATGGTGAGAGTTGCACAACAATGTGAATGTGCTTACTGCCACTGAAGTGTACAGTTAAACATGGTCAAAATAGTATGTTTTATATTATGTGACTTTTACCGCAATAAAAAAACATTAAAAAAAAAAAGGAGGGAGACAGGACGGCTTCTTGTTGAATGCGTGGCTATCACAGAGCACAGGAAATTTCCTGCCTATTTTACTCAAACCCAGGCTTGCAAGGCCCCTGAGCACCTGGAATGACAGACAACAGCCCCACTCCTTCTCCCCAGCTGATTAACTGACCTCATATGTCAGCGCAGTAACTTCCCCTCCTGGCCTGCTTCAGCGATAGCCCATTACGCAAGCAGCACGGGAGCCCACATTTGAACCGTCTGCCCAATCCCAGCTCCTGGTGAGACATAACAACTTGTCTTCAGTTGGTTATTTTCAACCCCGGCTGCACATCAGGGTGCACATCTAGGGTGTTTTTTAATCTTTAATTTAAATCTTATTTTCTTTTATGTGTTGGTAATGTATGACTCACAAGCAAAAAATATGCAAAGGGACATTCAGTTAAAAATCTCCCTCCATGGCCCCCAACCAGTCAATTCTCCTCCCTGGAAGCAAATGATGTCACTAATTTCTCTCGGATCTTTCCAGAGATATGAGTAGATTTTAAGAAGTGCCCTTTCTTGGACCCCATGCCCAGACTTTCTGTATCAGAATTTCCAGGGTGGAGAATCTGAAAAATTGGATTTGTTTTAAAGCCCACAGTATTGTTGAATTATAGTCAGGGGTTAAAACAACTTCTTTAGTATGTCACTCATTCCTTCCTTCCTTCCTTCCTTCATTCAACTTATATTTATTGAGCTTGGGCTTTTCTTTTTCCTTGGCCGTGCCACACGGTATGTGGGATCTTAGTTCCCCAACCAGGGATCAAACCCACGCCCCCTGCAGTGAAAGCGTGGAGTCTTAACCACTGGACTGCCAGGGAAGTCCCTGATCTTGGGCTTTTATGTGCCAGACATTGTGCTTGGTACCTGGGAGACAGCAATGAGCCAATCACTACTCTCACGGAGCTTAGATTGCAGTGTGGGCGGAAAGCAGAAAACCTATAATTATCAGAAAGTGAGAAGTTCCAGGACAAAACTAGAGCAGGATGATGGTAAGTCTTCCAATTGCTTTTGTATCAACTTGAGCCTCCTCCTTCCTCCCCTTCTAGACTTTCGTATCCCCTCCACTGAAAGGCAGGTGGAGGAGAGAGAGAAAACAGGAGGCAAAATTTATCAGGTAATTGGGTTACTGCCAGAGTCCAAATTTTAAAATGAGTTTGACGCTCAAGCCCAAAGTCATCCCAGGTGATGTTCATGTCTCTTCATTAGCACAGATCATTGAGTTCTTCATAATGGCTTAGGAATAAGTCTGAGAAATGTCGATTTGACTGTTACTCTAAATAGAAAGCCTGATTCCTCCTTTCTCTCCTGCAATCCAGTAAGACTTATGCTGAAGCATCACAGGGGTTCCTGAATACCCAGCTGATAGATGAGAACTGGAGAGGTAACACCATTGTCTCTCAAAGAGAACAGTGGCTGGTTGTTCCCTTGCCACTGACACACACAATGTTCAGTCCTATTCAACACAATAATGTTATCGGCATGTTCCAGGCACTGTCGTCAGTACCATTTTTATCCCATTTAAAAAAATGAGTAGGTCAAAAAGGATCTTGGTGTGATTTATGTCATGGAGTGTTCTGCCTATGTTTTCCTCTAAGAGTTTAATAGTATCTGGCCTTACATTTAGGTCTTTAATCATTTTGAGTTTATCTTTGTGTATGGTGTTACGGAGTGTTCTAATTTCATTCTTTTACATGTAGCTGTCCAGTTTTCCCAGCACCACTTATTGAAGAGGCTGTCTTTTCTCCACTGTATATTCTTGCCTCCTTTATCAAAGACAAGGTGACCATATGTGCGTGGGTTTACCTCTGGGCTTTCTATCCCGTTCCATTGATCTATATTTCTGTTTTTGTGGCAGTACCATACTGTCTTGATTCCTGTAGCTTTGTAGTATAGTCCGAAGTCAGGGAGCCTCATTCCTCCAGCTCCGTTTTTCTTTCTCAAGATTGCTTTGGCTATTCGGGGTCTTTTGTGTTTCTATACAAATTTTGAAATTTTTTGTTCTAGTTCTGTGAAAAATGCCAGTGCT
Organism: Globicephala melas; assembly: GCF_963455315.2. Taxonomy (NCBI): domain Eukaryota; kingdom Metazoa; phylum Chordata; class Mammalia; order Artiodactyla; family Delphinidae; genus Globicephala; species Globicephala melas. The sequence goes on from NC_083330.1 coordinate 64,787,048, forward strand.
AGATTGATAGGGATTGCATTGAATCTGTAGATTGCTTTGGGTAGTAGAGTCATTTTCACAATGTTGATTCTTCCAATCCAAGAACATGGTATATCTCTCCATCTATTTGTATGATCTTTAATTTCTTTCATCAGTGTCTTATAATTTTCTGCATACAGGTCCTTTTTAACCCACCTCCTAGATAAATGGAAATAAAAATAAACAAATGAAACCTAATGAAACTTAAAAGCTTTCGCACAGCAAAGGAAACCATAAACAAGATGAAAAGACAACCCTCAGAATGGGAGAAAATATTTGCAAATGAACCAGCAGACAAAGGATTAATCTCCAAAATTTACAAGCAGCCCATGCAGCTCAATATCAGAAAAACAAACAACCCAATCCAAAAATGGGCAGAAGACCTAAATAGACATTTCTCCAAAGAAGATATACAGACTGCCAACAAACACATGAAAGAATGCTCAACATCATTAATCATTAGAGAAATGCAAATCAAAACTACAATGAGATATCATCTCACACCAGTCAGAATGGCCATCATCAAAAAACGTACAAACAATAAATGCTGGAGAGGGTGTGGAGAAAAGGGAACCCTCTTGCACTGTTGGTGGGAATGTAAATTGATACAGCCACTATGGAGAACAGTATGGAGGTTCCTTAAAAAATTAAAAATAGAACTACCATATGACCCAGCAATCCCACTACTGGGCATATACCCTGAGAAAACCATAATTCAAAAAGAGTCATGTACCAAAATGTTCATTGCACCTCTATTTACAATAGCCAGGACATGGAAGCAACGGAAGTGTCCATCGACAGATGAATGGATAAAGAAGATGTGGCACATATATACAATGGAGTATTACTAAGCCATAAAAAGAAACGAAATTGAGTTATTTGTAGTGAGGTGGATGGACCTAGAGTCTGTCATACCGAGTGAAGTAAGTCAGAAAGAGAAAAACAAATACTGTATGCTAACACATATATATGGAATCTAAAAAAAAAAAAAAAAAAAAAAAAAAAGATGGTCATGAAGAACCTAGGGGCAAGATGGGAATAAAGACGCAGACCTACTAGAGAATGGACTTCGGGATATGGGGAGGGGGAAGGGTAAGCTGGGATGAAGTGAGAGAGTGGCATGGACATATATACACTACCAAATGTAAAATAGATAGCTAGAGGGAAGCAGCTGCATAGCACAGGGAGATCAGCTCTGTGCTTTGTGACCACCTGGAGGGGTGGGATCGGGAGGGTGGGAGGGAGGGAGACACAAGAGGGAAGAGATATGGGGATATATGTGTATGTATAACTGATTCACTTTGTTATAAAGCAGAAACTAACACACCATTGTAAAGCAATTATACCCCAATAAAGATGTTAAAAAAAAAAATGAGTAGGAAACAGACTTGGAGGGGTTAAGTAACTCATCTAAATCACCCGGAGTTCAGACCTAGGTTTGCTGATGCCAGAGCTTGGTATAAGCCTCAAAGGCTTTGCCTCAAAAGTTGAATGAGATAATCCATGCATCGTGCTTACAGTAACATCTGATAAATGATTAAGTTGGCTTTCATTCTATGAAAGCTGCCTGCTTGTCACTGCTGTTGTTTTTAATCAGTTAGACTCAAAGATCTGGCAGCTACAGGCTCACATCCATCATTTTTTGGAACCAAACTAATGAGAAGAAATGAGGTGGGGAAGCCTGAAACCACACAGTGGGGGCCAGAGTTAGCATGCCTGCTGCAAGCCGGGCGGGGGGTGGGAGGCCCCTTCCAGTACCCGCCATACACCCCGTGAGAAGTTCCTGATTCAGCCTGTGTTGTTGGTGCCTCAACATCTGCCTCATTTTCTCCTCCCTTTGACTGGGAACCACTGGAGGACTTACTCCTATTTGTATTCCCAGTGCCTAGGATAGGGTCTAGCACATCGTAGGTACCAAATGCTGAATGAATGAAGAAATGACTGAATGAGCTACACCACCTGTCAAGCTTCCTCTTCTCCAAGGGTGGACCCAGTCACTCTTCATTTTGCATTTTTCCCTGAAGATGCTGTACTAGACTCTCTAGGCATATTTTCACCCTTAATTCTCACACCAGTCACCAAGGTAAGAGGTATTCACTCCACTTTACCCCCGAGAACAGTGAGGTCAGAGTATTAAGTGGTGGTCACGTGGTTTGGAAGCAGTTGGGGGAGTTCTAGCAGCCCCCATACCGGCCTCTACTCTTCTTCCTCCATCAGCCTACCCTAAGACCCCAGCAAGACTTCCACCCAAATCCACCCGTTATCTTTGGTTCCTTGCCACTGTTAGAGTTGCTGGTATGGAGTAGTTTCTTTGGGAGACAGCTGCTGTTCAGGATCTTAATTCCTAATAGCACACAGGTTCAAATCTGGCCATGTAAACATGGTTTTGTATGTCCACGGGACCACTCACGTGCTGTCAGCTAGTGCATTGTTTCTCACAGTTTAATGTGCAAACCTGTCACCTGGGGATAGTGTTGAAACATAGTTTTCTGATGCATTGGTCTGGAGTGGTGTCCCAGATTCTGCATTTCCAACAAGGTCCGGGTGATGCTGAAACTGCTAGTCTGCGTGCCACACTTGAGTCATGGCGAGGCACAAATTCTCACTAGGTCCTGACTCAGGAACAAGTTTGTTCTGTTCTTTGTTATGAGGTGAATTGTGTCCTCCAAAAAAGATATGTTGAAGTCTTAAACCTCCGATACCTCAGAATGTGACCTTAATTAGTTAAACTGAGATGAAATCACACGGGAATAGGGTGGGCCCCTAATTTAATATGACTGGTGTCCTTCACAGAAAACAGCCCTGTGAAGACAGACAGACAGAGGCAGAAGGCCATGTGAAGATGGAGGAAGAGATTGGAGTGATGCACTTACAAGCCAAGGAATGCCAGCAACCACCAGGAACTAGGAGAGAGGCAGGGAACAGTATGCTCAGAACGAACCAGCCCTGCCAACCTCCTGATCCTGGACCTCTAGCCTCTAGAACTATGAGAGAAAATTTTTCTATTGTTTTTTTTTTTCTTCTTTTCTATTGTTTTAAGCCACCTAATTTACGGCACTTGTTACAGCAGTCACAAGACGCTAATACACTCACAAGCCCTGAGAAAATAAAAATTAGCCCAGAATAAGAAAGTAAAAATTTGTCTGGCTGTTCATCAGACTAGACACAAATAAGATAGATAGGACAGATAATGGCTATAGATACAGATAAGACACAGATAAAATAATAAGGTAACAGGGGCTGCCCTGGTGGCGCACTGGTTGAGAGTCCGCCTGCCGATGCAGGGGACGCGGGTTCGCGCCGCAGTCCGGGAAGATCCCACATGCCGCGGAGCGGCTGGGCCCATGAGCCATGGCCGCTGAGCCTGTGCGTCCAGAGCCTGTACTCTGCAACAGGAGAGGCCACAACGGTGAGAGGCCCGCATACCACAAAAAAAAATAATAATAATAATAATAAGGTAACAGACACAGATGAAGTCAACTGCTGAGTGCTAGGAGACAATATTTCTGCCCAGAACAGGATACTGCTGAGATAACCCCCAAAGTGTCATAACATCTCCTTTCTTTGTGACTGCTACTTTCTTACACTGAGAGACTCTGGGCTCTAAAATCATACACTATCAGAAACTTGGTTGTTTGAAATTATATCAGCAAGAATGAAATGCCTCACCCTTGCCTGGAGAATCTAAGTTACTTTGACACAGAGAAACAGACTCCATTTCCAGCCCAGGTACAGTGTCCAATAAGGCTTTTCTAGACTCAACTGTCCATACCTACCCTCACTTTGTAGTGAAGGAGTCCACATCCACTTTGCATCCAGAGCTGATGTTGATCCTACACCCACAGATCTGGTTTGCTTTGAGCTTATTCAAACTGTTGCTTTTACAGTTGACCCTTGAACAACACCAGGGCTAAGGATGCCAACTCCACACCGTCAAAATTCTGTGCAAAACTTTACAGTCAGCCCTCCATTTTCACGATTCCACATCCATGGATTCAACCAACCATGGATCTTGTAGTATTGTGTGCATTTACTGGAAAAACCCCACGAATCAGTGGACCCGTGAAGTTCAAGCCCATGTTGTTCAAGGGTCAACTGTAAATTTTACCTACACTCCACACTTGCCCCAATCATATAATATCTCTATCCTTCCTTTGTTTGGTGAGACACCCCATGGGTCCTCTGGTGTGTGACCTCCTTCATTCCAGTGGGTCAATAACACTGACTCCATTGGGCAATAAGTTTGAATTTAAGATCTGCCACTCACTAGCAGCTTGAGCAAATTACTTAAATTTTCTAACCCTCATGATCTGTGAAAGGGGGATGATAGTCCCCCACTCACTGGGTGGTTGTAAAGATTAAAGGAGACCATCCACACACAGCATTTAACATGGGCTCTAATACATCATACGTGTTCCATGATATTCGTTGTTATTATTATCGTGTCACTGTTGTTGTTAACATCAGGACAAGCCAGCAGGAACTACCTATGCCCTCCTTTAACCTCTCTTCTTCTCCCCCTTCAGTTCCATAGCCCATGGTCAGACATTTGCCCCACTTCCCACATGGAAGACAAGCCCCGACCCCTTAGGTCTGCCTGAAAGGGGCCCAGCAGAATTTCTCAAAGTGAGATCCATGAATCACCTCCATCAGCATTGACTGACAGAACTTGTCAAAACTGCAGATTTCTAGGGCACTGCATCAGGTCGTCAGGCCCAGGAAGAAAGTGAGTAGAAAGGGGGCCTCGGGCATGAGGCTGGAAGAGACTCTGAGACTTAACCACCAGGCTCGTTGGCAGGTGGCACTCAAGCCCACATTTGTGCATTCATGCACTCAGACAATTTGAAACAAGTGCAGACTGAGCACAGCACCATGCAAGGCTCAGGTACACGGGGAGGTCACGACCCACAGGCCGTTGTCCTTGCGGGGTTTATGGCCCCGTGGTGAGCAGAGAGATGTGAGCAGTTAAAATGCAGGGTGCTGAGTGTAGAGAGCAAGGAGGAGCAACACGCAGGGACTGTGGGGGACAGAGGAGGCACCCAGCTCACTGGGGGTCGTGAGGAAGTGGCATCCCAGCAGAGCCCTGAAAGAAGGATGGTCTAGGAGTTACCCAGATGGAGGGGAGAGCATCCCCAACAGAGGAGCAATATTGCAAAAGGCCAGGGACTTTGGATGGGGGATCAAGAAGTGCTGTGGGGAGAGGAAGTGAGCAACACAGATGCCAAATAATCGGGGCCGGATAGCAAAGGGGCTTGCAGACCAGGATATATAAAGGTTGGGGGCTTTAATCTGTAGAGGAGCTTACATTGGGGGTGGGGTGATGTAATCTGATTTGCATTTTCAAAAGATCACGCTGGATCCTGCATAGACCATGAATGGAGGGGAGCAAAGGTGGACGTTTTAGACTAGGCTAATGCGTGGCAGAGGAGAGAGATGGCAGACTGCATGAAGGTAACAGCAGAACAGCAGTGGGATGGAAAAGAGTGGATGGATTTCAGAGGCCTGCAGAAGTGCCCACCAACAGGACTTAATTCCTGAGGGGATGTGTGTGAATGGTGTTTGGGTGGGGCAGTGCTAGGAGCAAGGGCATGAAGTCTGTGTTCTGAAAGGGAGTATCTGCTGTCAACATAGTGCTGGGAAGGGTCCGTCGTTCTGCTGGCCTTAGTGCAACACCCCCCAACCATGCCTTGTACCATCTACTTCCAACCCCCATGTTTCTTTCTACCTGGACAACTGAAGTCTGAGCTTCCTAGGACATGTCCCCCACTTAGCAATTACTGTGCTGTGTTGTGATAATCCATTGTGTGTCTGCCACCTCCAGTTGGGCTGTGGATTTCTCCTTCTCTTGGGACTGGGTCTGGGGGAAGCACTGATACAGTAATCACTTAGTGTGTTCTTCAGACCACTGGAATTAGAGTCACTTAGGGGATACCATTGAACATGTAAATTCTGGAGCCCAACTCCAGACTTCCAGAATCAGAATCTCTTGGAGGAGGACCCAGGAGTCTGCCTTTTAACCAACTCCTCAAGTGCATCGAATGTCCACTAAGGTTTAAGAACCTGTGGACTGTAAAGTTAAGAGAGTATCCAGGAAAGAGGACAAGCTCTACAGTCAGACAGTCTGAGACCAAATTCAGGTCTTCATTGAACCTCAATGTTCTCATCTCTAAAATGGAACACTGAGAATTCGCTGGCTGCCTAGTGGTTAGGACACCTTGCTTTTACTGCCGAGGGCCCAGGTTCAATCTCTGGTCGGGGAACTAAGATCCCACAAGCCACATGGCATGGCAAAATAAAATATAAAATGAAATGAAATGAAATAAAATAAAATAAAATACTGTGCCCACTCCTCAGGGATGAATTAGAGAGTGTCCATAACACACAAAATATAGGGTGAGACAAAGGCATCCACTTGGAGAACACTGGTTGAATAAACTTGCAAAAGATGCATGCAACAGGCAAGCGCCTGAACCTTTTTTTGCTACTTTATAGTCACTGAACGTCCACTTGACATTAACAGCAGTAACTTGCTAATGGCAAAAAGCAATGGAGCATCTGTCCTCAGGAACTTAGGACTCCACGGCCCTGTTACACTGAAATTGTGCTAAACCGAAGACCACAAGAACATTTCCTTGTCCCCATGAGAAGACTCATCTAAGTTAAGTTGCAGTTACAGCAGAGGGAAATACACCCATTATTTTGTAACAACTTTAGATGGAGTATAATCTATAAAACTATTAAATCACTATGTTGTACACCTGAAACTAGTATAATATTGTAGATCCACTATCCTTCCATCGAAAATAGATAATTAATTAAGAGGAAGTTTTTTCTCCTCTAAATGCTGCTCAGACGGAAGAGTGCTTCCATATTATTCCTTACCTAACTCTCTTCTTCCCATTTGGCCTCTTTGGCAAATCATCCCTCCATTTTTCCAGAATTAAAATGATCTCATCTTAGAATGCTGATGTGCTACTTCTTGGTGGAAAGTGAGTATAGGGGAGGAAATGGGCTTGGGAGTCCGTGGAGGCCTGGGCTGGAAGGTCAGCTCGAGCCCTTACTAGCTAAGCAACCTGAACGCCTCTGAGCTTCAGTGATAATCTCTGTAAAGTGCAACAGCAGTTCCTACATCATAGGGCTATAGTGAGGATTCAGTTTATCTTGCAAAGCCCTTAGAACAGTGGTCGCTCCTGAGTTAACATTTAGGTTGGCTGTTCTCCAATGTCTCCGGGAGCAGATACTTGGCTGGTACCCGACCCTCTCGACATTTTAGTCCTATTCACCCTTTAACTCCATTCACTGAGGTCGATCTCTTTCACCTGGGTCCAGTGTTTCCTTGTTCAATTTATAAGCAAACCAACTCCAGAAAGAGAAGAGAAAACTAATCCTCAGTAGAGTGTGGTTGACAGAAAGTAGCTTTTCCTTTGACCTCTTCTCGAAGGATTTGTAGTTTCATAAGCTCTGAGCCTAAGATTCATCTAAATGCTGCCTAACACACCCCATGGGTCAACCAAATCGAGACCTCAACAGGAAGCTTTTAAAAATAAGAAACTGGGCTTATTGACTGGGTACAGCGGACGATGGCAGAAATAGACGGAAGTCCTGATACTCACGTTTTCACTCCTCACCTCTGCCTGTGGTTCATGGCCACGTGTCTTTGTGGTCCAGGCATCAGCAAAACGCCTGTGGCTAGTGGCAGAAGGCACTTTAGTGGCTCCAGGTGGACTGGTGCTGGTATATTGAGTGTCTCCAATTAAAATCAGAGCTCCTAGGTTGTCTGAAGTTATCTCAACAGAATAACAGTAGGCCAGCTATAGCTGCTCTGCCTCTTCTCCCTGCTTGTCCCCTTAGAATCACCTGGGGAGCTTTGAAAATCCTAATGTCCACGCCACACTCCAGACCAATTACTTTAAACCTTCCAGGGGTAGGACCCAGTATTACTGCAGATTCAGATTCAAGAGGTCTGGGGCGGGGTCTGAGATTCTGCATTTCTAACAAACTCCCTGGTGATGCCCACACTGCTGGTCTGAGGACCAGAATTTGGGTAGCAAAGTCTTAGACTGTCTTTCCACCCATCCCTCCTGTCCATCAAAATTAGTGCTTGATGCTCATTGGTCTATTTCCCCCAAGGTTGTAACATCAGAAATAAAGTCTTTTTCCTGGTCAGTTTATTTACTTCTGGGACGTGTTCAGAGGAAAGAGAACTCATTATTATTGATTCACTTGCATAATCTTGTTTAAGGAGAAGATACTTAGAAAAATGGGAATTTAAAATGTTCTTGCAGTCAGATCTTTCTGATCATTTCAAAACTGGTCATCCTCACACTTCTTGTCAGAGGGCTTTCAGTTTTGAACAGGCTCACACCACTTCTCTTTTCCTCCAACTCCCAGTTCTAACAACATTCTTTAACGGCCTCACTTTGACTGTGAGGCAGAATGGTGCAGTGAACCTGAACTTGGAATTGGGAAACCTAAGAACTTGGGCAGGTCACGTGTGTTCTCCTTTCTCTTCTGAAGAAGGACCCTGTTGTGATTATAATAGCTGCCGTCGTGTGCTGAGCATTCGACGTACACCGAAGTATCTTCCTCAATCCTCACTCACAGCCCATCTACCAATGAAAACCTTGGGGCCCAGAGAGAGACTAGGAAACCAGCTCATGGTCACGGGGCTGGTGAGCGATAGAACTTGAAGTTACAGCTGTGACTGGCTCTTCCACTGCCTCAGTGCTACCTGCCTAAGAGGCTTGTTAGGTAACAAATGAAGTCACACTTGAGAGAACTTTATAAGTGGAGATGTTTCATCATGTTTTAAAAGCTGAGATTTATAGCCTTAAAACCTGGCTTCAAGTCCTGGCTCTGCCATTCATTTACTGTACAGATTTAGACAAGTTACTTAATCTCTCTGAGTTTCTTTCTTTGTCCATAAAATGACTCCAATATTGACCGCTGCCTTGTCTTCCTCTCAGGGTGAGGGTGAAAATAACAATAATAACAGCAACAGCGACAAAGCTAACATCTCTATGACGCTTAATATGCCTCAGGCACTGTTGGAAGTGCTTTTCAGAAATGTGACAATGTACGTGAACATAATTTTAAAATCAGGAGTTTTTTCATGAACTTGAAGTTTTTCTGGTCAAACTGATATGTCACAGGTGTTGCTGGGCACTCTGTTTTTTTTCCAGGGGATGTATTCAAGTAGACGAATCTTCAAGTGAAAACTCAGGTTCGACCCCAGTGACAGCCTCTCCAGACAGCAGCGAGGACTCCAGAGAGAGGATGTGGGGAACAGTGTAAGTAGAAACTCAGGGTGTTTATTCCTCCACTTGATAAGATATCACGGAGGCCCACTCGCTCCTCAATGCTTGGGCTTACAGACCTGAAACTTTGCCTATGATAATATCAGGGCAAAACATGGCAGAATCCACCACCAGTGGTCTAGTTTGTTTTGTCTCCCTTCCTGAGAACAGACAGAAGGACCCAAGTCCCAGGATGCATTGCTTCACTGTCCTGATTCTCCCCAAGGATGCATCACAAATACCTCCCCTCCTGCTCTGCCAGCCACTCCAGCTCCCTTTTCTCATTCTGCTTCCAATACCCAACATTTCTCTCCTGCCTCACAGTACCTGAGAATCACAGACAAGTGTCCCTTCCGTTCCCTGGACATGGAAATCTGGCCCTAATGTGCGTCATTACCGTTCTGGAAAAACCAATCTGGGAGGTGGGCAAAAACGGTCTTTCCTTATTGGGGAATCCCCAGCTTGCACATCACCACCTCATGCAAATTCTTTCCCTCCACAGTCTCTCCTCACCGTCAGTCATTTGTGTTCCACCTTCATGTTTTTGTCATACTTGTATTCCAGCCGTGTTATTATTTACTCAATAGCTTTCTTTAAATCTAGTCACTTTTTAACTTAAGTTCATTTTAAAAGGAAACTTTATATGACTACCATGAATGGAAAACTGATATCGGGAAGATCTCTCCCTGTTGCTGTAATTCGTGCAACAACTGATGGTCGCTCAAAATGATGATTGTGAAAACGGAGCAATTTTATCAGATTCTAACTAGATAGTGTTGCTTGCTGAAGCCTGCTTTCTCTAGATATAACTGGAAAGGCTGAAAGAAAATTGAAAAGGGAATTGTTCCCTCACTCTGAGTTGATGCTGTTTCATGCCTTGCCTGTAGATGACCTTAAATCTTCATAAGTAGAACCAGGAGTACATATCCTATACCTTGGAAACACTAATTTAAGGGCTGGAAGTCCTTCTACTCCTCAAAGGGATTGGCCACAAGTGCTGGAGGGCCCTCAGAGATCAGCCCCCCAACCCTGTCCATCTCCCCGTGCCCACTTCCCACCTCCACCCTTTGCTCAGAATGTGAGAGATCTTTCCAACAACTCTATCATCGATTGTTGCCAACTTTGTGGTCTAAGAGGCCACAAGACAACAGCAGTTATTCCACCATCCTCAGGTTAAATGACCCAAGAAAAAAAGGTGATTACTATCGAATGGCATGACCCCACTTTTGTGCACATACATGTTCCCCATCTTGGATTCAGTCTGTTGGGGTTCTCTGCACTCTTCCAGACTGCTGTTGCAATAAGAGTGAGGTGTGTTTCCTTCTCTAGAGAGGTCTGGGCTGATGAGATTCTGACAACTCTGGTCTGGGTCTTCTGGACGTGCTGTCTCTGAACACATTTTCCTCACCGTTGAAGTAGTAAGACAGCGAGCGCTTAGGTGTGGTTTTGACACAGGGGAAGGACCGTGGTGTCTCCTCAGCCTACCGTCTCTTGTGTCCACCACTTGGAATACATGTAACCTGGATAAAAGGCAGCCTCCCTGCGCCCCGGCCAGGGCATCATAGGACTTGGAGCAAAAGTCTCAGTGTAATGAAAGCTTGTGCTGTCTGGCCTCATCCTTTATGCATATGTTTTCTTGTGGTCATGACTCAGGAATCTGGGATCATGGATCTTTGCCAAATATCATCCTCCCATCTGGCAATACCAATATATAGTGAGAGAAAATCTCCAGAAAGCAATGCACAGAATGTTACTTGTGTGGATTTCTCTGAACGGCAGGTGATTTTAGTTTTTACATTGAAATGAAGTATTTTATAAATATTTCTATTCCTTGAGTAGTTTCAATTTTCCCTTTCACTGATCTGTATTTTCTAATTTTAGTATCATAACTTTACAAAATAATTTGTATTAAAAAAATTTTTTTTTAACTGTCACTCCAGCCATAAAGTGATGTACTAGCAAGTATAGGACCGGTCATGCCTTGAAAAATAAAAATATATTCCTGGTCCAAAAATGTCAAACTCTGGTGAAACTCTGAAATTTTAATTCCACTTTTATTGTTTCATTTTGTACATTATTATCGTATAGGTTAGGGTAGGTCCATTTAAAAAATCCCATCTTAACTTTTCAAATCTAATTTTTGTTTGTTGGTTTATCTTGGAATCTTTTTTCCATATAAGACCTAGTAATAGCCTACAGAATTGAGTGTTCCAGTAAACATACTTTCGGAAAAATTGATCTGGTCCATTCTTCCTTTCCCGTTTTTCAGCTGATGAAGCTAAGTCCCAGGGAGATGTAGGGGGTCATTCAGAGATTCTCACAGCCATTAAGAAATCAAGTTGGAACTTGAGATCTTCTTTTATAAGGCCAGAGTTTCATGGTGCGGGTTTTGCACACTCAGCTCCAGGGCACATCGGGCACATTGCCACCTCTGTGAATGACACCGCCTGGATTTGTGCAAGGCACAGCTGCTTGGCTGGACAGCACTCACTTCGCATCATTACCACTCAGTGGGAAGCCCTTTTACAATTTAGCTGAGGCCATGATAAGAATCTGGATTGAACAGACAAGTGAAGTATTTTCTGTTCTTTGTTGAAGGCAGTGAAATAATCTCATAGCTAATGGATTAAACTAACGTAACTTTCAGAAGGTGCTGAGAAAGGAGAACCAGCAGTGTACCCTCCCACTAACTGTGGACTTTTCCGGGTAGGATTCTGGACGACTGACTGAGGTGTAGTTTAGAGAATCAGAATATTTCTCTCTCCCTCACTTCCTTCCTCCTTAAAAAAGGCACCAAGTACCAGAGATGTGTGCAAAGAATTGTCCTTGGGCTTCCCTGGTGGCGCAGTGGTTGAGAGTCCGCCTGCCGATGCAGGGGACACGGGTTCGTGCCCCGGTCCGGGAAGATCCCACATGCCGCGGAGCGGCTGGGCCCGTGAGCCATGGCCGCTGAGCCTGCGCGTCCGGAGCCTGTGCTCCGCAACGGGAGAGTCCACAACAGTGAGAGGCCCGCGTACCGCAAAAAAAAAAAAAAAAAAAAAAAGAATTGTCTTCTGAGACAGGCCTCATGGGACCTATTGTCACAGCCATTGCTCTTGGGCAGGGACATTCAACCTGCTAAGGAACCCCACTTTCAAGACCGATTTTACTGCATTTACTTTTGTCTTCCCTGCTATACTAACTTGGCCACACCCCCAAACGGCAATCAGAACGTCAAGTATAATATCATATTTTCTTTACTTCTTTCATTTCACCCTTCCCTATGGCAAAATGGCTGCAGCACCCCTGGCATGGGTCCCCTTCTTCGTCCCACCATGTCAGCCGAGGCATGGGGAGGTCTCTCTTTGCTTCTCTGAACTGGGAAGCCAGCCTTGATTTCTCTTCCCCGCCATGTCTGAGCCTTGAGCAGGTCCTGCAGCATCCAACTCTGCCGTTCCCTCAGATCCTTCCACCGCTCACAGCCCAGGCCAGCGCCGGCCGCTGCCGCCCCGACCTCAGCTACTGTCGCCTCCGGCTCCTAGCTGGTCTCCCTGCTCCCAGCCGGCGCGCCTCTGACTCTCCGTTCTTTCCACCTAGCTGCCGACTTCCCTCCTCCCTTTCCATCTTTTAGCCTTCAGTACTTAAGCCAATACTTCTCTCTACCCCCTTCCCCTTTGTTTTCAAAAATCCTACCATAATGTATAAGTATTTATCTGTGATTGTGTGTTTAATCCTGTAACTGCTTGAATCAGGAAGAGCATTTGCCTTGGTTGCCGCCCTAGCCCAGTGCTCAGCACCATTCCCTGCTCTGGTTTCACTTACTCACTCTAGGACCGTGAGCGACTTATTTAGCCTCTCTTTTTAAGGATAAAATGGGGTTACTGAGCCCTACTTTTCAGGTTATTTTGAGAGTTAAGCAAGATCATTTGCAAAGCGTCTAGCATAATGTTTGGCCCATTATTGGTATTTAATGCCAGTTCCCTTGGCTTTCTCCCTGGCAGGGGCAGGATGTGTTAGTCCAGACCCTTGGTTGTAGGTGACAGAAACCGAATTTGAGCTGAAACACAAAAGGGAAGTGATTAGCTGGTGTTTCTAAACCACTGCAGAAATAGGGCAAAAGCTGAAACCAGGGACTCAAATGCCCTCAGCTGCCCACCTCTCTCTCTCTCTCATTCTCTCCCTCTGTGTGTGTGTGTGTGTGTGTGTGTGTGTGTGTGTGTGTGTGTGTGTATCTTATCTCTGCTTCTCCCTGTCTATCACTTTTATTCTCTCAACTGCCAGCCTTTTGGAAGCAGGAAACTTGTCTCTGCAGCACAAGACCCACCCCCCCCATCACAGCTCTACTGCCAGAGAGAAAAGGTACTTCTTTCTCTGAGTTCCAGTTAGAGAAATGCCAGGGAAGGACTCTGATTGTCCTGACTTGAGTCATGTGCATGTTCCCTGGACTATCGCCAGCGTTTAGAGAGATGGAGACATACACTCTTATTCAGACTACGACAGGCTAGGGGACAATACCCCCCAAAGGAGGGGGATATGTTGCCAAGGAGGAGCGGAAGAGTTCCAGGCAGACAGAACAATGGATGTCCACCACGGGAAACACTATAGAATACAAAGCAGTGTATGTCACGACATAGTGACCATTACAACTGCCTCTCTAAGCTATTTATGTGTCTTTCTCCCTGGTTAAATTCTGGCATCCTGGAAACAGAGAGGATACCTTAATTATGATTGTTTCCCCTGCACCTAGAACAGTCAGGTGTACACGAGGCAATGAAGAAGTGTTTGTTGCCTGGACAAATGAATGAGCAGTGTAAGCACCAAAGCTTTCTTTCATCTCTGGCCATGTTTCTCAGCTGCAAACTGCTTCTGTGATCCTAGTCTGGGGAAACAGTTACATAATGGCCCTCAAAGCGTCTTCAGGAAATCTGGTTCCTCTCTTATTAGCTATTTACATCTTAGAATGGTCTTGCTGAGACTTGCCCACTCTCCTTTGCCCTGCTTGGCTTCTTCCGTGAGTTTCCATGTTCCTATTTATAAATCTCACTTGAGCCCAGTTCCTTGGGCCCAATTTCTCCTCCCTCCCTCCCTTCCTCCTAGGGGCGGAATGCTTTGGTTAACCTGAAATGGTTTTCAGAGGAGGTACAGCTGTTCACACCACTGTGTGTGGCTCCATCCGGCTCCCTGTCAAGAGGCAGCAGCCTTTCTTGATTTGCCCGTTTAGCCCCTGCCTCAAGGACAGAAGAGTCACTGAGCAGCTTCCCCATTTCATGCGTGGGAAAGTCAAGAGGCTGTGAGAGGAAGTGAATGGGCCAGAGTCCCAGAGTTCCAGATGAACTCATTTCTGGGCTTTGCACGTCCTAAGCCCTAGCCACGGCGAAGCCTGGGACACCTGTCCTCAACCCCTAGAGATGTAGCCAGCCACCACGGGCTGAGCACCCAGGCCCTGTGTGGGGTGCTGGGACACTGTGATGATTCAGACTAATTCCTGCCCTTGCAAGACACACGTCCACAGCAGGCAGCAGAGAAGAAAACCCATTACTACAATGGAGTGTGACGTACCAAGGTCTCAGGCCATGAGTTGCACAACATGGAAGAGATTAGAATGCTGTAAATGGCTTTTGCACTTGGAAAGACCTTGCTTTGACTCGAGGAAATCCTCCAGGGCTCATTTACCAAGTACCAGCTCATAGAAACAACTAAAGAAAAATCCTTTAAAGTTATTTATTTACAGTCATAGCAATTTTAAATCTGGAGGAATCTTGGTGGTAATCTTGTCCCAAACCCTGAGTTCACAAGGGAACAAACCAGATCTACAAGTATACAATGAAATCATTGCCATGGTGTGAAAATTGCTCCCAAGGAGGTCATCTTAATAATGGATATCATTTTCCATATTTTCTCACCAAAAGGAGAGAAATCAAACATTTATGCATGAGGCCCTGAGCTACACATACCATTGTCACATTTAATTCTCCCAGTAATAACATGGGTGCCTTTATTCTATTAACAAAGGAGGAAAGCAAAGCACAGAGATGTTAAGTGACATGCCCAAAGTCACACAGCTGGTAAATGGGTTAGGGATTTGAACTCAGGCTTATCTATTGATATTTCCAAAGCCTCTCTTCCTGTGCAAATAGAAAAGTATAGAATTAATGTTAAAAACCTGGGTCCTCTTCTTAAATCCACCACTAACAAGTTATGTGAACTGGGGAAGGTCCTTCCATTTCATCAGGACTTAGTCTCCTGTTCCATAAATGAAGAGAACTGAGCTGGGTCAGCGATGGCAGTATATGATCCACAAATGGCCACCCTCCCATCCTCTGCCCAGGACAAACATGACTATAGATCAGGGCAGCATTTCCCCCTGGGCTCAAATTGGGCTTCTAATGCAGAGTGTCATGCAGCCACCCTCAGTCAGTTGCAACTGGCACGAGATAAAATTTATTTGCCACCCTTTGGCCTGATGAGCTCTCAGATCTCTTCCAACTCTGTGCAAACTCTGGTCCTGGATTTTGTCATTTCTCTGCAGCACTGGAAGAAAAATGGGAAGAGCTTATTGTTATTCTGCAGAACAGACTCCTGCCAGATGCAGAGCCCTACTGCTCTCCTGTGCCCAGGACTCCAGGGGGGTCCGCCACAAATGTGAGGGGGGCATAACTCTGCTCCACATGATGGAAACCTTTCCTCGTGCCTGGCATTTACTGGAGTGTCACAAAGCTCTCTCATGAGAGGAATCTGTATCGCTGAAATGGCTTAATATCAACAATAAGGCAGCCAAAGAGGTATACGGAAAACTACCACGATCCTCACGTGCTGATGGACACACAGGCCAGAGTGATGGGGTGGGGGGGGCGTCGTGGGGGACACTGAGTCAGAGTTACCTGTGTGGAAGAGACCCAAGAGCGCCAAGCTACGTCGGGCGGTGGAGCCTGGGACAGGAGGGGACAGAGGAATGGAAAATCAGAACAACGTTGACAGCTGACATTGAGCTGACAAGTGCCATCAAATGCCATTCACGGGGGGGGGGGAGGGGGGAGGCGGGGGGGAGGGGAGGGGAGGGGAGGCGGGGGGGGGGCGGGGGAGGCGGGGGGGCGGGGAGGCGGGGGTGGTAAGCAGATCCAAGGGAACTGAGAACCTGGCAAAATCACCAGGCTGCTTCCGTCCAAACTTCAGCAGTGTCCTTTCATGCAGCAGGCACAGGTCACCCCGTCCTGCCAACAGCCACTGTGGGAAAAGATGTGGTCCATGCTTCAAGGGGTCTATTTGAGTCCAGTGTCCAGTTACCCCAGATTGTCAGTGATTGCCCGTGGCCCTGGCTCTGCTCTAGGAAGTGAGTCAGCCCAACTCAGAAGAAAGCCCTGCCTGGCCCCGGGAGGGTGACATGCTCTGGTGAAGCAGGCAGGCAGACAGAGACAGCCCTGAAGCTGAGTGAACGAGAAGCCTACTTCCTGAGGGGCCCCAGGCCCCCGGCCCTGCTTCACTGCAGAAGGGGCTTTGTTTCAGAGGCTGTCTCATACCCCACTCTCAAGGCAGCCTGCTCAGAAGTGATACTTAGTAGCAGAGCCAAGGATGATTCATTAGGTGCCGCAGAGAAGACAAACAAACAAAAACAGTCTCTCCAAGAAAGAGAAATTCATCGGAAGCATCCAGGTCTGTCCACCCCATTTCTTTAACTCAGTGATTCTCCAACTGTGGTCCTCAAACCGGAGCATCAATATCTTTCGGCCATCACACCACTTCAATAAGGTGCATTTACTATCCTTTCAAAATGGTAAGAGTCAACATAGCTTAGTGAGAAGAGCAAAAGCTCTGGAACTTGTTAGAAATGCAAATTCTCTGGCCCCAGCCCAGATCTCCTGAATGGGAAACGCTGGAGCGGGGGCCCAGCCACGTGGCCTAACCAGGCTTTCAGGTGGTTCTGACGGCTGCTGAAGTTTGGGAACCATGTCTGCATCTCTCGGGAGCAGAGGGAATTCCTCCTCCCCTCCCCTCCGCCCAATTCTACTTTGTTATGGAGACCTCCCATCTGGTCCAAAGCCCCTGCTGCAGGAGCAAAAGGGTCTGACTTTAGGACTTTGTCATCCCCAGTATTGTGAGAACAGGCCATTGCAGCCTGGGGCACAGTCCTGGGCTTAAAGTGATAAATAAAACTGGTACTTGGGAGGGGGGATGGCAAGGACTGAAGGGAAAGGAAAAATAAGCCCCTCTTCCTCTCCTTAACGTTCTCCTTCTGGAATCCCACAATTACATTAAAGTGGTGAGCACTTTACATGTATCATCTCTCAGCACATGTTGAGGGAATACAGCTTTATCTGACAAAAGGAGATGCTGAGTGAGATTACACATCTTGTTGGAGGGTATTCAGCTCTTTATAAGTGTCAGAGTTGGGACCTGGCTCCATGTCTATCTGACTCTAAGTCTTGGTCGTAAACTGACTTAACCCGATAACCACTGTCCCTCACTACTTGCCAACATGGCGGATCACCATGGTCTTCATCATGGTCGATGACTAAGACCAGGAACTCGAACTTTGTGGCACGTAGTAGGTGCTTACTGGATGGTAGCGCTCTCCCGAGGCTTCTCATACACTCATCCTCTGCTGCCTGGTCCTCGAGAGGGTGCCCCTGTATTACATTGACTCTCTTTGTTATTGTAGAAACTCACTCCTATTTGTGCAGAGTCCAAGGGAAAACCAGAGGTTTTGCCCCAAACTGGCTGTGTTGCAAGTCCCATTATGACACCATCCCAGGGGGGTGCTCACGCTAACAGAGACAGTGGGACACAAAGGCATGTCCCTTCACCGGTTTCCCATTATCATTGTAGCATCTCTGGACTCTTACCTCCTTCCCCTGAGGGAAACCGAGGCCCTGCGATATTGCATGACCTCCGGTGGTTGCCAGGGCAACAGCAGAGCCAGAACCAGATTCCATGTTTCCTGATTCCCAGCTACCCCTCATACAGCACTGTCTCTCTGGGACAAGAGCCTGGGAATCCTGCCACTGCCTGGTGGAGGGCACAGCTAAAGGTCAGAACTGTCTCTCTGCCAGCGAGGAATGCTCACAGGCTGCCGAGTATTATTCCAGCTGCTTCGTAATGAAAAGCAGCTAATGGCTGCGACGAAAGCAGCTAATGGCTGCGACGGTTGGACATGCTGTCTCTAGAGCCAGACAGCCTTGGCTCCAATCTCAGCTCTCCTACTTATGAGTGCTGTATCTTTGGCCAAGTTATGTAGCTTCTTTGTGCCTCAATTTCCTCACCTGTAAAATGGGGGTAATATCTTCACGAGGTTGTCATGAGCACCACATGTGTCATACTTGGCCCTTTACATATGTTCTCCCATTTGATGTTACAAAAACACTTTGAAGTCGGTATTATTATCCCCACTTGCCTGTAAAGAAACAGAGGCACAGAGCCAAGAAATGCACTGCCCAAGGTTCCACAGATGGTAGCGATTTTAATAACAACATCAGACATTTAGTAGACTCTTATGACGCGCCAGGCGCAACAAAACCAGGCAGCTACGGTTGTTCCTACTTTACAAACAGTGAACGCTGAGGCACAGAGAGATTGACTAACCTGCCAAGATCACAGAGTTAGTAATGGTAGAGCCACACTATCGACCGGGGCGGCACGGCTTCAGAATCTGTGTTACTGATGGCTGTTTCCTCCCCTGAATCCCCAGCCCTTGCTCTATCTACCACACCCTGCTACCTACGAATGAGCTGTGGAATCGATCATTTCATGAAAAAAATAGCTCTTCTTTACCTTTAACAACTTTTTTCACCCAAGGAAGAGTTACAAGAGAAGCCACGATGATCATCAAATAGAGGTAGTTCTAATTTCACAAGCGCTGATTGCCCACTGAGAGCCGTGGGTGTGCTGTTGGCATTTTGGGTGAGACAGCTCTTCGCTGTCTCGTGCTGAGTGAGTTCCCGGCACGCTGGAGGGTGATCAGCCTCCCTTCCCATGGACGCCAGGCCACTGTAATACCCCCAAATGCCCCGCACGACGCTCTCAGGTTCTCCGGGGGGTGGGGGATGATTCTGCCTCAGGTGAGAACCATTGAATAGAGGCTTCCCTACTCCTCTGTTTTCTTTTCATTAATTCAGTTACACCCATGGAATTAGGAGAAATCAGCATCAAACACAGGACAGCCAACAGCGTGAGACTGAGTGAAATAAAGCGCCAAGTGCTTTATCGGACTGGTCGCCAGGCATCGGAGCCCTGGGGTGAATGGACCCTACCCGGGTGTGTGGTCAGGAAGTGCTCCGTGGCAACACCCCCTTGTTGGAGGTAGGAGCAGGTGGGGGGCAAGCCAGAGAAGGAGATGAGACTTAAATGAGGCCGCCCACTCCCCTTCCCACCTTCTGTTGGCAGAGAGGAGACTAAGGCAAAAGGGCGTGGAGAGAAGCTGGGATCCAGGCTCTGAGACGCGGTGTCACCGCGGCCAAGTCATTTACCCTCCATCCCTCAGTTTCCCCAGTGGCCGCGTGGTGGTGGCTCCCATCCCCCCTTCCCCAAATTAGGAGGCTCGAGTGACATGAGGAATGTGAGGGCACCTGGAACAGTAAATATCACTGCAAGTTTCGTCTGTGTCCAGAGCAAGTCTCTGGGCTCTGAGTGCTGTTTCCTCTTGGATAACTGTCGTCATTCTTAGAAGAATGAACCGTTTGCCAGGTCCACGCTGAGTGATTCATTTGTCCCCCTGGGGACACCAGAAGAGCACTTCCTTCCCAGGACAATCACTGCCAAGTGCCAGAAACCTGGAGGGTGGTGTGCGTAGGTGGCCCAGAAGACAAGGGAAGGACCCCGTGACCCGGGCGCAAGGCAGCCCCTGAGCCTCTGCTGTCCCCTCCGTTAAGAAGGCCAGGACGTCGCTGTCAGCGTCATTTAAGGACCTTATGGTTCAGGATATAGGCTTTGGAGTTCTGCATTGTGTACTTTATTTTTGAGAAAGGAAATAGAACGTGACAAAGACTGAGCATTTTTTATGCGCACGGTACGGTGCTAAGTACTCGACACGTATTTATCTCATTTAATCCTTACAGCACCTCAGCAACATGTGGGTAATTATTCCTGCTTTACAAATGAGAAAACAGAGGATTAAAGACTTAAGTAACTTGCCTAAGGTAATATACGTATTTGGTGACTGTGAAAAAATAATGCCTCCCCCTCAAATGTCCCATGTCCTAATCCCCATAATCTATGAGTATGGATTACATAGGTTCCCTGGCAAAGGGGAATTAAGACTGTTTGAAGGAATTAAATATTCTTTAAAAAAAAAAAAGAAAGAAAAAAGATTCTAAGTAGCTGACTTTAAAATCAGGAGATTATTCTAGACAATCTGAGTGGGTGGGTCCAATGTAATCACAAGGGTCCTTAAAAGAACCTGAGGGACTTCTCTGGTGGCACACTGGTTGGGAGTCCGCCTGCCGATGCAGGGGACACGGGTTCGTGCCCCGGTCCGGGAAGATCCCACATGCCGCGGAGCGGCTGGGCCCGTAAGCCATGGCCGCTGAGCCTGTGCGTCCGGAGCCTGTGCTCTGCAGCGGGAGAGGCCACAGCAGTGAGAGGCCCACGTACCGCAAAAAAAAAAAAAAAAAAAAAAAAAAAAAAGAACCTGAGAAGTAGAGAGGGGGAATGGGAGGACCTGAAGGGGAAGTGAAAATAGGTTCCCTCTTACCTCCTTAATGTTCAGCCCCTAGAATGCCATAATTACAGCTAATAATAGCTACCATTTATCTAGACGTTGTTATGAGCCAGGCGCTAGGTAAGTATGTTATACGTATCATCCTTCAGCAAATTAGAGAGATGTGGCTTTATTTTACAAAAGAAGAAACTGAGGCACCATGGGGTTAGACACCTTGTGGATTCAAGTTCAGACTGTTAGAGCCAGCACCTGTGCAAGGCTGCTTACTCTGACTGTACAGCCATTGCCTCTGGTGTCTGAATGCAGCCATATGACCACTGCCTCACAGATCCTCAGTAAAATCAAGAAGGCCCTTCAACTGCAGTGCCTTCTATCACCAGCCCTGGTCGTCACAAATAGCACCTCAAGCATTTTTCAAAGATACTAGTTGTTTCTTCACCAACGTATTACCTGAGGCTTGGTGAAAGGAGCTTCTTTTGTGTTCTCTCAGACAATAGGTTTAGTTAGGTAGTTTTTATGTAATAATTGTACTCCAACATTTTTTTAAGTCTATGATTTTTAATTTCTTTCTCCAAGTTATACCAAGAGATTTCTGGCAACTGAACATCATTTTGTACGGGCCACGTTTGAGACAGAGTTCAGTCAATCAACCAACCAGCCAATTAGAATCCATTTGAGATGCTCCAGCTAGCACATTGAATCAGGGGCTGCTGCCCTTGCTTCTTTCTTTCTGCCTTGTGTCAGGACAAGTGCGCTCTAATGGTTACAGAATCGTTCTCAAATGGAATATAAGTAGCGGTTTCCCATAGTTAAGCAGAGGAACTGAGCTAAGAAATTAAATTCTTCTCTGACTTTCTAAGCTCAGTGTCTGAATCATCCACTGCCATCTGCCTTCAGAGCCTTCAGGAAACAAGGACCAGGAAAAGGGAAAACAACAGAATCCACGGACCCGGGTTGCAGTTCCAGCCCTGCCTCTAAGAGTCTCAGAATCATTACTATCTCTTTAAGTTTCAGGATCCTCTCTGGCACGGTGAGGAGGTGGGATGAGACGGTCCCTGTGGTCCCCTGCGGCCCCTGCATATGGGCCCCTGCATATGAGCCTCTGCCCTAATTCTCCTGCCCGGAGACCCCATCTGCTTTCCTTCTACCCACTGCTTATTTGGAATCTAATGATCCTTTCCCGGGCGTAGTATCTCAGCTCTTGAGCCATCACCCATCCCATCGCGTGGGTTTACAGTTGTCCATCTAGAATATTCAGGCACAGACACTCACATCAGAACCTCTTTTTCCCTGGAGAATCTAAGGTAACCCAGAATATGGTGACTTTTTATCAGAAAGAGAAAAGAAATTATAGTAGAGCAATACTCTCCCTAAGAATCTATATTAACATTTTCTATCGTTTGTTGAGCATCAATTATGTGCTAGACACTGTGTATATTTTATCTCATCTATTTCTCACTAAGACTCTGGAGATAAGTATTATCCTCCGTTTCAGGGATGGGCAAACTGAGACTTGGAGAGGTGAGGCTGATTTGTCCAAGGTGAAGACAGTGGTGGGTGGTATAGGCAGGATTCCTAACATAGTCTCTTTGGCCCCACATTTGATGTTCTTTACACTGCACTATAAATCATACAAACTGTTGGCTTCCTTCTCTGTTTTCAAAGCTCTTTGTTTACTCCAATTATTCAAGGTTAGACCACACCCACTCCTGTATTGTATCCATTTCTCTAAACCTGATTCACCCAATGGTCCATCAACTGAACAACTGACCTTTTGCAGGGCGCTTACTACAACTTTCTCATCTCTCTATTCCTTCCCCCTCCCCCAGACCTAGCTCCCAGGAGGTGTACAATATACACTGGTTAGCTAGCATACATCAGTATTCCAAAAATTGTCTCTGCAATGAATACCATGCTGATGAATTTTGATGACAGAAGCCTTTTTTAAATATCATCTTAAGATAGAAAGATCAGCATTTGTCTTACTGTCCATTATAAGCATCATCAGCTAAGCCTTTTTTTTTCCTGCCCCAATTTTTTTTTTTTTTTTTTTTTTTTTTTTTTTGCGGTACGCGGGCCTCTCGCTGTTGTGGCCTCTCCCGTTGCGGAGCACAGGCTCCAGACGCGCAGGCTCAGCGGCCATGGCTCATGGGCCTAGCCGCTCTGCAGCATGTGGGATCTTCCTGGACCGGGGCACGAACCCGTGTCCCCTGCATCGGCAGGTGGACTCTCAACCACTGCGCCACCAGGGAAGCCCTTCCTGCCCCAATTTTAAAAGTTAATTCTGATCTGTTGGGCTCGCCGACATATTTGAAGCTATCACCATTGCTAGAGCTGTGATCATATTCCTCTCTGGGCACAGACTCAAGCACAGGAAGGTGAAATGTGATTGGTACCCAGATTTGCCTGTGATCCACCTGCTTGTTAGTGTCCAGATCCATCGTGATGAGTGCAGTCACCACTAACGTGTACCTGGGGTTCATTGAGTAGGCTCTGGAGTCATGCTGATTCATATCTTGATTCCACCAGTTTCCTAAGGAGTTCTGAAATACTGGCCAAAACAAAGGACCAAACAGCAAAGCGAATCCTTGACTGTCATACCCTTCCTTGTCCAGAGGCCTGTCACTTTGTCTTCTGGACACCTTCACCTGATTAATATTAGAATAAAACTATGGAGCTCAAACAAGGCATCATATTGATTCATTGTCAGCCAAGAGGGCAGTCTCTGGGGTGAGCAGCAGTGCTTTATATTGCATGTTTTTCTGCCAAGATGGGCCAATATTTTCTTCCTCTGACGTAAGGGCAGAGTTGGATCAGAAAAATGCCTGTCAACTCAGATGCCAACACCTACACTCCTGCTCGTACATAATCAAATCTGCATTGTTTCCCTGGTGGAAATTTTTGTAATTGGGATATTTTCTGTTTGGACCATTCAGTAAATCCCAGATTCAGAGCCAAAGAGAACTCCAACATTCCTTCAGTGAAGCATTGTAATATCACATACAGTAGAACTTCCAAACCATGACCCATTCCTGTCAGCCCAGCTTCCGAAACTTAACCTGGGCCCTTCCTCCTGTCCCCATTTCCAGCACTCCCATGTTGGTCCAGGCCACCATCATCTCTCACCTGGACTATTGCAATCACCTACTAAGTGGTGTTTCAGTGCTGTCTCCTGACATACCAGCCAGAAGGATCTCTGAGAGAAATAAACTAGATTATACCACTCCTTTGCTCACACCTTCTCTATCGGATTCCCACTGCATTTAAAATAAACTCTTATCTTGCCGAGTGCTACAAAGCTCTAGGGATCTGACCCCTGCCTCCCTCTCTGACCTCGGCTCTTTCCCCACTCCTGCTCTGTCACTGTGCCCCACTCGCAGACCTCTGGCTGTCCCTGGAATGTGGCAAATGTGTTCCCACCCAAGAGGCTTTGCCCTTGCCCTTCCCTCTGCCTGGAACACACTTGTCCCTGTTCTTACAATAGCTGGCTGCCCCTCATCCTTTGGGCCTCATCCTCTCTGTGACTTTCCTGGACCATCTCCATCACACTCCATCATATCATCCTGGTTTATTTCCTTCACAGTACTTATCACCTCCTGAAATGATTGTGTTTATTATTTGTTTCCTTTAAAAAGATCTCTTTCCGCTAGAATGTGAGGTCTTTGTCCTCTTGGGTGATGAAACTTTCTTCAGAATCTAACACAGGATCTCAGTGAATGAATGAACGGTGTACCATGTATAATAAAAACACAGTGTATAATAAGAAGCTATTAAAGCTATTTGTGGTGTGGAAAGGTTTCATGGAGGAGACGATCTTTGGTCTGATTCTTGAAGCATGACTGGTTTCAGGCTAGGTGCACAGGGAGAGGACGTGGACTTGGCCGCAGATGTATAACTAAATACCACCATATGACTTATGAACCAGGCCCGTGCAAAGTACTATGAGATCACAGACTAGAAAATGACTAAAGCAGAGCAGAGGGCTGGGGGAAGGAAATGAGGTCTGACTTGAGCTTTAAAGACTGAAAACAAGAGTTGACAGGCAAAGGAAAGGAAGAGGAATTCCAGGCAGAGTAAGCATCCTGGACAAGGCATAGAGTGTGAAAGATGATGATGAAGAGGCTAGAGAGGGGAGGTGGGGCTAGATTGTTAAGGGCCTGGCTTGCTGCTAAGGATTTTGGATTTTTTTTCCTGAGAAAAATAGAATAGAATGCTATTTTCACTCTACTATGGTGAAATTAAACAAATAAATACTTTGAACAACAAACAATGTGGGACTTCCCTGGTGGCACAGTGGTTAAGAATCCTCCTGCCAATGCAGGGGACACGGGTTCGAGCCCTGGTCCGGGAAGATCCCACATGCCGCGGAGCAACTAAGCCCATGTGCCACAACTACTGAGCCTGCACTCTAGACCCTGCGAGCTACAACTACTGAAGCCCGCGAGTCACATCTACTGAAGCCCATGTGCCTAGAGCCCATGCTCAGCAACAAGAGAAGCCACTGCAATGAGAAGCCCATGCAACGAAGAGTAGCCCCCGCTCGCAGCAACTAGAGAAAGCCTGCACCCAGCAATTAAAACCCA
This sequence comes from Globicephala melas, assembly GCF_963455315.2. NCBI lineage: Eukaryota > Metazoa > Chordata > Mammalia > Artiodactyla > Delphinidae > Globicephala > Globicephala melas. The sequence continues at coordinate 64,812,574 of NC_083330.1, forward strand.
ACACAGCCAAATAAATAAATAAATAAATTTATATTAAAAATACGTATATATAATTAATTATATATATAAAAAAACAAACAAACAATGTGACAGATACAACACAGGTGAGTCAGGAAGACTTGAATAGATCTGATTTAAGTAGATGCATTCATATAATTATACATGTACATCCAAAACACATTTTTTGGTTATTTTTAGTTGGTCAGAGGGCTTTATGCGTGACTAAATTTGCATGCTCAGATGGGCTTCTCCAACTGTGCTGAAGGAACAGATATTTTAATTTCCAATTTATTGTAATCAATACTTTGGAAAATACAACAAAATTGTCATGAATGTCAAATTGCTATAAATGTTTCCAAGCACTTACTCTCAGTTTCTATACTTATTTCCTCTTAGTCTGGTAAAAAACGTTTGGTGGACCAGCCTTGACCCATGGACCACATTCTGAAGTACACTGCACTAGAGAGCTGAGTGGCAGGGAGGTCGTGGATACCACCTAGAAAGGTCCAGGCAGAAGATGGTCCTGGGACATCATTTGGTCCAGACCCCTGCCATTGGGCTGATGGACAGCCAAATCATCTATTACTCAGTATCCTCTGTTATATTTCTGTGTTCCCTACCAACATCTAGTTCTCCATGTCCCTGTGGGGTTATCAAAAGACTCAATAAATATTGTTTGACAGAAGGATGAGCCACTTCCCAGGGAAAATGGGTGCTACTCTGCAGAAATGCCTGTTATTTTTCCATGGCCACTGCCAGTTGGCCCTTCAGTAGGTTGGAGAATGTTACTTTGGGGATATTTTGGCTTAAAATTCAGCACATACCTGGTGATTTATCAAAAATAACCAAAAAAAGTGTTTTAAATTTACATATCTAATTGCACAACAGTATATGTTTCTTTTGGATATTTTCAAGTGCCCCTGACACATCTCTATTGTACATGCAAGGGTAACATTGTAGTTTAATTATAGTGTTTATTTTGCATGGTATGGGGCAATACACAGACTGTGGATTCGTATTGGAATTCCAGTTCTGTCATTTTACTGGTTATATTTGGCAAAGCCACTGACATAAATTCTATGAGCTTCAGTTTCTTCATCTGACAAAATGTGAGAAATAATGCTTTTGAGTTGTTTCAAAAATTAAATTAAAAACATGTGTGAAACACCTGGCATACCGAGGTGCTCAGCAAATGTTTAGTTTACTAAGCATTAGTTCCATTAGTTTAGTTCCTTGTAAGTACTGTGAGCTGTGGGCTATAGGAAAAGATCAAGTTTCTCTCAATTGTCTTTAGTTATAATAAAGAATTATGGTTGGAGTCCTCAGCCTGTTTCTGCTACTCTAACGCAACAACTCCTTCATCCCAAATAATTACATGCAAATGCCTAGATTCCAGCGCAGCCCAGCCCTCTCTGCTCCCAATACCACTGGCATGATGTTAGCAAAGCTCTGGAACGTCACAAAGCTCATCGTGCCCAGGCGGTCCCGAAGCACTTTGAATCGAGCTTGGTGTAGGAGAGAGCTCTGCTTGACTTTCCCCCTTCCAGTGAGCTGGCATTAATTAGCTCCTTGAGTTGAGTTCATAGACCAGAGCCAGGCATGTAAGATCAAGGGGAAACTGGACCTCAGAAAAGGAAGTGAAAATTGCCTCCAAGTGCCTTCAGGTGACATGAATGGCAATGACGTGACAAGCAGGCTCCTCACGGGGGCTTCACCAGGATCTAGGCAGACTCTCTTTGGCCTCGTCTAAGAGGACAGAGGACTCTCCACACTGACGTCAGTCAGTAACAGTCACTCTGTGTGAAATATATGCTTCCTGGCTGCCTCGCCAATCAAGGCAGAAGGTATGGGGAGTGAGAGCCACCATGAAGACAGTCTGGCTCTAAACAGTGACCAAGAGGATTTCTGAACCCCAGGACTCCCTCCCACCTCCACACAGACCACAGACCTGCCAAGCCCTGCCCTTCCCCGGGCAGGGCTTGAGGGTGGCTCATGTGGAGTTGCTGAAGTGCCCCTGGGAACCCTGGCCCTCTCTCTGCTCAGCCGCTGGTCCTCCTCTGCTCTGTTCTCTTCTCCCTGACTCTCCCACCCGATGGAATGGGCTGTGCCTGGAGTAATTTGGGAGGTCACTGATGATACCCAACAGAAAGGATCAGACAGACCTTGGGTCTAATCTCAGCTCCTCCACTTACTAGCCCTGTAACCCAGTTCTTCAAGTCTCATCTTCCTCCTCTGAAAATTCTGGATGTCATCGACACCAGTCTAATGAAGTCATCACGCAGTTAATTGAGATGATGCCTTAAAGTGCTTAGTGCGGTGTTTGGCAAAGAGTGGCTATTCGTTAAATACTAGCTCTTATTCTTGTTGTTTTTATTTATTAACAAGCAGCTGGTGTGCCTGTTCCCACACCATCAAAGGTGTATTCGTTTCCTAGGACCACTGTAACAAATTACCATAAACTGGATGGCTTAATACTATAGACATTTATTCTATCACAGTTCTGGAGTCCAGAAATCTGAAACCAAGATGTCCGAAATCTGAAACCAAGATGTCAGCAGGGCCTCGCCCCCTCTGAAGACTCCAGGGAAGGATCTCTTCCTTTTCTCTTCCACCTTCTGGTGGCTATCGGCATTCCTCAGCATTCCTTGACTTAATGCCACATCACTCCAACCTCTGCCCTCACATTGCCTTCTCTGTGTGTCTCTGTCCTCTCCTCTTCCATCTTATCTCCCTTTGCCTCTTTCTTGTAAAGACACTTGAAGAGGCATTTAAGACCCACCCGGATAATCTCAGATAATTTCCTCAACTCAAGATCCTTAACTTAATAACATCTATTGTCATATAATGTAATACTCACTCTTTTGCCATATGAGGTAATATTCACAGGTTCTGGGGGTCAGGACATGGTCATACCTTTTTGGAGGCCACCATTTAACTCACTACAAAAGCCATTTCCTGGCAAAATGGATTTGGGAAGGACAGCATTTGCTTGATTCTTATTTTAATAGTCTTAAATCCTGACACTATTTGATTATCAGCTTTAAAACCCTCTTTGCTGTCTTTCCAGGAACCCACTCATGGTCCATCCTGCCAGACCCTAACAGGCAGAGACTTCATGGTCACTTTATCCCTGGAACCATGATATATACACAGCCTGGTGGTGAGTATATGGGATGGAATAGGCTATAGTGACTAGAGATATGTAGTTGGGACAAAGGAACTCTTAAGAGAGAAAGAACATCAAATTTTGGTGCACGTTATACACAAACAGTGGGGATGCTGTAGCCACAAGCTGTGGGTCATCTGGTCTTACCTTATGTATCTGGACATGAACTAAATGATGATTAACTTCACTTTTGACATTAAGTGGCTTTGATGCCCTCAAAACCGTTGAATAATTACTCTCAATCCCTGATCACTGAGGAAGGAGAGACACTGTGTCGCACAGTTCAAGACGGCACCATGCATATTGTATTCTATGGATTTGTGGAATATGAGGTCATCAGTATCTTGGATTTGTGTGTGCAGTGGCAGCTCTGTGAGCAGGGTACAAGGGTTAGGAGAAATGGCCCTGCCTGTGAGATCAGGGTCTCAAGCAGACTTTCCAAACCATGAGTTGGTGAGAGTGGAGGTAGAGAGCCTCACCTAAACTGACCCCAGATCATTCCCCTGATGTTCTCTGCAAATATCCTTATCTCTCACGGGACTCAATGTTCTCATCGTCAAATGAGAGGGTGTAGGAGGCTAAATAAAGCCTCCAAAGATGTGTAACTATTGGGAGGCTGTCCAGGGTCACATTACCAGATATCAGAGTTTCAAAATTCGAATGTTCACTTGAAAGTGTGAATTTTATCACTGCAACAAATTTTGCCAGTAAGTTGCCTTGAAGTGACAGATTTACTTCATTCATTCTTGAGAAACTATTTGCCAGATACCCAGGTCTAAATAACCATAGATTGAGGGTCACTTTTTTTTTTTAAAGCAAAAATGGAGTTCCTTGAAAAAAACTGGCTAGTTCAGCTCATAACTCAACAACAGCACAATTGCTTTCTCCTAGACAACCACTGTGCTCTAGTATACAGCAGAAGTGGTTAATGTGCACTGTGCTTTCCACCTTATTGAACAGAATATTGAAAAGAGATGTATTCAGAGGTCAAGACTTAATAAAATTAATGCTTTTCACTGCTTCTCAAGGACATTCTTATGTAAAAGAGGTATTATTTTTATGATGAGTACACGACGGTAAAGAATACACCGACTACCAGAGCAGTTGGGTCCACTGCCTGGATTTGCACAAAGGTGCCAGCAGTTTTATCTACATTGCTTTTGCCTCTTTGGTGAAAGTGTCAACGTCACAAAAATAAATAAATAAAAATGGCAGAGGGCAAGTAACATCTTAGCGTTACTGTGAAAATAGGTTTGATATCACACACTTCCTGAAAGGGTTTCAGACCCCCCCATGGGTCCATGGACCACACTTTGGGAACCTCTGTTCTCACATACCTTTTAGTTCTAAGAATCCATGGCCCTTCCCTAACACTAGATTTCCTAGATGACTTTATCTAAACCTATCATTATAACTGGTGCCACAGAAGAGATAAGAGTAGCCCCAATATTCCTGTTACCACTCATTCCACTTAGATTCTGAATCAAGGGATGTAAGGTATGGCTGGGAGTGGGCAGGAGGGTGTTATTCAAATGTGAGCAGCCAGCTGAGTGTATCTGACAGCATCCTGCATTAACACTGGGTGATACAGAGGCAGTGATCGTTTCAGGGTTCCCATAGAGCAGCGGTCCCCAACCTTTTTGGCACCAGGGACCGGTTTTGTGGAAGACAATTTTTCCACGGACGGGGGCGGGGTCGGGGGAAGGTTCAGGCGGTGATGCTAGCAATGGGGCGCAACGGGGAGCGGTGGGGAGCGACGGGGCGCGGCAGATGCAGCTTCGCTCGCTCACCTGCCGCTCACCTCCTGCTGTGCGGCCGGGTTCCTAACAGGCCGTGGACCGCTACCGATCCGCGGCCCAGGGCGTTGGGGACCCCTACCGTAGACTGTCTCAGGCCCTTTCAAATCCTTTCTGGGCAGAGTTTTCAGGAACATCATCCTTTCTGCAGGGCTGTTTATCTCTTTCTCCAATTAATTCCTCCTGACATCTAACGCTGGCCACATAAGCCGTGATTTCTGGTCTAGGTCAGCCACTCTATTACTATTTATAATCCTGCAGGAAGTCATTACTCTTTTCATCTGAAGAAGACTGATTTAAAAAAAAAGACAACAACTAATTATGGCAGTTCACAGAAACAGAATTTCAAAGGGTGGTGTGGGGACAGAGTGACCTTGTAAGTCATTTTCTCTTGTACTTAGCTCTCTAACCACACAGAAGCCTTTATCACTGTCTTTCTGATTAGTAGCTTTTAAGAATTAGCTAAGATTCAGGGAATTGGGGAAGCAGGACGGGGATGAGATTTGCATCAAGGCACAAGGTTTTCAGAGTAGTAATAAATCTAAAGGTGTCCTGCAGAGCACCGGCTGTTACTTAGAAGTCTGTAAAGAGTCTCTGAAACTAATGTCAGTGTAGAGACTATTCGGGGTTTGGTATCAGGTTGAAACCGATAAGATTTCACCACAGTAAAAATACGTAAATACAATCAATGTCAGCCCTCCTCCTCCGGAGCCATCAGGGGACATTCTCTGTGACCTTGAGGATTTAATCAAATGGGTACAAAGGAGGTTAAAAAGTTCTCCCAATTCCCTGGCGGTCCAGTGGTTAGGACTCTGTGCTTCCATTGCAGGGGGCACGGGTTCGATCTCTGGTCAGGGCACTAAGATCCTGCAAGCTCTGCGGCGCAGCCAAAAATTTTTTAAATTTAAAAATTTTTTAAATAAAAAATCTTTTAAAAATTTCTACCAAAGAGAGCCATGTAGCTGTCACTGTGCTAGCTGAGAATTTCTATATCCCCATGCTTCCCGTCAATTAGCCTCTTATCTTATTTAACAAATATCATTGTTTCAGCATCTACCCTGTGCCTATCTCTGAGTTGGGAACTGGAAAGAATATAAAAATTACTAATATAAAATCATTTATCTCAAGAAGTTTCCCATTTTTGAGGGAGATAACAGTTATGCACAAACAATTATAAAGACAATATATGCAGTGATTAAAAGCATGGATCTTCCGCTTCTTAACTGTGTGACAGTAGGCAAGCTTTTCAAACTTTCCAAACTTCAGCTTTCTCATCTGTAAAGGGAGGATAAGCCTAGTACATCCCTCACAGGGTTGTTTTGGACATTGAATGAAACAACATATGTAGAGAGCCTTGTACAGAACCTGTACTTAGCATTCAAGACATCTGAGTCAATTATAATAACTAGCATTTTTGAGTGCCTACATGACAACTTTCCCTCTTAAGGATAACCAGGGGAGCATTATTCCCAATTTATAATTGTGGAACCTGAGTCTCAGAAAAGTACAATAACTCACTGAACCATGATGCCCCTCAGATGAGAATTATTGCAAAAGAGCAAAGAAAAGGACAGGAATAAAAAGATATGGGGCCCATTATATCACCTCCAAGATGGGCCCCCAGTGAACCATAGTACTGGTGCCCACATGTAGTCTTCTCACAGGGTGAATGGGGCTGGCCCTGGAATGGCAGAAATGATGATGCATGACATCAGAGGCAGGCAAAAGATGCCCAGCAGCTTTCACCTGGGTTCTTTGGGATGCTTGCTCTTTAGATGCTCCACCTTGGAGCTGAGCCGCCATGCTGTGAGAAGCCCAAGCCACTGCCCAGTGGAGATCCCAGCCAACAGCCAGCACCAGATAGCCTTGTGTGTTGCACCATCTTGGACTTCTATCCAGGCCAAGCCTCAAGATGACTACAGCCCAGCTCACAGTTTACTGCAACTACTTTTGAGAAAGCTAAACGACAACTGCGTAGCTGAGATCTCATTTCACTTAGGATGTAGAAAGATGCAAAGAGAATCTTTCTCTCAACCTAACAGTAAGAAGTAACTAGATAACCTAAACAATCATAACTTTTCTGGATCCCATCAGAGAGATAAAGTCACAAGGTAACTAGGTTAACTTAATTCCAACAGGCAACAATTTCCTCTAGAAGAGCCGGAACACCTGACCTGTCACCTTTCACAGAGCATGGGAGGTAGAGGCAGCCTCCATAAAAGCAGGTACTAGGGAGGGGCCCACTCTTCATGAGTTTACTTTTTGTAAGCTCAAACTATTTTATAATCTTAAAGGGGCCTGGACTGAGAAGCAGATGACCTGTGACCAAGCTCTGTGACCTTGAGAAGTACCCTGCACTCTGGCCTCTGTCTCTTCCCTCTGGCTGGGGCTGCCAGCTGCCTGCTGCAGGGATCACAGCGACAACCATGAGTGCACCCTTCAGAGAGCCACACCTGAGTGGAGCAGGAAGACCACTGAGACAGGGAGGCCACGACACTCAAGGACAGGCAGTGACTGACTTTGACAAACCCCACAGCTGGGAGGCCAGTGGAGGTTCCGAGCACCTCTTGCCTCTCCCGCTTATCGATTAATGTGCACAGCTTTAAACACATGACAGCTCTCCCCCCATGCCTTGGTACAGATACACTCACTGTGCATGTACCCACTACACACACACACACACACACACACACACAGACACACACACACACACACACCATGGTGAGAAAGAGCCAGGCAAAGAGACCGAGAACCACTTTACCAGCAAAGTGATCACTGATGCCAAATGACTTAAGTTCAATGAGGCAGAGACACTAAATTCCCTTAATGAATGTCTAAGAGGCCAAAAGAAATGGAGCACAAAAGCCCCGAGAAAAGCAAGGCTATTTTTTGCAAAATACCATCTATCAATGTTCTACTAAATGCCAGATACTTTTAATATTTTTTTTAGCACTCTTTATCTGCCATTCATACAAAACTAAACATTAGATGTTACTGTGCCAGCTGGCAGGTGGGAAAGCCAAGGCAGGTGGGAAAGCCAAGCACAGAGGAGTGCTTATGACCTCGGCTCTGGAGTTGAACGACTGGGGTTTTGTTCTCAGCTTCACTATTTACTTGCTACGTGACCATGGGCGAGTCTTCTCTGTGCCTCAGTCATCTCTTCTACAAGATGGGATAATAATGGTACCTGCTCTTAATAAATGAGAGAGCGTATGCAAGATGCCTGGCAATGTGCCTGGCATACTGTGAGCCCTTAATGAATGAGAGCCGTCATTATTAAGCCGTTATTTACCCAAACCACAGGGTGAGGAAGAGCCTGACTCCAACGTCGCACTCTTTCCAAAGAAATATTGTCTGTGGCTGTGAAAATGGTTGTTGTGAAATGTTAATAAGTTTAAATAATGAGTTAAACTGCTAGAATGAACTCAGAGAGACCTACCATGATCTCAAGGCAGCAGAGCCATGGATGAGCAGATGTTTACTGAGTGGTTTTCTTAGGTTCTCTCTCTCTCTCTCTTTTCTTGGTAGTCCCAGGTAATTGAGACTTCCTCTCTGATGTAATCTCACTCCATTATGTTAAACTGAGGATCTTCAAAGTATCATCTATATTGTATTTGCTCTGTAAATTTAATATCAAAACAAAACAAGATTCCTGAGTAAGACAGGATCATAAGCCTCTCTTTCAACCCTCTGTGTAATATAGGTTGTCAAAGAGGTTAAAAGACATCAATCAACAGATGAACAAATAAACAAAATGAAATTTGAATGAAACTAAGACATTATAATAAGAATAAAACAAAATATTTCTGAGTTTCTTGTTCTAAGCCAGGCTTGGAAAGGATTGTGGATGAGTCGGCCTGGTGGATGCTAAGAGATCAATAAATTCTAAGTTCCTTCACGCTTTTTATTTCTCTGCAATGCTAAGAGCCGTAGCTATTGGGGGATCGACTCCAGGAATTATTACACCTGTCACTGAGGGCTGGGAAAGAAACTGGGTAATCAGCTGCTGAGGATATTATAAACAGAGTGATTTCTAAGGGAGTATGTCTTATGAAAATCTAAGGTTGCTAACTAGAGAAGACAGGCAGGGAGGGATCAAATTCAATCAGCCGTCCGTTTAAGACCTCTGTGTGTCTAGCACTGAACTAGGCACCATTAGGAAACAAAACTATAAGGTAGAGCTCTGAACGGAAGGAGCTTTCATCAGGTCAGAAGACACGATGATATAATCGGGACCCAATTCATTGCTAAGTTGTGTGGACTTGCAAATTTCATAAGTGATCAGAATGTGCGGAGGTTTTGTATTGTGCCAACTTGGCTAGACTAGAAATATGTTTCCCAGAGTTCTCTTCCCTGAGTGGTTCTGAGTTAACGTTGGTCACAGGTGAAATCTGCAATATTTGGAAGCAGCCATGATGATCTGAAGGTCTTGGTAGACCAGCACCACAGGCTGGTGCATCTCATGCGTGTTGTCACAGATCTGCTGGCTCTTGTTGTTGGCGGGGGTAGCAGCTCCTCCAGGTCCCACTGGATCTCCTCCTCCGGCATCTCTGAGTCCCGGGATGGAAGCACGTGCAGCTCTGTGACAAAGAACACCCACTTTTCTGGAGGTCACCCACATCATCAAAGTTAGAGGCAGCAAGAGAAAGATGCAATTTCCAACTTGTCCTCATGGTTTGCCTTCCTGGATTCCACTCTGTCTTTGTAGGTTCCAAATGTCCTCACTCTGCTCCGCTTCACATCATCTTTTCTTCCCAGCTGCTGGCCTTGCTGACCTAGAGCAACTTCAAGTCCAGCACCAGCAGTAGGAGCAAGTCTTTCTTACATAAACTTCTCCACCACTTGCTGCGAGTGTGTAAAGTCTAATGTCTGTGATGCGTCCCTTATTCCCCATCACTCATGCTTGCCCGGATAAAACCATAACTGATAGAGCATGGAACAGGACAGTCAGGTAAAAGGAGCTTCCATGTGAGCTCAGCTTCAAAAGCTTAGATTTTTAAATCATCAGTATACTAACCACTTTCTAATACTACTTTCCAAAATCACTCATCCGTGCCTGTGGAATGGACTTTCTTCCATTACAGGCCAATGTTATTTCCATCTTAATTCATACCAACCCCTAAGATACGTTCCTGAGCCAGTCCCAGGTAAACTTTTTTACAATCTGCCTGATGCCCATAGCTTTATGATTGAGAAACACCAGCAAAGGCTATAAAACCCACCAGAAAAAAAGGGGAAAGTTTAAAGCAATTATATTCGTATAGTTTAGTGCCATCATCAGGATGGTATTTGGTCTTTGGAGTTGCAATTGAAAATGAATCCTGGCTCTACACTGTCTAATCACTGGGCTTTAGCCAAGTTGCTTAGCTTTTCCAAGCCTTAGTTTCCTCGTCTATAAAATGGGAGGATAATCTCTTCATCATCAGGTTTCTGTGAAGATAAAATAAGAAAATATGTGTAAAGTACTTACTTTAGTGGTTTTTAAGTGCTCAATAATATACTAAATATGTGTGTGTACACGCACACACACATCTCTCCATTAGGGCTACAATGGGGGAGTTCCATTGTTTTGGTCACTGTGTCTTATCTCCAGTAACTGGGATGTTTATTATATAATGAATAAGTGGATGGGTGGATGGATGGATGGATGGTGATTTTTGCTTTGCCCAGCATCTCCAGAATAGAAGGGTCAATGGGAAAGAAATGGACCTGAAAATCATGACTTTGAAACAGAAGTTAGGTCAAGGATATACTTACAGAGAGCTCACTCAAAATTGCTACAGCTTAGGCTCTGCCAGGTTTTTGTCCTTGGTCCCCCGGGGTTTGTTCTTCAAGCACCACTGTTCTGTGTTTCCTTCTCAGACTTTTATAGTCTTCAAATTCTCTTCATAAACATATGTGATTAGATCTTTGCAACAGGCCACTAAGGCAGGAACCATGAATATTAGTGCCCCCATATTACAATCAAGGAAGGGAGTTTCAGAGAGGCTGAGCAGTCTGTTCTGATAACTAAGCAAGGGCTGGTTCCATCATGAGACAGGGCCTGACCAATGGCACTCAGCAGAGACACAGAGAAAAACCATGTTGGTCACGTGAAAAGCTGCTTTTCCGTTATAGCAAAATTAGGGAGACCACCTCTTGGTCATGTGTAACAAGCACGACGCTTCCAAAAGGGGAGCCAGGTTTCTAATTGCGGGCCTGCTTTTATTAGCTTCCATTTGGTGTAAAGAAGGGGAAATATACAGACTCCACAGCCAAACAGATCTGAGTTTGAATCCCAACTCTGCCACCAATTACCCGTGTAACCTTCAGCAAGTTACTTAATGTTTTTGAGTCACAATTTTTCAATTTATAAAATTGGGATAATATCCAATTTTGAAACTTAATTGAGATGACCTAGTAGAGTACCTGGGACCTGGTAGAGGTTCAATAAATGATAACCTTCTCTCCTCCCTTTGCTACCCATTTCCTCCTGAATGGACTGAAGAGAAACATTATAGCATGACAGTTATGGACTTTGGAGCCAGCCTGCCTGGGTTTAAATTCTAGCCCTGCCATTTATTGGCTGTGTGACCTTGAGCAAATTACTTAACCTCTCTGTACCATGGGAATAATAGTACCTACTTCACAGGGTTGTTATGAAGGTTAAATGAGTTAACATTTGTCAAGTGCTTGCACTCCCTACGTAAGTGTATATGCTACTGGCATACAGTAGGTGCTACAGGTTTTCTTTAAAAAAAAAATAACCAGCTTCACAGAATTTTTGTGGAGAAAACATCTGTGAAAATATTTTTGAATTTAGAAGAATCCGACAAAGAGAGAGAAATTCTAAAGCCTCTCCGTGAAGCATCGAAATGTATTGAGCCCTGACAATTTCACAGGCAGTAAGTAAGGTGCAAAGTGATTAGGTCAGAGTCATTCATTCAGGAAACATGTGTCGTATGCCTACAAAGTGCACATGCCAGGCACTTTGCAGAGCACCATACTGGGCAACCCAACCAAGGCCATTGTCTTTGTGGAACTACCACGGGGGGAAGGGAGATGGAAAATTTAGGAAAAGGAAAAAATAAATCAATGAGTAATTTTATCTTGTAATGAGTGTTTGGAAGGAAAGATGTGGGGTGCTGTGATGGAGGCCAGTGGCAGGAAGGGGATGCTTTCTCTATTTATTTATATTGGCTGCACCGCGCAGCTTGCGGGATCTCAGTTTCCTGAGCAGGGATTGAACCCGGGCCATGGCAGTGACAGCGCTGAGTCCTAACCGCTGGACCGCCAGGGACTTCCCAGGAAGGGGATGCTTTAGATGAGGGGCGGGGGTGGTTAGGGAAGGCTCCTCCTAGGAGGTGACATGTGAACTGAGTCCTAAAGGTTATGAAGGTTCTTCTCACCAAGCTTAAAACAATCCAATCGAGTGGGGTTGGGAGGATTCGGCACGTGCATAACTCCAGAGATTCTAATGGAATACTACCTCACAGGACTGTTCTGAGGAATAAATAAAATGAGCTCTGAGAAACACTTAGCGCACCGCCTGGTACACAGTCAATGCTAAATATCGTTACTGTCTCCCTGGGAAGGGCCTCGCTTCAGAGGAGCGCCCACTGTTCCCACGTGCTCACAGGGGATGCTACTCTGGGCCCATCTCCGCCTTGCAAAGCCGCATCCACTCAGGAATTCACTCAAATCAACACACAGGTCAGTGAATTTAAGAGCCATAGAAAAGATAGAGATACGATAAAAGATACAAATACAACCTCAACCCTGGTCTCTAGGGACTTAAAGCTCCACAGAGGAAACAGATACCTACAAACTCACAAGAGGGCAGCCCAGTGCCAGAGCGGGTAACAGTTCTCTGCAGAACAAAGGAGGGGGCAGCCGGCAGGTCCTCATGAGAAAAGAAAGGGGATGGAGAGTCAGGAAAGTCTGGCTACATGGGGAGGAGGTCTCCAGGCATCAGATGAGCTTTCAGTTGGCCAGCACGCTGGATCGGTGAATGGAAACACCTGCTGGCTCCTGACACAAGGCCCACGGACGATTTCTGGGGCATAGAGGAGGCGGGGGTGTGAGCTGAAGGAAGAGGGGTCCAGACACTGAAGATGGGCAATAGTGCAGAAAGCAGGGTAAAAAAAGATGCCAACAGTCTTGCCCTGCCCAGGAAGAAACCTCAATCCAAAGGCCCCAAATGCATTCCAGCCTCCAACCCTCTGCTGACTCCAGTCCCTGCCTGGAATTCCCTTTCTGCTCCCACTTCCACACTCAGGGTCCAGCTCCAGAGTTCCATTCTGTTTCCCTGAATATTACAGCCCACAGTCACCATCAAACCCCAAACTGTTACATTTGTCTGCAAGACTTGGATGTTTCTTCAATCAGCCCATAATGTATTAAGGGCCCATTGCATTCAGAACTGGGTTCCAAGTGCTGGAAGAATCATGCAGCATTCTGTCCAGGGTGCTAGGAGATACAGGAGGACATTATCCTCTCAGCACAAGGTAGATTTGGGTTAGAGCTCAAAGAGATGCAAATAAAAAAGAACAGGACCATGGGAAAAGAAAAGATTGCACACTTAACCACATGTCCTATTTTCTCACACTACATTACAAAGTCCCTCCTTCATTCATTCATCTGTTCATTGAAGACATATTTCCTGAGTACACTGTTCCAGCTGATTAAGATACTTCAGTGAACAAAACAGACAAAATTCCATCAGTAAGGTGATATTTTCATGAAGGCATGAAACAGGTAAGGAAATGATCACACGGACTATTACAGCTTGTAGTAAGTGCATGGAAGAACAATTCAGTGCAAAGACCCTGAGGTGAGTGTGTACCTGGGCCTGTGGGGAGGCCAGAGAGGCTGGAGCACAGTGAGCCTGGGAGAGTAGGAGGGGGAGGGGACTGAGATAAAAGATGGGCCAGGGAGAGGACATGAGCTTGTACTCTGAGTCAAGTGGGGAGCCACTGGGAGATTTTGTGTTGGAAAGGAACATGGTGTAAACTACAGGGGAGAGATGATGATGGCTTCCACCAGATGGAAGCAGAGAAATAACTTTAAATTTCACTTCTCTCCCTAGTACTTAGGGCAATCCCTGACGTCTGGTGGATGTGAGGGTTTTTTTTTTTAAATGATTGATTGGATTGAAATAAAACAAAAATCTAAAAAGCCCTTTGGCTCTGAGCTCCAGCCTAGTGCCAGGTCCCACTGCACCACTGAGGACAGATACTAAGTGAGGCCATGCAAACTGTCCTCATCAGGCGGGCTTGGGGTGGTGCTGACCGAAGTGCAGTTTTTGTTTTTAATTGTGATTGATTAACTATACATAACATACCATTTATAATTTTTACCATTTTACTTAGTTTTTTAACTGAAGTATAGTTGACTTACAATATTATATTAGTTTTAGGTATGCGATGTAATGATTTGATACTTTTATAGATTAAGACCCATACCACACAAGGTTACTGTAATGTTAACTACATTCCCTGTGCTGCACATTACATCCCTGTGACTTATCTGTTTTATAATTAGTAGTTTGTATCTCTTAATCCCCTTCACTTATTTGTTCCTCCCCTCCCGTAACCACCAGTTTGTTCTCTATCTGTTTGTTTCTGTTTTGTTATATTTGTTCAATTGTTTTGTTTTTAATTCCACATATAAGTAAAAACCTGCAGTATTTGTCTTTCTTTTGTCTGACTTATTTCACTTAGCATAATACCCTCCAGGTCCATCCATTTTGTCTCAACTGACAAGATTTCATTCTTTTTTTAATGGATGAGTAATATTCCATGGCATGTATATACCATGTCTTCTTTATCCATTCATCTATCAATGGGCACTTAGGTTGCTTCCATATCTTGGCTATTGTAAATAATGCAGCAATGAACACTGGGGTGCATTTATCTTTTCAAATTAACGTTTTCATTTTCTTCAGATAAATATCCAGGAGTGGAATTGCTGGATCATGTAATAGTTTTAGTTTTAATTTTTTGAGGAAACTCCGTACTGTTTTCTGTAGTGACTGTACCAATTTACATTCCCACCAACAGTGCACAAGGGCTTCCTTTTTACCACATCCTCACCAATACTTATTTCTTATCTTTTTTATGATAGCCGTTCTGACAGGTATGACGTGATATCTCATTGTGATTTGATTTGCATTTCCCTGATGATTAGTGATGTTGAGTACACGTGCCTGTTGGCCATCTATGTATCTTCTTTGGAAAAATGCCTATTCAGGTCCTCTACCCAGTTTTTAAGAGGATTGTTTTGCTTTTTGATATTGAGTTGTATGCATTCTTTTGTCATAAAGAGCTGAATGGGCAGTGCTGACAGCAGTGAACATGAGCCCAAGGTCTCCTTGGCCAGAGCTGAGAGCGGCAAGAAAGAAACCTGCGTGCCAGGCAAAGCGCTAAGAAGGGAAATATCCCTGTACTTTCTTTATGTCAGGAATTTTTAATGTATCAAATGATTTCAAAATTAAAAGAGCCTTCCAAAATCCCATCCTCTACCTTAGTTTGCCATACTCAGAAGGGCTGCCCTGGACTGCAGTCCAGAAGCCTGGTAAAAAGATGCTCACAGAACTCAGAGGGACAAAACAATGATGATTAGGCCAGCTTATTAGATTCAGCGTGCACTGGGATGTGAAAGGAGATGATGTGAGTGCATAGTGAGAGAAAAATCAATTTACCACAGATGGCATCACCTCATTCTGCCCAAGCTCTGCTACGCCACTCCCCACAAATTTTATGGGGTCATCCGACCAAAGTATTCTGCGCCATCACTGGTTGGAGAGCCAGGGAAGGAAAGAAAGGAACAGCAATCTTTATGATTATTCCAACTACTCCATGTGAGACACCAGCTCAGTAAACAACTCCTTCTGCAGAATTTTGCAGGAGTTAGTCCAGGGGAGAAACTGCAGGAGAAAAATTCAGGATCTTAGCGAGTTTCATTGCCCTGACCAGTCTATCTAAAGGAGTCACCCCCTACACTCACTATTACATCAGCCTGTGTCTAAGTCCATTCTGGCTGTTATAATAAAATACCACAGACTGGATGGCTTAGAAACAACAGAAATTTATTTCTGAGTGAGTGAATAAATATTTCACCAGCTTGAGATAGCCTGTACATGGGAAGAGCCCTGGACCCCCATCCAGAGAGTCCATTACTAGTCAAAGAAAAAACTTAACAACCTCTATTAGTCTCATACTTTACAGTTTTCATGGCACTATATATGCATTCCCTGATTTGAGCCTCACAGAAAATCTGTGAGATAACTATTATCACTTCAATTTTGCAGGTGAGAAAACTGAGCCTCAGGCACATTCAATGAGATCCTCAAGAGCATATGACTGATAAAGAGCAGAACTGGAACTAAATGGCCAAGCTCAAGTTTAGTGTTTAGTCTATGCTTGAGGAATACTTTATTATTATTTATTTATTTTACTTATTTATTTTTGGCTGTGTTGGGTCTTCGTTGCTGCACGTGGGCTTTCTCTAGTTGCGGTGAGCAGGGTCTCTTTGTTGCGGTGCACGGGCTTCTCATTGTGGTGTCTTCTCTTGTTGCAGAGCACGGGCTCTAGGCACGCGGGCTTCAGTAGTTGTGGCATGAGAGCTCAGTAACTGTGGCTCGCAGGCTCTAGAGCACCGGCTCAGTAGTTGTGGCGCACGGGCTTAGTTTCTCCACAGGAGCAACTTCCCGGACCAGGGATAGAACCCCCATCCCCTGCATTGGCAGGGGGATTCTTAACCACTGTGCCACCAGGGAAGTCCCTTGAGGAATACTTTAAAAGAAAGGTGCTTACGTCTACCTAGATCCTTTTCTAATTTATGTATCTATGTCCCCTAAGATAAGGTCCAACGTAATCTCTTTACTCTGGAAAAAAATGTGGCCCATTGGAAAGAGCTTGGGCTGGAGTCCAGACCAGAACTGCAGGAACCAGTTATACAACCCTGGAAAAGTCTTGGTACCTCTCAGCAAGCCTCTGTTTTTTCTTCTCTCAAGTGGATATAATAACCTGACTTGTCTGCCTCATAGTGTGCCATGATGCTCTAATAAAAAAAATACGAAAAGTGCCACAGAGACATAAGCTCAACATTACAACAGGATGTCAGGGCTCTTGTATCTTGGCCTTCCTGCTTGGAGATCTGATAGTGAAGGGGTCTCATTCCCCGCCCCCCCCAACCCCTAACTATTTCCTTCTTATTCCAGTGACTTTACCTTTTCCCATATCTGACCCTCCCATTAGAGCTCAGATCTAGGAATAAATAGGGATGATGGAAACCTTATGAATATACTAAAACCCCTGAATTTTAACATTTAAATATCGTATGTGAATTATATCTCATTTTTTTAAAATAAAAAGAGGCAATTGCTAGTCCTAGTAAGAGGCACAAAGACCTACTTAAGATTGTAGCTTTGGTAATACGGAGGAGAGAAATTAATTGCAAGAGATTCTGAGGGAGGAGGAGAAGCCAAATGTGATTGTACTTTTAGGCCTGGGAATGAAGGAGGATGGTGGTGCCTTTAACAAGACGAAGGGCAAGCCAGTCTGGGAGAGACAATGAGCAACTCAGTGTAGCGTCTATTGAGTTTGAGATTTCAGTGGGACACACAGGTACACGTGTGTATCAGGAAGCTGGAAAACCAGGCCTGAATTTCTGGGAATGGTGAGGACTTGGGAACAATCTACACAAAAGCCATGGTTAGAGACTAGAGATTGGGTGGGCTTCCACAAGCTTTGAAAAAGAAGAAAAAGAAAAAAGAGCCAGCAGAGATTTTATACCTCCAGTACCCCAAGTCTTCTCTAAATTGGTGGTCTCCAATCCTTGTCAATCTATGAATTCTTTGTGTATAGTTCTTTCTGATTATGGGTGTCCCATCCCATTTTTTAAGGACTTCTATGGTTCATCTCAATTTATAGATTAAGGAGCTTACTATACATTCCATATGAAACCTATGGCAATATACTTCTAAGTAAATTGCAAATATGGGTTTCTGTGTCAAATATTCTACATGAGAAGCTGATCGACTTGAAGTACAACTATTGACTGCAGTTATATTTTGTATTTTCTTGGGAAAAATATTTGTTGGTGTGAGATTTCCAAAGAAGGATCATTAAAAAAGTCTTTGGCAAGACTTGAACTCCATCCTCTATTCCCCCAGCACTGTTCAGTGGCTGAAATCTCTTCTCAGTGCTTTAGCATCCCTGGTGCTATATTCTTCTGGTTATCCTGGAATCTCACTCCATGCACATGCAACTTAGGAGTCATCTAATGACTCCAGGGAATTTGTCTGCATATTTGGGGCCTCACTTATCTGCGGTTCCCTCCTCTCTGGCAGCCCCGAGGGCTGAGGAGACCTCTGTCTACTCAACACAGTGAGGTATGCTTTCCACTAGGGCTCTATTCCCCTTCCTGGGAAATAGGAAGTAGACTCGGGGAATAATCTGAGGTGAACGGGGAGCTCATCTAATTTGCTGCCCTTCTCTCAAGGACCATAGCACCTCCACTTCCTGCCTATCAGTTGTTCCCTAAAGCTTTCAAAGGTATTTTAAATATTTTGCCCAGATTTCATAATTGTTTTTAGTGAGCAGGTTAGTATAACATGTTACTCCACCAAAACCAGAAACCGTCATCAAGAAAATAAAAAGATAAATAAGAACTGGCACTTGGTAACCTATTTTGGGGGGCAGATGGGGGGCAATCACAGAGAGAAGGAAACAAGAGAAAAGGAAAATCAGAATATGCAATCTTATGAAGAAAAAAAAGAGAAAAGTGCCATGGAGTCAGTATTATGAAAAAGAAAAACATAATCATAAAAGGAGGGCTGGGCTTCCCTGGTGGCACAGTGGTTGCAAGTCTGCCTGCCGATGCAGGGGATGCGGGTTCGTGCCCCGGTCCGGGAAGATCCCACATGGCGCGGAGCGGCTAGGCCCGTGAGCCATGGCCGCTGAGCCTGCGCGTCCGGAGCCTGTGCTCTGCAACGCGAGAGGCCACAACAATGAGAGGCCCGCGTACGGCAATAAATAAATAAATAAATAAATAAAATAAAAGGAGGGCTATAATAAGGACACTATCCCTGATGAGAAGCAGAAGGTCATGGGCATAGATAGCACTTACTGATTGTCCCATGGGTTTATCTTCACCAAACGGTAAGCTTTTGGGGGTGGGCAACCAATTTTACAGCTGCACGTTACAGCTACGCTGATCTTCACAGAACAGGTTCTAAGCATTAAGCATAGAGCTGTTCATAAGTTACATGATAAGGCAAAGTTTCAAGTATTTGAAAGGTATGTGTTTGGGAGAGGCTGGTGTAAAGCCGATAGGGAGTCTGGGCTTGCGTGTCCCTAGCTGAAGGGTTGGGAGATGCTAATTTAGCAGAAGCCTCCCTGCCAGACTATTTATACCCACCAGCAAATGTGCCAGGTGCATGGCATTCAGTTCATGACTCAGGAAGACAGAAAATGAATTTAATTTCAAGGATCCCAACTCAACATGTGGAGAAAAGAAGTCTGGCTTGTACTTTTCCTCTTACCCTCTTGATACACACACAAAGAACAGCCTTAAAGTTAAACAGACACCTGTGAGCCAAGAGCCCAAGGGACCAGACTTTGGATCTCTAAGAAATAATTTTCTCTGCTTCATCTGTCGAAACATTTTCCCTTTGCATTTGTTGAAGAGAATATCACTGTGTCCACATCAACCAGTTTAACAACTGGAAATGCCAAGTGTTAAGGGCTCACATTCTCTTGGTTTCTTTCATCAGAGAGGAAAGAGCTCCCCTCACCCCACCTCATCTCACCTCACCCCCACTCCAGATAGAAGGATGCCCATTCTCACCATGGCCTCTTCCTTCCTGTAGCTAGTCAGTTTCCAGTTTGTATAGACAAGTCTACACAATGGTCTAACCCAACAGAACATTACACAGACCAACAAAGTCACAGGCAAGTGAAGCTAGGAGTGTCCACATGGGACCACCTGACACAACAAAGGGTAGTGTCATTTAGCGGTTAAGTGTGTTAACTCCTGGAGCTGGACTGCCTGAGTTCCAACCCTAGCTTTGTCACTTCTTACCTCTGTGACCTTGAGTAAACCATAGTCTCTCTGTTTCAGTTCCCTCCTGGATAACATAGGGATGATAAGCACATTTCCCCTGTAGAGCCGTTGTGATGACAATACAGTACCTTGCTACCCTTATGAAGGCATGCGAAAGCTCAGCATAAAACATAAAACACAATGTAAACGTACAGCATGATCACCTTTATTCCTCTTACTGACACCTCCGGTTTTTAGTCAATCCTTACTTTTGTGGATTTTAGGAGACAGAGCACTATTGAACTGTTCAGCACCGAGTGAGTCAGCATTTGTACTGTGCTGGGTCAGACGTACACCTGTGCAGCTTGGAGGATGCTCGCTGGCCCTGGGGTGAGAAGCAGCTCTGCGGAGGAAATGAAGCCTTAGGGTCTCAGAACCGCTTGGAGGGAGGCTGCCCCAGAAGCAGCCAGCATTAGAGAAGGGCCCTGGTTAGGATGCCAGGCAGTCAGAAACACGGGGCAGATGCAGACAGACTCTCTGAGATAGCTATCACCACTCCACACAGCAGGAGAGAAGCAGTTGCCACCTCCACCTTCCTGCTCCGCGTAGAGTGGATGATCAATGACTCATCGCAAAGGGAATGTTTCTTTGTAAGGATGAAATACATCTGCATTAGGCTGATTAAAAATTGTTCCTTGTCAACTTAACAGGTGTGATATTCGAGAGTCTGGAATGCAAATGCAGAAAGAGCTTGAGAGTCTGACATGTCTGCTCTGCCACTTATCAGCTCTGTGACTTTGGGAAAGTTGCTTAGCTTCTCTGGTTCTGCTGCCTTCTCTATAAAATGGGGAATCATACTTTTCACTCCACAGGGTTACTGCTTAGTATCAAAACAGATGGCATATGTGAAGTGCTGTGCACATACTGTGCCAGGCTCTGAGGAAGCAAGGAAGACAATGACCATATATCTCTTCCCTTCCTAAGTGAATCGTTATGCTTAAGTGTGCATAGGTAGAGAATTCAATTGCTTGTCAGCCTGTCCACCACATGGTATCTCAGGTGTCGCCAGAATTCCTAGAACTGAACTGCAGGTGCTCATAACATAACTCCAGGGTGTCTTGCTCTATAACATTTACAGTTGTATTGCTTTCATTGCCTTAATTCCATTGTTTTGAATTTACTGATTTAGCCATGAAAAGGGTGTGTATTACTTTAAAAAATATAGACCTACGTATGCTGTCACCAGGTAGCAGTAGGTATTTTACCTAGAGCTATTTCAATAATTTCCTAAATAGAAACTTGTGCAAACTTCTTTTACCAAAGTTACCATGTTTTGTGTTTGTTTTCATGTCAATGTTCCCTAGGCAACTGGGACCATGGACCACTGATCTTTGTATTGTCACTGCTTAATTCAGTATTTAACACATAAAAAATGCTCAGTAAATCTTTTTTAAGTGAGCTCTAAATTGAGTTTTTCTTCCTACTTAAACAGTCTAATATTTTTAACGTCTTTATTGGAGTATAATTGCTTTACAATGATGTGTTAGTTTCTGCTTTATAACAAAGTGAATCAGTTATACATATACTTATGTCCCCATATCTCTTCCCTCTTGCATCTCCCTCCCTCCCACACGCCCTATTCCACCCCTCTAGGTGGTCCACAAAGCCCCAAGCTGATCTCCCTGTGCTATGCGGCTGCTTCCCACTAGCTATCTATTTTACGTTTGGTGGTGTATATATGTCCATGCCACTCTCTCACCTTGTCCCAGCTTACCCTTCCCCCTCCCCGTATCCCGAAGTCCATTCTCTAGTAGGTCTGTGTCTTTATTCCTGTCTTACCCCTAGGTTCTTCATGACATTTTTTTTTTCTTAAATTCCATATATATGTGTGAGCATACGGTATTTGTCTTTCTCTTTCTGACTTACTTCACTCTGTATGACAGACTCTAGGTCTATCCACCTCATTACAAATAACTCAGTTTCATTCCTTTTTATGGCTGAGTAATATTCCATTGTATATATGTGCCACATCTTCTTTATCCATTCATCTGTCGACGGACACTTTGGTTGCTTCCATGTCCTGGCTATTGTAAATACAGCTGCAATGAACATTTTGGTACATGACTCTTTTTGAATTATGGTTTTCTCAGGGTATATGCCCAGTAGTGGGATTGCTGGGTCATATGGTAGTTCTATTTGTAGTTTTTTAAGGAACCTCCATACCGTTCTCCATAGTGGCTGTATCAATTTACATTCCCACCAACAGTGCAAGAGGGTTCCCTTTTCTCCACACCCTCTCCAGCATTTATTGTTTGTAGATTTTTTGATGATGGCCATTCTGACCGGTGTGAGATGATATCTCACTGTAGTTTTGATTTGCATTTCTCTAATGATTAATGATGTTGAGCATTCTTTCATGTGTTCGTTGGCAATCTATATGTCTTCTTTGGAGATACGTCTATTTAGGTCTTCTGCCCATTTTTGGATTGGGTTGTTTGTTTTTTTAATGTTGAGCTGCATGAGCTGCTTTTAAATTTTGGAGATTAATCCTTTGCAGTTGCTTCATTTGCAAATATTTTCTCCCATTCTGAAGGTTGTCTTTTTGTCTTGTTTATGGTTTCCTTTGCTGTGCAAAAGATTTGAAGTTTCATTAGGTCCCATTTGTTTATTTTTGTTTTTATTTCCATTTCTCTGGGAGGTGGGTCAAAAAGGATCTTGCTGTGATTTATGTCATAGAGTGTTCTGCCTATGTTTTCCTCTAGGAGTTTGATGGTGTCTGGCCTTACATTTAGATCTTTAATCCATTTTGAATTTATCTTTGTGTGAGTTGATTAACAGACTTCAATAAGATTATCCTATTCATATATCTATATACCATTATAATCTAGACCAGAGATTCGAAACCTGTCAGATGACTAAAATTATCTGAGGAACTTTTTATTTTTTATTTAAAAAATTTTTATTTTATATTGGAGTATAGTTGATTAACAATGATGTGTTAGTTACGGGTATACAGCAAAGCGATTGTTATACCCATACAAGTATCCATTCTTTTTCATATTCCTTTCCCATTTAGGTTATTACAGAATATCGAGCCGAGTTCTTTGTGCTGTACAGTAGATCCTTGTTGGTTACCTAATTTAAACAAACATTCTCAGGCATATCTCAGAGAAATCTAGAGATGGCGTCTTGGAAATGTCTGTATATAGCTTTAAGGCTTCCCAGGTAAATCTGATGATTAGAAATGGCATAAGAACTGATCTAGATTGTTCCCTCAGAATCCCTGACAATCCTGGCCTAGAAATGAAGCCTGTTAAAGCCTCTTACCACCCACACGGCTCATGGGTGGCTCCCAGAATAACAGGGTCCGGGGGAAAAAAAAAAGGACTTGTCATCTCTTATATTCTTCTTCCTTCAGTTAGGAAAGTGGGGAGAAGGAAGAGGGAAGAACCTTCTCCCATCATGAGTAGCTATAAGCTGTTGAATGAAGTGCTGAAATGAAAGATTACTTTAGCTATTAGTTGAACAAGCTCTACGTAGCAAGTACCCACAATGAGGAACAGTCTAGTGTAATCACTAAGAGCATGGTCTTGGGAATCTGCTCATTTGAGTCCCAGCTCTACAACACAGCAACTGCTTAACTGTGGGCCAGGCACTAAGCCTTTCTGAACCCCACTTTCCTCACCTGTAATATTCATCTACCCATTCATTCATCTTCCAATCCATCAATCCATCCTTCTACTCATCCACCCATCTACACAGCCACCCACCTACGCACCCATCCATCTACCACCTATCCATCCATCCACCCATCTATTTACCTTGCCATTTAACTATCCGTCTATCTGTTCATTCATCTAACCATCTAAATCTTCCAGAAATGGTCTATGATGTCTACGGGCACCATTAGAATGGTTTATCTTTATGGTCCTTTACAGTCTGAGATTCTGTGATTCCAGAAAATTGATAGATGGGGAATTACCATATACAAAATGAACTACAGTCTCAGCAAGCCCTAAAAGAGCTCTCATCAGTGGAGAAGGTCAAAAGATAAATACACATATAACTAGAGAGGGAGGCAGAAAATAAAAAGAGCCTGAGTGAGGTATGAACAGCAGCATGAAGGGTGGAGCTGGTTGAGAGTAAAATGGCCTGATCCCCACAGGGAAAGGTGGCCTTAACTGTTTTTGAAGTATGTGGCCATCAGCATTGTGAGTTTAAGGGGCACCAAAAGCCAGAATTTACCTCTTCCAGTAGCCTGTATGATGCTTCACATTCCCACCCTCTTTTGCACAAGGGCATCTCCTTCCAGGTGGTTCTTATTTACAGCACAAATCGGCTGGGAAACATGTCAATCAGTACCTGTCTACAAGGTTAGCCGTCACGCCATCTGTGATGCAGGATTTTATTTTCTGAAGCTGAAATCGGGGCATGTGAGAAGCACACATGGAGACAAATAAAAGGTCTACTGGAATCTGAGTTGCCTTGGAAAAATCTGCCTCATAGAGATGCTGTGGTTGTAAAAACTGGTCTCCCTGCCTGGCCTCTCGGCCTCCGGTCTCACCCAAAGCAATTCCTCTTGATAATAATCAGTAGATTATTATTAAATACAAATCTAATCAAGCCTTGATTACAAATCTAATCAAGTCACTCCCTTATTTCTTAACTGAATCTACTCGGGCTTCATTCTCTATTGTTTTCTTAGATTCTCATGACTGGGAAATAGGACAGGGGTTATGACACCCATTTAAGAGCTGGGATCCTAAAGTACAGAAGAGTGTAGTGCCTTTCCCAAGTTCAGGCAGGTTCTTAGGGCAGATTGGGGATTCAGACCCAGGCCTTCTGCCTCCGTAGTTTAGGAATCTTCCCGGACGCTGAGAAACAAGGCGTTGCAAAGCTGGTGGGTCCTTCCAAAGAGCAGAGGGACTTCCGCCTGCCAATATCCCTAACACAGCAACAGGAGTCCTGCAAACACACGCACAATCTCAGCCGAGAAGAGGTGCAAGATGCCCCCTGGGTCTTGCCTTTCTCCTGCTCAGCTCCATGGCCATCCCAATAGTAGACCCTACAGTTATCCTCCTTCCACTTAAAACTCTAGCCCAAGCTGGACCAATACGTCCTTATCTTCTTTCCCCAAAGCAGAGCTGAGACAGCCAGACGTTTCTGCAAACGACAGCTATGAATAGTAACCAGAGAATTGTGACCAACAATAAAAACAGTATCATTACTCCCACATTTCCAAAGAAGAAGTTTCTGATGCTGAGAGAACTACAGGCTTTCCCCCAGAAAGCCAGAGCCTCCTCCTAGGCACCTGGTTTCCAGGGAGTTTGTCTCCAGTTAAGTCATTGGTGCCCAACCACTGATGCGATCAATTTCTGCACCTTTGAAGTGAGAACATTAACCTCTGCCAATCTCCTGGGATCCCTGCGAAACTAAACGAAAAGGCATCAGATGAGACACAACTGAGACAACTTCAATACTGATTAAATATCAGGCTGTTTCTTTTTATTGGTTTGTATCTGTTTTTCACCTTGATCTGTTGCTCTTGGACACAACTCATCATATGGATCAGGGGAAAGTTGTGTCAGAACCCCAACAGACACCTTCCAAAAGAGGGAGAACTTAATGATGGTTCAAAGGAGAGGCTGAGGGCTTTCCTGGTGGCACAGTGGTTAAGAATCCGCCTGCCAATGCAGGGGACCTGGGTTCGAGCCCTGGTCCAGGAAGATCCCGAATGCCGCGGAGCAACTAAGTCCATGTGCCACAACTACTGAGCCTGCACTCTAGGGCCCACGAGCCACAACTACTGAGCCTGAGCTCTAGAGCCTGTGAGCTACAACTACTGAGCCCACATGCTACAACTACTGAAGCCCACGCGTCTAGAGCCCATGCTCCGCAACAAGCGAAGCCACTGCAATGAGAAGTCCGTGCAGAGCAACGAAGAGTAGCCCCCTCTCACTGCAACTAGAGAAAAGCCCCCGCAGAGCAACAAAGACCCAGTGCAGACAAAAATAAATAAATTATTTTTTAAAATAAATAAAAATAATTTTTTTAAAGTGTTTGAGGCAACTTGATGAGCGGTTGGTCCTACGAATCTTTCTCTGTCTACAATCCTCTGTTTAGAAAAATCATCCACGTGGGGATAAAAACCTATGACTACTGTTTAATCAACCAACGAGTACCAATTAAACTTCACTATGTGCCAAGCACAGGGACTGTGGGAGATACTTCCAAGACATCTTAGACCTTAGGTGTTGTACAGAAGGGCCAAGTTGGAGAGAAAAAAATAACACACATTAAGAACAGACTGCTATAATAAGAAGACAGCATTTCATTACTTGCCACATCACAAATCCTGGGCTGCCTTCAGTGACTGGGCCACGCTCATTTGCATATACTCATTGCTGACAAAACATGCACTGACTGCAGATTCGAATATCAAAAATCGCTAGACATTATTCAGAGCCAAATTAGGGGAATACAGACATTAAAGAAATGAAGTAAATCCAATTTTGATCAAAGAGTGAGACAATGATTAAATAATCTATGAAGTTTTTTTAATTAATATAGTTCTGAGGCAATTCTGAAAGAATCCCCAACAAGTCTTGGGCAACGACAACATCACTACAACAGGGGACTTCATTCTCAAATGGATTTATCTGAAGAGAGAAATATTCACTTGGATTTATAAATTCTGGGGTGTTAAAAAAAAAAGAAAATCGTGCTATTTTATCATTTAATCAGGGTAATTTTTAACTTAAATACATAAGAAGCTATGTAGAAAACAGATGATGTATCTGGAATGTATTATTTCTGTATTTGGAAAAAAAGAGGCTGTTAAGACACTGGTCAAGTAGTGCTCAAAGTTAGGGAATTTTTTCTAAACTTGGCAAAGATTTCCTTTCCCTTCTGGCTTGTAGCAGTGCCAGCTTCCATGTTGGTGGAGGGCTTTGGGGACTGGATGAGGTTTATTTTTGTATGTGTTTGATTACAGGAGATTACATTCTGAAGGGTCTAAAAATCAAAGCCAAACCTGCACACCCCCAGGTACTTAACTGCCTCCCAAGCTCCATTTGAGCCTATGCCAGAGTTCCTCAATTTGCGCTGCTATTGGAGTCATCTTGAGAGTTTTCAAAACTCCCAGTGCCCAGCCCACACCTCAGTGCAGTTATATCAGAATCTCTAGGGAGGGACCCGGGCGTTAGTATTTGTTTTAAAGCTTCCCAGGCAATCCCTGTGTGCAAGCCAAGTTGAGACCACTGCTGTGTCAGTTGTCCCCCTGAGGCCCAGGTTGTACCAGGATGTTGGGCCATCAAAATTCAGCAGCCGCCAGCATCACACCATAGGCTGGGGAGTAGTACCCCAGTCTCTGCAGTCCATCCCCAGCGTGTGAAACCTGCCTCCATTACAATTCTCGTTATGGGCTGAAAGCCATGGGCAGAATGATGAATATTTCTGTGCTTCCTTTTCCTCATCTGTAAAATGCGGATTAAACCTTCTTTGGGATCATCGTGAGAATTAATAATGTAATGTGTGTAAGGCACTGAGTGTACCGTCTGGCGCATAGTGAGCCCTGAAATAGTCATGATTTCTGAAATCTCACTATCCCACGCTGAGTTAAGAGGAGAAGGGGATACAAGACGAACAGTGCTTGGTGATCAGGGAGGAATTTGCTATCATCTATCTTTCTTCTCTCTTCCCTCCAATGAACCTTCCCCTCAGCGTTTGGGGTGGAGCACGAAAAGCTTATATACCTTCCCTGGCTGCAAACTGGCCTTTTACAGACAGCCCCAGAGGGCAGAGGGCAGCGTCTCTGGGTGGCGGCGGAGGAGTAGCTAGCTGCCCTGGGAGACATGCCCAGAGTCCTGGACTTCTTAAGAGATTTTATGAGTCTCCAGTGGGGAGGACATCAGACTCTGGACCCAGGAGATTCTCTGGACCTGAGGGGCTGCGAGGAAGGAGAGGGTTTCTCTGTCTTCCCGCCCTTACGTGTGCAGAAGTTACCACTAGCAGAATTCAAATGACAGGAAGGACAGATACTCATGACCCCAGCTTCCTCTGTTCTGAGAAGCACAGACTCTGAATCACAGTAAAAGCTCTGTGATTCAGATTTTGTATTGAGATAAGACAGGTCACACTAAAGCAATAATCTTTAGGTTGTAACAGAAGTCACTTCTTTTTGAACACATATTGTAACTCCAGCTACCAGCTAACAAATCGTAGTTCACTGAAAAGCTGGTTTTACTGGAAGAGGGTCGATGCGGCATCCCTGTCGCGTGCCAGATGTTTGGCATGCATTAGCTCATCCTGTCAGACTGAAGCTCGTGGAAAAGAACCATGGTATAAACTCGGCTGGCAAATGCTGGATTCGGAGACTAGATTTTCCTGCGGCTCTCAGCACACGTCAGAATCACCGAGAAGCCTTGTAAAGAGATTGTGAGGCCTCAGCTCCCCCCACCCCCCACAGTTTCTAATTTGGAAGGTCTGGGATAATGCCCAAGAGTTTGCATTTCTAACAAGTTCCCAGGTGAATCTGATGCTTCTGGCCCAGGGGGGGCCACAGTTTGAGAACACCTGCTTTATGGCCACAGCATCAATTACATAAACCTCAGCCCTAAAGAATAGGGGAGGAGTACTCTGATGTACTCTGATGCTTTTGCAAAAATGTTCCTATAAAATGGTTTCATCTTCAAGGAATTCACGGAAAAGACTCTGACAAGTACAGGTTTCTGGTAACTGACTATACTGCTGAACTGAATGAATAAGCATTTTCAGAACTCTAATGGAAAACTGATGAACTCATAAAAGTGCTAACAAAAGATCAAGATAAAAAAAATTAATTACATGGGACTGAGTGAACTGATGAGGACGATTATAATTTTTGTGACTTTCTGTTTGAATAATAAAAAAAATCCCACAAGGACTCAGAGGCAAAAAATATACAAATCAATTTTCACTGCAAAGTAAAGGAGCTGTTACCGTGGAGGATTCCTGGACTGAATGTCAATATTATGACCTAGTTTGAGTGTGTTTCGTGTTTGGTAATTGCAATCATTGTTGCTTTTTTTGTGGTCATACATTTACAATGCTTGGTGTCAGTTTATTTATCTCTTGTAAAAATAAAATACAGTGTGCGTGTGTGAAAAAAAAAAAAGAATAGGGGAGGAGTCCGTAAGAATAACTCTCAAAGAGGTTGTTGGGTTTCTCTACCCACCCACATATGTGCGACGCCATTATTTGCCGAGATGTATTCTTCAGAGACGGCAGAAAGTTTCTGCTTGGCCCAGATCCAAGCATACTCTTCATAGCAGCAGAGAATGGAGGACCAAGGCTTCACTGGCCTCCCAGATTTGATGACTTAGTTCCCTATGGGCCTCTCCTTGGGCCAGGTAAAAAAAAATGTCAAGGAAAAGGAGAATAAACCAGCCCTGCAATGCAGACACAGCACCCTTAACTCGACCTCTTCGGGAGACCTTGGCAACCGCTGAAGCTTGATTGCAATTTGTGGCCATTAACACAAGCTGGGTCTCAGGTGACCTCAGAAAGCCCTTTCTCTGATGTCTGTCTGGTTTCCTAGCAGCCTCAACATTGAAGGAGCAGAGGTGAAAACAAGTTTCTAAGAGATCACCCCCTGCTGTCTGCCCCCAGCAGGTACTGGAAGCGATATCCGCAGAATTAGAAGAGTTTTTGCTGCCAGCATGAATACCGTCTTTGAACTCAATCCACAGGTGAAACGGAAAACCACAGGCTGATTACTGCAGTTCTCCCTCGCAATTGAAGCTTCACAAAAGCACAACTACAAACGAGGCAGTGTAGCTGGGAGCTGCTGGCAGACAGACCAGCTCGTGGGCAATGAGCTGAAATAGGGGGAAGGGTGAGCTGTGACAAAGCGAGAGAGAGGCATGGACATAGATACACTACCAAACGTAAGGTAGATAGCTAGTGGGAAGCAGCCGCATAGTGCAGGGAGATCAGCTCGGTGCTTTGTGACCACCTAGAGGGGTGGGATAAGGAGGGTGGGAGGGAGGGAGACGCAAGAGGGAAGAGATATGGGAACATATGTATATATATAACTGATTCACTTTGTTATAAAGCAGAAACTAACACACCATTGTGAAGCAATTATACTCCAATAAAGATGTTAAAAAAAACAAAAACAAAAAAACCAGTGTTTGAAAGCTTAGGACTTTGAGAAATATATGTCATGGCATTTTTTTAGAAGACAATATTGTAAAGTAATTGTCACCTACCCAATAGCATGAAATGGACCAAAATGGTAAGAAATGCTATCCCAGTGAGATTTTAGTCCATTTTAGTCCATTTTAGAAGATGTTGGAAATTGTGATATTCGGAGAGAAAGTGAGAGTATGGGCTTTGGAGTCAGCCCTGTGTTCAAGTCCCAGCTCTGCCATTTATCAGCAGAGTGACTTTGGGCGTATGGCCTAATTCCCACATCCAAACCATCAGCAAGCCCTCTCGGCTCCGCCACCAAAAGATGTCCTAAATCTGGCCGCTTCTCCCATCTCCATTGCTATCCACTACAGGCAAGCCCCCATTATCTCTAGTCTAGATTACTGCAACAACCTGCTAACCAGTTTCTCTGCTTCTATAGTTGTCACCCAACAGTTCATTCTCCACTCAACAGCCAGGGTGAGCTGATCTTTTTTTTAAATTGTGGTAAAACATGCATAGCAAAATTTTCCATCTTAGCCACTTTTAAATAGTGTTAAGTATATTCACATTGTTGAGCAATCAATCTCTAGAACGTTTTCGTCTTACAAAACTATAACTCTGTGCCCATTAAACAACTCTCCACTTCCTACCCACTCCCAGCCCCTAGCAACCACCATTCTACTTTCTGTTCCTATGAGTTTAATTACACTAAGTACCTCATATAAGTGGAATCATACAGTATTTGTCTTCTTTTAACTGGCTTATTTCACTGAGCATAATTACTCAAGGTCCATCCACGTTGTAGCATGTGTCAATATATTCTTCCTTTTTAAGGCTGAATAATATTCCATTGTATGTATAGACCACATTTAGTTTATCTATTCATCTGTCAATGGACATTTAGGTTGCTTCGACCTCTCGACTATGAGATTAATGCTGCTATAACTGTGGGTGTATGAATATCTCTTTGAGATCCTGTTTTCAATTCTTTTGAATAAATACCCAGAAGTGGTAATGCTGGATCATATGGTAATAATATTTTTAATTTTTTGAGGAACTGCTACACTGTTTTCCACAATGGCTGCACCATTTCACATTCCCACCAACAGTGCAAAATGATCTTTTAAAAACCTCAGCACTGCTGACATTTTGGGCTGAATAACTATTTGTTACATGTGGGGAGTCGGGTTTCTGTCTTATGTGATGTAGGATGTTAAGCAGCTTCCCTGGCCTCTACCCACTAGATGCCAGTAACACCCAACCCCATCCCCAACTGTGACAACCAAAATGTCTCCAGACATTGCCGAATGTTTCCTGGTTGAGAACCACTGAATTAGATCCTGGCTCTCCTCAGCTTAAACCTCTCTGAAGCCTTCCCATTGTACTTAGGATAAAATCCAAACTGTCCCCGACAAAGCTCCCAAGACCTGCCCTACCCACTTCTTTGACCTTATCTCCTCCCATCTCC
This sequence comes from Globicephala melas, assembly GCF_963455315.2. Taxonomy (NCBI): domain Eukaryota; kingdom Metazoa; phylum Chordata; class Mammalia; order Artiodactyla; family Delphinidae; genus Globicephala; species Globicephala melas. Next base: position 64,844,204 of record NC_083330.1, read on the forward strand.
CAGGTTCTCACTGGGCCTTGTCTTTGGTCCCTCGGCACAACAGCCTTATTCCTGACTCAGGGTCTTTGCATTTACTGTTCCCATTGCCTGGTGTCCCAGGTCTCTGCCATTCACATCTGCCTTCATGTGTCACCTCCTCAGGGACGTGTTCCTTGACCACCCAATTCAATAATCCAAAAGGCATGCTAAAAATAACAGGTATTCGTGATCCCAGACAAATGAGGAACTTTTGGTAGCCCTAATTATCCATCTCCTAGACTAGGACATGAGCTCCGTGAGAGCAGGGACTTGGTCTGTTTTGTTCAGCATGTGTCCCCAGCACCTACAACAGTACCTGACACACAGTATATGTTCAGGAAACATTGCTGAATGAATGTCAAAACTTTCTGACCTCAGTAACTTCAACTATGAAAATGGGCATGATAACTACGACAGCCTAGAGACTATTATAAGCAATAAGTTTCACAAATGTGCTATCAGATCCTCAGTAAAATGCTTATTTCCTTCTTGCTATTTCCATAGAAAAGTAAAGTTTTAGAACTAAAGAGATCTTAATCCTCAAAAGTGGAATCCCAGAACTGGAGGTGATGGTCTACTGCAGTGTTTCTCAATCCTGGATGAACAGGAGAATAACCCGGAGCATGTTTATAAAACACCAGTGCCCAGGCCCCATCCAAACCAAGTGCAATGAATGGTCTAGAGGTAAGGCTCAGGCAGGTGAGATATCACCTCATGCCTGTTAGAAGGGCTATTATCAAAAAGATGAGATAACAAATGCTGGCATGGATGTGGAGAAAACAGCACCCTTGTGCGCTGATTGTGGGAATGTTAGTTGGTACAATCTCTATGGAAAACAGTACGGAGGATCCTCAAAAAGTTACAAAGAGAACTACCAGATGATCCAGCAATTCCACTTCTGGGAATATATTCAGAAGTAATGAAAGCACTAACTCAAAAAGATATCTGCACCCCCATAGCACTATTATTTACGATAGGCAAGACATGGAAACTTAAACGGATGCCCAAAAATGGATGAATGGATAAAGATGTTATATATATATTATATATAATTATATAAATTATATTATATATTATATAAATTATATTATATAAATTATATATGATATATAATTATTATATATGTTATATAATATATAAACATATGTTATATATAAATATATATTATATGTATTTATATTTTTATATATATATATATATACACACACACACACAATGGAATATTAATCAGCCATTTACAAAAAACCAAGGAAATCATACCATTTGAGGCAACATGAATGGACCCTGAAGGCAGTATGCTGAGTGAAATAAGTCAGACAGAGACAGAAAATTGTCTCACTAATGATCTCACTAATATGTGGAATTTAAAAAACAAACAAACGCATAGAAAAAGAGATCAGACTTGTGGTTACCAGAGGCAGAAGGTGGAGGGAGGGAGAATTGGAGGAAGGTGATCAAGAGCTACAAACTTCCAGTTATAAGTAAGTACTAGGGATGCAGTGTACAACATGACGACTACATAAGAAAGTTATTAAGAAGGTAAATCCTAAGAGTCCCCATCACACGGAGATTTTTTTTCCATTTTTTTCTTTTCTTCTTTCTTTTCTTTTTATTGTATCTATATGAGAAGATGCATGTTAACTGAACCTTTTGTGATAATCGTTTCACAATAGATATAAATTAAACCATCATGTTGTATGCCTTAAACTTATAAATGATATATGTCAATTATTTCTCAATAAAACTGGGGGGGAAAAGAAAAGAAATAAAAATCTTTAAAAAAATATATTTATTTATTTTTATTTTGGCTGCCCTGGGTCTTAGATGCAGCACGCGGGATGTTTTTTAGTTGTGGCACACAGGCACATAGTTGTGGCATGCTTACGGGATCTAGTTCCCCAACCAAGGATCGAACCCGGGCCCCCTGCATTGGGGGCGTGGAGTCTTACTCACTGGACCACCAAGGAAGCCCCCCAAAATAAAAATCTTTAATTAAAAAAGAATAACAGCGCTTCTCTGGTGGCACAGTGGTTAAGAACCCACCTGCCACTGCGGGGGACACAGGTTTGAGCCTTGGTCCAAAATATCCCACATGCCGTGGAGCAACTAAGCCCGTGCGCCACAACTACTGAGCCTGTACCCTACAGCCCATAAGCCACAACTACTGAGCCCACGTGCCACAACTATTAAAGCCTGCGTGCCTAGAGCCCATGCTCCACAGCAAGAGAAGCCACCACAGTGAGAGGCCTGCGCACCGCAATGAAGAGTAGCCCTCGCTCACCGCAACTAGAGAAAAACCCATGCGCAGCAACGAAGACCCAACGCAGCCAAAAATAAATAAAATAAAATAAATAAATTTATTTAAAAACATAAGAAGAAGAAAAAGGAGACCTTCCCATGGTTACACACCATACATGGCAGAAACTGCACTGGACCCCAGGTCTCCTGGCTCCTAGTTGGTCCCCTGTCCACTCTATCAAATGGCTTCTTGCCAGCAGGTGTAGCTTTCTAGGCTTGGAAAGATCCTGAGGACATTCTATGAGAGGACCTGGTCTTGCTTATGAGCCCCAGTCCTCTGCAGGATCAATGAGCCAAGTTCAAAGCCAGGTTAAGTTCCTTATTGGATCACTGTGATCATCATGCCCACCTCCAGGCAGTCAGCATGGGCGCTGTGATGTGCAGTCTCCACTTGCCCTTCCAGATTTACTCTCCACCCTCAAAACCTCCTCAATGCCCAAGGAGGCTGAACTTTAAAGGTTGAGTCAGCCAGGTTCCTCTGGCTCCTAATTCAGTCCAGCTAGTGGATGGAACCAGCGGGGGATCAGATGACAAGAGGAGAGTCTGAAAATGAAGCTAACCTCACTGGACTGGGTGAAGATGACCTGAACAGATGAATCCAACACCGCTAGTGGGCTATTTCACATAGTAGATAATAAATATCCTTCCTTTCTGCCATACAACAAGCTATGGGCAAAAATCTGTCCAGTGTTTGGGGGAGGAAAGGAAGATTAGCCTATGTTTATAGCAAAGGATTGACACAAAAGAATCATTTAGTTAAGCAGAACAAAAAAATCCCACGAAAATAAAAAACAGCCCTGTTCTCGATTCCCTGTTTGTTTTTCTTGTTCATTAAACATGTCTTCTCACCCACTCACAAAATGGGCAGAAGACCTAAACAGACATTTCTCCAAAGAAGATATACCGATGGCCAAGAAGCACATGAACAGCTGCTCAACATCACTAATTATTAGAGAAATGCAAATCAAAACTATAATGAGGTATCACCTCACACCACTTAGAACAGGCATCATCAGAAAATCTACAAACAACAAATGCTGGAGAGGGTGTGGAGAAAAGGGCACCCTCTTGCATTGTTGGTGGGAATGTAAATTGATACAGCCACTATGGAGAACAGTATGGAGGTTCCTTAAAAAACTAAAAATAGAATTACCATGACCCAGCAATCCCACTACTGGGCATATACCCAGAAAAAAAACCATAATTCAAAAAGACACATGTACCCCAATGTTCATTGCAGCACTATTCACAATAGCCAGGCCATGGAAGTAACCTAAATGCCCATCGACAGATGAATGGATAAAGATGTGGTACATATATACAATGGAATATTACTCAGCCATAAAAAGGAACGAAACTGGGTCATTTGTAGAGACATGGATGGACACAGAGACTGTCATACAGAGTGAAGTAAGAAAGAGAAAAACAAATACCATATATTAATGCTTATATGTGGAATTTAGAAAAATGGTGCAGATGAACCGGTTTACAAGGCAGAAATAGAGACACAGATGTAGAGAACAAATGTATGGACACCAAGAGGGGTAAAGTGGGGGTGGTGGGGTGGGGGGTGGGGGTGGGATGAACTGGGAGATTGGGGTTGACATGTATACACTGATGTGTATAAAATAGATAGCTAATAAGAACCTGCTGTATAAAAAATTAATTAATTAAATTAATTTTTTAAAAACAACAACAAACCTTTCTTCTCTGGCACAGGGCCACCTTCAGTTTTCTTTTCCTAATCTGTTACTTTGTAAACAACATTCAGAACTTTTTATAATCTCTTGTGGGGCTTTCAAAAGGGTTCTTGTACTTAGAGAATGCTTTTCCCACCATCCAGAAAGTGATTGCCTGGGAGGTAAGGAACTGGTGGTGGACTCCATGGAAAAGTGATGTGCTCCCAGCTTCCCAAGCTTGACCAATAGCCTGGGTTAGCCTTAGAGAGTGCAGTGAACTCTTCTTGGAAGTGCTTGGAATTATCTTAAACAACCCAGTTGGGAGTTTCTAACCTCCAGAAACTAGTTTCCAACTTGGAGAGCTACATGCTCCCAGTTTGACCTGGGTAGAAGAATTTAACGAGGCCATAGCAATAAGCAGAGTGGTAAGTGAACAGGTTGGGCTGCCCTGGGGTCAACTCACCACTGCTGTGTGTTTTTGGACACATCACAGGATCCCTTCATGCCTACTTACTCACATGTGAAATTGGAATAGTGCCCATGTTTCCTGCGAGGACCAGTGATGGATAGCAAACACTGACCTGGGTTTCTGGCCTTGAAGGAACAGTGAGGAAGGGAGTGGGTTTGTGAGAATTGTCAATAGTAAATGTCAAGTTCTTGGCACATAGCTGTTGATCAATAAATAGTAGTTATTATTATTTCATAGAATTTTGTGAGTGTTCAATGTCATAATGTGTCCAAATAAAAGTCAATGCTGGGCACATAATCAATAAATGGTACAATATATTCAAAAGCAGGTCTAAGAATATCTGTAAAGTGTGAAAATTAATAATGGAAAACCTCACTAAAATAGAGTCGGGAGGCCAGAAGTGGGGAGCTCTCATGCACATACCACTCCAGGTCAATACAGATCCCAACAGAAAGAGACCTACTTTGCATCTCCAGCACGAATCGACACTGCTTTACTAGTGCCAGCAGGAGGAATAAGGATTTTCTCCTTGCCTGGCAACAGCTCAGCCAATGAGAGACTGTCAAACTCAGCCAATAAAAAGCCACTATACTTTGAACTCCCAGTTTCCTCCAATGGGCTTTTTTGTTCGTACTAGCTCCTCCCAACTTCCCTTTCCGCTGTGTAAAAGAGTTTCCTCTCCTTTGCTTTACTGGACTCGCATGTGGTTCTCCATAGTTGCGTGTCTGAATTCTAATTCTTTGCTGCTCCTGAATAAACCTATGTCGCTGGTTAAATAGCTGGCCCTTTTATTGTTTTAGGTTAACGGAAGAAAGCTCAAAAGCAACCCACTCCACCCTGAGCTTGACTTGGATTATTCTATTGCCTCTGTTGTCCTTGGACAGTATCCTCTGAGGTCACCTTCTCATCAAAAACAACACCTGGGCCCCTGACAGACACAGCTTAAGAGTGATGACAGTAAGACTTGTCAGGAAAGTTAAATTTTTTATTAGCTAAAGAAAATGTGAAACTTCGGACACTTTTCAAACCTCATTTTAAATTCCAAATTATTTGAAAGTTGGAGTGCAATATTGGAAGCAAAGTTGTGTAGCCTTGATTTGTAGATCATTATAGTCTTTGTTTTCTGTGTTTTTTTTCTTGTAGGAGACATTGCTTTCTGGAGCACTGGGCTAGGAGGCAAGCAGCTGGGGGCTTAGTCCTGGCCCTACCATTAGCTAACTGTGTGACCTGGGGGCCCTGGTTTCTTACCTATCAAACAGGGAGGGTTGGGCTAGATTGCAAGTGTGTGACTTTCCATTTTCCCAAAACTTTGGTTGAAGGGACTGGTTGTATTACTACTGTCAATAAAGTCCCTCAGTACGTGAGGTGGAGTGGGGATTAAGTTCCCTCACAGAGCCAAGGAAGGGACCCCACAGTCTGCTAAAGGTCTTCCCCACTAAGAATCATGGAAAACGGGAAGGGGGACCGGCAGTGTGTGGGGTTGTGGTGGCAGGAACTGGGTCTGAGGGAGGGACCAACTGGGGCAGATGCTGAAGAGAGAGGTCAAATAAGATGAGTACAGACTGGCAAGAGATTTAATGTTGTGGAGTCATGGGTGACCTTAGCAAGAACCCTTTCGGTGAAGGGGTGGAGATAAAAGCCTGATTGAAAGGGGTCAAACAAGACTGGAATGAGGGGAATTAGACATAGTTAGATACATTTTGGAGTTTTGCTGTAGGTCGAAAAAATCATTATTAGGAATAAAAACGATGAGATTTGTAAACGCTTAGAACATTTCCTATCACATTGTTAGTACTGAAACATGCTGGCCAAGATTATGATTCTCTATTTTCCATCTAATCCTCACCACATTTCTGAGAGGTCTAGAGGTCAAACTTTATCCAGGTTCGACATGAGAAAACTGAGGCAGACAAATATGGTGACTCACCCAAGGTCTTGCTTCTAGTTCATTCATTTATCCATTCATCCCACACATGCCTGTTGAGGGCATGCTGTGAACTGGAATAAATAGATCACCAAAGAGTGGAGCTAGGAGCCATGTCTCCTGATCAACAGATTCATACTCTTCCCAGTATATTAGAGGACGGTTCTTAAAATGTTTAAACTGCTATTTTGCTACTAAATGTGTGAGTGACAAGTCATCAAGGCAACTCAACTCCCTGACTCCTCAAAGAGATGTCAATCTAGTGACTGGATACATTTATTTGACCTTCTTCACTTCTTTAAATACATAAATAGCATTTTCTACTATAGGCCAAAAAATTACCCTTCATACTATATTCCCAAGTTACTATGAACTGGGAATCAAACTGTCATAAGGACTGATGTCTTTTCCCATGGACAGCCACCATCAGCATCTCCATACTATGCTTTTTGGGCTCTAGAAACCCATCAAAAGTTGGCCTCTTGGCAGGGACTCCAGAGAAAGGGGTCAATTAGTGATCATCTTGAGTTTGTTTAGGCACAAGAAAAGCCATTCTTTGGAAATGGGCATGAATAGTTCCTCAGGCATCCATCACTGTCAAACAGGTGGGATTTAATCAACTGCTTAGCATTGAAAAGGTTGAATATCCAAGTGTAATCCATCTCTCTGAACTTTATTACCAATGTTCCTTTCTCAACCTCTTGAGAAACCCAATTTCCCTAACCAAGGAAATTGAATGTAGGCTCAGAGAAGAAGTACCAATTAATCCTCCCATCCACCACCACTATCACCATGATGCTATCTGCAGGCAGAGATACACTTAAACTGTTTCAAAGGCAATCCTTGCTTACTGAGTCTACGGAGCTTTGTAACTTCCATAGGCCCCCATCTCCACCAGGGTCCCTTCTCTGTCATGTAAGGGAATAGGCAGAAACAAGGATGGCCTGCCTGGCTACTGGCAAAGCTGAGAGTCCAGCCCCCAGGCCCTGCTTTCCAGAACTTTCTGCATGAGACCATAGCCCAGTGGTGATATATGTGGTTTATGGAGTGAGCCAGGCTAGAGTCCAAATCCCAGAGCTGACATCTACTTTTGGTTTAACTTTGGGTCCTGGCTGTCAATTAAAGCCCACCTGAAAGGGTTGTACAGGTAAATAGTTTTAATAGCCATTCATCATTATCATCTCTCACAGATGAGAAGGACCATATAGAAGAAGGATTAATACAACAAACTCAGGTTTAACATACATCACTGGTTGAACGTGTGTCACCTCAACTTAACTGTCCACACCACTAGGGATGGTGTGTAGTTATGTTCAGATATTGCCATGTGTGTCCTCTGTGATGGGTACTGTCTGAGAAGTGCAGCCCTCTGGGGCCAGTGGCCCTTCACATTCCATATGGAGTTTCTTATTCAGTGAAACGGCCTGTTCCCTTTCCCATTCATTCCCCTTGATTTGATGGTCTCGAGGTGGAGGTATTCTTCTGCTTTGCTGTGGTATTTACAAATTCCTCAGAACCCTGTCCCATCACATTCCTCCAGACAGGTTGGACTTAGATCCAAGGGCCCAGACTGGAGGACTGGGTGTTTTATTTCTTGGTGAGTCTCTGATGCATCTCTGGTTAGATTTCTGTCTGGCAGCCATTCACGCCTCCCTGAGAGTACAATCTCTTTTTCCCCTACAATGCTCACGGGGCTGAATTGTGTCCCCCTGCCCCCAAATACATGTGTTGAAACCCTAACCCTCAGGACCTCAAAATGTGACTGTATTTGGAAACAGGGCCTTTAATGAGGCAATGAAATTAAAATGAGGCCAAAAGATTGAGCCTTAATTTCTTTTTAATTAAAATTTTTTTTTTAAATTTTTGGCTGCATTGGGTCTTCGTTGCTGCGCGCAGGCTTTCTCTAGTTGCGGCGAGCGGGGCTACTTGGTGTGCGGGCTTCTCATTGTGGTGGCTTCTCTTGTTGCGGAGCATGAGCTCTAGACACATGGGCTTCATATGTCTAGAGCATGGGCTTCAGTAGTTGTGGCTCATGGGCTTAGTTGCTCTGTGGCATGTGGGATCTTCCCAGACCAGGGATCAATCCCCTGTCCCCTGCATTGGCAGGTGGATTCTTAACCACCTTGCCACCAGGGAAGTCCCTGAGCCTTAATTTAATCTGACTGGTGTCCATATAAGAAGAGGAAATTTGGACGCAGAAAGACTCCAGGGATGTGCACAAACAGGAAAAGGCCATGGGAAGATAAAAGGAGAAAACAGACATCTACAAGCCAAGGAGAGAGACTTCAGAAGACATCAACCCTATAGATACCTTGTTCTCAGATTCCTGCCTCTAGAACTGTGAGAAAATTCATTTCCCTTGTTTAAGCCAGTCTGTGGCCACTTTGTTATGGCAGCTGGAGGTGACTAATACAGTCTCTTTGCATTCCCCAATATTCAGTCACTTCTATGACATCAACTCACGAGTTAAGGTAAGCCACGTTGACTCATTTCTATGGTGGCTTTGGGGAATTCTGTTTCCAGAGCCAATTATATTTAAGGTGTCACTGGACAGTGGCAGAGAGGGAAGAGCCACAGCACTTGAAAGGATACTTTTCTTTTGGGTCTATCAGTCTTCCTGAAGAGACACCATGGCTCCCAAAGTTGAGGCTGGAGCAGACAGTTACTTCTGTCCACAATGCAGCTTCTTACTGTGTCTGGGATCCTTGTTCACTTCTAGTCACTCCACTGGAATGCTCCTCGCATGAATGTGCACCAAACCACTCACAAAAGGAATTTCACAGTTTTTAGTCCCAGTTCCTACACTTTGCGAAATGTTTCACATCCGAGGTTCTGTGGGGAGCTCCACAATGCAGCTGTAACCTTCAAATCCCAACTACCTTATAAGCTCCCTAGATGGGCCAGAGCCCCGATATACCACATATTGCACTGAAAAAGCTGGGGGGGGGGGACAATTGCAGAGACTACAGTGCTGAGAACACACTCTAGCATGACCTGCACAGCTGGACAAAGTGACCCTGGCAGAAACCGTGTCGCATATGAGTCATCTCCCTCCCAGCCTTGGGCTGTTACTAAAATGCCCTTTATAAACATTATCAATTTGCTGACATTTCTAAGTGAAGTATTTTCCTCCAAAGAGAAAAATAATAAAAGTCACCAAGGAAAGGAAAAGGCTCTGGTGAATATTAGATAAATACTGCTCCTTGGATCTCACTGTATCCACTCTGGACATTGGGATTACCCGGTAGAGATAAAATGACCCGATTTATATAGTCATCTCTGGGAAGGGAGGAGATCTGGTGCTATGTGAGGTTCTGAAGCACCTCCTCCAGTTCACCTGTTTGAGCATCCCCTTGTAGTCACCTTAACGCTTTCAGTTTTTACACTTAATGATTTTGTTCTCCTTGGGTGGCTATTTTAATTAGTAACCACTAAGTGCATCCATGATCGTTCATTGATTTAGAACAATGAGTGTCTTGCTCTTAGAGTTTGTGCAAATGAACCAGTGTGAGAATGTGCTGCAGAAGGTTGTAACCGGTTCTGGTCTCAGGGGGAAGCATCCACCTTGGGGCATACAGGGCATGCACCTTTTCTTAGAGACTGAGACACGAGTCAGAATGCCTGTTTCTTAGTTTAAGATGAGAAGTACAACTGTCAATCAAGCCCAGCTGCCCCTTCAGCACCTCTCCACTGCCTTTCCCTATACATCAAATACCTGGACATCAAAATTACAATCAGAAGCTTGCTTGATGAGTGGCGATGCCGAGTTGGGGTGTGTGTAGATTGATACATGATAGGATAACATCTACCCAAAAATAGGAATGCTGATGTCCATGGGGCAGCAGACACACTGCTGGCCAGCATCTGAAAGGCTCAGCCCACCCCTGGCTCCTTAACGGTTTTCCTTGTCCTCTCTTCACCCTCATTCTCACCTGTGCCCCGCCCCCTAGTCTTTCACCAAACCATAAACTACAAGGCAATAGTTTCTGCTGAGTGGATTCCAAAGACCCCTGCTTAGACTCCTTAGGATCGGGTCACCTTGATTGCAGTTTCCCAGAGTCCTCGGTTTCTCATCAACAGACACTTGCTTGGTTTGCTCCCCATCTCCATTGAGTGGGTTTTCCTGATTTGACTCCTAAACAGAAACTTTTCATCTGAGTTGCTAGGGAAACATCAAGCTCACTGCCCTCTTCCAGTCTCTCTTTCCTGCTTTTAAAGGGCTACTGAGAGAGAGAACAAGATAATGCATGCAACATTCTGGTGTTCAGCACCACGGAGCACTCAGTAAGCATTGGTTGCTTTTCCCACGAGTGGTGAAGCGTGCTTTGTAGCTCTGCATATCCAATCAGACTCTCACAGGGCAAGGGGGCAGATATGCAGGCCCCAGAGAACTTCCGTTGAGTGATGGTAGGGATCCACACCCTAGCCCAATCCCAAACCTTAAATAGGATTCAAAGTGTGTGAACACCTTGTGGGAGACTGTGGGAGTGACGGGCCTGCCACGGATGTGGGTCCTCAGAGGAGGGCAGTGCTGGCACCTTGCTGGCCTGACCAATACCCAACCTGATGGAGCATTGATTGACTCTCCCAGCTGACAGTGAAGTTCTGACCTGATTGATCTCTAAGAAAACCTTTAACACAGAGCTGCAGAGATGGTCAAGGACCCAACAGAGATGCAGCTTTGATGTGAAGCATGTTCCAAGATGGTGAACACGGCTGGAGACCTTAGCCTCCTGACCTCAGGAGCAACGGTGTGGCCTCATGTTCACTGCTTTGAGACGGAGGAGATGGAACAGTTGGCTCTTTTTTTTGGTGAGAAAGGAGAACTACCAGGAACTCCTCTCAGGTGACATTTTACCCATATGGGCCCAATGAAGAGGATGCTGGCCCCATCCTGCATCCTCAGAACTTCAAGTCACTCCCTCTGGACAGGTGGGGTGTCTGGAGAGACTGGTTGACATCCATGATTCTGAATATTCCATCTGTAACTTATAAGCTTGAAAAGTGGTCTTTGTGGAGGAAGGGATGCCCCTCTCTTTTAGGAATGAAGACAGAGAGATGGGGTCCAAAGGCCTTACCGATGACTAGCTCAGCAAAAACTGTTCTTCGTGGAGCGTCTATGACATGCTGGGCATTAGATGTGGTGCTGTGTGTGTGATCTCATCTATCTCTAGATCAACACCAGGAGGCAGGTGCTATTGTCCCCATTTTCCAGAGGGAAGACTGAGGCTCGGTGGGGTTAAGTAGTTGATTCGCTCGAGCTCAGCAGCTGGTAAGTGGCTAGACCAGGATTGGACCACTTTCCACTTGTCAGCACCTCCAGAAAAAGTCTGTGACAGCACGAATTGGGTAAGATTTCCTGAAGTTTGTGACCTCCCTGAGCTTGCTATTTTGGTCTCTCTGCTCTCTGTGGAGAATAAAAAACTTTCAAACAAGAGGAGCACATCTGCTTGTCCTTAGAGGCAACAAGAAGAGAAATCTCCAGTGATCAGTGGGGCCAGAGTGAGGAAAGGTAATATCTAAGGGGTGAGATTCGAGAGCCTTTGGAAAGACAGAAAGGGAGAACCTGGGAGTGAGGTCAAGAGAAGCTGTACCCCAGGGGCTCAATGGTAAGACTCAGATCGGCTCCCAAAGACATAAAGAAATCTTTATGTAAAGAAAAGAGGGTCAAAGGTACACTGATAGGAGAGGGCCCTGGCCATTTCATGGACTTTAGCATGACACATATGCAAAGAGTCACTGTCCTTTTTCGGAAAAAGTGGTCTTCTTTGGATTTTGACAATATCATTTTTTAAAGTCCCTCTGGTTGCTTTTATTCTAGAAATGCCAGGTCGAAGGCTGGGCCAAGGGAAACCACACTCAGGTTACCTTTGGTCCTCTGGGTGCTCACCTATCCTCCTTGCGAATCTTACTTTAGTTCATATGATCCCAGAGGGTTTGGGGAGGGAGGTTTGGCTGCTAATAATATAGCTACCTATCCCTTGGGATAGGTAGCAGTAACCACTCTACCACCAGGTTAATCTTTGGTGCTACTGGCGTGTGGAGGCCCCAGTGCTATCACTGGGTCAGCTTCCATGGAATGTGTTCACACCAGGGAAGTGCCCATCTCCATGCTGTCCCCCCAGCTGGGCCCGTTAGTCAGGGACAGCCAGCATCTGGGCTCCAGAAAGGCACAGCTTTCAAGACCCAGGGCCTTTCCCGTGAGCTCTGGGAGCCTTCCCCGCCTGTCACCATCCATGATGACCTCACCTTTCTCCCATCACCAAACCCTCTCTTGGTCATTACCGAACACGTAAGCATGCAATTGTTTCTGATTGCTTCAAAGGTATGCGCTGACTCCTATGGTAAATGCCTGAGATTCAGGAGGTGCAGGGGCGCGGGAAGGCTGCCTTAAGGATGATTATACCCCACAGGCCCAGCCCTGTATCCAACTCACATTCACCACATCTTAGCCAACCCTGGAATATCTCTAGATCCTCAACACCGCCTTCTGAACAGTGTCAGCTGCAGTGTGGCCTGCTCGCAGAATTCTTTCTCACAACATCTCTTTTCACCTAGAGTATATAGACTCAGAAAAATAGAGAAAAGTACAGAGACAAAGGTACAGTAAGCCAGGGAAACGAATCCTGGATTAAAACTGGTTCCTTGGAAACACTCCTCTCTTGCACATAATAATCTCACTTTGATGAACACAGCACCATTAGGGGCACAGGTATATTTGAAAGCAGTATGGTAACTGGAGACACCAAGTTTGAAACAGCCGCTAAGCTGTCAAGGCTCTTTAAAATATGATGCCAACTTTCATTTCTGTCTGAGCCTCTGTTCTCCCACCTCATTCTGTACTCTGGGCCAAGACTGAACTCCACAGGACAGGCAACTTGTGGGATGGGAAGAGAATGGGCTTTGGGGTCTAACAGGAATGGGTCTGAATCCCACCTCTGCATTTTAGGAGCTATGGCTTTCCTTGCAGGGATTCTGCCATGATTAAAGAGATGATATGTGTATGTATGCCAGCGCACATAGTAGGTGCTCAATACATGGAAATGGTTTGTTTTAATTCAAGTCATCGTGAACCCAGAACACATCTGGCTGTCACAGCTGCTTGTGCCCTAGATGAACAGCCATCTCTGCTGGTTGACATCCTATCCATCCATTCAGTCCTGGGTTAACTGATACCTCTTCAAGGAAACAGTCCCTGATTTCCAAGTCAAATGAGACATCACACATGGAAATATGACCATGTTGTTCCCCAACTCCAAACCAGTGACTCTCCATTGCCTAGAGAATGAAATCTAATCTCTTTAGTGAGAACAACAAGGCCCTTCATGATTTAACCTTTGTCCCCAGTCCTTCCTCAAACTCCATTCATTTACATTCCAACCATATGCACCCACTGTAGCTTCCTGAATACAGCAAGCTTCCTCAAACTTCCCTGCTGCCGGAGGCTGCACCATCAAAATCAGGAGGCTGACTCGCACTGGGATTTCTGAGACAATAGGCATGCAACACACAGGACCCAGTTAGAGCACACCCATAATCCTTGAGGGTCTTTGCATCTGCATCTTGCAAATAGAACATTCCTTGAGTTCATCTGAAGCCTCGCCCAGGATGACCATGGAAGATGCGCTTGTGGTTCCCGCTCCTCAGACTAACCTGTCCTATCTGCGTGCTCATCAGCAGCCTGGGGTCAGGGGAGAAGGCAACCCTCCCAGGGGCGGATGGGAAATCCAGAGCACTGTCATTGCTCTGTGCAAGGATTCAGGTAAGAGTGTGTGGCCCCCAGGCAGAACCAGACCTGGCCCAAACCTGACTTGTCACTTATCAGCTATGGGACCTTGGCCACGTCTCTGAACACTCATTTCTTCTTCTGGGGGAGGGGAGTAGAAATAATGCCCCAAAATGTTACGGGGAAGAGTGCCTGGCATATAGCAGGTGTCAATAAATGTTTACTATTTTTAGAATTCCTGGAAGTAGCAGGCAATGGCTCCTCTGAAATAACACTGGACCATAACAAGCATTTGGGCTGGGTTTTTTTGTTTGTTCTGTTGCTGTTGTTATTATTTGTTTTTGGTTTTGTAGGGTTTTCTTTTTTTTGGCCGCACCGTGCAATACACGGGCTCTTAGTTCCCCAACCAGGGATAGAACCCCAAACCCCTGCACTGGAAGTGTAAAGTCTTAACCAACGGACTGCCAGGGAAGTTCGTGGGCTGGGTTTTATGTACTGCCTGAAGAGATTGAACCAACTACCTCGGATACATCTGTAGTTCAGCTTTAAAAGGTCAAGATTTTGTCCCCCTCTCTCATCCTTCCCCTCCAGAATACAGTCTGATAAGACACTTTCCTAGAGGGAAGCCTCTCTGTGCTCCAGGGAACATGTTCAAGAATTCAGCCTCTGCAAGTTTGACTCTTCAGATTTATATGATGTGTGGGTTATGGTATGGAAAGATCCAGAAACCTGGAGGCAGGGGACCTGGGTTCTGGTCCTGACCTGCCTGGTTACCAGCTGAGCTGTGTGACCGTGGCTAAGTCACTTAGCCTCTCTGGGCCTCAGATCCCTCATCTATAATACAGGGGTGTCTACCTCACAAATAAGATAATGAGAGGGAAAGTGTTCTGTAAACTACAAAGAATAGTTAAGGTGTAAGTTTCTTGGATTTACCTCTTTTTCCCCTTGGCCTGTTTTACTATAGGTTAAAAATCTCTTATCTACAATTCCAAAATGCAAAAACATCTGAAAAACAATATTTTTTTTTGTAATTCATTTGGCTGCAATACGTTTTGTTTGTTTGTTTTGTTTTTTTCTGGTCACCCCCTGTGGCATGTGGAATCTTGTGCAGCACGTGGGATCTTAGTTCCCTGATCAGGGATCGAATCCCTGCTCCCTGCATTGGGAGCACAGA
The DNA here is from genome assembly GCF_963455315.2 of Globicephala melas. Classification (NCBI taxonomy): domain Eukaryota; kingdom Metazoa; phylum Chordata; class Mammalia; order Artiodactyla; family Delphinidae; genus Globicephala; species Globicephala melas. The sequence goes on from NC_083330.1 coordinate 64,859,492, forward strand.
GTCTTAACCACTGGACCACCAGGGAAGTCCCCTTGGCTGCAATACTTGAACTGAATTGATGTGAGTCTATTTATAGACTTCGTCTCACTTATAGTGAATATTCATATGTTTTACTGCAGAAATAATAATGTGCTTGATTTCAGAGTACTGTTCCAGTTACCTCTGGGGGTGTCAAGTAACATAAGAGATACTCTGAATTCTGGAACACACCTGGCTCCAAGAGTTTGGCTTAAGGAATTATATTCTAGGAGTAGATCTTAAATTGTAGACATCTGTATGCCGTTTTCATTATTTTTGTCATATCCTTATTGTTTGCTTTATATATTTTAAATGACTCAATTTTAACTTATTTTTTTCAAATGAATCCTTAAAAATATATACAGTAAATTAAATATCTAATTATACATTTAAAGTGTTTGTCTATTCTGCAAATCATCCTGCATATCACAGTGAATGAACACACCCCACACTTTAGGCAACAGAGATCTTGAAACAGCACAACCTATCAGCTCTTAAATCGCCAGAAGACAAGGGATAAGGGTGACATCTGTCCAGTTCAAACTCATCTTTGAAGTTCTCAATTATCATAAATATTCAGCAGTTCTATTCCACCAAGTGCTGGCTGGATCCCTGCTGTGAGCAGTAATTTTGATCACATCAGCTGTGAAGTTATGTTGAAAAACCACAAAACGACCAGCAAAGATGGCAGATGACACTTAACTTCCTAACAGCTTACACGTGGTAAGCTCTTTGTTTGTTTAGTTGATTACATTTTTAAATTAATTTTTTAAAAATTTGTTCTATTAAGGTAATATTGATTTATAGCATTATATAAGTTTCATGTGTATATATTTCTACTTCTGTATACCCTACAATGTGCTCACCACCAAAAATTTAGTTTCCATCTGTCACCAAACAGTTGATCCCCTTTACCCATTTTGCTCCCCCATCCCTCCCCCTCTTAGAAAAACCTAAGTGTCCATCAACAGATAAGTGGATAAAGAAGACGTGGTGTACATATACAAGATTACTTGGCCATAACAAAAGATGAAATTTTGCCATTTGTGACAACATGGATGAACCTTGAGGGTATCATGCTAAGTGAAATAAGTCAGAGGAAGAAAGACAAATACTGTATGATTTCACTCACATGTGGAATTTAAAAAACTAATAATCCAACAATAAATAAGTGAACAAACCAAACCAAACCAAAACAAAACAAACACATACAGAGAAAAGAGTCGTGGTAAATTCTTTGACTGACATTCTTGTCCGATTCTCACCTCCACCAACAGCTTAGGTAATATTAGTGTAATTTAAAACAAAAAACCCAGATCCACACAGGTTGAGAGCTTTGCCTAAGTCTCACCAGTCACGGGCAGAGCTGAGAGTAAACACAGGAGCCCCTGCTGACCTGGGGTCTCCTCTGCCACGTTGTAGGGTCTTGGTCACATCAAGCCACAGTCTTAGCTGCTCATGGCACTGCCTGTGCTGCTTTCTGCTTCTGGTTTATACATTAATATTCGCAAAAGCTGCTGGGTTTTCATGAAACCAGCCTGCTCTCAGTCTAAAACACACCTCCCATGGTTTAGCTATTATCCTGTGCCAGTTCTCTGTGAAAAGGCTCTGCAATGGTTGAACGGGTTTAACAAGGCCTTCAGAGGTTTTAAGAATCTTCAGAATGGACCGAGAAGATCATGTGATGGTTTCAGCATTTCTACAAAGTTAGGGGAATAGCAGTTTGTGGAAACAGGGAAGGGCCCAGATCATCCGTTCCAAGTCCATATATAACAGTGTAATTTAGACTTTGGTAAGTATTTTTGTAAAACCCCGATTTCCGGAGGAATCAAGACTTCCCCAAATTATCTAAGCAAGTAAAGGAAAATCAGGTTTTTTCCCTCTCTCTCTCTTTTTTTCTTAACTAGAATTAATCACTAATGGTCCTACTTTTCCTATTTTTTTTTTCCCCCTCATATGTAAGGTCATGAAGAGGAAATTATGCTAGGGGTCAGGAGGCCTGGGTCCTAAATTCTACGCTGATATTAAATGGCCACGTGCCCCAGCATCAGTCTCCCATCTGTAACCTACGAAGGCACGCTCTAAGCAGCCGGCCTGCAGTGTAGTACAGAAATCTAGGTCCTGGGGTCAAGCAGACTATGTTTTAATCCTAGCTCTACCCCTTGAACCAGTTATTTAAATTTCTCTGAGCCCCACTTTCCTCATCTGTAAAACCTGTCTCAGAGGCATTAATGAGAATTAACAAAATGGATGTAAAACACTGAGTACAACCCTGGTACAAAGCAACAGGTAAATAAATGGTAGTTGTTGTAGTTCCTGTCAGTTTAGATAATCTGGGCCTTTGAACTGGACTGTATGAACATATCTAATGAATAGCCCTTGCCTTCAATAATCATGGATTTATTGTCCAGACAGAATGATTGAGGAAACATCATGCAGCTGATTGATAAGCTCATCACAATTCAATTTTCAAATGCATGAATTTTTCTAGCTTTGAGGAGCTATTCACACAGTGCCTTAAAAAAAAAAAAAAAAGTCAACCAGAGCAGCTTTAAATAGGCCAGTTCTTGACTGTTAGTGGAAAAGGAAGTCAGGGCAAATGGGAATAAATAACATCAACAAATAATTATTATTTTAGTGTATGCCTTTGACTTTTAGGGTGGAACATTTTACCCAAATGTGTCCCCCTGATTTTTCACTAAATACCATCCCAGGCTCTTCCTTTGCTGCAGGGAAACTGCCCAGAGTTAAGTAGTAAGAGGCCAGAGGAGACGTGATGAACCCAGGCTGTAGTTTGTAAAACGGAGTCACCTGACCAATTACATCAGGGTCACCTGGGAGTTGTTAAAATGCAGATCCTCCAGCCCCAAATGAATGAGACTATCTTGGATTGGGGATTGAAAATAAGTATTTCTAATAAGCACCTTTTTTAAAAATTAATTAATTAATTTTTGGCTGTGTTGGGTCTTTGTTGCTGCACACAGGCTTTCTGTAGTTGCGGTGAGTGGGGGCTACTCTTCCTTGCGGTGCGCGGGCTTCTCATTGCGGTGGCTTCTCTTGTTGCAGAGCACGGGTTCTAGGTGCATGGGCTTCAGTAGTTGTGGCACACGTGCTCAGCAGTTGTGGCTCGTGGGCTCTAGAGCGCAGGCTCAGTAGTTGTGGCGCACAGGCTTTGTTGCTCTGCAGCATGTGGGATCTTCCCAGACCAGGGCTCGAACCCGTGTCCCCTGCATTGGCAGGTGGATTCTTAACCACTGCGCCACCAGGGAAGCCCTAACAAGCAACTTTGATGCAACCAGAACTTTGAAAACCACTGATCTTGGGCCAAGTTGTAATCGTGCAGTTATTGCCACATATTATTCATGTGTCATCTCAGTAGGATTTCTCCCTGTTTCCAGTAAAAATGCATGGTCTAGAAGGAGCAAAAGATAAGCAAACAAACCATCCTAGGAATTGTGTAGCCAAGTAATAGAGATAAAAACAAAGTATAGGGTTTCCCTGGTGGTACAGTGGTTAAGAATCCGCCTGCCAATGCAGGAGACACGGGTTCGAGCCCTGGTCTGGGAAGATCCCACATGCCGCGGAGCAACAAAGCCCGTGCACCACAACTACTGAGCCTGTGCTCTAGAGCCCGTGAGCCACAACTACTGAAGCCTGCGCACCTAGAGCCCGTGCTCCGCAATAAGAGAAGCCACTGCAATGAGAAGCCCGCACACTACAACGAAGACCCAACACAGCCAAAAATAAAATAAATACACTAAAAAAACAAACAAACAAAAAAACAGAGTATGGTGGTGTCCCAAAGCGGGGAGTGGGGTGGAGGGCTGGGGGAGGGGCAGGTCAGCCTGCTTGGGGGCACAGAAGGAGAGTTGTCAGGAAGTTCTTCCCTGAGTGGAAACTTCACCTGCACATTTTCTAGGGGATTAAGTGGGTGGACTGTACCACCGGTAAAGAGATCATGACTTGCTGAAGGCTCAGATGATGGTTAGCATTTTAGCAATAAAGTATTTTTAATTAAGGTTTAAAAAAAAGTAAAAAAGAAACTGCTGTGATAGATGGATATGTGGCAGGACAAGAGGGAAATTTAGACTGAGAATTCAGGAAAGGTCTCTCTGAGGATCTGGGACCGAGGTCTGAATATTGAGGAGGGGCCACTCCTGCAAGCAACTTGAAAAGGCGTTTTCCACAGAGGAAACAGAATGACAAAGACCTTGAGGCAGAAGAGTCTGGTGAGTGTGAGACACAGAAAGAAGGCCAACGTGGCTGCAGCATCAAGAGAAAGGGAGAGAGTGGCACAAGATCATGTTGAAGAGGCAGCGAGGGGCAGGTCATGAAGCAGATGGTTTGTGAGTGTCTGGAAGAAAAAAACCAGAATCACAAGGAGTCAGCACATAGCATGAAGAACAAATTGTCAAGGACTCTACACCATCAAATCCTCTTCACTTAAAAGAAAGATGAAGATCCCATTTAAATGTAAGCCTTTATTTCTCTCTTCATTACCTACTTGCTTGTGTATGTGATAAATACCAAATTTATATTTTTAAAAAGTGGGTGGAGTGTGGAGGTTAATGGATGGATGGGGACAGGGTACAGAAGCAGGAGGAATAACACGAACAAAGAAGAGAGATGCGAGAGCCCCTGGCACGTGTGAGGGAGTGCAACCATTCTTCACGCGGCTGGAAGGTGAGGAGTGAGGTTTGGAGGCAAGTGGACACATGTTTTCTCAGCTGTGCAGAACTACAAAGTATACCTTCCTCAGAGGAGGAAAGCCATCTCAAGTTTCTCGCATTAAAAAGCATAAACAAATCTCTAGGCTCTACTAGGAGTTGATTCTCCCCCCTTTTCCTGATTTTAAAATGCACGCACATCCTACACCAAATTCCAAGAAGACGCTGGATACAGTCAGCGTTTTGAGCCTGCTTCATTTACTCTGCAGCGCCAGTCTTTTCAATTGTGATTTATGCTCAGACTGTGATTGAGTGAACTTAGTCAATTAACTTCACTCAAACCAAAGATTTATTTTCCATAAATATCTCCATTCTTATTTTTAGGAGGTAGTATTTTAGTTCAAGTTGGTCCTATTTCATATATCTATTGCCATGTGACAAACGCTCCCCAAACTGAGTGGCTTAAAACAACCACCTTTGTATTCCACTATTCTGGAATCCAGACCGGGCTTAGCTGGACAAGCCCTCTGCTGATTTTGATGGTGGTCACTCATTGGCTGAATTCAGCTGTGGGCTGGCTGGGGGCTGGGCTCAGTTGATATGCTGGGATAGCAGGATTTCTCTCAGGCCACTTCACATACCCTCTGGCAGGGTTGCCACACTTCTTATATGGCAGTGCAGGCTGCCAAGAGCACAAAAAGCACGCTGCCACTTGTGCTACATTCCACTAGTTGAAGCTAGTCATAAGCCCAGCCCAGATTCATGGCAAAGGGCCTACACAAGGCTGTGAATGCCAAGAGGCATTGTTTCCCGGGGCCACCAATAAAACAGACTGCAATAGTTTGCTCTCTGGTCCCAGAGGGCTCACAATCGTCCCACATTCCAAGACCTCTAAGAGTCTCATCTTATTACAGCATCAATCTCAGGCTCAGGGTCCAAGGTCTTTTCATCTAATTCAGTTTGAAGTGTAGGTGAGACTCCTCAGGTATATTTTCCTCTAGATCTGAAAACCTGTGAACTTGAGGCAAACTGTTTTTCCCCACATACTGGTGAGAAAGAGACAGGATAATCACAGTAGATACTCCCATTCACCATGGAAAGGAATGGAAGGCACACAGCAGTTGCTGGTCCGTAGCAATTCTGAAATCCAGCTGGGCCTATATTACCATTTCCCCCTGCTCCAGGGACAGTTCTGATTCCTGAGAGTTATATTTTTCATTGCTCATTTGTTTTCTACATGGATGTATCTCTAGACAGTTCTGGGTGGAAAATGTATTTGTTAGATAGCTTCTTTTTTTCTTAACTCTAAAGTCTATACCCTAATTAATCATTGAACACATGCCAGGACAAAAAAAAAATGGTACAGTGTTATAATCACAAAAGTCTCTTGCGGAATGGTATTATATTCCAGCAACCATTAACGCACGTTGCTTGGCTGCTTAGGAAAAACTAATAGCCAAATAAGCAGACATCAGTGTGTACAAAGCATCGGACCCTCCAGGTGTCCTTCTCCTCTTTTCTGCCTCCCTGCCAGTCTAAGCTCCTTGCAGGCAGGTCAGTACTGTAGTCAAGAGTGTTCACTCTGCAGTCAGACTGAGTCCAAACACCAGCACTGCTACTTAGTAGAGGTGTAAAGTTGGACTAATTTTTGAGCTCTTTAAGCTTCCTCTCAGATAAAATAGAATGGTGATAGCACCTACAGGGCTGTTGTAAGGATTAAGTGGGGGTAATGCATATAGAGTGATTAGAACAATGCCCAGTGGGCACTCCATGATCATTCGCTTTTGATACGTTCTCTCTTTTTGAGTATTCCTTGAGCACACCATACTATAAGTCAGGTACTGTAGTGGGTACTAAAAATGCCCGGGGGAAGCACCTGACTCTACCCTTTCCCACAGAGTCAGGAAAGGTTTTGCTGACTCCTGAAATGAGACTTAAAAAGGATGAGCAGGAGTTTGTCAGGTGGGCAAGGAAAGGAAGGCTGCTCTACGCAGTGAGAATCTCAATCTCAATGAGGGGGTGTAGGGGCCAAGTGATGGCACCTTGGGACAACTGCAAGAGGACCCATAAAACTTGAGCACAAACAGCACAAGACTGAAGGAGTCCCGGGACAAGGGAGGCTTGTAGCCTGGAGGACATGACACAGGGGACCAGATCACAAAAGACCTAAGCATCATACTCTGGAGTTTGAACATTGTCTTGTAAGACCTACCTTCTTCAATTGGCATATGGTCTTGTCCTAGTGAGTATAAGAAGCTATAGCTTAAACACAGAGCGCTTTTTTTCGAGTGTACATTTTACTCTAAGATTCTTGGAAAAGAAACATTTTAAATTAAGACATACCAGTTCTAACATTCTCTGATCCCAGTTTCCTGAAAAGAACATCAAGAGGAGGACAGAGCATGTTACCAACGCTACTTTCTCCTCCACGTGCTCCCTCCGTGTAACCAACGTGGCAGAAAGCCTGCGTGCCTAGAGCCCGTGCTCCGCAATAAGAGAAGCCACCGCAATGAGAAGCCCGCACACTACAACGAAGACCCAACACAGCCAAAAATAAAATAAATACACTAAAAAAAAACACAAAAAAAACAGAGTATGGTGGTGTCCCAAAGCGGGGAGTGGGGTGGAGGGCTGGGGGAGGGGCGGGTCAGCCTGCTTGAGGACACAGAAGGAGAGTTGTCAGGAAGTTCTTCCCTGAGTGGAAGCTTCACCACCCTGAGAAGCGTATTAGGATCTTGTGAAGCACGCTGGAATTCTGCCAACTCCCCATCCTTGTCCCCTAATATTAGTTGTCTCCCCCCGGAACAAAGGTTAGAAGCAAAGGGTAAAAACCGTGGTGTGGCCTCATGTGCCACATTTGGTTATAAGTTCATTAAGATATCAAGTCTTACCCCCTGTACAGTCCTCACTACAACACCCCTCCATCTTCACTGTCCTTTGAGACTCTAAGTTTGTTTCCTAATTGGGCCTCAATCCATTGAATCACTCTCCTTGTATGACCCCACTTCCATAGATCAGGCATTATCACGGTCATAATCCCTTCTGGTCCTGTCAGTGCTGAAAGTGGCCTGACTGCCCTGCATGCCAAGAACTTGCCCTGGGACCAAGCAACGGGTGTAACAATGTTATTTACCAATGTGCAGAGCCACAATTTTCGAAGTTCTGTGTGTATCCTTCTCTTTTTTCTAACACCTCCTTTTTTCTGACGTTTCCACCTTTCCTTTGCTATCATCTAGTCTACACTTTGGGCTCCGAATACGTGCATCCCAACCTGGTATTCTTTTGTCTTTTCACCTGCAGTACCAATTCTGCAGCATCTGGATGCTAGAGATTTCAACATCTATTCTTTTTTCTTCAGCTTCGGTGTAATTTTGAAAATTTTACTGAAAAATAAACTCTAGATAGCAGAGAGATGGGCTATTTTTATTTGAAGCAAAATCCGTTACTGGAACTGCTACCTGGAATAAAGAAAAAGACTTTTGGAAAACAAGGCATTGAACTATTCCCATAGCAACAAGGGAATGAGGCTTTTCTACATGACCCAATAGATGTTTATAGAACCACCAACTCCTAGAGAGGGTTACAAAGCAAAGAGCACAGGATTCAGAGGCCAAAGACCTGGGTACCAGAGAACCACCTCTGTCATTCATTGTATGTGACCTTGAAGTTCTTAGAATTCAAGTTCCTTGCATATAAAATGGGGTATGGGATACCCATGTCTTCAAGGGTCAAATGAAATGATCTGTAAGAAATTTTTTGTCTAGAGAGATCTAGACAAATTATAATCCCTCTTTTTGAGCAGATAATGCTGAAGTTTAGAGGGGACAGCAACCAAAGATGAACAAGCAAGGCACACACACACACACACACACACACACACCACCAGTCTTCTGGAACATGTAAAGGGTGGGGCTTAATTCAGAGACAAAAGCCATAATAGGTGTGTGAGCCCTTGTTTCCCAATGTATTCAAAGAGCACACAAGGATCTAGCAAGGCCGAACTTCAGGCTCTGGAAGAGAAAGCTCAGTCTTTGGGCTGTGGGGCTTTTAAGGTGCATGACTGAGAGAGTACAGGTCCTTCACATGATATGACCAAGGGCTAAGGTCCAAAACTTGTGATCTCAGCAACATGATGGGGCAGAACCTTGGCTCCATCCTTACGTCATAACCCCAGCACTCATCAGTTGTCAAAATCAAGAGGTTGGAGTCAGATCTGGGGCGGGGTGGGCGGGGGGTGGTCACAGCTGCATAACACGGCAGAACTTCAGTATGCAGCCCAGGTCTGCTACCGTGGTATCTTGGTTGTGAGAGCACCAGTTCAACTAAACTGCCCCTCAGATTTCTGCCATACATTGGTTTGATTGTCTTAAGCTCTCAGCTGGAGCTAGTTTCTATGGCGTTTTTCAGAGGCTACCCTATGAGGAGTCAGTCTTGGATAAGTTAGCCCTTACTTTTCAGTGGAGTAATAAAGAACACTTCTTTTTCCGATTTAGTTCTTAACATTTTGAGAAACAAATAAACCAGGCAGTTGAAGATAAAAATACCAGCCTTGGGCTTCCCTGGTGGCACAGTGGTTGAGAGTCCCCCTGCCGATGCAGGGGACACGGGTTCGTGCCCCGGTCCGGGAAGATCCCACATGCCGCGGAGCGGCTGGGTCCGCGAGCCACGGCTGCCTGCGTACCGCAAAAAAAAAAAAAAAAAAGCAGCCTTATTGCTGATAAAGCCTAGGGTGGAAATATGGGTTAGGGGTACAGAAACAATGGGTTCCATAATTCTGCACTCCAGAACTAGGCAGACCAGCTACCAAGTCATATGCATCTTTCGTAAACCGTGGGCCTTTCTTGGCAGGAGCAAAATGTTTTCTAATAAAATTATCAAGTGGCCAATTTCTCTGCAAAGAGGCAGATCCAAAAGGGGACCCAGTAAGTGACAAGTTTCCCCCAGTCCAACCATCATAAGCAAAATATGGTAGATACATACAACCTAGGGGAGAGGAGGAGCCAGGTTAGTGATTGAGAAAGGCTAAAACTGTTAAAATAGACAGCCCATTAAGAATTTAGTGCTATGAGGGACTTCCTTGGCAGTCCAGTGGTTAAGACTCCGAGTTTCCACTGCAGGGGATGGGGATTCGATCCTGGTGGGGGAACTAATAAGATCCCGCAGGTCGTGTGGCACCGCCAAAAAATAGAAGGGAAAAAAAAAAAAAAGAACTCAGTGCTATGAGATTAAGTATCTACTTAGGAATCCAGTGTATTGTAGTCAGTCCTATTTCACATGAGAAAGGAGGTGTCTCTGAAGTATTCCATTAAATGGAGTCCCCATTTCACCCCCATGGATGTTTAGTATTAATACAACTTAAGAAAACAGTCATCCCAATGACAAAGCCATTCCCCATGTAATGTCTCATTCAATCTTAAAATAAACCTGTGAGATAATAATAAGAGTGACTAGGACTGTTCTGCAGATGAGCTGAATGACTTGCTTAGGATCAAACAGCTAGTAAACAAAAGACCTGGAGACTTAGTTTTAAATATTATTTCAGTGACACTGTAGGAGTTTCATAGGACCTTACCAGCTTTCCACAACATACAAGAAAAATATTGGAAGGCTCCAAATCATTGCACTTCAGTGCAGTTATTTTAGGGGTAGCAGTGGCAAAATAACTTCAAAACCATGTGTTTGATCTGGGTTATCTTTTGGTTGCTTAACAAACATCAAGGCACATCAAGGATGTGTCTGATGGACAGAGATTTCAATACTTAAAGTCGCACTATAACTGCCCAAAGAGAAAGTGGAATGTTTTCACTTTCCCATTATTTCTCAGCTCAAAAATATTCAACAGGTTCCATTTTTCCCCCAAATATTTAACCACCAAATTGAGACAGGAAGAGTCCTAAAAACTGCTATCTTTACTACAACCATTTACCGAGCACTTTCTATATGCCAAGCAGTTCACCAGGCATGATAAATATGTAATCACAGTCCTGTAAGGAGGTATTACTGTCTCTATTTTATGAATGGGGACACTTTGAGAGTTCAGAGAGATTAGTCCTTGTGTGTAAGTTCCCACAGCTATGAACTGATCAGCTTAGAACTGTTGATTCCAAATGATCAATGCTATTAACATGACTTTAGAAAAGCAAAGGACTTCAGCTGTGAAAGATCTTGCTCGGGACTTCCCCAGTGGTAAAGAATCCGCCTTCCAATGCAGGGGCTGCGGGTTCGATCCCTGGTTGGGGAACTAAGATCCCACACACCGCGGAGCAACTAAGCCTGCGTGCCACAATTACTGAGCTCGTGCACCTCAACTAGAGCCCATGTGCCACAAACTACAGAGTCCACGAGCCCTGGAGTCTGCACGCCACAACTAGAGAGAAGCCCACGCGCCACAATGAAGACCTGACGCAGCCAAAAATAAATAAACAAATAAAGAAAGATCTTCCTCTATAACCAGCTGCCAGCTCTGTCAGCAGCAACCACCCCCTCAGAGGCTGAAGGCTGAAAAAGAGCATTAAAAATGGGTTTCAATCTATTCATGTATTTTTAATGAATTTGCAAGTCTCTTATCAAGACTTCAGAAGTTCAAAATTGATACTGAGTCTAATAAAAAAATATAGAAAGAAGGAAAACCTACAGTATGCTATCGTGATAAATACTAAGGACAGGGGAGTGAATTAGTTATAGCCTTGGCCTCAGTGTTGAGGCATCACACAATGGATGTGAATTAATGGTATCCACAGGGAGCCATGGGATCATGGAGAATTTAACTAAATTGATGTCTTGCCCTCTAAGATTGCTATATTTCATTTATACTTTTCCTGAATTGGAATAATTCAATGTTTTTATTTAAATGGTTACATTGTCTTACTGCAGAGTAAAGATTAATATGAATAGTGTCAAAATGACTTTATTGCCCAAGGTGTTGAATTATATAAAAACAAAAAAAAACTATAACATAATTCATTACAAGAACTTAACAGCAACACTGTGCACCATGTGGGTCACTCACTTAGAATCACAGAATTCTGGAGCTTGCAGACACCCAAAGACTGTCCATCTCTCTGATACCAGATGATCCTCAAGGAAAGGGATTGGATCTCATGATTCTGTTGACCCACCTCCCTCATAACCTGGTTCCTTACTGGACACCAAGCATATAATAATAGGAGTGAGTGCAGAAAATAGTTTTTTCTGAATTGCATTTTCAATTTCCAAATTTTACAGAGACAAGGAGAAAGGCTGAATCTTAAATTAAACTATTTATTAGCTGTCTGTGTGGGAAGAATATTGCAGGAAGATATAATTATAAAACCTAAATGTAGCCGGGATCCAGACTAGAGTCATCAGCCTATTTACAAAACATGCCAAATATCAGATGGCATGCAAAGGGTAAATGTGTTAATAGCAGACACGCAAAACATTGGCTGCAATTTCTAGGGAAGACTAAAGAATTTGGACTCAGCTTTTGGCAGAGCTGCTCTGCAACATACTTCATCTCTTGTTTCTAATCTAAGTGCTTAGAAACAGAAAGGACTTGAAATAAATGAACAACGTTTATTTTAAGCACCTTAAGCATTGTTCTAAAATCTTTCATTTTCTACACAGAAAAATATAAATATGAAAAGCATGGTACTAACCACCAGAATGTTTTTTTCTGTAAATTTAAAATCCCAAAGTAATGCACCCCTTTCTCCAATTGCCTACCATAATACAATACTATAAAATCTGAAGAAGAAAAAAAGCCTAGAATTTTGAATCAGAAGAGTTGTATTTAAATAAGCTCTAGCTATTAAAACATTTTTGCAAGTCTTCTCATCTATAAAATTGAGGATTGTATCGCCCTAACCTATTTTGCTATAAAAATGCTGTGATTATTAAGATATTCTGATGGCTTATCAATAGCTGCTGTTTGCTTTTGCTTGCTATGGAAATTATTTTAAACACTTTGGGATCTTTTCCACCCTACCACGACAATGATACATTTTCAATTTTAGTTTTTTCTCACTTTCCTTTTACTTCTCTCATCATCCAGGAAACGAGGTCTGTGATAGTTGCAAAGGGAAACAAAAGATGAATAAGATACTACTTTCAAGGAACTTACAATAGAAGGGATATGGGTACCAAAAAAATGTCCATGATAAAGCATAATCTCAAAGGATAGATTATAATAATGGCTTCCAACGAGCAATGCCTCCCTGTGTCCATGCACCTTTGCAATAGGACACTGCTGCTCCTCACATCAGAAGGGGGAGTCAATTTCTCCATCCCCTTGAATTCGGGCTGGTTTTGTAACTTCTCTTGACCAAGGGAAGATGGCAGAAGTCACATTGTGTAAGGTCCAGAGTGTAGGCATTATGAGACCTCATGATTCCTACCTTTACTCTCTTGGGACCCAACTGCCACACCAAGATTTGGCTAGACTACGAAATGGCACTACGCAGTGGTGAGAGAGATCTCAGCCTTCCATCTATCTATGCCAAAACCATCTTAAACCCTCCAGCTTCTGCCAACTCACCAGCTGGACTACAGTCACATGACTGAACCTAGGCAAAACTAGCAGAGTAATTGCATAGCCAACCCACAGAAATGTGACAGTAAATAACTGGTTTCATCCGCTAAATTTTGGAATGATAAACAACTGAGACATCTGTTAAGTACTATAATGGAAGTAAAAAGTGATCTGGGAATAAAGAAGAGTTAGAAATTATTTCCTGCTCAGTGGATAGGGGCTGATGGTGGTAAAGAAAACTTTACAGTAGTAATGGCTTTTAATGCTTTTCCTGTTATTCTTTTTCTTTTGGGGGGGCTGTATTTTATACAGCTTCATTGCAAATATTTAAAGTGCAAAATGTGATGAGTCTTGGCATATGTATACACCTGTAAAGCATCATCACAATCAAGACAATGTATGTGTTTCATCACCCCAAAAAGTTTTCTTGTGACCCCCTTTATAATCCTGCTTGCTGCTCTCTCGCTCCATCCTCAGACAACCAGATGTTTGACATGACTACAGTTTGCATTTTCTAGGATTTTATATAAGTGGAATTATACAATGTGTACTCTTTTTGTCTTCTTTCTGTCAGCTTGATTATTTTGAGACCCACCCAAGTTGTTGCATGTATCAATAGTTCCTTTTCATTGCTAACGTGTATTACATTGTATGGATAGACCACAATTGGTTTATCCATTTTTCTGTTGACGGACATTTGGGTTGCTTCTATTTTGGAGCTATTACAAATAAAGTTGCTATGTACTTTAGTACATATGTGTGGTCATATACATTTATTTCTCTTGCATAAATACCTCAGGATGGAATGGCTAGGTAGTATGATAGGTATATGTTTAACTTTTTAAGAACCTGCTAAGTTGACTTCTACAGTGGTTGTACCATGTTAAAATCCTACCAGTAGGATTATGTTCCAGTTGTTCCACATCCTTGTCAATCCTTGGTATGGTGAGTTTTTTCAGTTTTAGCCATTCTCATGAGTGTGGTGTTAATTTGTATTTTCATGACTAGTGGCGCTGAGCGTCTTTTCATGTGCTAATATGCCACCTATATATTTTCCTTGGTAAAGTGATTGTTCAAATCTTTGGCATATCAACTATACTCCAATAAAAATTTTTTTAAATCTTTGGCGTATTTTTATTTTTTACATTATTATTATTAGATATGAGATATAAGAGATTTTATGTATCCTAGATAGAAGTCCTTTCTTGGATATATGTTTTTTGAATATTTTCTCCCATTTTATAGTTTGCCTTTTCACTTGATAACAATATCTTTGGAAAAGTAAAAGTTTTTAAAATTTTATTTTGATTAAGTCCATTTTATTGATTTTTCTTTTTTAGTTCTTGCTTTTTGTATCCCAGCTAAGAAACAACTGACAAACCAATGTTGCTAAGATTTTCTCCTATGTTTTCTTCAAGATGTTTTATACTTTTACCTCTTACATTTAGGTCTATAATTCATTTTGAATTTCTTTGTATATTAGTTTAAGGTAAGGGTTGATGTTCATTTGGATTCTTTGTTGTTTTGCTTTGGGGTTTGTGTGTGTGTGTGTGTGTGTGTGTGTGTGTGTATGGATATTGATTTGTTCCAGTATCATTTATTGTAAAAAACTACCATTTCCCCCACTGAATTGGCTTGGCACTTTTGTTGAAATCAATTGATTATATATACATGGGTCTATTTCTGGACAAATTCCATTGATCCATGCCTATCTTTCTTTTTCATGTGTCTATCTTTATATTGTCTTGATTACTGTAGCTTCATAGCAATATTAAAATCATTGCCTACAGGGAGAAAATATTTGCAAATGATACGATTGATAAGAGATTAATATCCAAAATATATAAATACCTCATACAACTTAATATTAAAAAAACCCAATTAAAAACTGGGCACAAGACCTGAATAGATATTTTTCCAAAGAAGACATACAGATGGCCATACAGGCACATGGAAAGATGCTCAACATTGCTAATCATCAGAGAAATGCAAATCAAAACCACAATGAGATACGATCTCACACTTGTCAGAATGGCTATCATCAAAAAGACCACAAATAACAAATGCTGGAGAGGATGTGGAGAAAAGGGAACCCTCTTGCACTGTTGGTGGGAATGCAAACTGGTGCAGCCACTATGGAGAACAGTATGGAGGTTCCTTAAAAAACTAAAAATAGAACTACCATATGACCCAGCAATTCCACCCCTGGGTATATATCCAAAGAACATGAAAACACTAATTCAACAACTTTTTGCAACAACATGGATGGACCTGAAGAATATTATGCTTAGTGAAATAAGTCAGACAGACAAATACTGTAAGTTATCACTTCTATGGGGAATCTAAAAATAAAACAAACTAGTGAGTATAACAAAAAAGAAACAGACTCACAGATATAGATAAGAAACTAGTGATTACCAGTTGGGAGAGGGGATTAAGAAGTATAAACTACTATGCAGAAAATAAATAAGCTACAAGAATATATTGTATGGTACAGGGAATACAGGCAATATTTTATAACTATAAATAGAATATAATCTTTAAAAATTGTGAATCACTATCTTGTATACCTAAAACATACAATATTGTAAATCAACTATACCTCAATAAAATAAATAAAAGACAGGAAAATACCCAATACAATTGACTGTTGTATGTTGACCTTATATCCTGCCACCTTAAGAAATTCATTTATTACTACTAGTAGCTTTTTGGTAGATTAATTAGGATTTCCGAATTGCAGATGATTGTCATCTACAAATTAAGATGGTTTTATTTCTTTCTTTCTAATTTGAATGCCATTCATTCATTTAGCTTTGCTGCATGGGCTAGAATATCCAGTACAATTTGAATAGAAGTGGTAAGAATATATCCTTGCCTTGTTCCTGATCTTAGAGGAAAAGCATTTCAGTCTTTCACTTTAAGTATGATGTTAGCTGTGAGTTTTTCATAGATGCTCTTTATTAGGTTGAGGAAGTTCCCTTCTATTTGTAGTTTGCTGAGAATTTTTATCAAGTACGGATGTTTGTTCCATTGGATTTTTTCTTTCTTTTTTTGCATCTTTTGAGATGGTCATGTAGAGGAATTAAGTCCTTAAATACCAGTGATTGTTATCCTTACACCCACTCCCAGCCACCTTTAGAGTTCTGTCCTTGGACCTCCTCTCTTATGTTCTACAAAATGAAAAGACCTGTACATTATAATAGCTTTAACTAAATTCTGTGTGTAAATAACTTCCAAGCATATGTTTCATCACAAATTCTCAACTGAAATTGAGACCAATATTTTCACCTTCTAAATGTACTTTATCTACCAGGTTATCCTCCACATACATCTATGAAGATAAATATGTGTAAGATAAAAATTCCATGTCTATTCTCTTCAGTTAACTGACATTGAATTAAATAGGATCCTTAATATGAATTTATACCTTTGTATACCAACGAATATCTTTTAAATGTAGGGAATTCTCTGGCGGTCCAGTGGTTAGGACTCCGCGCTTTCCCTGCCGAAGGCGTGGGTTCAATCCCTGGTCGGGGATCTAAGATCCCGCAAGCCGCTGGTGCGGCCAAAAAATAATTAATTAAAAAAAAAAAGTCTTCATTAAAAAATATCTTTCAAATGTAAAATCAGAAAAAGTAAGTCTGAAAAAATTTTTTAAAATACTAAAGCCAAAACATTATAACGCAGGGTTTCTTAATCTTGGTACTATTGACATTTTGTGCTAGATGATTTCTTATTATGGGGGCTGCCCTGTGCATTGTAGATATTTATCAGCATCCTTGGCATCAAACCCCCTAAATGCCAGTAGCACCCGCTATCCACCCCTCAGTTATGATAGCCAGAAATGTCTCCAGATGTTACCAAATATCCCCTGGGGAGGCAGCAAAATCATTCCCAGTTTGAGAATTACTGATGGTAGTTTCTTGCAACAGATCAATGCTTACATAGAGATCAACTAGAAGAACCATTTTTAAAATCTGCTTGAAGGCATTGGGGAGCCTCTAAGAAACTAGGATATGATGGGTCTCCACTGCCTTCAAATAAATAAGCTGGGTGATGTGGTGGTGGATTTAATAATTTATAGCAACCAGTGATAGCCGTGTTGCTCATTCTTTCCCTTTCTGGAAAGAAATTGTTATTGCATACTGGATGTATAAGGGCAGATACTTTTTTCACTTAAAGGGTATCCGATACCAGAGTCAGTTTAAGACATTATAGAGAAAATGGCACATTCCCAGAGTTGAGTGCAGTCATTGCATGTAAACTTGAGCCCAATCCCTTGTGGTTGGGTGTCTTCCCAGATGCCCTCCCTTCTTCCAATTTTTGGCTATATACTTGGCCATACAGAATGGAGAGATTTACAAGTATCTCTTTCAGCTTAGTATGTTCATGTAATAGAGGTTTGATAGATAAGTAGATGAGTCATGTGGTAACTTAAAAGTTGGTTAAGCCCTTCACCTTTCTTTTTAGTTCCTTCCTCCTGGATAGAGTATGGATATGATAGCTGGGGCTGAAGCGGCCACTTTAGATCATGAAGTGACTTTGTGCATAAAAGCTACACATGATGAAGCAGGAGGATGTGAATCTGGGTCTCTAATTTGTGGAGCATAACCTTTACACTCACCCTGGGAAACATGCCACAATAACTTTATATAAGAGAAATAAATTTCCATCTCATTTCGGCTGCTGTTATTTTGGGGGTCTGTTACTTACAGCTAAACCTAATCTAAACTAACTAGAAAAGTTCAGGGCAGTGGTTCTCAAAGTATAAAAGTGTGGTCTGAAGGCTCCTGATTTTTTTAGGGAGTTCATGGGTAGAAGACAAACCACAAACCAATCAACTTGAAGCAAAATGTGTGAAGTTCAGAAGTGATACAGAATGTGACATAGGAAGTGATACAGTTTTTATACAGTCCTGACACAGAATGGGTTGGGAGTCAAGCCAGAATTCAAATATCTAGAGGGAAGAGCACAGTGATGTGGGTAGTGATTCACTCTTTAAACAAATCTCTATTGTACATGTACCGTGTGTCAGGCACTGTACGGAGCATTAAGTATAGAGATGTAAGCAAGACAGATGAGATCCCATCCTCTGGGGCACTGACATTTAAAGCACAACTAGTCAGATCTTTTTCCTCTTATGAAATGTGGGCTCTTTACCTGAGTCGGTATGGAAGAAAGAATAGTTAAAGCTGTTAACAATTAAAGAATGAACTAAATTGAGATTTGTTCTTGTTCTCCCAAGTAGGGGTGGGGAAGAAAATGTTTGATTTATATGCTTTTAAAGTAACAGTGTGGGACATAAAATACATTCTAAAAACTGCACTTTCCGTTTCCATCAGTCTGAGGTTGAGGAAAAGAAGAGAAAATAGGGAAGAGAAAAAATACATTTGAGACATAAAGGAGACAGATACAGACACACTGCAGAATCGATACTGCAGAGCAAGAATGGTGGGGGAGGGGAGGTTGATATGCAAAAGAAAAAATCTTAATTTTAATTAAGGTGCCTAACAGCTTTCTTTGACTCAACTACCTCTGTTAAACTCCACTTATATCTTGCATCTGCATAAATATTTTATAAGTGGTAAAGCACTATATAAATGTATAGCCTTCATATTATTAGCAGATACCAAATCTTTACTGAATTTCACAGTTCTCACAGAAAATTCCTTTACAGTACAGTTTTTGAGGGTTCCCCCAACTCCCCCTGAAAGTAGTTCCTTTGAGTTTAACTCTTCAGTCACCATTCTCACATTTTACTCATTTAAACAAAGGTTTGACTTGTAGTTGTGGAGAAATTATATAATCTATCATATGCTTACTCCATCTTTTTAATCTTTAAAAGTCAATAAAAAATTGCTGAAATTTCTTTCATTCATAAACTTATCAATAGCATTAACCTATGTATGACATTATAAAATTTCATATAAATACCAATACAAAACACCATGTGCTTCATACGGCTGTCAGTATAAGATCAATAGATCCTGAAAGTTCGGAAGCTTCAAAATTAAAATGTTACAAGTTCCTGCTTTAATTACTACATCATTTCTAAATGTTAGAGGAGAGAAACTAATTTCAGTGTTACAACCCATATGTCAATAACATTCATTCCTTTGGTAAAAACAAGTGATCTGTTAGTAGGGTTTCATTATGAGCACACAACAAAACCCTAAATTATTTGCTGATAGGTTGGTTATCCACTGACTTTATGAATTCTAGGATAGCTTCCCCATGCTTCTGAGTCATTTCCGTTTACTACTGTAATATGCAGGGGTATTAATCTTAATATTTAAATATTAATATTTAGGCTTAATTCAGAAAACATGAATAATCAAAACAAACAAGAAAACTTCTTACATGCAATCCCACTCCTGGGCATATATTCGGAGAGAACCATAATTCGAAAAGATCCATGCACCCCAATATTCATTGCAGCACTATCTACAATAGCCAGGACATGGAAACAACCAATTGTCTATCAACAGACGAATGAATAAAGAAGATGTGGTATATTTCTACAATGGAATACTACTCAGCCATAAAAAAGAATGAAATAATGCCATTTGCAGCAATATGGATGCACCTAGAGATTAGCATACTAAGTGAAGTAAGCCAGACAAATATCATATGATATGGCTTATATGTGGAATCTAAAAAAAGATACAGATGAACTTATATACAAAACAAACAGACCCACAGACGAAGAAAACAAACTTATGGTTACCAAAGTGGAAAGGAGACAGGGAGGGATAAATTAGGAGTTTGGGATTAACATAAACACACTACTATATATAAAATAGATAACCAACAAGGACCTACTGTATAGCACAGAGAACTACACTCAATATTTTATAATAAACTATAAGGGAAAAGAATCTGAAAAAAATATATAAAACTGAATCACTGTGCTGTACACCTGAAACTAACACAACGTTGTAAATCAACTATACTTCAGTAAAAAAAAAAAAAATCTTACAATGCATTCCAAACTGAAATATATTTCATATGGTGGGGATTTTCTTAACACCAACTTCCTATAATGTAGTGTGATACCTTCTCTTCCCAGATATCTGTGTTGTGTATGTTTTCACTTCTTTCAGGTCTTCCCTGACCACCCTGTATAAAAATAAGCCCCCACATATGACCACCGGTACTTTCTACCCGCCTTGTTTCATTTATCTCTGCAGAACTTATCACCACTATTTAAGTGTACATTTGCTTTCCTATATTCTCCTCCCCAACTCATGCCCTCCACAGAATAACCTTCATGAGAATACAGATGTTCTGGCTGTTCATTCAGAGCCTTGAACAGTTCCTAGTACATAATATGCAACCAAAAACACAGGAGTTTTTAAATGGACTTGGAGATTTTGAGTACAATTCCCTTAAGTTGTAAGTGAGAAAATAACTCCATAAATATAGAGGCAGGAAGGAACCTGAACAGAGAACAGACATTACGGAGTCCATGCAACTGATGTCCCAACTGCATAGTAAGTACAGAACACAGACTTCACACTTGGACAAAACCAGACTCTAGTCCGCTTATGAATAGTAACACCCTGGGCAAACTAACCTTTCCATGTCTCAGTTCATCTGATATGAAATAGGGATGATAACAGCACCAACTTAACATTGTTATTACAGTGATTAAATGTGATTATGTATGTAAAATACTACAGTGCATAGCAACAAACAAGTACTTAATAAAAGGGAGCTAACATTATATTTACCATCATCATCACCATTGACAACATCATCATCTCAGGCTCCACAGATTGTTTTCTAATATTTCCCAAATAATTTATGGTAAGACTGACTATCTAGCTTCTAAGAAGCAGCAAATTAAAGAAGCAGAAAATTAAAGAGAGAGAGAGCAATTGCCAGATGTGACAGCAGCAAAAAAATGGGAGGAAAATGAAAAACTATAAAAACCAGATTCCCAAGGTACTGCATTACAGCACAATAACAATGTCCATAAAGATGACACTTAGCCACTAAGAAAAAGATTACATTATATTACATTTAATACACTCGTAAGATGGCAAGAAAATATAATTCTAAAATTAGGAAGATTTACTTCAAAATGGTTTACCTGAACTTTTGGTGTAAAAGATAAACGTTCATTACCTTCAAAATTAATCTTCTGGAAAAACAGAGTAAAGTAAATGAGGTGTTATTATATAGAAGGCTTGGATATCTCTGCTGTAAATAAATACCCAGCAGTGTAATTATCGCCAATCTCTCTATCTAAAGCTTTTTTGACATCCTATTAAAGATCAAATTATCTCAATACGGGAATCATCCTTCTCTCATAATGTGTAATGTTGTATCTCAAGTGTGGCCTTCAGGGAAACGGTAAATAGTTCCATTTTACTGTCTCAGTGTCATTGCTACAACCCTGTAACAAATCTGCATTTATTAATCCTGTTTCTTTTAAGCTACAGAATAACCAGGGTTTTCTGAGATTAAGAAGAAAATCAAATTTTAAAATCAAAACCACATTCCAAAATTTCTTAAAATGTATTTTTCTTTGTTCGATTCCTTTGTAAAAACATTGGTCACCATTTAACATACAGTGCCAACAAAATGCACCTAATTTACATGCATAAACAAGTCAATAAATCATAATACACAGACAATATGAATTTCAAATGAAGAGTACTGACACAGCTCATGTTGCATTTAACCATAGTTATAGTTGCTCCCAAAAAAGAAATAGCTAATATGAGAAATAAGAATTCCAGTTTCAATCTGAAATAAAATTCCTCGTGACAAGTAATATGAAACAATGATTATATGAAGTCATTATCTTAAAGGGAACCATTTTTCAGAAGTCACTTTGTGCAAAGCACCATACTAGTATATAAAATAAGATCTTGAAAAAAATGTGTACCTTAGGTTAAGGACAAAAGGGCTCCATTTTTTTTTTTAACTAATTACCTGAATGATGCAAATTTTTATTGTGTCCATAGATTAAAATACTTTTCAATATGAAGGTTATATATTCCATATTTTGACATTTTAAATAATTCTACAGACGCTCAGCTAAAAAGATTCTGTAGGACTGGGTTATTTTCACGAGCAAAAAAAAATGAAAGCACTAATCAAAAGCCCTTTCTAAACTCACAGGCAGAGTTTCTGGATATGGGATTTAATTAATAAAAAGAAAATTTAAGCACCACAATAAAATATGTTTTTAGAGAACAGAAAGGACTGGCATTACAGTTAGGGACAAAAACACTTAAACATTTACCAAAAAAAAAAAATTTTTTTTTTAAATAATCACTCTAATCCTATCATCTGAAATAATAAAAAAAAATTTTGGTGTGTCTGTGGTATTATATGGAAGATACAAACCACAGTTCTATTTAAAACGTTAAGTTTTATAATTCTAATTTGATCAAATGAGACTGTCATAGTATTTGTACATAATAAGAATGTTATATTTTTATTTTCTATGATTTATTTTTTCCCTCAAAAATCTATGATTAAAGGATACCACTAAAATCATTTTGAAGTACACAGAAGAGAATTTATGACAAATTGCCTTGTGAGAAAAAACAGCTCCTCTGAAAATAAAACCTCAAAGTAAATATGTGCTAATAAAACTTTAAAAATAAGGTAGCTATAAATAGAGCCATCTTTAAGTTTCCCTTCTTTTGCATCTATTTAGCAAAATAAATAATTTCAGTGGCCCAAATAGTAACTTTAATTTCTGTTTTTCTCCTCCATGATGTGTTCATCAACTCTTACAATTAAGAGTAATTTTTTAGCCTGTGTAACAGACCACATGCTAACAAACTTTAAGGTTCATAAAATTAAAATTTATGATTCACAAGTATAGATATGAATCCTATCTATGCCTAAATCAGATACACAAGACTGGACATAAGTAACTTCAATCTAAAATATGATTTAAACACCACAAAAAAAGAAAAGGGACCAAAAAAGGGAGCAAGAATTTCTCCTCATATGTCTTTTGACCACTAGGCTATATATAGCAAAAAGCAAAATATAAAATATTTATTTTTCACCTCAAAAGAAGTTATCCAGAAATAAAATCTGCTAAAGAAGATATAACAATGTCAAAATTATGAGTACTCAAACTCACTCAATTCAGATGAGAAGACATTTGTGGGGGGAAAAGCCTTCCCAAACAGTATTATTTGTATTTTATTAACCTTACAAATATCACCTCAACTTCACCACTCATACCATAAACCTTCTTGACAGTTTCCATTTTATACTAATGTGAAAAAAAATTTTTTTAGCCTCTTAATTTTCCAAGTGTCATGTCAAACCCCTTAGTTCACACATTAATTCCACAATCCCCATTAAAAATACTCTAAAATGGGCTTCCCTGGTGTCGCAGTGGTTGGGAGTCCGCCTGCCGATGAGGGGGACACGGGTTCTTGCCCGGGTCCGGGAAGATCCCACATGCTGCGGAGCGGCTGGGCCCGTGAGCCATGGCCGCTGAGCCTGTGCATCCGGAGCCCGTGCTCCGCAACAGGAGAGGCCACAACAGTGAGAGGCCCATGTACCGCAAAAACAACAACAACAACAAAAAAACCCAAAATACTCTAAAATAATGACTTTCCCTTAGGAGTCAGAAATCACTATGTAATTATTCAAAACTGAGAAATTAAATTGGTAAAAAAAAAATTCAAAATAATACACTTGTTAACATATATGGTTTTATGTAGTAGAGAGACCACATAATTGTTCACCCTGATTAATCTCCGGCTCTTGAGACAATGAGGTCTGAAAATTAAAATGAGTGATAGGTACTTAAAATACTTAAAGTCTCTGTCCATTTTGAATAGATGTGAGACTTTTTTTTAAATGACTGAAATTATGATTGTAAATGTTTACTGTGAAACAGTACAAAATTGATGTTGCCAAAAAGAGTAAAAAAAATCTTTAACTGATGTTAAACATCTTAAGTAATTTGGAAAAAATCTTAAGGTTGAATTGTAACTATAAGGGAACAACAACAGAAAATGCGTTCATGCATGTACACGTGGTAAGTAACAAATAGGCAAACCCCAAGTCAGCACAGCACATCAATGACTGATACTTAAATGATATTTTGGTATATAAAGAAAGAAAAAGAAGAGGTAAAATGTTGACTGCCATTGATGAAAAAGCATTTCAACAATTTACACAAAATTTTTTTTAAGAAGATGTCCCAAGAAAACCAAGCCACAATAAGTTAGTGTTTTCCATAATACATGCTGAATTAGTTGATCCCATATCTATGCACTGTTACTGTCTTAATTCCTAAATGTTGTGACAGCATATTTAATAATTGAGGTACATTAGTTTACATCTTTTTATAGGTATCCTAAGAGAGTTAATTTTTCTTTTCCAGTTTTTCATCATCTTCACCTCCTCCAAAGAAAATCAAAGGAAACATTCCTAGAATGCAGCCAATAGTCACCCCAACAGCTTTGCCCTATGGAAACAAAAGAAAAGATTTTTGACAGTTAATTTACCCCTGTAAGAGGAATCCTTGCTTAAGTATCTGATAAAAATTAAAAATTACTATGTACTAAAAAATTTAACTGTGACTGTATTTCTTTTGATCATAGTAACTTAAATATAATAATAATGTACAAAAGGTTCTAGAACAAATAATATGTAAAGTTCAAAGCAACAAGGAAAAAAAATTTTTTTTCAAATTGCCACAGAAATAACATTAGAGGGGCTACCCTGGTGGTGCAGTGGTTAAGAATCCACCTGCCAATGCAGGGGACACGGGTTCAAGCTCTGGTCCGAGAAGATCCCACATGCTGCGGAGCAACTAAGCCCATGCGCCAACTACTGAGCCCGCATGCCACAACTACTGAAGCCAGCACACCTAGAGCCCGTGCTCCGCAACAAGAGAAGCCACTGCAATGAGAAGGCCGCGCACTGCAACAAAGAGTAGTCCCCGCTCACCGCAACTAGAGAAAACCCACGCACAGCAATGAAGACCCAATGCAGCCAAAAATAAATAAATAAATTTATTTTAAAAAATAAATTAACATTAAAGAAGTATTCAAGTAGAAAAACACTTTTTAAGAATGTCAGAGATAGGAAGAAAGGAAATATCTCACCAAGTACTCTCAATATATTTGGATTTGCTGCCCTTTGTATATATTCCTTTTCAATATTTATCCCCATGTACACCTAATTATATGTAGGTCTAATCATTATGTAAACATAGCTTTGTTTTCTGCCTTATTCCTTCCCCCCCCACAGTCACCCATGTTATAATAAACTCCTTTCCAAACTGTTTCATAAACTTAATAAAAAAACTTCTAAATTCCACTGAATTGATGGGCCTATAATCTACGTAAAGCTCTTTTTTTTTTTTTTTTCTCCCGGCCACAACGCGTGGCCTGTGGGACCCTTGTTCCCTGAGCAGAGATTGAACCCGGGCCCCATGCAATGGAAGCACTGAGTCCTAACCACTGTACCACCAGGGAATTCAAGCTCTCCTTACCATTAAAAATCATTGCTACTTTTTCACCATTGCAAATGACAGAACAATAAACACATCTGTGTATAGTTCTTCCTCAATGATTTATTTAAAAATCAAATAATATGAATATTTGTGCATAACCATAGGATACTGCCATGCTATCTATTCTAGACAAAACTGCAAATATCTGTATACCCACTGCAATATATTTATATGTATATGTACACACAATTTTTCTGCGATCTCACTTACATTAAAATTTTTTTTTTAATTTTTATAAATGATTTTTAAATGATGCATTCCTATGATGACTATTAAGGTTATACACTTTTGAATTAAGTTTTATGTCTTCATACAGACATTTACTGAGAATCTACAAAATACCAAACTCTATGCTAGGTACCAGGGAGACAGACAGGGTCCAAGCAGATGCAGTCTGTCTCTCTCCGCTAGGAACTTCCAGTTAGTCATCATGCTTTTCTACTTGTTAGTCAATATACTTGGAATTCTCTCATTCACCTAGCAACTGTCTCATCAATAATTTCAAAATAAGCTTAGATCTAATACTCACCAAGAAATCTCCACACCAAAAGAAATTTCTCTCCACAAAGAGTTAATTCTTTTCCTGGTGCTTCTGCTATATCAGGTGCATAATTCTATTACTGAATATGTCACACTAAATTATAATTTATTTAATATGTCTGGTTCCTTACCTACACAATCCTTAAAAAGAACTATAGTCTATTACTCATTTTATGTCCTTCAGTCTCAGCACATAACTGATACTCCTCAACAGTAACTGAATCATATAAAGAATTTTTCAAAAATCAAGTATACCTACAAAAATAGTCAATAAAAAATTACTGCTTTTCTGAACCTGCCAAGGCTTGGACAGTTTCTGTTAAAAATTGCACTCAAATCAATTTTAGTCTCAAATTTCTCAAGGGACTGAATACAGTGTCTTGCTCTGGCTACCCAAATTCACCGTCATAAGCCATATAAAGTACTCACCAAATGTGTACTAACACGTGTTTGCCACATGTCAACTTGCTTTGGTGTGAGATCAGGAATTGATAGGCCTAACCTGGAAGCCAAAGCTTCAACGTAGCCTGCAAGTCTTTAAAAATACAAGAGGACAGAATATAAGTTTTTAAAGAGAAACACAATGTCCTCACATAGGAAAAACTAATTACTACAAAGATAAGATAATTCTATACCTGTAATTGGCACTCTAGAAATGGTATAAACATTCTTTTACAACTTTCATCTTCATTGTGTATAAATATATTTGGTTTAAAATTTTTCAGACTGACATATTTAATATACAGGTAAATTAATTAACTTAATTATTCTCTACCATTACCTTAAAAAGAACAATTCAAGGTATATAAAAATTTTTACAACACTTATAATTTATACATTTATTCCAAATTCAAAGCAAAGCACTTTAACATATAAGTTAATAACTATCATCAGAAAACAAAAATTTCCAAAATTTATCAGATTGATATACTAAGAAAAACAGCCTACGATTTTCAGGGCAATTTCAAGTATTTATCAATTCTAAGTTGCCATTGCTTATTGGATACAATCTTACTTTAAGAACTGTAAGAAAGAAAAAAAATTCCCAATTAAACTATGCATACCATCAATTATAAGATAGATCCCAATGTCAGATATGTTAAGTTCTAAAAACCTGTGCAACTAAGATTGATAAAATGTGGTATTTGTTACCTAATGCTATTTTCAAAAGGCAGAGAAGTAGTTCTTAAATATAAGACTCCCAACAAATCTTTATGTCTAATAAAAAAATAATTGTTAAATGATACAATCTAAAACCAAATGGTCTTAGAGATCTATTAGATCATTTCATTCTATTAAATATAGAAAGCTATCACAGTAGCTATATAATATTATCATTATTAACCTTAATGTTGGAAACTGGGAAATAGAATGTTTAAGGGGTAATATCATTATAGGTTTATGTCAGGAATTCCAGGAATATAAAATTTTTGCTTCAGCCCAAAACAAAGAAACTGTGTTTTTAACATTAGCTTTGGCCCCCAACTCCAGTGCAGAAGTCTAATGTATAGAGTTGGGTCTATATAAAGTACCTAAAGCTGCTTTCCTCCAGATTATAGGGCTAAGTAGACCTCTACTAGACCCAGATCCAAATCTCAAAACTTACCATTCTAATGAACCAAAAAAGGAAGAAACAGAACCAAAGACTGAGCAAGAGAAAATATGTTTATCACAAAAATTAATGCCAACTTAGTCTAATTTATACTTCCCAGGCTTCCCCAAGCTCAGGAAGCAGCCCAGGCCATCTGCCGCTTAGAAGAGAGAATGTAAAAACAGAAAGAGAGAAAGCTGGCCTTTTCCAAGTAGGCATCCTCAGTTTGTTTCATCATTCCTACCACATGGAATAAAAAGAGCAAAAACTAGCCGAGTCCCTGTATGTTTTGGCCATTATTCTCTGAAAATTCCTCTCTCTAGAAAACATGCCCAGACAGTATCCTCACATTTGAGCCATATTTCTTATCTTTGGGTTTAGTGGGAGGAGGGTGGGGGTGAAATAATGATAGAGGTTCTTACTTTTAGTCCTGTCTCACCCTTGGAAATGTTTATAAAATACATATAAACACTTCAGTAAATGAAAATTCAACTTACCTTATGGTAGTTTTAGAAAAAATTTTGCACATATCACAATTGCTTGAGAAGATTATTAAACACAAATGTCAGGGTCCAATCCCCAGCAACACTAATTCTGCATGACTGGGATGTGAGCGAGACATCTATATTTGATGCACACCAAAGATTTAAACATTTAGTGCTATTGATTTAGAAACATTAAAGTTAAAAATTTAGTTATAAAACACACATGCAAAAATAAATGTCCCTTTTTAAAATCCTTCTCAATTAAAGGAGAATGGAGAAGAGAAAGAGAGCAAGTACACACATGCCCAAATGAATAAATGAATGAACTTACCCAAGACCAGCTAAATCTGACACAAGGTTTCCCAAAGCAGCAGCTAAAAAAATGAAAAATGGACAAGTGAATTATTACATAGAAGTCAGAAAAATCAATAAAGCACTGGTCTGGAAGAGTTATCACATTTCTAAACTACAATGACAATATCCAAAGTAGTTCATTTGACAGCTCTGAATCTTGAGATCTCCAAAATAGAACACTATATTTCTGAGATTATAGTATTCTACCTCCATCAAGTAGTAGGTGTTTTCTAACGTGGCAGCCAGTTCCATTTTGGTTTCAGTATTAAAACACCTGTACAATATTTTGTAGTTTAACTTTCAGATAATATTTAAGGGAATTTGAATACTTGAAAGTTAAAGAGTAAAGCTATATGTACAGCTATGACATTCAAGAAAATCAAGGAGAGGAAATGTCTCTTTCATTAACTCATCCACTTCATGTGTTCCATAGAATAAAACAACACAGATTCATTCCCAAACGTCACCATCATGAAGAATACAGTGGTATTTGGGGGGAAAGAAGGAGACAGAACCAAATTAGATTTTCAATCTTGTATTTCCTTCCTTGACTTTTCTGCCCAACTTGAAAATAAATAATTTGATAGAGAAAAAGAGTAGGAAGGTTTTAGGGTAACACTGAATTAAGAGAAAAAAAATTTTAATATAGTCAATGTAGTAGATTATTGTTACCCATTAACTAACTTAAAGTACCTAAACTTTCTCAGAAAAATATATGCTACATATACAAAATTAAAAAGTAGAGGAATAGGATTACGTAGATAAACTAAGAGACATCTCAGTGAATAAACTCATTCAAATAAAGTATCCTCTTCTAAACCTAACCTACTAAAATGTTTCATAAATATACA
Source organism: Globicephala melas (assembly GCF_963455315.2). Classification (NCBI taxonomy): domain Eukaryota; kingdom Metazoa; phylum Chordata; class Mammalia; order Artiodactyla; family Delphinidae; genus Globicephala; species Globicephala melas. Next base: position 64,889,021 of record NC_083330.1, read on the forward strand.
ATGGAATAATAACATTACTATTATTAAATACCTGCCATAGTTGAAATTCCCAAAATAATTCCAATAGATAACTCAATATGGGTTCCCTGAAAAATGATTACAAAGAAATTAATCTTAAAAATTAAAACTGAAGTGACTATCAAAGAATAGCAAAACATTAATAAAAAGAGGTAAAATAATCAATATGTTATCACAGCAAAATTATATATATAAAATATGCATAAATATACACATATACTACAGCAATTCACTTAATTATTAAATATTGGGTTGACCAAAAAGTTCATTCAGATTTTTCCATAAGAGGTTATGGAAAAACCCAAATGAACTTTTTGGCCAACCCAATATATGCAGTCATGCAGAAATAACATCAATATTTTATTTATTAAAATTAGGCTTTCATAAAAATAAAAAATAGCAACACACATAGCAATATAATTCATCATTAATAATCTAGAATTTATATTTTCTTACCACAGAAAGTTGTTTTAATGCTTTTGAACACAAAGACAACCAACTCACCTACATTTTAAATTCTGAATGATACAACTATACTATTGATATTTACCCTATAAAAGATTTAAAAGACAGACAAAACCAGTTTCTAGGGACCCAAAAAATCAGACTTCAAAAATTATCCTTAAAACACTTAGTTCTTTAACCATTAAGTAATGAGACTGTATGATTCATTTATAAGCAATAATAGCATTTAATACAATAGACCTACAGCAAAAATGAGGTTCCACTGTATTTCCACTGAATTTATTGAGAGTTTAAGATTTTCTATGTCTATCTCATTTCTCTAAAGAAAAGAGGGGCTCGTATTTTTCCTTCTACTTTAAAGAGAAGGAACTGAAGTGAAGAAGATTAAACCATTCTAATGGATTATTACATAGAATAAAGAAGAAATCCTACCATCTATTGTGCTAATTCATTTCTAATCCTTACACAATTCTGCCATAAGTGGACTTAACTTTCAAAAGCTCTCTTGAATACTGATGCTTGAAAATTTCTAAAACTTAAAAAAAAATCTCTATAGTACTTACGGAGAAAGAAAAAGAATGCCCTACAAATCTCAATGATATTTGTGGAGGAAAAAAAAAAAGAATGTCCTATCTGGGAATATAGAAATATTGTATTACTCAATTATTTATAAAATTGAAGAGAAGCTAAGTTTAATTTCCTCAATTTTCTTTCCCCTAGGCCTGTTGATTCCAATCCTTTAAAATATAATTCTTGTAGAGTATAGACCAAACAGCGTGATGTACAAAAGTCTCCCAGGCACTTAAAGTTACAAGGTTGTAAAGATACCCAAAGAAACAGATTTCTGAAGAAGAAAACAGGCATGAAGAGGTAGCTTTATATATGGAACCCAAAAAGTCAGGAGCATTACTACAGAAGAGAAGCACTTGACAGTTATAGTGTATAAAAAAATAAATACAGGATCTTTAACAGCAATGAATCATTAGAAATGACCCCCAAAAAATCTGTTTGCCAATACATGTATTTATAAAGCATTTAAGTGCTTAATCATTTGGTTGAATTTAAGAAACGTGAAGATCCTTCAAACAGCATGAAAAGCCTCACATAAAGTCAAGGTCGGTTTGAAGGCAATGGACTATCCACTCCCTTCCTTTTTCCCACAGTTACATCAAATTTCATGTTAACAGTTGAGGTAGAAGTTATAAATAAACCTAACACTAGTTGTCTTAAAGTTATACTTGGTTCATCACCTTAATATGATTAATCTATGCTAGAATTTTAATCAACTCTATCCTAATTAAATTGTAAGAAAAATAATCCCCCCAAAACCCACTAAAATATAAGTTATAAAAAGCAATCCCAATAATATAAAAATATAATAAAAAACTATGAAATCAAAAGCTTAGTATGAACAGCAGCCAAGAATAAAGGTCAAACCTACAATGAGAAGTTATATAGGAATTTGTTTACATGACTACAACTAGGTAGCAGTTAAGAGAGTACACCTAACAGAAAAAACATCAAATGGCATGATAGAAAAGAAGAATAAAATATCTTCTTGACTCACTATCTTCAGTCATAGCTATCCTACAATGTTTGGAGGCAATCAGTGTTTTGTTTTGTTTTTTTAAAAAAAAAAAGGTGAAAAACATTCTTAAGATAATAATGTTCACTTATTTCCCTTTTTATAGATCCTACAGTTATATTATTTATGGATTTTAGTCTTAGCAGTCTATTAAAAAGCCTCTTTGGAAAATTTAACTGTTCTTGAATTATTTTGCAATTATCACAGGATAATATTTTTGCCATACCTATTACTCTTAATCAGGTTTAAGCCAGTAGTTTAATTATTTATTTCAGTACTATATAAATAAAAAACGGGTGATACGTTCCTGAAACTGGATTTCAATGTAAACCAGAAAAACAAATATTACTGAATTAGAGTCAACCATCTCAGGCCTGGAAAAACAGTCCACTCTTAGTTACACTAATAATGAGACACAGGCCTGAGTAATACAAAATAGGAACATTACAGTAATTTGACTTTAGAATGTGGTCATTCTATTTGTTTTGTCTTGTTGGTATCTGTATTTAAACACAGATATCTGTTACTTTAGATATTTATTTCAAAGAAATATAAGACCATACTGTGAAGGTCTTATTCAAGATCTAAGAAACTACCCAGTTTCCCTATTCTGATATCTCTTCAAAATCTCCCTGCACCCCTCTTTATGCAAAATTTATCATCTCAACACTTCCCTGTAGCAAGGACAGTCTTTCATCATTTGAATATCTAAGGTCTGCCCAACTGAGATGAAAAAAAAAATGATTATTAAGATGGTAGAATGAGAGGTACCAGCTGTCAATAAAGAGAATCTAAAATATTGAGTGCAAAACTGAAACAGAGAAGCTTTAATTCAGATAATCTATTCAAGAACACATCAGACCTTAAACTATAGCTTCTAAATTCATCATAGTCGGGTTTTCATTACAATTAGATTTTATTTACATTAACTATTTAAATAATCTAACCAACTCAAGGTTTTAGTAATTTCAGAAAAGGTAGTGTGGTATGGTTGAACAAGTTTCTCATATTCACAGATATATAAAATAGCCAACTTGATTCTTATATACATAATAGGAAAATGTCATAATCAGTCAAAAAAACTAGCATTTTGAAATTATATTTTAGAGTCTCTTACCGGACTACTTTGCTAAAGAATTATGTATCCAATGGGTGCTTATCACCTTCAAATTATGTGCATGCTACAGTATCTTCTGTGACTGCTTAAGGAGCAAGATGCCTTCCTGATGTGTGAACCCTGTGTTTCCTCAACCAGCTGAATGTCTAGACTTTCTGGGTATCTGATCCCACCTTATCAATCTGAACATAAGGTGAGACTACATACCAAAGAAAACCATTCTTGAATGAACCAATTTTAGATATTCTTTAAGCAAATTTTATAATCCATACAATGTAAATTATACTTTTATCCCTATTTTGAAACCAAATATTCTATTTATATCCATCTATAGTACATGTGACCTCCAAAACACCGAAACAAAAAACAAAAACAAACAACAACAACAAAAAAACCCCTGGCATCTCTCAAATATATTTCCCTCACATTCAATAATCCTAAAATCATTCCATTTCTTTTTTGAGCGGTCTCCTACAAAACACCTAGAATTTACAGAACTTTTTAAAAGTTTGAGTCACTGAAGAGAAGTGGATAGAGCACTGGGCAGTTTCAGAAGACCTGCATTTTCATCATGACTTTATAATCTGGATCCAATATTGGTATCTAGTGACAAAAAGTGTCACAGAAGAGTAAGAAAGATAAATCAGCCATCCCTGAGACTAAACAATACTAGTAAGAAACAACCTTAAATTAAAATGACTTCAGCAAAGGAGAACTTTTTAACACTACGATGGAACAAAGACTGGAGGGTTTATTATTCACAGTATTCTGAATTGAAACTTAAATCATCTTTGGGTTAAATGGATAGACTGTATATCCAAACACCCTTTAAAACATTTTTGTATGGGAAAACTGGACAAGGAACTAATTAATAACATACACATGATGAGAACTGCTGATACAATTAAAGAACATTAGAAAATTTTACATACTTTATTCTTTAGTAAGAATGTTGAAACTAGAACAGAGTAATACAGACCCAATAAATATTTGTTTATTATTGTCAATGCTTTACCAAAAGTCTTGATGATTAATAGATATGATGCCTTAAAAATTGAGCTACAGTCTAATTAACCTGAAATATAGTTAAAAATAGCCTTGTTCATTATGATATTAATTAAAACTTTATAGCTACAATATGTAAATTATTAGGAAAATTTAGACCACATTAATTTCTTTATTAACTCAAAATAGAAGGGTTGAAAGAACTTACTGCAACAATCATAATTGCATTATCCAAAAAGCCAAACCCTATGAAAGGTATCGCATTGTGGATGAATACTGAAAAACATCAAAAACAGAAAAATATGTTTTAAGATTTCTATAATTTTAAAATGACAAAAACAGACTATATGATTAAACTCTCATAAATAGATTTAAGTTTTGGAATTTGCTTTCCATTCCCCATAGACAAAAGATTCTGCTTCTCCTCTGTTTATATACTTGGTGGAAGATATACTGGGGAAAAAACAAAATAAAAAACACATAACATGTAAAATTAATTGTGTTAGGCTTTTGTATTTCCTTATTGGCAACACACACACGTACAAATTACATACAGTTAATGACAGAACAAATAAATACACAAGTACCATGTTTTACCTGTTAAATTACTATCGACATCAATCTTTTTCTCTCTTAGACCTAACTACTGATACCATAAAATTGATCTCCATATTAGAAATAATAAAAAGTGTTCTGAATCAAATATCAGGGAAGCTATCTGCACTTATATTCATTAAACCATTTTTTAAACAAATGTTAGGAAAATGTGATGATCTCATCTGTCTTAGACATCTGTGTTCAAAGTCCTCTTTCCCCCCTCAACACATCAGTATCCCTGATAGCTTTCACCAACTAAAACAAACAATATTTGATTTAAATGAAAATGTAACTTGATCTCTTCCTACCAAAGGCACATCTCACCCTATTTATCTAGTACATAATCTGAATGACCTGAGAAAACAGAAGTGTAACTAGGAAGAACTAATACCTATTTTAAAAATATATTTAGCTTCATTTTTTTTCCTATTTACATCTTCAGCACATTGCAGAATGCCTAGTGCACAGTAGATGCTCAATAAACATTAGTTAAATAAGTTGAGGACAACTAATTTGGAAAGGAAGAGAATTCCAGATTAAGAGAATTGAAGGAAGACTGTGAAACAGATTAAAAGCTGGGGATAGTTAAGACTTTATTCTAGTTATTCTATAAATTTGCCAAGGTATAGTCAACATCCATTCAACTGAGGACTTTTTAAAAATAAACATCAAGGCTCTGAGTTTTATACCACATCCAAAAAATAGTCCCTTAAACCAATTCGTTATATATGTGTTCAGTGCCTTTAGATCTTTTTCCTTTTCATGCAGTTAAGTCCACAAAAAGTATAATTAAAATATAATCCAGAAGTTATGAAAATTTGATACCACTTTACACCAATCAGGGAAGGCTAATAAGCAGTAAAACAAGAAACATTTCTACCCACAAGCACTGTCGAAGACTAAGATCAAGGGGGAAAATAGTATATATCCTAGGTCATTTCAGAGTTCTTCTCGTTATCATATAAGAATGTCCCAGGTAAAAAGCAGCATCTTTTAAATTATAAAGCATATTGTTTTGTTTTTTTTAAGCATATTGTTTTAAAAGCTATGAAAGATGATAAAAATCAAGTGGCACATTAATGAAATGGGATTTTTTAATTAAAGAGTCTAGACTTAGTTCTTTGACTTTTTGCCTAGATCCAGCTGCTTAATGACCAGACATTCAAAATTTTATAATAATCAGCTTCTAAAACACATACAGAATTTCAAAAACATATTACAAATTTGACATGTCAAAAGAATATAATGAAATTTTTAAAATTCACCATATGAAACATTTACAGTGAAAAGAGAGCTACTTAAATGTATATCTGGAGAAAAGACTCTCCAGACATCCCAATCATCTTTGAAATGTAAATATGGCAAAGTAGCTATGAAACCTTTGGGATTACTAAACATTTTAGGGTTAATTTGATGGCATCTCTAAAACTGGCTAGTTATAAATATCTTAAAATTAGGTGTCAAGGTTATTAAACTAAGTTTAAGATTAGACTAATTGCTATCTTAGTAAAAACCTGGTCATAAAACCAAGGCATGTTGCTACATTGCTATAATAATTACCTGGAACTATAAAATATATTATGCTTTGACGTTTAGACCTAAGTAAATGTGTCCTGTAAATAAAAATTTATTTTCATTCCAAAGGAAAATTATAAGTTTCAGAAAGTCAAATAAACATGTACTGGACACTCCACAAGGCACTTGAGATACAAAGATACTTGGTTACCAGCCCTCAAGAAGTTTGGGTATGATAACACAGCCATATAAGCAGGTAATTTCAATATGACCCCCCAAATGGTAATAGCATTATACAGTGCTATGGATATTGACTGTATGAATCCAAGCTAGAAGAATAAAAAAAGATTACCTGGGAAAGAAACGTCTTAAAGAATTCTTAAACTGTTTTGATATCTCGGAAAAGTTACTTATTTCTAATACAAATTATATTCTACCTCTGAGAGTAAAAAGAACTATTAAAAAGAACTGGCTACTACATTTTAATTATATAAGTTTGCTCTCCAGCATGTAATGATATCCTACCAATTTCTTCAGTTTCCTTTGGGAAATATTATTCTCTAACTCAGTAGTTGTTAGCAAATCACATCTAATATTTAGCTTTAACTTACAACCTATTCAAATTCACCACACCACTAAATAATTCTCTTCTTCCATTGTCTTTATAGTAAGATCCCAAACTATTTTAAATTACTTTGGTGTTAGCCCTTGAATATTTATTCCAACCGTAATAAAGAAAGCACACCAGCAGCATTGTAAAGCTCTTCTTCCTCGTGGTTTAAAATGAACTTTACTTTCCTCCTTATTACAAAGAACAAATCAGAGTATTTTCTCCACCAAAGAAAATAGCCTAGAAATTCTAGTTCTGAAATTACCCAACTTAAATCCAAACTAAACATACCCTTCTTCTTGGGAATTAAGAAAACCTCTACTATAATTCTATCTCTAGATGGTAACAATATTTAAACAATAATAGATATGGTTAACAATCTTAGAAATTCCATAATACTGTAATATGTCTTAAACCAAGTTTACAAACTTTTTGCTTCAGCATAATAAATAGGATAATCCACTCTATCTGGAATGATTTCTGTACTATTAATGAGTAACACAGTTATTTCAAGTCCAAAAGACAGATGCACAAATATTTAACAATTATAGAACCATTACCATATCTCAGCTGTCCTGGGGTGGGTGGTAGAGCTTCCAATTTTTCTGAAGGGGAAAGAAAGGGTGTGGTCAAGAATTAGTTACTATAGCATGATTTCTTTTTTATTACAATGAAGAAAATACCAGCAGAATTACAAAGTGAGAGAATAGCAGAGTTTTTCATAAATTATCTTTAGGTTAATGGACCAAAGTTATCCATACAGGAAATATTACTTGGTATAGATTAAATTACAAAGCTAGAAAACAAAAGTGAGCTTTAGTTACAGGCCTACCATGGACCCTATAGCCCTGAGTAAATCATTTGCTTTTTGGTTTTTTGTAAGTCCTTGTATCTATATAATGAGGCTGTTCACGCAAACTACAGTGGAAAAAAAAATAACTTCAGAAATATAGCTACCCTTCTTTAAAATGGCAACCCTAAATGACTTAAGAAATATATACCCAAACAAACACTGATAATACTCAAGTAGACCTAGATGTCCTTTAAAAATAGGAAAATAATATTTTAAAGCAATGTATTACACCAGTAACTTCACCAGATTGTGTTATGTTCCTTAATTAATATCCCTAGATAATATACTGAATATTTTGAGTTTTGAAACCTATACTACTGGATAATTAGAATATTCTACACAATAAAATGACCCAAAAGAGTAGAGAGAGTATCATTCAACAAATAGCAATATTACTTATAATATATGTCATAATAAACACAGAAAGTTTTCCCAAGTATATACATCAAAGTAAGTAACTTCAAGCGCCATCATTAAACCTAAAAATTAACAATTGTTACAAAGAATCTACCTACCTAATCTCATAACAATAAACAACTCACCATTTATAAGTAAGAGTAAGCTATGGTGAAATGGCAGAGAATTCCACCTTCTTTATCCTCACTCAATCCAACAGAAGTAACTGATAACCTACACAGAAGAACCCAAACCATGGATCGCTCTACTCTAAAGATTTAGTACAAACAACCGAAGTGACCAAGGAAATTCATTACAAACTGGATATATATTTTCTAAAATATTTATTTATAATCTATGACAACATAAGAACTGAAGAATTTAGTTTTTAAAAAGGAAAAAGCAAATAAATCTCTATTAATAAGCTATATAAAAAGGAGTATGATTCATATTTGTAAATGTTATTTTACTAAAAAAGCATATAGTATCATAAAGGCTTTACAATAAGAAATACGCTAAAACCTAGAGTTTAGGCAATTACTGAATTATTCAGAAAGTTCTAAGAATGCAAGTTTAAGTTTTTCCTTTTTTAGAACGGTTAAGAAATGAAGATATCCTAAAACTTTGTAGAATTTTACATCTGCTTAGAATATACTTTCCATTCTTTGACTAGCACTGTTACTTCAAAATCTACTTTGAAAGCATGCAAATAGTTTTCCAAATTTTTAACAAGAAATATAAGATACCACTGTACTTCCACAGAGTTTTCTGGTGAAGCAAACATGCAAAAGTGGTTACCTACCAGAACTATTTCCTAGTTGCATTACTCTCATCATCACTCAGTTCTGACACTGTGAGGAGAAGTCCTTCTCAGTTGACTGGAACATCCTGAAATACCTAAAAATTCAACAAGCAGGACCTTCCCAATATAATGAGAATATACAGAGTCCTTGCTTTTACTTCTTCAAATTCCTTACATATTGAGCAAAATATTTAAAATATTTTACAACTCCTAAGACAAAAGGATAAGGGCTAGGCAAATGTATAACGTGTAGCGGTAAAGAGGAAAAAAAAATCAAATAATGTAACCAATATTCCTAATCTGTCTTTCCAAGTACCCATAAGGATTAAAAAATTAAAGGTAATGAAAAATAATTTTTTTTAAAGATAGAGAAAAAGAAAGAAATATAAAGTAAAGGAGACAGAGCAGGGAAGAAAACCACTGGCACAGAGATTAAAGTAAAATCAAAGCACAGATTTTTGCCTCCTGCATCATAGAGAACCCAAGGAGTAATAAGAGTAAATATGAAAGGAACATTTCCTAGAAAGTGAAAGTTTTATTGGAAAGTATCTATAAAAAATTGTGAATCATAAATTGATCAGTTTGAGGATTCGACACTATAAATTATCTTCTTTACCACATTAACTGAAAGAAAATAAAATACATATCAGAAGTTAAAGGGCTTCCCTGGTGGCGAAGAGGTTAAGAATCCGCCAGCCAATGCAGGAGACACGGGTTCGAGCCCCGGTCCGGGAAGATCCCACAGGTCGTGGAGCAACAAGCCCGTGTGCCACAACTACTGAGTCTGTGCTCTAGAGCCCGCGAGCCACAACTACTGAGCCCGCGTGCCACAACTACTGAAGCCCGCGAGCCTAGAGCCCGTGCTCTGCAACGAGAGAAACCACACAATGAGAAGCTCGCGCACAGCAACGAAGAATAGCTCCTTCTCACTCCAACTAGAGACGGCTCGCGAGCAGCAACAAAGACCCAATGCAGCCAAAAATAAAACCAATAAAATAAATAAATTTTAAAAATAATTAAAAAAAAAAGAAGTTAAAAACATTAGATGTATAACACACAGCAAAACTCAATCTTGGAAAGAGCCCAAGGTTTCAGCAATCTATACAAGTTTTAAAATGTCATGGCTGCCAATTTAACCTCCCTGAAAACAGTCATAATAAACCCCAAAGTTTTATTTCCCTACATATATATCTTAACCATAAAATTTTTCTTCTGACATATGGTAAACTACGTACACTTACATGGAAATGTATTCTAATCTACTGTTTTATTAAGCAGAATTTGGAGTTAGAAAAACCAGTTCTTTCAGTTACTCTATGTGTGTATGTACGTGTTACATGCATCATAATTTCTCTCTTCTTTTCTAAATATTTTAAAATAAGATGACTATTAAGATTGTACATCACCACACCATATTCTCTAACCATTTTTAGCTTAAGAAATCCTGGTTCTACTTCCAATACTGACTGAATAATCTTCTATCAGACCAAGCCTCCTGCACAGAAAAACTATAACTATAAATAAATATTTGAAAGCACTGGAAAATGACCAAAAGTAGGTTGATTCTGGAGAGGAATCAACACTTAGAAGAATGGAACTAAATGAGCTACCCATTTAACACAGCTTCTGGCCTAATCCACAACATGTAGACCAACTAAAACTCTTAATAAAAAAACTTCAGTCTTTCTGGCCTAAAGAAGTAGTGGGCAGATAAAAAGAAACAAAATTGAGTTATTTGTAGTGAGGTGGATGGACCTAGAGACTGTTACACAGAGTGAAGTAAGTCAGAGAAAAATAAGTATCGTATGCTAACACATACATATGGAATCTCAAAAAAAAAAAAAGGTTCTGAAGAACCTAGGGGCAGGAAAGGAATAAAGACACAAACGTAGAGAATGAACTTGAGGACACGGGTGGGGGACAGGTAAGCTGGGACGAAGTGAGAGAGTGGCATGGACTTATATATACTACCAAATGTAAAATAGATAGCTAGAGGGAAGCAGCCGCATAGCACAGGGAGATCAGCTCGGTGCTCTGTGACCACCTAGAGGGGTGGGATAGGGAGGGTGGGAGGGAGGGAGACGCAAGAGGGAGGAGATATGGGGATATATGTGTATGTATAGCTAATTCACTTTGTTATAAAGCAGAAACTAACACACCATTGTAAAGCAATTGTACTCCAATAAAGATGTTAAAAAAAAAAAAACAAGTAGTGGGCAGGGTGCAAGGTAACCAAAGCTGCTGGAAACTGAGAGGGGAATCCTGGAAAGAATAAAGTCAGAAAGGAGGAGCCCTAAGTTCTGTATACACATTTGGTTCAAATATATGGCTGACCTGTAAACCACGCTTGTGCAGGGAAAACTCCAAAAATCTCAGTTAAAGGTAAAATAACTGAAGATGTGAGCTGCAGCCCAAGAGACAGAGTTTGCAATTTGAGCCTAACAATTAACTGCATGCTAAAACAAATAAACAAAAGTCAATATTTTTCAGAAGAATGAAACACAATCCAGAGTCTCTGCAACATAATAATAGCAATGACTAGGATACAATCCAAAATTACTTCACAAACAAACAGGAAAATCTGACCCATTTTCAGGATAAAAAACAATAGACAGAGACCAATTCAAAAGTGACTCAAATATGCATATATATGTACAACTGTATCACATTGCTGTACACCAGAAACTAACACAACATTGTAAATCAACTATACTTCAATTTTTTTTAAAGTGACTCAAATGTTAGAAATAGCAGACAAGGAATTTAAAGTAGTAATTAAAATTATATTCGAAGATGTAAAAATAAAAATGCTCAAATAGAAATGATAAAAAAACAAACTGAAGCTCTGTAACTGAAATATTCAATACCTGAAATTTTAAAATTAACTGGATAGGCTTAAAAACATAATGAAAGTGACAGAAGAAGCAATTAATGAACATAATGATAGATCAGTAAAATTACCCAATCTGAAAAAGAGAATAAAAGGACTGAAAAACAGTAAACCAGAGTCTCAGGGACCTGTGGCTAAATATCAAAAGGTCAATATATGCATAACTGGAGTTCCAGAAGGTGAGGAGAAAGAAAAGGACCCAAAAATCTTTTAAAATAAATAATGGCTAAAACTTTCTCAAAGTTGGGGGGAAGACAAAAATTTCAAAAGATTCAGGAAGTTCAGTGAACCCTTAGTAGGATAAATATAAAGAAAACCAATGACAAAGAAAAAAATATATTGAAAGCAGTCAGGAAAAAAAATGACACATTAAGTAAAGGAAAACAATGATTTGAATATACAGAAAGAAAAAGAAAGCTGTCAGTCCAATATTGCATATCCAGAAAAATATCCTTATCCTTCACAAATGAAGGCAAACTGTACCTCAGTTAAACTAAAACTATGAAAAAATGTGTTGCCAGCCAATCTGCAAAACAGGAAATGCAGAAGAAATTTCTTCAGACGGAAGGAAATACCAGTTGGAAAGTAAAATCTTCAGGGAAGAATGAAGAGCATCAGAAATGGTAAATACTGAATAAATATAAAAAACTACTTTTTTCCTTTTTCCTAGTAATTTAAGTAAACCTGATTGTCCAAAGCAAAAATTACAACACTGCCTTGTGGAGTTTATAACATATGTAGATGTAATACATATGACATCAAAGCATAAAGGATGAAGGAGGGTACAAATGGACTAATTTGGAAATATGGTTGCAATATTTCTACAATGTATATGAAGTGGTACAAGGCCCTAAGTGGTATTATCTCTAAGCAGTCTGAAAACAGTTACGAATGCATATTTGCAATTCCTAGAGCACCCATACATATAGATAAAATGCATTAAGGACACAGTTAGAAAGCTAAATAAATAATGTGAAGGGAATTCCAAAAAATATTAAGTCAAAAGAATGCAGGAAATGAGAACAGAAGAACAAAAAACAGAGGGACAAGCAGAAACCAAATAGTAAAATAGTAAATCTACATCCAACTATATCGGTAATTACTTTCAATGTTAATGGACTAAACAATCCAATTAAAAGGCATAGATTGTCAAAATGGATAAAAAAAGTAAGACCCAACTATATGATATCTGCAAGAATTACACTTTAATAGGGTGAAAGTAAATGAATGGCACAAAATACATTATACAAACAGTAAGCTTACAAAGGCTGGAGTGGCTATATTAATAACAGATAAAGTAGACTTACAGACAGTATTACCAGAACCAGGGACATTTCAAAATGGTAAGAGTCAATTCATCAAAAGGCATAATAGCAATTTGTTTATGCCTAATAATAGAGCTTTAAAATGCATGATGCGGACTTCCCTGGTGGCGTAATGGTTAAGAATCCACCTGCCAATGCAGGGGACACAGGTTCAATCCCTGTTCTGGGAAGATCCCACATGCTGTGGAGCAACTAAGCCCATGAGCCACAACTACTGAGCCAGTGTGCTGCAACTACTGAAGCCCGTGAGCTCTAGGGCCCGCGTGCCACAACTACTGAGCCTGCATGCTGCAACTACTGAAGCCTGTGCCCCTAGAGCCCGTGCTCTGCAACAGGAGAAGCTGCTGCAATGAGAAGCCGGTGCACTGCAATGAAGAGTAGTCCCTGCTGGCAGCAACTAGAGAAAGCCTATGCGCAGCAACGAAGACCCAGTGCAACCAAAATAAAAAGAAAAACAAACAAAAACCAAAATGCATGATGCAAAATATGACAGAATTAAAGGGAAAATAAACATTTTCACAATCACACTTGGAGATACAAAAGCTTCTCTCTCAGTAACTGATAGAACACTAGGGGAAAATAGCAGTAAAAAACACGTTATCTGAACACTACCAACCACCTTGATTCAACTGATATTTAAACATTTACACTCAACAACTACAGAATGCATATTCTTTTCAATTGTAGATGGCACATTCATCAAGATAGATCATATGCTGATCCACAAAACAAGTGTTAATAAATTAATGATTAAAGTTGTAAAGAATATGTTCTCTGACCAAAATGGAACCCATAACAATAAGATATCTAGGAAAAAAATTAGAAATTAAATAACATCTTCTAAATACATGGGCCAAAGAAGAAATCAAAAAGGAAATTAGAAAATAGTTTTCAAACTGAATCACAATGAAAATACAGCATATCAAAATTTGTCAAAACAGCTAAATGAATGCTTAGAGGGAAACTTCTAGTTTTAAGTACTAATATTAAAAATAAAGGGCTAAAATGAATAACCTATGGCACTATCTTAAGAAGCTACGAAAAAGAGAACAAGGGAAGCCAAAAGTAAGTAGCAGAAAGAAGGAAATAATAACAAAAAGAGCTGAAATCAATGAAATAAAAAACAAACAATAAAGGAAATAGACAAAGCCTAAAGTTGGTTCTTTGAAAAGATCAATAAAGGAAATAGACAAAGCCTAGTTGGTTCTTTGAAAAGATCAACAAAATTTAAAAACCCTTAGGTACACCAATCAAGAAAGAGAGAACACATATTACTAATATGTTACTAATGAAACAGGGGACGTCACTACATATCCTACAGACATTAAAATGAGAATATTACAAATAACTTTATGCCAACATATTCAACAACTTAGATGAAATGAACAAATTCCTTGAAAAATACAACTTACTAAAACTGATATAAGATGAAACAAAAATCTGAACAGTTCTATTTAGTAGCAAAATCAAATTTGTTACCAAGCACCTTTCCATAACATTCACACTAAAAAACCTTCTAGGCCCAGATGGTTTCACTAATGAGTTTTATCAAATATTAATGAAGAGCAAACACCAACCCTAGACAAACTTATAATCTCTTTCAGAAAAACAGAAAATGAGGAAATACTTCCCAACTCATTTTATGAGGCCAGAATAGTCCTAAATATAAAATCTAACCAAGAGGGCTTCCCTGGTGGCGCAGTGGTTGAGAGTCCGCCTGCTGATGCAGGGGACATGGGTTCGTGCCCCAGTCCGGGAAGATCCCACATGCCGTGGATAGGCTGGGCCCATGAGCCATGGCCGCTGAGCCTGCGCGTCCGGAGTCTGTGCTCCACAACGGGAGAGGCCACAACAGTGAGAGGCCCGCGTACCACAAAAAAAAAAAAAAAAAAAAAAAAAAAATCTAACCAAGAAATTACAAAAAAGAGAAAACTACAGACCAATATCCCTCATGAACACAGTCAGAAAAAATTTTAATGTAATGATAACTGTTCTGCTTTCCCAAAGTGTGTTTATTCACAATAGTGGCAAAAAATAACTAACATCCAGACTTCCTTACATTTTTCCCTTTCTGATATTTCTCATTGTTTGAAGGAGAAGTTGTGCTTAATAGGGTTCCATGTTTAGAAACATACAGATTAGGAAAATTATCTGTATGTGTCTATGAGATAGTATTTACAAATAATTTTTTTTTTCTTTTGATTTCACAGTTAAAAGTCTTTGCTGGAGGGACAGTAAATAAGACAGTTCTTGCAAACTGCTAATTTATACCATACCAAATCAAATAAAAATTATTTTAAGTGGGACTATCTCTCCTTCTGATCTGTCCTTGAGAACATAAATATATTCAATTATTGTATAGACAAATCTTTTCCGAATTAAAAAGCACTTAAGATATTCATTACAAATCCTGAAAACATAAGAAAGTACTTTCCATGTTTAAATATAAAAATTTTCAACGCTTTCAACATTTTGTTTTGCTTCAGTAACCCAGGAAGATTAGAGAAAACAGTTTAAAACATTTAAAGCAATTTCACTTTTATTAAATGAAATTCTAATTTTTTAGAATGTACAAAGAATGAGGTATTCCAGTTAGTTTTCTAGTTAACTAAAGCAACCAGAGAACTGATGTAGCTTATAAAATACTGTTACTACCTAAGTAATATTGAATTCTTTAAAAAGAAATACTTCTTTGATGAACTGGAATATTATAGTGCATCAGAATCATCATTTTAATGCTCAATTATTATCTATTTAGGAGATATAAAATTGAGGGTCACTGTCACATAAAAACCAGAAGAGAGAACAAAACACAAATTAAGGCTTTTTTCTCCTATTTCAGGAATAAAAATATATTTAATCCAGCAGCTTTTTATATTTTATTATATAAATGTAAGTATATAATATTTGTTTTATACTATATTCACTTAAAAAGGGGGGAAGTTGGATTAGGAAGAGAAAGACAAAGGGAGAAATGAGAAACAGAGCAAGGTAAGAAAAACAGATGAGGAACAAACGTAGAGATTTTTTTAAAAATGGAGGGAGAGAGAGAGTTTTTGAAGGGAGCCTCAGAGAAGGCCACACAAGAAAGAGACTTCCTAGATCTGGGCAAATGAGTTGGTGGGACATGGTTTTTTTCAGTCCCGCTACTGTATTTCTTTGTTGATTAGTCATCAGGTAGTCTAAACTTGACACCTTTGGATCAGACTCCACTGTGCACACAGATACCTCCTAATATATACACACTGCTAAGCACTATGGGAAAACCAGATAAACAGATATTATCTCCAGCTATGCCAGGCGTTCCCAGGCTTTGCTGTAGGACACAGATCTAAAGGTTTCCAAATCCCCAGGCCATGTTCTAGAAGCTTATTTTAAAATAAATTCCTGACCATTGTTTATCATTGTCTTTTTTTTTTTTTTAAACTTAAAATGGCATCTGGTGAGAAAGGAAATTAGCTAACTGTAGGCTCTAATTTAAGCTGAATTCCAATCAGATTTTTTTTCCTGTGGTGAAAAATAAACAATAATAATTTTTTTATTGGTAAGATTAAGAAGCAGTTTTTCCCAAGACAACATTTGGGACAGTATTCCTACAATCAAGCCTTATACTACACTATTTCAATGACCTCTAATCATAGAAGAACAAATATCACCATTTTAAACTTCACGTTTGTTTTATTTATTTATTATTTTTAAAAAATTTTATTTTTTGGCTGCACTGGGTCTTCTTTGCTGCGCGTGGGCCTTCTCCAGTTGCGGCGAGCGGGAGATACTCTCCGTTGCGGTGTGTGGACTTCTCATTGCGGTGGCTTCTCTTTTTGCGGAGCACGGGCTCTAGGTGCGCAGGTTTCAGTAGTTGTGGCGCGTGGGCTTCAGTAGCTGTGGCACGCAGGCTCTAGAGCGCAGGCTCAATAGTTGTGGCGCACGGGCTCAGTTGCTCCGCGGCATGTGGGATCTTCCCGGACCAGGGCTCGAACCTGTGTCCCCTGCACTGGCAGGCAGATTCTTAACCACTGTGCCACCAGGGAAGCCCCTCACATTTGTTTTAATCCTGGAAAATTCCTACTAGGTTTTACCAAAATGTCTTAGAATCTTTCATAACTAAAATGTAACATATATTCAAGTACTTTTATCAGTGCTATAAACATACTAAAATTTACCTTTTATATTAATGCTTAGAATAAAGTAGGAAAATCCTTTTAAATTGTGCTTTTCAGGAATATACAACATGCAAGTTTTAGAATAGAACCACTGGGAATAGAACAACTACCTGTAACCTGGCCATAAAATGCCTTGTGCCTTTGTGCTTTTCAGTCAAAATTGATTGTTATATCAATTTGGATATAACAAAGATTGGGATTGACATATATACACTGATATGTATAAAATAGATAACTTACAAAAACCTGCTGTATAGTACAGGGAACTCCACTTTGCTGTACAGCAGAAACTAACACAACATTGTAAAACAACTATACCCCAATAAAAAAATAAAATTAAAAAAAATGAAATGAAGACACCAAAAGAAACCCCAAATACTGTACAGCCTCCATTAACAAAAAAAAAAAACCATAGGAATTTACTGCAAACATCTTACATTAAATAAGCCATATTTACATACACACGTATATAATTCACACATAAATATTTATTTATTCATATTACATATATGAAAAGGATGATGATGTTGAGTTTTTTAACTTAAGAGCGATTTTTAAGTAAAAATTAGAAAATAACATTTAAAATACTAAATTCCTTTGGTTTATCTAAATGAATAAGTTACACTTTTCAACTAAGAAGGTTATATACCTTTATTGTAGAAAGTTAATGAGACTCAGAAAAACAAACCAAAAAAAAAACTTCGAACTACCTATAATTTATCAGAAATAAACATTTTGATGTATTATCCTTCAATCTTTTTTCTATAGAGAGGTATACAGAAAATTGTGTTCTGCCATTTTCACAAAGTACTATGTGGTGAATATTTCCCCCTTAAATTTTTTAAGGCAATAATTGTATTGGTGGTATTTTATTTCACCATATGATACATAGTAGTTTAATCCCCTATGACTAGATATTTATTCTTTATTCTTTTTCACGTTTATAAATAACACTCATACAAACATGTACCTAAATCTTTTTATGTTCCCCTGAAAGTTCTTTATGGTAGATTCTTAAGTGGCATTACTGAGTCCAAAAAAAAGGGCATACATTTAAGGATTTTTAAAATTTTGCAAAATTCCTCTCAGAAAAAGTATGCTAAATTACTCCCATCTTGCTACATTTTTATTTTTTTAATTGTTATACTGTACTAAAAATATTCTCATGTTTTCGGAATATAGGTAAAATGTCATTAAAACAAAATCCTTGAAAGAAATTTCCAGGTCCCAATCAATTGCCAAGTTATTTTAAGTGGCAAAAGATTCCAATTCAACAAATAGGTAGGACAGGTCAAAGGAGTTTATTACTATATTTCCCCTTAAAAATAATTTTTAAAAAATCTTCAGTCCAATATAGACAAGTGGTTTTAAAATATCTTTTAGGATAAACTAAGCCTAGTGTATTTCTTTTCTAAATAAGTTACTGTACTAAGAAATATATCTTAAATTGAAAATCAAGGGCTTCCCTGGTGGCACAGTGGTTGAGAATCTGCCTGCTAATGCAGGGGACACGGGTTCGAGCCCTGCTCTGGGAAGATCCCACATGCCACGGAGCAACTAGGCCCGTGAGCCACAACTACTGAGCCTGCGCATCTGGAGCCTGTGCTCCACAACAAGAGAGGCCACGACAGTGAGGGGCCCGCGCACCGTGATGAAGAGTGGCCCCCGCTTGCCACAACTAAAGAAAGCCCTCACACAGAAACGAAAGACCCAACACAGCCAAAAATAAATAAATTAATTAATTAATTAAAGTACCCTTAATTAAAAAAAAAAAGAAAATCAAAATACTTCAGCAGAAGAAAGTAAGTGGAACACCTACACATCATTTTAGCCTCCGCTATAAAACAAAACGCGTTTACAAAGGTGGTGCTGGAAAACAAAACTACCCGCCTTGATATAGTGATTTCTATAACATTATGTAATAAAAATTATAATTTGTTGGGAACTATACTCAGTATTTTAACCTATAAGGGAAAAGAATCTGAAAAAGAATAGATGTATACATATGTATAAATGAATCACTTTGCTGTACACCTCAAACTAACACAACATTGTAAATCAACTATACTTCAATTTTTAAAATAAAAAAATACTTTTTTAAAAACTATGATCTGTCATTTTCATTGTTAAACCTTCCATTAAATTTAACCATACTTTACAAGTATAAATACAAACTTGAAACGAAAGAAAAGCTAAAGAACAAAAAGAAAGGTCTTGGTTTCCAATATGCTTTCACAGCAACGATAATTCTAAATGTGGTAACTTATTTCAGTCTATTATCATAGACATAAACATCAATATAAGATCACAAATCAAGGGAAAAATTCAGAATCATTTATAATAGACAGCAAGAAAAGTATGGAAGCCAACATCACCCTGAGATGACATAAAAGTAACAGTTTAATGCACGCACTATTCCTTTAATTACAAATAACTCAATACCCTTGAAGTGTCCCGTGATGCAGTTTCTGATCATTTGACCACCTAGTATTTGTTCTAAGCCCCACCCCAGAATCTTCCCTGAGAAAGGAGAGGAAGTAGCTTTGGCAACACAAATCACAATTTGACCTAAAAAGAGATTTATGAAAAGAACAGAGATGGAACTGCTGCATTTAAACAACAGTTTGGGGGATTACAGGTTTCAATTACCCATATTTCTAAATAGATAACTGCTTAGACTTTTAACAGAACCAAGAGTTCGAACGGGTAAAGTTAAATTTACAATAAATATATAACACATTAAAGAAAACAAACTTAAAATGCAAACCATGCTGTATGAAAAATAATTTAAGCAAAGTAAATCATATTAAATGCCAAAAAACTCAAACATGCATCAAAAAGGGTTTATAAAGCTACAAGGCAATATTTTTTAAAAGAAACAAATTAATATGACTAAGCAATATACTTATAAACACTGACATTCCAATTGAAAAATGAAACACTTTAGAAATGGAAAACTTTTTAATTTAGTAAATTTCAATTAACAGATCTTGTCTTTTAAAATGACTATTAATTATAAAAGGACTTTTAAATTATTTTTTAAATACATGCCTTAGCTAAGACCAAAAAAAAAGTATTTGAGTATGATTTTGTAATTTTATTTAGCATTTAAAAGTTTACTGCAACTTGTACATTATTTAGTAAAGAAATTTTTATTTAGATCATGCAATACTGTCACCTCACTAACCTTCAGGGGAAGGTAACATGCAGCCTGGGGCTTCAACGCAACCTAGACTGGGATCCAGTTTACTTAAGGGCAGCTAACCAATTCCTGGTCTGAGGCAGTCCAGTGGTATAACAATTGAGGACAGGAGTTGGCCAGTAGTAATGATGAGGAAGGTGATAGTACCCAGTTAATCATCACCTTTATTAACCTCATTAATGTAGTAACCTGTTAATTACTTAACTCTGGCTTAAGAAATAGTAAATACTAGATGTACAGTAATTTATTTCTCTTATGTCTGTCATCTCATGGAGTTTTTTTTTTTTTAGGATAATCAAACATACTATTGATTTGTGGTTGCTTTTACACATCTTACCTGTGTATTTGGAGTAATTATATACACTGCTTAACACAGAGACTACATTCCTTCCCTTCCTTCATGCCAAAGGAAAAGAGACAAGGCAAATAATTACTATATATAATGATTTTCCCTTTTTTTTTTAAAGGCTAAGATATTAAAACAACAATACAACTTTTTAAAAAAAAGTCAGATCTGGGGCGTTCCCTCATAGTCTAGTGGTTAGGATTCGGCGCTTTCACTACCGTGGCCTGGGTTCAATCCCTGGACGGGGAACCGAGACCCCACAAGCTGCGCGGTGTGGCCAAAATAAGAAAAAAAAAGAGTCAGATCTTGTTACTTTTACTTATTAGGTATAGAGAGAAACAGTACTATATAACATTAAATTAAAAAAATCATATAACTAAGTATACATAACATGGATACATTATATTATAGATGGAAAGCTTAAAGTGAGTTATAAAAAAATTATTTATCTTGGAACATCATAAGTGGTTGGTATATCTGTGGGTATGGTGACATAAATCCCCAGAAAACATTCATTTTAAAATAAAATTGCTTAGTATTAGGAAGGAGCAGAGATTTTCAGTCAGTGCATTGTTTTTTTCCCTTTCAATCATTCCCCAAATAAAAATTCTTTCACAGAATGTTAGAGCTGAAAGGATCCTTAGAAAAAATCTGCCAGTGGTTCTCAATATGCTACCTCACCCTGGAAAATGCCTGGAAATGCAGGGTTGTTTGTGGATGTGATAATGACTGAGAAATGCTACTAGCATCAGGGATTCTAAACATCCTACAATGCACAGGAGAGCCCTTCATAATGAAGAATTATCCAGCCCAAATGCCAGTAGTTTGCCCACTTGGTAGTATACTGACTTAATTCTCCATTTTGAAGATTCAGCCACTTTGGTCCAGGGATGTTAGGTGACTTACTCAAGGACACACAACTTGGTCTAGAACCCAGATTCTCATTCTCTTGCTCTACTTCTCTTTCAGTGAGTAAATTCTCAATGGGAAAACATAAAAGAACCAAGAATCAATTGTATATGAATATATAAAACACTGTCAAAACATTGGTCATTCATTAGTATTTGAAATTGAAGTAAAAACGCAACTAAAATACTAATATTCCTTTTTTCTCCCCTAAAATATCATTCCCTTTCATATACATCATTTTAAAATATCCATCAAAGTTAAAAGAAAGAAGAGGAAATCAACTGATTTATTATGGTTAACAAATAAAATATTTTCTGAATGGGAAAATTACATGGTTTCTACTGTTTCAGAACAACAGGATACCATAGAGTATAGCGCTAATCTCCCCTGCTAACCCTGAAGAAATTTATTACAGTGAAGAGCACTGAACTAAAAATCCAAAAGCCTTGACACTAATCCCTGCCCTGCTTTACATGTGTAATATATAACTAGTCACCAAATCTTGACTATATCATAAATCCTCTAGATCTCAGTTTCATGTTACATAAAATGAGGAGTTTAGGGTCTCTGCATCCCTTCTAGCTCTAAGATTCTGATTCTATAGTTATTGTTTATTATATAGCTAGTAGGATTTTAAAAAAAAATAAGAGGCATACCACCTAAACATTCATGAAGAAGCACTCTACAGTGAGTAGGGTTATAACTGAAGACTGAGTCTCAAAGGCTGATCGCTGACAGGTTAAATCCTACGATTACTTACTGCTCAGCAGCACCTTACCTCCTAGTGATATCATTTGCCATTATCTATAGAATAAGTATCATTCCTTTTTCCCTACATTGTCCTAAAAATGAGGACTAACTAAACAATCTACAGAATAACCCAAAATTAAAACTTTTTTCTTCAAAAGACATTTTCATTAAATGCTTAACTTCTGCATACACACTTAGATTAAACTTTTTAACTTCAGAGTTACATTAGAACTGGCAAAGTAGAGCAAACTGGGGGATTTTTGCACTGCCCTAATATGTTAACATATACACGTGTGTATGTGTGTACACACACACTATATGCCTCTCCATTTCTCGGAGGTTCTTACAGTTTAGTTTCCGCTCTTGATACTATACATACAGCCTAAGAAAACTGAGTTATATTTATCCTTTATCCTTACAAAATTTTAATTGGCCCATAAAATATTTCTTATTCCTTTCCAAACATTGTGTTATACTTCTTAGGCAACGCATATATATTAAATAGTAATCAAAAATAAAATATGGACAGAGAAGTATTTATTGCAATATTTTTATTTCTCCCTCTCCTCCCCCCCATACACACACAAACACACACACTCAGTTAACACAATTCCTCCTCTACCACCACCATCACAACGTGCAACAGAAGTTAGATATCAAGCTGCATGGAGACTGAATCTGAAAAAAGTTCATGAATGGCATTAAAGTGAACTTACATAAGACTTCCAAACTATTCAAGAATACACTCTTAAAATATATTTTCCTAAAGTTCAGTTACTCAAACACAGTTTCTCTTTACAATATTCTGAAGGTTTCCCTGTCCTTTTATCCTACTCATTCATCCTAAAGATATTCATAATTTTTGTTGCTTCTTATGTCTCACTTGCTCTCGTTATTTCAACAACTTTGAAAATATGTTATTTAAATATAATTAAATATAAGTGATTTTGTCTTTTGTTAAGATCATAAATGTCATCTTTCAGTTAATTAAACATGCAATTATTAGTTGATCATATCCACAAGGTCTAGGGTTAGATAATAAAAATAAATATTCTGTAGACAGTCTAAAACACTGATGCAAACAAACAAACAACAAAAAAAGACTATCACTATAACCAAAGCATTCTACTTCAAACAAGCAAGAAGTTCTGTCAAATAGATGCTTTTCCAGTTGCATTAAACATCTGACAAACCATCAATACTGCAAGATTGTACTATACCAAAACTATCAGGGGTCTCTGCTGATGATACCTCCTTCACTCGCTTCACAATGGCAATCTCGGGTTTAGGATACCTGCATGCTAAAAATATTTTTAAATCAATGTATTCAAGCAATAATATAAATAAAATATGTATAAGTTTTCAAATGTATATGAAATTTTGAAGTGAAACATGCTAGAATATGGGCAGTCCTCATTTTGCACAATAGTGTGGGGACATAAAAATGACAATGCAAGCTGCAAAGCAAACAATAACTGATGGAAAAAATCACAATTGTTCTGTGACCTTAAAAAAATTTTTTTTCTAAAATATTATACATTCTCTTACTGGCAGTTATAAATATATAGGGAAAGTTTTTAAATAGTAAAACTGATGTTTATTTACTATACTGTAATTTAAAATATTAGAAACACTGAGAAATAAAGTGTTTTATGCTTTGTAAAAAAAAAATTAAATGATCAAAAGTCACTTCAATCGTGCTAGCACTCTCTTTCTCATCATATAACTTACAATATGGAACAAGCATCTTTTCTATGCCTTGGTGAATTGTCACACTCCTTTCTAAGTCTGAAATAGCTTGCATTTTATCTTTCATATTTTTATATCATGAAATATCTGAGAGTTCCTTTAATGTGAAATTTTTACCAGAGTCACTTCTCTGGAACATCATCCTTTTCATCACAACCTTCTCACTTTCCTCATTCATAAGTTTGCAGTCTCTTAGCTCCTCTGGCTGCATATCTGGAGTCTCTCAAATGGCAGCAGTTCAACAGCAGTGTGAACATTCCCACAGTCAGCTATTTCTTCTATAACCTCATTTACATTTGATTAAAATTTCACTTCAGTATTATCACTTTGCTGCATTTTCATCTTTTTTGGTCCATCCCCTTTTCATTATCTTTTTTTTTTTTTTAAACGTCTTACAGGTATATCACTGCGAGACAAGGAGGCAACACAACTACACATTTTGCTGTCTGTGTGTGAACTGAATAACAGATAAGTAGTGACCAATCACTGACAGACCGTGAAAGAGTGATATGATTGGTCACAATCATGAGGCACCCCCTGTTTTTACACAGTGATTTGTGGACTGAGGAGCTAGCAGCAAAGTTAATACTTTATGCAATTACTAAGAGTTAATATACCGTGGTAAATAAAATTTGAACCTTGTTGTTGGGGACTGGTGTTATTTAACTAAAACATGGTTACTAAAATTCATGCTTATGGGAACTGTTTAAAGCAGGGACTGACTGCAATAACAAAAAAAATGAATTATTTAATGAAATGAGCATAAATTCAATGGTGGTGATGGGATATTGGTGACATGTAGGAGGAATGATCAAAAGAATAAATATATTAAGGATAATGGGAGTCAGGTATTTTTCCATCAGAGAATAAAGTTAGAAAGACAGAAACAAGAATGTACCCTGTGATGTTGGATCAGGATTGGAAAAATTGTTATGAACTCTTATGCTATAATAGATATGGATAGATAGAGAAATATAAATAATATTTATTATGTATATAAATACATACATTCATATATTCACTAACTCTGTCCACTGTGGGGGCCTGAGAACAGCAGCACGCTAATAGCTATGAGCACACCTAATGTGCACATCTTGGTTTCTAAATACCATCCTACACCGAGAAAAAACAGGGCTCCTTATAGAAATGGCTGATTCCAGGGCTAGGGTAGGAAATGTGCTAAGATTAGCCTAGAATATCGCATGGTGCCAAAAATGAAACGTTCAAAGAGTAATGGAGGTGTCAAAAAGACAAGAAGCCAACTTGAAGGAGTTACCACTGGTGAAATATGGGACTGCCTGAGGGTCAAAAATGAAAGTAATGAATTGTAACCCATTAAATAGAGTAAGAATTCATGAATATATATTGATATGAATTCATAACTTGAATAGTTGATGAGGAATGGGATAATTCATAGACTCAAGGTAACTCCCTACAAAATATTAATTACAAAAAGGAAAATAGCAACTCTCTAGTGGATAAGTCAGACAGATATTACTTCATCAAATGTTCAAAGGAAATGGTTAACCAAGAAATAGTTAACATCATCAGAAACAAAGAAAAATCATGAGCAACTGATAGGATGAAAACAACATTAAATTACTTCTGTGATATTCCTACTTAAGATGCATAACTGGAATCTATTCATGAGGAAAGAGACAAAACCAAATTGAAGTATATGCTACAAAATAACTGGTCTGTAATCCTCAAAACTATCAAGGTAATGAAAGCCAAAGGAAAGACTAAGAAACTGTTTCAAATAAAGGAAATTCTAAATGCAACATGTGATTCGGACTGGATCTTTTTGGTGTAAAGGAGCATTATTGGGACAACTGGTGAAACTTGAGTGACAGAGAATAAGATGGTAGTAATCTTTCCATGTTATTGTGGCTTACATGGGACAATATTCTTCTTTGTAGGAAGTATAGGCCAAAGTATTCCAGTTGTAGTGGGCATCGTGATGCACAGTTGATCCTTAGCTGCCCGAAGTCCTTCCGAGAGACAGCCCTCAGTGACAGTCCTCTTAGGGGACTGCTTCAGCTGAAGAATGCTGCCTCACCCAAGGCTCTGCCCCCTGCCCAGGGCAGTTCCGCATGTAATTTCACAGACGAAGAGGCCTGGACCTGTCACCCAACTCAGGACAGCACTGAAGGGTCGTTCTATTTCTAGACCTCTCCTCAGGTTCAGCTAAGGCTTCGGTTGAGACTGCATCACTTTACTTCTACCTCTGACCAAAACTCCTTCCTTCCCTTCCTTTCTAAGGTGAGGTTTCCAAACAGCACTCCCAGTAAACTTCCTGCATGTTAAATTTTGTCTCAAAGACTGCTTCCCAAAGAACCTACCCTGTGCCAGGGATGACAGAGCATCATGTCAGCAACTTATTCTCAAATGATTCAGGGGAAGGAAAAAAATCTTACTATACTACACTTGAAACTTTTTCAGAAATTTGAGATTGTTTCTAAATTTTAAAAGCAATACAAAATTGAGTGGGGAAAACATAGGAAGAATAGGATGAAGAAAAGCAGAAGAAGAAAAGTATGACATAGGACATGGTTCACTGAAGAAATGAGACTAACCAATGAACAGTATATTCAAGGTAATAATGGGAAAGAAAAAGAAATTAGAACAAGGGAATAAATCTATTACACAGCATTTATTACTCAAAAGTGATCGTTGCATAACTATAAAATCAGTGTTAACAATTCACACTTTTTGTAATGTTCTTAACAGGTCCCTTTGAGTAGAAAAAAATGCTATAACAATGTTTTTTTAAACCATAAGATCTTTCTAATACACAAACAAAATTTGCTAGCTCACAAAATATGCCACATCTTACATTATCACTCTCACATGTTTGCCTGTTTCCTTTCAAAATGCAAGGATGCCTGAGTTTATCTACATGACCTCAACTTTCTCACCTTAAAAACAAAAACACTTGCTATAACCTTGCTATTCAAAATATTGCCCCCCTGAACCTGTAGCACTGAATCATTGGGAACTTGTTAGAAATGCAGAACTCAAGCTCAACCCCAAATCTACTGAAACAGCATCTGTATTTCAGTAAGATTCCCAGATCATTTTATATGTACATTAAATTTTGTGAAGCAGGTTCTAGTTTTCACTGTGGGATATAGAGAGCTACAAAGAGTATTGCTCCCACCCTTACAGTGAAACGAAGTCAAACTAAATTCAAATTTATGACTTATTTCAAACCCATAAGAGAACTCAAGTCACAAAGCAAACAACTGGCCCTACATCAAAAGAGAAGCAGGCACCTGCAAGGACAGAGGAGACGTTAGCACATGCTTACTTGAGACAGATGCAACTGGACACCATACGAATACGGCTAGAATAGTAAGGGAACAGGTGAAGGCAGAGTGACAGCCAGTGCAACAGTGTGAAGGCAACAGGGTATGAATAAATTGTGGGAGTCTGCACCTTCTTGCAGGTTCTTTCACCAGAAATCTCACCAGACACAAAAGGTAATAGAAGGAGCCCTAAGAAAGCGTCCATTGTGGTACAGACCTAGAGGAAGGGAAAAAGCAGTAGTGCAGAAGGGACATGAAACTCTACCTGGATCCCTTTCTCAACCTCTCCTATGAGTCAAAAGCCTTAATCTGTGAGAACGGCAAAAATACTGTCACCCGTGGGCAGGTAGGGTGACTAACCATCCAGTTTGCCTGGGACTCTTTCAGTTTTAGCACTTAAAGTACCACATCCCAGGAAAAAAATGTTCTCCCTAGCCTTTAGGTATTTTAATTTGAAAGTGGAGTTTCAAATCATCTTCTTGATTTCTCTAAGCTTCTTACCAAAGAAAATGAAAAGACATTACTTGCTAAATGGCCTGTATATTTTCTACACAATACTGCTAAAAAGAGGTATAATTTGCTTACCTGTGATATTACATTTTTCTCTGATAAACTAGAATTCTACACCGAACTCTGTAAAAAATGAGTAAACTAGTAACATATATTTAAAATAAGTTCAGACTTCTGACCGATGAGGAAAGAGGGAATCTTAGTAGTACTCAAGCTACGGCCCAACACCTCCTGCCCTCCATATCCAAAGTTCCCTTTAAAGAGTTGAATCCTTCCTTATTGATACTGCCTCCTCAGCCAACTAAAATCTGGCTTCTCCTCACATAATTCTTGACAAAGACATCACTCTCTTTTGTGTTGTTATATCCAATAGACCTTTACTCCACCCTCCCAACCGCCAGTCTTCCTCTTATTTGAACCATCTAAAGCACCAGATCATTCCCTCTTTCATGAAATGCTGTCTTCTTCACTTAGCTTCTGGAATACACTATTCTTGTTATTTTTCCTGACTTTGTAGACACTCCTCAGTCTCCCTCTAGTTCTGATCCTTCTTCATTTTCCCTTCCAATAAACACTGGTGCTTTTCAGAGTTCTGTCCTGGATCTTCCTCTCCATCTATATACAGCTGTTGACACCCACACTTATATCTTCAGCCTAAACTTCTATGAGCTCCAGATTTAAGTGTATAAATACATACACATGCATAAACACACACACCTACTTATTTGACATCTCCATTTATATTCACAAAGGTATCTACAATTTGACATGTCCAAAATTAACACTTTAAGTTCCACACCCCCAAATCTATTCTTTCCCCAGTGTTCTCCCTCACAGTTAATAATAACGCTTTTTACTCAGTCAGTATAGTCAGAAACCTAAGTCATCACTTACTATTTCCTTTCCCTTAATTATCTGACCCTTTCTAACCCATCAGCAAGTCCCATCAGTTCACTCTCACAAGTATGTCTTGACTCCATCTCCTCCTCTTCATCTCTGTGGCCACCTAGTCTCAGCCACCATCATTGCTAGCCTAGACTACTGTAACAGCTTCCTAAGTGGTCTCCCAGCTTACACATCTGCACCCTCCAATCTGTTCTCCAATAGCAGCCAGAGGGCTCTTCAAATACCATTATTTCACTAATGCTTAAATGCTCGAATGGCCTTCATATGGTTTACCAAGAAAGGTCCTGGCCTATCTGGCTTCTGTCTACGTACATCTCATCCCATTCCACTCTACCCTTTGTTCATTAAGTTCCACTCATATTTGCCTTCTTTCAATTCCTACACTATATGAAGTCCCTTCCTATCTCAGCCTCTTGGTATTTGCTTTTCCTTCTGAGAATGCCATCTTTCTGAATGAATGACTTCTTCTCAATCCTTTATTTTCAGCTTAAATATTACCTAAACAGAGGCCTTCCCAGATCACTTTAAGTAAAGTAAATGTCCTTCTATTTATTCTTCTAATAGCACACACTATCTATAATTATTTTATTATTTACTTTATTGCTCTTATCTTTCCTCTCTCAAAAATGTAGGTTTCATGAGAGTATTTCCCTGAATTAATTCTCTGACACACCTCCAATATGCAGTACTGAGTCTACTATGGTAGGGAGAGTAACAAATATTTGTTACACAAATAAATTTTCTAAGTTTAGAAAGGTTTTCTATGAATAGCATGTTAGATTTTTTTAACTCATTTAAAAATCTAAAGGAAAATTAGAATAACGGTTAGAAAGTTAAAGATTTATAATAGTTGGAAGGCCCAAATACTAGTTTTCTGACTTTTTCAAAATCCCCCCACAATTTATAAACTTTTTTGCACACTGATATTACTTTGATTTCCCTTATTTTAAAAGTAACAATGCTATATTTGCTTTTGTATTGAATGTGTATATTATGCAAACATATAAAAGATAGACTAAGATATACTACCAGCACATGTGACTTTTATTGAGCATTTGAGTTGTTACCTTTTTTCCCAGCACATGTTAAAAAAATTCCAGGTATGAATATCTACAGAAAGGTGCAATAATAAGAACAGGGATTTTAAAGTCAAACAAAGCTAAGCTAAAAACTCTGCCACAGAGGTTTTAGGATCTTGGGCAAGCTCCTCAGCCTCAGCATCTTAATCCATAGAATAGAGATAACTCCTTCTCTCTCCAAGAGAAGTAAACAATAATTACATGAAAACTCACTTAATTAGCCCAGTATGTCTGTAGCAAACATTCAATAACTGCTAAGTAATGGTAATGAAAATGGTGTTGGCAGCAGCAATAGTGGTAGCAGTGGGATGTCTTCTATAAAATATAAGAACCATTATACAACAGAAATTCAGAAGTTATATTACAAAATATCATGCTATTTTTAAAATTACAAATGTTTTAATAACCCAGTGCCCTAAAGTCTACCCTAAAACTCAGAAAGAAGACAGAAAATCTAAAGTAAACCAAGTAAAGAACACCATTCTAACCTAAACTTCTCTGAACCTAAGTGCCTTTCAGGTATTTACAGCAACAATCCTTTGAACGGCCATAATCGTAACATTAGCAGAAATACAAGATCTTCAGTGTGAGATCTGAAGAGTCAGAGGTCCATAGCAATGTGATAGGTGCGACTGGCTAGCTGGAGAGACAGGAGAGTAGTGGTTTGTGACCCTGAAATGTCTATCAAGATTAAACCCTACTGAATAGCATAAGGGTAAAGAGAGAAAGAGATACTGAAAGAAATATAAGAAGAAAAAAAAAAAAACCACCATGAAAGAGTGACAGAGAGCAGACATTAGAAACAACAAGAGATGCCCGAGAAGCAGACCTCCTTCCACAGCAGCAAAGTTTACCACAAGGGACGAATGAGGATAGAGCAGAGTGGTCCGAGGGCACTGTGGATGGAGTGGGGCAGGGGCAGAACAAATCCGACACACCTCGCCAGCACTATGACACGGTCTGAAAGCATGCCAACGGAAACAGCACAGCGTTCTGGGGGCATCTGGTGTGATGACTAGTATCTCTACAAATAGAAGTTAAGTAGCCCCAAAGAAAATCATCGTATTAAAATACAGTATACAAGGACTCGGACATCTGGTACAAGCAAAACTGTGCTCGTTATACTTTTACTAAGGCAGAGAAAAAAGCAGTATGTTCAAATATGTTGCCATCAAACACAGTCAAAGTAAACATTTCAGAGGTTAAGAGGAATGATGTTTTGTACAGAGGAACCGGTTTGCAAGGCAGAAATAGAGACACAGAGATAGAGAACAAACGTATGGACACCAAGGGGGGAAAGTGGGGGTGGGGGTGGGGGTGGGATGAATTGGGAGATTGGGATTGACATGTATACACTGATATGTATAAAATGGATAACTAATAAGAACCTGCTGTATAAAAAAAATGAAATAAAATTTAAAAAAAAAAAGAGGAATGACGTTTTGTTACCTGCAAGGTCCTTTGTCTAGAAGAGTCTCTCATTTACCAGATGGTCTGAGGTAACTACGTTATTATATTTTAACAAATAACTACTTGCTTTCATGTCGTTGTTTTCATTCACTTAAAGCATAAACCTATGAGTCAAAGACAAGGCTAGAATCTTACATACTAATTAATTCAGCTGACGAGCAAGATGCTAATAAAATCTGCACTCAGGAATTTAGTCCCTATTTGTTCCAGTTAGCTTTATATTCTCTCATGCCAAAGAAAACCACATAAGAGTATAGTTATACAAATTCATCACTATTTTTAGAAAAACTAAAACAGTCGCCACTGATAGTGATTCAATATCAGATCATTCCCAACATTCAAGATTATCCATTATGTTTATTTCTGCCTGACCCTTTGGATGACCCTATAAAGTTGCAGACTTTATATTATTTCAATTTTCCTATCTACAAACATCTTTATAAAAATTTCCTTGTCACAACTGCTATAAAAAGTAAGAAAATAGTGACTATTGAGAGGAACACCAGCAAATTACTGGTGAATTCAACTATGGCAGTGTTTGACTTATCTGGAAGCCCTATTTTCTAAGGGTCGAATATTTAGAATTTAGTTAAGAACTTAGAAGTGAAAGGACATCACAATCAAGGAAAAGAGTTATCACAAAGCTCATTTACTTGATAATGAGGTGAAGAGTCTGATACAGCATTTCATATAAAGCGATGGCCCTCAAGCAGATTGGTTTTGCTAAATTCCTCGCTTTCCTCCCACCCAGTGTCTCCTCCAGGGAATATTTGGCAATGTCTAGAGACATTTTTGGTACACAAAACTTGGGGTGAGGAGGGTGGGAGGGTGCTACTGGCATCTAGTGGCTAGAAGACAGGGATGCTGCTAAATATCCTATGTGGAGGACAGCCCCACAACAAGAATTATACAGCCCAAATGTCAATACCGCCAAGGCTAAGATATCCTGATATAGAGGAAAGAGTCCTATACATCTCTGTCTCCCTCTGTCTCTCTATATATCTATCAATCAAATGAATCACTATCACTATACTGGCACTCAGTACAAGAACGAATGGTCAAAAGTCTTAAGACAAACAAACAAAAACTAATACGTTACTGGTATGCATTAATAAAGAAAGATGTAATACAAGATTTCCAACAGAAACGATTAATTTTTAAATGTTATAAAGGATATAAAGGAACTGATATAAAGGAACAAACTACAATTATTAGTTATGGTTACCTACATAGAATATCTCCTCCTAATTTCCCTTCCCTTGAATCTAGACTGGTCTTAGTAACTTGTTTGACCAATAGCATGCAGCAGAAATGACATTCTGGGACTTGCAAGGCTAGGTCATAAACTGTGGTAGGTTGAACAATACCCCTCCTCATATGTCCCCATCCTAATCCTCCTACCTGTGAATACATCACCTCATATGGCAAAGGAGAGTTTGCAGATGTGATTAAGTTAAGGACTTTGAGAAAGATTAATCCTGAACTATCCAGGTGGGTCCTAAATGTAATCACGAGGGTCCTTATAAAAGAGAGGCAAAAAGGTCAATGATGTGACAACCGAAGCAGAGATTAATGTGAGCAAGAACCAAGGAATACCAAAAGCTGGAAGAAACAAGGACCAGATTCTCCCCTAGAACCTCCAGAAGGACAGGGCATTGCTAACACTTTTATTTTAGCCCCTTAAGTCTAATTTTGGACCTCAGACTTCCAGAACTCTAAGAGAATAAATTTGTGTTGTTTTAAGCCACTATATTTGTGGCAATTTGTTACAGCAACAATGGGAAACTGATAACAAAGTCTTACAGCTTCTACTTAGTTCTCTTGGAACATTTTCTCTGGAAGTCCTGACCATTTTAAGACTGTCATACTGGTGAGATCACATGCACCTACTCTGGTCAATAGTTCTCGTTGAACCCAGCCTTCCAGCCATGTCCAACAAAGTGCCAGACAAGTGAGTGAAGCCACCTTGGACTTTGTGACCAGCTCATCTGCCAGCCGTTTACCAAGTGACCCCCATAGATACCACGTGAAAGAGACAAATCACCCAGCTGAGTCCTGGCTATATTTCTGATCCACAAAATCATGAGAAATAATGGAACAGTCGTTGTTTTATGTCACAAATAACTCTGGACCTCAAGTTACATGTTAAATGATGATTAAAGATTGTTAAATAGAATATATCCATTTTGTAATGGAAGAAAAAACTCCTATTTATATTATCTGTTTTCTAGGCAGTAATCCCTAGTTATAGGGCTACTCCAACATTCCCATTAATTCTAAAGAATTGTAATTAAGCTTGCTGGAATATACTGCTGTAACTAGATTCTTTCCATATTGGTAAAATAACTGATTGTAACAAAGCTTCATTTACTTATCCAGGGCCAGGATATAGAAGCTCTCAGCTTATTAGAGATCACTCACTCTTCCTGACTCAATCCATATTTCATATCCTCATCCTGTTTTTCTCCTCTTTCAGGTCTAGTTATTCCTTTATTCCTCTTTTACTGTTTCAACTAAGGCACCCAAATATCTTTATTCACAAATCTTAATTTGAAGTATGAAATGTTTTCTTGCCCTCTTTCCTATTCTCTTTGAGCAAAAGCCAAGTTTATCTCCAGTTCATCTAGAGGTTAATAGCTTAACAGCACTGCCACTTTCTTATATAATCCTATACAAGGAGCTGAGAAAAATGGGGATACTCTTGTTAAGAGTCCAAGATCCCTAGTGGACTGGAACTCCACAAAAAATCATATTTGTTTCTATGTATTCTAAGTATGCTACATGGCAAGTTCTCAAAACAAAACTCCTCATGCTACCTTAAGTAAATAATCACAACGGTGGGGAACTACAAGATTAAATTTAGAATTATATGGTGTATCTATATGGATGTAGATAAATGGTAAAAAAATTTTGTAAAAAAATTTTTTTAAACATATACAATTATCACACAGAGAAACAAAAAAATGCAAGCTGATTAAGATCTAGCATTGATAGAAAAACTGCTCTGTTCCCCCAAAACATCCCTTATTTGCCTATATAAAAAGAATCTCATTTTTAAAAATACTTTAAGTACACATTTAACAAAAATATTCCCTAAGAAGGTCCTTTTTTTCAAATCATATCTTTCACTGTGCCTCCCCAAAAGCCAGCTCTTACCTTTCTGTGTAATTCTCCCATGAGCATTAATTACAACATCTAAATAAGTGTGGAAGGCAGCCTCCAAGATGAGGCCCCCCAATGATTTCCACCTCCTGGTATTCACACCCTGCCTGCATAGTATGCTCCCACAGTGTATGATGAGGGCAAAAAAGGATGGACTATCTCTTCTAAGACCAGGTTATAAAAGACTGTGGCTTCCAGCTTAGGTGTCTCTCTCATCACTCATTCTGGAGGAAGACAGCTGCCATGTCTTGAAACACTCAGGCAGCCCTGTGGAGAGACCCACACAGCAAGGAATTGAGACTTCTAGCCAACAGCCATGTGAGTGAGCCTTCTTGGAACTGGTTCCTGCAGCCCCATTTAAGACTTCAATAATGCAGCCCTAGCTGAAAGCTTGATTACAACTTCATGAGAGACCCTGAGGCAGAAACGTTCCCCTAAGCTGCCCCAAGACACCTGATCCTCAGAAACCATGAGACAATACATGTCTGTTTTAAGCTATTGTGCTTTGGGGTAATTTGTTGTACAGCAATGTAGAACTAACTAATGCAGTGAGCACTGCTCATCCTTCAAAAACCAAATAGGTATTTAAAAAAATTTTTTTAATAATTATAAATAGAAATAGTAACTGCAAAACTTGAAAACAAATTTGGTTTAAAAAGCTCAGCTAAAATTAAAAGGCAACAGTAATAACATCAGCTTGCCAGTCCTACTTGTAAAAACAATGAACCAACAGTGCACTTTCAGAAGAATATGGACTCTTTCTGGAAGAATAGAGAGCAGGTTGAGCAGATAAATTGAGAACAGAACATCAACTTTTTTAAAACTAGGAAAGAAATCAGTTTGTAATTTAAAAATCACAATATCTTACTTAACTATTAACAAGACATCCCACAAAGTCTGCCTTATCTATTACAAACTGGTTCGAAAGCTTTATCTTGTCACAGACTATATCAAATGCCTACTGATAAACACATAAGAAAGATAAGGGCAAATATAACAAATTTCAGCAGTAGACCCCACTTCCATTTCACAGCACAGATTTTCTTTTCCTGTAATGTTTCCACACCAAATCCAAAGCACCTCATTAGATCATGCAAGCACTCTTTCCAAGAACACATAAGGTTTCCTATTGTAAGAAACAGCTCTTTTAACATAATTTATTTCATTAGAAAGTGCACTTAGTACACACATATTTAATACATGGGTTGAGCATTTAAAAACCCTCAAAAAGCAACAATAAAAGAAAAACATGGCAATTTTTCATTTGTCTGGGGAAAAAATTGATTTCAGCAATAGAATGCATTCTCAACATAATAAATCCTCTCTACCTTAAATGGTTAATGAATAGGGTAATTTACTAGTGATGATCTCAGTTATCTCCATAGAAACTATATGTATTGATATCGAAAACGAGGAACACTAAGACTGTACTAAAAATTAAACCATCATCATCAATGTGTCATTTGAGTCAAAGAGCAATAATTTAGTCATCAACATTGGCAAAATTAGTTGACTTAAACTCTGAAGTTCTTTAGCTTTTAAGTCAAATAAGCATTTGAATACCCCATTGTTTCCTATATCCTTTATCTTGAACAAAGACAACTTAAATTACCAACTTCTCTCTCATATAACTTATGTATTATTAAGTTTAATTGACGCTAACTGATCTCCATTGACTGAAGTTTATAGGTCCTTTCCAGAATATTTAAAACCATGTTAAATTTTAAAATACATTTTCCATTTTCACTGGAAAATGTAGCATTCCTACTGGCATGTGCTAAAATAATAAGGTATGAGGCAAAATTTATCCATTTGTATCACAGGACATGCTTTTCATGCACTGTCATAAAATCATATTAATAAGGCCCTCCAATCTTGTAACAATGTTAATGCAGAATTTCCAAGAAATTACTTAGAAAAGGCCAAATGTGTGTTCAAACAGTCTTACCCATGAAGAAAGATTCCTAAAACTAATGCTCTAGTGTGAATGTCTTTATAATTTTCCAAGGGTCACATTTTAAAACCACACACTGAGTGCACACATAGCTCACAAATATGCTAGTATCTGATTATGACTTCATGTAATATCATGATTACATTTAGTAACCGAATTGATTGTGATATTACATTGTTCCTATAGAAGCACTGTGGGTAGACAATGTCTGGAATCATCCAATACCATAAATTGGTCCACAATTCCCTGAACTGAGGTAAAAAAAAGCAGTTAAAAGGCACAACTAATAAAAAGTTTCTAAAGAAGTAGTGTAGAAAAGTCCTGCTTATGAGGTAGACAATTCTCTCCTCCATTCCTGAATACAGACCAAAGAAGTGCTTTCAAGTGCCTGTGGAAGATCAAATGCCTTGCTCCAAATAAATGTGCTCTTAACTTACGGAACCTATGGAATGCTTATGTACCTACCAACCTTGAGGGAGGGGAGGAGTAAACTTAAAACAAACAAACAACAAAAAAGAAACAAAAAACACTTTCCAACACACCAGAATGTATAACATAAAACAGCAGCAATGTATTCTGTCTGTATCACGGTAGTTAGATGGCTAAAGTACCTTAAGACTGAATGATTTGCTCATTGGCCCCTTTCATCCTTCTGATTTTCTGACTTTTTAGCTTTTTCACTTGGACTCACATTCTGACATACCAGCATGCTGCACCGGTTTGAAAAATATCCTCCTTTAACAGGTTAGCTTAAAAATGGCTTGGCTTTCACCATTCCAAATTATTTTTGAGCAGAAGTCCGCTTTTTATTGCAGAGCCACAGATTTCCAGAAAAATACCTTCTTAACTACTGCATTCTTTCCTCCTCTGGGGGCACAACAAAAACGGGAGTCTAACTTGGGCAGCACCAAGCCTGTGATGGGCTTGCAAGTATGCATCTGCGGTTGCTGGTCTGATCCACGCTTTCAGTTTCCCAGGAAAATGTTTCCTTCGGCTGCTTAAATGAATCCAACCGGAGGTGTACGAAAACAAGCCGCTGAGAACACCTCTGCCTTAACGGACCAACATCCCTTCTTTCGGACCCTGACACATCTTCGTTTGATAACCATTTAGCGAAGTTTCCCCCTGCCTCTCGGCTTTGTAGCGCTTTGGAAGGAGGCACCGCAGGCCACCGGCATGGCTGCACGTTCACAAGTAAGCAGCAAGGACTACAGGGGGACAGCAGGGCTGGGGGACGGGGGGCACAGCAAATCTAAACAAAATCAAATCAACGGCGGTTGGTAACTGGGGCTGAAGCTCCAACTGTGAGGCTGGGGAGGAACCAGCCAAGCGTTGGCTCTGGCTGCCTGGCACGATCCGCGCCTGTCCTACTGCCCCGGGGACACTCAGGAGGCGCAAAGTTCCCCCGCCCCCCCGGACGTCCCAGGCGCGAGGCCAAGCGGGCGAGGGGGCCGGCGGCGAGGGGCCCAGGCCGAGGGGCGGCCGGGGCGCAGGCGAGGTAGGGGAGGGCTCTGGGCACCCGCCCCTCCGTCCCCGGCTCGCCCCCTCGCGGCCCCCTTACCTTGGGCGATGGCAATGGACTCGAAGCGGTGCAGCTCCTTGAGCAGGCAGCTCCTCTCGCTGGAGTGCAGGCTGTAGATGAAGTCGCGCGCGCCCTGCGCCGTGTTCAGCGCCTCCATGGGCTCCTTCTTGGGGTGGGTGCCCAGATCCCGGGGGCCGCCCGGGGCCGCGAGCGCCAGCAGCCCCCGCCCGCAGCAGCACCAGGACGGCGGGCGGGGCGCGGCGGCCGGGCCCGGCCTCAGGCTGTGCGCGGTCCGGCTCCTCAGCAGCGGCAGCAGCCGGGACATGGCGGGCTGAGGAGCGGGGACGCCCCGCGGCAGTCCGGGAGGGCGATTTTTGGCGAACCCGCGGGAAGAAGGAGCTGGGCTCAGCCCGACCCCGCCCCGATGTCCTCCTGACAGGCAGCCGAGGCGCCGGGAACCATGCACTCGCCGGGCCCGCGCGGCTGGAGCCTCCTCTTCAGTCCTCCTTCCCTTCCCAAAGGCTCGCGGCGCCTCCGGTCCCTCCAGACGACAAAAACTTTCTCTGAGGCTGCCGGGCCGGGAGAGCGCTCCCGGAGAAGGCGGGCGGGCGGTGCGGGCGGGCGCCTCCCAACCAGAGGAGCGGCGCGGGCGGGCGAGTTCGGCAAGGGTTTGTGTCTGTCAGTCTGATCTTCCAGAGGGATGAGTCAGCCACGCGCCGCCCTTCCCCGGCACCGCCCTTCCCCGGCACCGCCCTCCTCTCTCGCCGGTTTTCCCACCCTCTTGCCAGCCCTAGTCCCCACACCGTACGGCTTCCGCGCCCTCAAAGCAGCCACGCTCTCAGACCACAGCCGCCGCCGCTACCCCTAGTGGCAATATAAGGGGGTAACAGGGCGGGACGAAGAAAAGAGGCGGGGTGGGTGAGGCGGGGCCGCGCAGGCGCATTGTGCAGTCTCGCGAGCCGCGCTTTCTCCGGGCTGAAGAGCGTGCACGCGTGTCCCCACCCCCTCCTAAGCATGAAGGTGGAGAAAGAGAGGGACCTTGCCCCTTGCGCCGGCCTCCGGTTGGCTGAGTAGTACGGCTGCCACCCGGCCCCCCCTAGCGCCGTGCCTGAATCTGAGGCTGGTTCTGAACGATGCTCCAGCGTGTAGGCCCTCTCGCCCGTCACGGGCCCGGCCACAGCGCCCTGCTCAGGCTTTGGAACATTGAAGCGCCCAGGCCGCGCCCTTCGCCAAGTCCGCGCACACCCAGACTTCGGCCAGACAACCGAGTCTCCGAGACACCCGCTCTGGGAGCCCCAGAGGGAGGGCTAGGCCAGTTCTCCCGCTTCCCAAGAAGAGTCTGAGACAGAGACCTTGACACTGAGAACACCCTTCCCCGTTCTGATGCAAGCAGCTTAGAGACATTGGAGCCTGAGGCAAGAATGTCACAGACCTTTTCCAGGTGGTTGTCCAGGTTTGTTTGCTTGGTTTTTTTCTCTGTGCCAAGGTGGAAAGAATTCTGCGATCCTCCACCATTTCCACGTGTCCTAGGCATCTTTCAAGGCCCCAGTTCATAGGGTCTGCTATTCCAAGCTTTAATTTCTCTCTTGCTAAGGGAGGAGATCTCTGCTTTATCTGAACCTGTCTGAAGGCACTTAGGCTTCCTGTCTTCTTAGAGAATAGATCCACTTAGAGACTAAATCTGCTCAAGTGTAATCAAGATCTAAATCCTATCCTTATCATACCCACTGCCGCACCCAGCCCGAGACCTTGTATACAGTAGATGTGCTATAAGAATGTAAGTGCAATATATAAATGCGCGTCAAGGGAGGAACGGTATCACTAAATCCTCCTACTGCTGTAACCCAGTGGTTCTCCAAGTGTGGTCCCTGGACAGCAGAGCTTGTGAGACATGAAAATTTGTGTGCTCCACCAGAGACTTCCTGAATCTGAAACTGGGGGTTGGTCCCTGTCTGCGGTTTTTTGGGGGTTTTTTTTCCTTTTTCCTTTGCGGTATGCGGGCTTCTCGCTGTTGCGGCCTCTCCCGTTGCAGAGCACAGGCTCTGGACGTGCAGGCTCAGCAGCCATGGCTCACGGGCCCAGCCGCTCCGCGGCATGTGGGATCCTCTCGGACCGGGGCACGAACCCGCGTCCCCTGCATCGGCAGGCGGACTCTCAACCACTGCGCCACCAGGGAAGCCCCCTGTCTGCGTTTTAACAAGCCCTCCAGTTAATACTGATGCACACAAAATTTGAGAACCACTGCTCTAACTTAAACATGGAGAGCAGTTTTTTAAATTTTTAAATTTCAGGGCAGTGCCTCTAGTGTAATAATGACAAGAATTTTCTCTGTGGAAAATGGAAGCTCTTTGAGGGTACAGATTTTCTTGTCTTTGAAACCCCCTACACCTCCCAGTGTGGGTTGGAATCTTCTACAGAGTTATTTAAATTCTTGGGATTTCTACCACCACTACCCCCCCCCATATCCCTTTTACCCCCAAGAGATTCTGACTCATTGGGCTTGGGCTGGGACCTGGGAAGAGGGGTTTGAAAAAGCCCTTGAGTAGGAATTCCCAGCAGTCTCCAGGACACCAGTTTTGTGTTTGGGTTCCAGAAACAGATTGCTGAAAATTTTATAACTGGATCAACCACTTCCTAGCTATGTGTTAGTGTTAGATTGTTTCAGTAGTGGTTCCAATAATCATGCCTTATGGTATCCACTCCCTTGTGTAGACCTGTCGCACATGACTGTGGGCTCGGCCACGTGACTTGCTTTAGCCAATAAGTGGGACATCACAGCCGTGCTCTAAGTGCTTGTTCCTTAGGGCTTGCTGTAATGTGTTTGCTTTATGAATATTCAGTCCTGCTATAGAAAATAAGAGAAACAAAAATGTAGACACAATTTGCTTATGAGACATGTTACACGCAGAGTAAATGGATATGTGTTGAACATAGACAAAAAGGATGCAACAAATGAAAGTGCTACTTCAGATAGAAGGAGATAGACCAAGTAAACTTTAAATATTAGTAAGGCATGAATCATACAACCTCTCAACTGACAACTGTGTCATTCCTAAATTGACCACCAACTAGTGATATCCATTATAGCCCCACTGTGGCCTCATGTAGTCTCTGCACAAGAAAAGCAGCTAAATCCCCAGCTGCTCAGGCAGCTAATGGCCAGCTACAGTTATGACCAGACACACTTGCTTCTGTATCACTCAGATGTATGTCAGATGTATGTTGATTCCAGACCTGTTCAGTCTGCCAAAACCCCTCGCTTACCCTCCACTCCGGTCCTTAAAACCATGCCATCTATGGTTTTAAGTGCTATGGTCCTTCCACCCTGCTTATACCCTATCCTAAGCTTGTTTATCTACTCCTTTTCTTTCTCCTCGCTTCTCATTCTGTTTTAAATTGGTTGATAAACTGTTGCTGCTCTTTAAGTGAACATGCTAAATCAAACTTAGTGGCTTAGATAGCCAGTTTATTTTGCTCATGATTTTGTAGA
Source organism: Globicephala melas (assembly GCF_963455315.2). Classification (NCBI taxonomy): domain Eukaryota; kingdom Metazoa; phylum Chordata; class Mammalia; order Artiodactyla; family Delphinidae; genus Globicephala; species Globicephala melas. Next base: position 64,930,719 of record NC_083330.1, read on the forward strand.
AATAGAAATAGAAATTCAGGAAATAGAAATTCAGGAAGGGCTTGCTTGGGCAGTTCTGTGTTGGTGTCTCTTATCGGATGTCACTGCAGCTGCAGTCGTTTAAAGGTTCATCTAGGCTGGACATCCAAGATGGCACACTCATGTGGCTGACAGTTGAGGCTGGCTGTTGGTTGGCTGGAAGCTCAGCTGAGACCGTGAACCAGAGTGCCTTCACACACCCCCTCCAACATGTCAGACTTCTCACATGGCAGCTGGCTTCCCTGAGAGCGAGTGTCTGAAAAGAACCAGGTTCATGGCCTTTAATGACTTATCCTAAGGTTCATGGCCTTTAATGACTCATCCTAAGAAGTAATGGAGCATCACTTCCACTGTATTCTGCTAGCTACCAGCAAGCCACTAAGACCAGCCCATATAAAAGAGAAGGGGATATGGACCTCCACCTCTCAATGAAAACAGTGTCAAAGAATTTGGGGACGTGTTTTGTTTTGTTTTAAGATGTTGGGGGTAGGAGTTTATTAATTTATTTATTTTTGCTGTGTTGCGTCTTCGTTTCTGTGCGAGGGCTTTCTTTAGTTGTGGCAAGCGGGGGCCACTCTTCATCGCGGCGCGCAGGCCTCTCACTATCGCGGCCTCTCTTGTTGCGGAGTACAGGCTCCAGACGCGCAGGCTCAGTAGTTGTGGCTCACGGGCCCAGTTGCTCTGCGGCATGTGGGATCCTTCCAGACCAGGGCTCGAACCTGTGTCCCCTGCATTAGCAGGCAGATTCTCAACCACTGCGCCACCAGGGAAGCCCTGGGGACATGTTTTAAAGCTGCCACATAAACAATGTGATTCAAGCATCTTAATTTGGTCTATAAGCCTATCTACATATATGCTTAATCCTTACTAGTCACTTGTGTTATTTCATTTTCTTCTTTCTTTTTTATCATTTCGCTTGGTATATCAATGTCTTTGTTACTGGTTTCTAAGAACTCATTTATGAAAGGATGTTAACCATTTATCGTGCAATGCAAAAGAAATACCATATTTTATTGCCGTCAATTTATTATGGTGTTTTGGTTTTGTATTAAAATATAATCGTGTGGTTTTGGAAAAAAAAAAAAAGCCTATCTGTTCCATGACTTATGGTACAATCTTGGAATTTGGCTGCCACATAAAAAGGTCCAGAGTATCCTGCTAGAAAGGCCACATGAAGGAGGAGGCGACAGCCAATAGCTGCAGCTAACTACCAGGCACATGCGTGAGGCCATCTTGGACCACCTAGTCCCAGTCAAGCCCCAGATGACAGCATTGCAAAGTGGTTGAGATCATTAGCTCTGGAGCCAGACTGCCTAGGTTTGAGTCCCCACTCTACCGTTTACTAGATGTATAACCTTGAGCTAATAACTCAACCTTTCCATGACTGCTCATCTCTTTGATGGGGATAAGGGCGTGTTGCTAAGTTTGCTCATCTGTTAAATGGACATAAGGGCATCTGCTTTAGAGGGTTATAGTGAAACTAAATACATGTAAAGTATTTCAAACAGCGCCTGGAACATGTAAGTGCTCAATAAATTATTACTATCCAAATTCCTGTGGACCTCTCAAACCTCTAGGATTAGGTCTTTGGACCCTAATTTGAGAAATAGCTACCTAGCTATCTGTCATTTAATACACATGTAATGTGTACTAAGTGGATCCTCTATCCACTCTCTTTCTCTGAACATTTGAATACCCTAAATATAAATGGAGGAGATGGGGAGGGGGGAGGGTTGGGGGGGGGTCCACGTATGGAGCTATGGAGAAGTATAGGATAAGGCAGGTCTAACTGTGCGTGGCAAGAGGAAGGCTGTGAGGAAATGGGAGGGTGCCGAGGAGGTAGTGCCAGCAGGTTGGAGAAGGTTACAGAAATGGAAGAGGGAGAGGAGAGCCCAGAAGGCAATCCTGGCCTGGGTTCAGCCTAACCTGCTCTTCACTTTTAAAGATGACAAACATCATGCCTCAGTTAACAGTCACAGTCTCCTCATGAAAAATTGGTGCTGAGTCAACAGTCCACAGTAGGTTACATTATGCAAATCCTCTCCAGAGTTCCTGGCATCCCTGTTGCTGGCAGGGCACAAGGCCATTTGCTGTCTGCATCTTACAATACGTTATACACCCCGTTATTGCTGGCCACTTTAAAATTCTTGAAATTGTTGCTTTACTTGGTGGGACCTTTAATCATTTTTTTCTGCCCACATTTTTGCAGTTCCCTTATTATACTTCTTATCCATCAAGTCTTAGTATTCTGACCCCCGGAAGTCCCCTGCCTCATTGGGGCTGTGGTGAATCAATTGCTGCTTCACAATGAAAACCACAAAATCTTACTAAGAAAATTAAAGAAGACTTAAATAAAGGGAGGGAAAGATCAATTCATGTTTGGAACAGTCAATAGCATTGATATAAGATGACGGTTCTCCCCAAATTAATCTATAAATTCAGTGCAATCCCAATCAAAATCCCAACTTGGTTTGTGTCTCTGTATATGTGTGTGTGAAATGGTCAAACTGATACTAAAATTTATATTGCAATGCAAATGGAGGCAGTGTAGCATACCAGAAAGAGCATGGGTCCCCTGACTTTACATCCTAACTCTAATACCTACTAGCTGATTCAGTTTGGACAAGTTGTCTATGATGCGAAGTCTTGGTTTGGGGGTTTCTTGTTATTTCTTAAAATACCACCTCACAGAGTCACGAGCATAAGATGAGTTAATATATGTGAAACACATGGCACAATACCTAACATGTAGTAGGTGGTCAAAAAATAATAGGTAGTATTAGAAGGCATTAAGATTTAAAAATCAGTGTTAGCAGTATCAGTGTATCTACAGGTATCGGAGGCTCATATAACTTCAGAGCTAAAAGAAAGAGAATCCAACTGGATCTCTATTTTCTCAATGTTTCTTCACTCTCCATCTCCCTGCAGTTTAGCTCTTGGGCTTCCAAAGGACAAGGCTGGAGATATAAATTTGAGAACCATCAGCATCCAGGTATCATTGAAAGCTGTAGACCTGGCCAGGTTTCCAGTGGGTAAAGTAAAGATGGAGATGAGAATGTGGGGCTGCCCCTGGGACCCTTCACCACTGAGACACTGGAAGAGGCAGAGGAGCCAGCAAAGTAGGAGGAAAAGCAGAGTCCTCCTCTCTGTTTCTAACATTAGAAACACCCAGAATGATGTTCGTCTGATACTGGTCATCATTCTTCTTGGGATATTGGATGATTTTGTTAACTTTCTTCTTTGCCCTTGTCTCTGTTGCTTGAAATTTTTATGATAAGTGTATATATTGATAATTTAAACAAATAGAAAGCTTTACTCTAAAGAGGGGAACTACAGAACACTTTTGGTATGAAAAACACCTGGAAAATGCTAAATAAATTCTGAACAGACAGTCTCTCTTTTGGATCCTTTGCATTCCTCTACACCAGTCATTTATTACTGCCTCTCATCACCACCTCATTTTGGTGCTTCATCTTTAACGATTTAATCTATATGTTGAAAAGTGTCCATCACAGGGCAAGAAGCAGTATCTCATGGAAGCAGGATGGAAAATATAAGAGAGGGGCTATGAACTGGAGCTCAGAACTCATGTGTTAATTTCATACTCCAAGAGGTTCATATTTATCTGTCCATAAGTATACCTATAGGCAACACGACTATCTCTGTCCACACAACATGAGAAGTGCATATGCACACATAATACCCGTTCATATCAACACACACACACACACACACACACACACACACACACACACGCACACACCCCTGCCTGACTCAAGGCAATATTTTGTAACTTTTCCCCCTTCCAGATTGCCTGTTGTGTTTGAGTCTGAGTAGGGATGTTGTCCAAGGTAAATGTAAACAACAGGGCTATGAAATGCCTTCTCTTCAGACTTTAAACTTGAATTCTTAATGAGGTTTCCAAGTATTTAGATGCCCCAAGAACTATTTTTGAAAAATTACTCCAACTTTGAGCCCAGCAGCAAGATCAGCGGAAGGATTCTTGAATGTTCCTGTTTTTGAAGGAAAATAAGGCATCAACTCAGACTTTTCTGAACACCCTTTCAAATAGACTTATTAAGTCATCTTCTAACACATACCTAAATTCAAATAATATTGACCCCTCCCCACTCTGTACCAGCCACCAAGCTAGGACTGGAAGTATAAAAATAAAAAGATATTTTGTTTAAGGCCAAATTTTCTATTTTAGACCAAATATTTTCACTGCTGTCAGTTGCTACTGTTCAACAGAATCGATTCTCAGGGTGTGAGAGGATTGCTCTTCCTTGTCCCCTTGAAGTGGGGGAGTGGCCTTGTGACTTGCTTTGGCCAATGAATGGAAACCTGACTGACACATTTGCACCTCCAGATGCAGGCACTTAATTGCCTGTGCTCAGCTGTGCAGCTCTGTCCTCTCCTAGCATGGTGAGATTCACAACATGTATTGAAATGGAAGTTCCATGAAATTGAAGAGGCGGGAAGTAGTGAGCCAATATAGGAGGACAGCTGCCCTGGAGAGTTGCCCCAATCCACAGCAGATTTTGCGTGACAGATAAACTTTTTTTGTGTTGAGTCAGCTCCCATATCATGACTAGTACAGCTCCTACTTTGTTTCTTACATTGAATGCCTCCCTTCACTCCTTCTATTTTCTTTACCTAAAAGGAAGCCTGTTTTGGCTCCAGGGTGTTTGTTTTTCCTTGGGATTAAGATATAGGGAAACAGGGTCCTTGTTTCCTTTGTCTTGTTTCTGAGCTTTATGTGGGTCTGGGACCACAGATATAGATTTGGGAGTCAGCAGCATTAAGGAAGTGGTTAAATCCATGCACTGGATAGAAAATGTGTAAATGAAAATGTAAGAGGACAGAGACCTGGGAAACAACAAGAGTTAAGGGATAAGCAGTGGAAGAAGAAAGAACCAAGAGAAGAAGGTAAGATGATGTGGCAAAAGGAAAACAAAACAAAAAACAGGTGGCTTCAGAAGCCAAAGGATGATACAGTTTCTAGAATGAGTGGTCTACAGTTTCAAATACAGCAGCAAAATCAAGCAAATTAAGGACAAGATAGTACTCATCAGAAACGATGCGTTGACTGTAAGTGGGTGAAGAAAGCACAGAGTTAATGGGAGAATAGATGACGTCAACACAGTAATACAAGCGGGAAGCAGGTAGAGGAGCGGTAACTAACCTGACTGATCAGAGGGAGGTGGAAACTAAACTGGAATGGAACAACCTAGAATCTTCATTTTAGTAACAGCCTCAAAAAAGTATAGGAATTGGAGGCATCAGGTACCTCTGAAGGTAGAGATAGAGCTGAGCTGAAAACAGAAGATCCAGGTGAAAATTTTTAATGGAGCAGTTATAAACCCAGATCCCATGCAGCTGGGAGATGGCCACTCCCTCGCCCCAGGAGAAATCTAGAAGTTTACTAGTGGAGAGACACTAGGCTTGGAGGCTCCAGGAGCACCTGAGGGCAAGGGAAGCACAACACAAACAAGGAGATTAAGTGACTGCCACAGACTGACTCAAGGATCCCTTATCACTCTCCTGCTCTGCCTCGACAACGTTCTGTTAACCATAGTATTGGAGGATTCCTCTCTGAGAACCCAATAAAAGAGCGCAGCCAGGCCACCCCGTAATTAACCAGGCCACCAATTAACCAGTTCTGCCAGTCACAGTTTCTAGCTTTTTGTTGTCTCATTCTTAAAGGCAAAATATGAGGTAAGAGCCTAAATTCACTAGTCAGCTGAAGAAAGCCTTCAAGATGGAAAGACAGAACCAAAACAGTCTTAAAAAAACAAACAAAAAGGAACTCAGGACACAGGGAGCAAAATAAAACTTTTGAAAATGTATAACATTAACATCTTTGCAAAATAAGAAGCGATACTGCATCTATGGAAAGATAGGAGTCTATAAAAGTAGGAACATTCAGAAAACAAAAGGGACTTCCCTGGAAGTCCAGTGGTTAAGACTCTAAGCTTCCAAGGCAGGGGGCACAGGTTTGAGCCCTGGTCAGGGAACTAAGATCCCACATGCCATGCGGTGCAGCCAAAAAATTTTTTTAATTGAAAACAATTAAAAATAAAAACAGAAAACAAAAAATCTTACTTGAAGATTTAAAGTATGACAAAGTGAGAAATGTAGCAAAAAGATTGGAAGATAACACCAAGAAAAAACTTTATCATATCTATATGGTAGATAATATAACAAAATAGAAGACAAGTGACAAAATTATAGAATCAGGTCAGGAGGTGCAAGAGAGTTAAAGAAGATAAAGTAGTTTTGAAAATGTAAGGGAGAATATTGTCAAATATCTGAAGGAGGGACTTCCCTGGTGGCACAGTAGTTAAGAATCTGCTCTGCCTGCCAATGCAGGGGACACGGGTTCGAGCCGTGGTCCGGGAAGATCCACATGCTGCGGAGCAACTAAGCCCATGTGCCACAACTACTGAGCCTGCGCTCTAGAACCCGTGAGCCACAACTACTGAGCCCATGTGCCACAGCTACTGAAGCCTGTGTGCCTAGAGCCCACGAGCCACAACTACTGAGCCCATGAACCACAGCTACTGAAGCCCACGCACCTAGAGCCCGTGCTCCGCAACAAGAGAAGCCACCCCAATGAGAAGCCGAAGCATCACAACAAAGAGTAGCCCCCACTCGCCGCAACTAGAGAAAGCCTGCACGCAGCAACGAAGACCCAACACAGCCAAAAATTAATTAATTAATTTTAAAAAAAACATCTGAAGGAAATTTCCCCAAAGTGAAGGTCATTTGTTCCCAGATCAAGAGTTCACTGAGGGCTCAGAATACTAGATAAAAAGAGGACCCACTCCAGAGCCTGTCATCATGACATTTCAGATCACTAGGAACCAAGAACAGATTCTGAAAGTTCCCAGCATCAAAGTCAATGGTTGTCAAGGGGAGTTCAATAAAAATAATCCCATAAGAATGGTTTCAGACTCTCAACAGCAATGCTGGAGACTAGAAGTCAACAGAGAAATAACTTCAAAATTCTGAGGGAAGTTATTTCCAATCTAGAATTCTAGAATTCTATATCCAGCAGTCTAGTGTGAGGGTAGATTATAACCTTTTCAGACATGAACGTCGTAAAATATTTCTGTCCCGTATATCATATCAGGAAGAAACTGGAAGATGCACTCCATCAAACTGAAGGGATAAACCAAGAGATCCAGGAAGTGGGAAGTCACAGGACGGCAGGTCTAGAGAGCAGCTAGTCGGGGGGGGAGCAAAGCAATGGAAGGTTCTGGGAGGTGGGCTTCTAACAAAGAGGTGGACTTAATGAATTTTTCTGATGTATTTGAAATATTAAAGGAGAGTTAACGCTTACGGGAGGGAGTTTGGGAATGGACTAGTGACTGAAAACTAAGCAAACAACTGAGGCAATTATTAACTCTAGTAATAAATTATATTAGGAAAAAATTATAATAAATTTAAAAGTCTCAGGTAAATAGTATTTACAGAATTCTAATAATACAGAACACTTATCTAACCAAAAATGATGATATATCTAAACTAGGCAGATGGGCGCCAGGGGAAGGGTCTTAGTCAATTCAGGGGCCATAACAAAATACATAGATTGCATGGCTTAAATAATAGGAATTTATTTCCCACAGTTCTGGAAGCTGCAAGTCCAAGATGAAGGTGTCAGCAAGGTAGATTTCATTCTGAGGCCTCCTCTCTTGACTTGTATGCAGCGACCATCTAGCTCCGTGCTCACATAACCTTTTCTTTAAAAAAATATATATATATTTATTTATTTATTGGCTGTGTTGGTTCTTCCTTGCTGCGTGTGGGCTTTTCTCTAGTTGTAGAGAGCAGGGGCTACTCTGTTGCGGTGCGTGGGCTTCTCACCGCGATGGTTTCTCTTGTTGCAGAGCACAGATTCTAGGCGCACAGGCTTCAGTAGTTGCGGCATGTGGGCTCCGTAGTTGTGGCTCATGGGCTTTTGTTGCTCCGTGGCATGTGGGATCTTCCCAGACCAGGGCTCGAACCCGTGTCCCCTGCATTGGCAGGCAGATTCTTAACCACTGCGCCACCAAGGAAACCCCACATACCCACTTCTTTTTGCAGGTGTGGGAGAGACAAAGCCCTCTGGTGTCTCTTCTTATAACGGTATTTATCCCATCATGAGGGCCCCACCCTCATGATCTCATCTAATCCTACTTACCTACCCCAAACCTCATCTCCAGAGACTATCACATTGGAGTTGAGCCTAAGCATATGAATTTGTGGGAGACACAAACATAATAAGAAGTGTGTTTGCTTGTTTATCTGTATAGGTGCTGTAGGGCAAGGAAGTGGGAGTAGAAAAGCTAAATCCTTATCTTGCATAGTAAGCATGTCAGCGTCACCATAGGACACGGGTGGTAGTCCTCTCTAAATAGGGTCATCTGTGGAGGGTTTATTTGCAAAGGTATGGGTGTAGGGGAGCCCCAAGAGATAGTGCAGTCACCCAGGGCTTAGAAGAAATTGCACTGTCACCAACCCTAGGCTCACAGGGATGAGTGGAGTGCATGGGGACCACAGTCTAGAATGAGAGTCACATAGAAAAGGCCTCCCTGAGAGAAGCAGTGACCTGTTGCGGACACAGCCGGCTAGATTAGATGGTCAAGGAGGAATAAATGTTCTGCTCTCACTGTCTTTCCTCTCTCTCTCTGATCTCTCCAGGTTCTCCCAGCTGGGGAAAAACAAACTCGTCTGGAAGTCAAAGGGCCCATTCATCAACCCATTGATGTGGTCCATACAGGTGAGTTTCTCTGAACGGAGAGCAAGGAGAAGGGTACAGAGTAGATCCAAAGGACAAATGGGAGATAGCCAACACAGTAAGAAAGCCAAAAAAATGAAGAAATAATAGGCATAATCTTAATATGTACCCAGAAGAGAGTTCTAAAAGAATTGAAAATAGTTGCCTTTTTTTTTTTTTTCCCACACCTTGGGGCAGACCAAAGATCGAACCCGCGCCCCCTGCATTGGAAGCATGGAGTCTTTTTTCTTTTTTTTCATTTTTGGCTGCGTTGAGTCTTCATTGCCGCGCATGGGCTCTCTCTAGTTGCAGTGAGCAGGGGCTACTCTTCATTGCGGTGCGCAGGCTTCTCACTGTGGTGGCTTCTCTTGTTGCGGAGCATGGGCTCTAGGCATGCAGGCTTCAGTAGTTGTGGCTCACGGGCCCTAGAGCGCAGGCTCAGTAGTTGTGGTGCACGGGCTTAGTTGCTCCGCGGCATGTGGGATCTTCCCAGACCAGGGATCGAATCCGTGTCCCCTGCATTGGCAGGCAGATTCTTAACCACTGTACCACCAGGGAAGTCCCAGAAGCATGGGGTCTTAACCACTGGACGGCCAGGGAAGTCCAGTGGTTGCCTTTGTGAAATAAAAATTGAAAATAGGGAGATGCAGGGTTGGGAACTGCTTTTTTTTTTAAATATATATCAATAGAATATAAACTGTGTAGAACTCTTTGACTTTTATAACTAAATACAACTTTGACAAAAATAATTTTTAAGTGCTTTTTGGATTTGCAATGAGAAAATCATTGATAAACTTTTGCCATGCAATTTCAGTTAAGTGCTGGGACCTGAGGTCAGATTATAGTGGGTTAAGAAGAGAAGCTGAGGTGAGTGGAGATGAATTCTAAAAGGCAGTCAAATGTTGTTAATCGGATGTTTAATGTCTTTAACAGCTAGTCTGTTAGCTTAGCTAGGTCAAAGGTATGCTGCCTGTGATTTGTGTTTTAATGACCCTGCACATTGCTACTTTGGGCCCACATGTGTAATCCACCTGTCTAGGATATTCATGTACAGTTTTAGGATTCAGAACATTTTTTTGTGCTTTTAATTATTAAAATGGTTTCTGGCTATTATTTCTTAACCTGTCCCCAAAATATCATCTTGCCTTTGACACCCATTCCTCCTACTGTATTTCCTTTGTATACCTTCCCAACTCAAACTCAAAATTTGAACCGTCTGTGACCTTCTCTTTCACTTCTAACATGTCCTTGCCAAATGCTATACATTCTACCTATTAAATGTTTTTAGCTCCTCATTTCCACCCTGGCCGACCCTGACAGAGTTTAAGCCATCAGGATTTGTTTATGTCACTATGGGACTAACTCCCTCTCTAAGCCTCTAATCTCCACCTCCAATACATCCCCTTATTAACTAATAGACTTCCTGGTCTTATTAGAAATTGCTTTTCCAGCCACATCTCTCATTGCTTCCCCTTTCTTGAGCCAAACACTCCTTTGGTGCTTGCCAAGAATTCCACTCTCCATGCCTATGTTCATGTTGTCACCTCTGCTTGCAGCACCTTCATGCTCATTTTCTCTAAGTGTCCAGTCTTTCACAGTCTTCAAGGCCCAGCTCTAATGACTTCCCATGCCTGAGGTGCTCTTGGAGATGCTTTCCAGGAAGGCATGAGCTCCTTTTCTGAAGCCCCTCATCACTTTCTCTGAAAGAAGTCCTTGTGTTCTAGTACGTGGGGTGCCTCACTTACAAGCAACTTGAAGGAAACTTCCCTGTCTAATTCATCTTTGTTTACCCTGAACAGCAAGCATGGTATCCTGTACCTATACACAATCAATACATTTGTTGAATTTTTTTAAAAAATATTCATTTATTTTGGCTGTGCTGGTTCTCAGTTGTGACACGCGGGATCCTTAGTTGTGGCATGGCATGTGGGCTCTTTAGTTGCGGCATGTGTGTGGGATCTAGTTCCCTGACCAGGGATCGAACCCAGGCCCCCTGCATTGGGAGCGTGGAGCCGCTGGACTGCCAGGTAGGTCCCCATTTGTTAACTTTTAAATGAAGTAGCCAATCAATATTTTTCCTGCTTTATTGAGGTATAACTGGTATACAAAAAATTTGCACATAATTAATGTATATCATTTGGTAAGTTTAGACAAATGTATACACTCATGGTACCATCACCAAAATCAAGGTAATAAACATATCCATCACCTCCAAAAGTTTCCTTGTGTCCCTTTGTTTTGGTTTTGGTTTTGGTTTTGGTTCTTGGTAAGAGCACCTAACATGAGATCTACCTTCTTAACAGATTTTAAGCACATGATACCTCATTGTTAACCACAGGCACTATGTTGTACAGAAGATCTCTGGAACTTACTCATCTTGTGTAACTGTAACCTTATACCCATTGAACAACTCCCCTATTCCTCTCCCCCCATTCCCTGTTAACCACCATTCAACCAATCAGTATTTGATTTTACGATACACTGTCATCTGAAAGGCAAAAAAGAGCAGTGATCTTAGGAACTATTATCATAATTAGACCAGCTGACTTCAAACCTCAGGTGCCAGAAAGATAGGAAAATATACTGTCATTAAGGAAAAGATAGAGGGTGGGGGAACTGAAAGGTCCTATTAAAATTGAGAATCCATAACCCGTTATTGTAGCCACCATGTAAATAAAGGTTAAGAACAGAGGTATTGGAGTCAGATAAACCTTGGCCAAAATCTTGACTCTGCCCCTTAAGGACTGCATATCCTTGGACCAATTAGCCCCTTTGAGCCTTCTTTCCTCAATTTCCTTCTTGGCAAAATTCAGACAATAATGTTACCTACCCTCCAAAGCCGTTCATATACTTAAGTGAGATACAGGCAGACCTCATTTTGTTGTACTTTGCTTTACTGAGCTTTGAAGATACTGCATTTTTTACGAATGAAGGTTTGTGGCAAATCTGCGTCAGGCAAGTCTATCGGCACCATTTTTCCAACAGCATTTGCTCACGTCATGTCTCTGTGTCATATTTTGGTAATTCTTGCAATATTTCAAACTTTTTCATTATTATTATATTTTTATGGTGTTCTGTGCTCACTGATCTTTGATGTTTCTACTACTCACTGAAGGCTCAGATGATGGTTAGCACTTTTTAGCAATAAACTATTTTTTAATTAAGGTATGTACATTGTTTTCATAGACATAATGCTACCGCACACTTAATAACTACAATATAGTGTAAACATTACCTTTATACGTACTGGGAAAACAAAACATTTGTGTGACTTGGTTTATTGCAATATTTGCTTTATTTATTTATTTGGCCACACCACGTGGCTTGTGGGATCTTAGTTCCCTGACCAAGGATTGAACCCAGGCCCTGAAACAGGCAGTGAAACAATGGAGTCCTAACCACTGGACCACCAGGGAATTCCCAATATTTGCTTTATTTTGATGGTCTGGAACCGAACCCGTAATATCTCTGAGGTATGCTGGTAATGTACACAAAGAGTTTTGCTGAATGCCTGGAATACATCATATACACTCAGTAAGTGATAGCTTCGTTTTTATCATCAGTAGTGAGAACTGTGTTAAGCAGTTGCCAAGAGCACTCACTAGCTTTCGAATCAGACAGAGCTGGGAGTGCTTATTAAAAATGATGAGAGAGGGCTTCCCCGGCGGAGCAGTGGTTGAGAGTCCGCCTGCCGATGCAGGGGACACGGGTTCGTGCCCCAGTCCGGGAAGATCCCACATGCCGCAGAGCGGCTAGGCCCGTGAGCCATGGCTGCTGAGCCTGCGTGTCCGGAGCCTGTGCTCCGCAACGGGAGAGGCCGCAACAGTGGGAGGCCCACGTACCGCAAAAAAAAAAAAAAAAAAAAAAAGATGAGAGTCCACTCAAACTAATTTTACTAGGCCATCATTAAACTCATACCAAAGCAAGTTAAGGACACTGTGAGAAAAGAAAATTACAGGCCAATGTTCTTGATGCACTTAGATGCAGAAATACTCGACAAATACTAGCAAACCAAATTTAATAGCACATTAAAAGGATCATACACCATAATCAAGTGAGATTTACCCCTGAGATGCAAGGATGGTTCGGTTCAACATACACAAATCAATAAATGTGATATGCCACATTAACAGAATGAAGGATAAAAACCATATGGTAGTCTAAATCGATTCAGAAAAAGCATTTCACAAAATTCAACAGCCTTTTGTGATAAAAATTCTCAACAAATTAGGTATGGAAGGACTGTGCCATAACAAAGGCCATATATGACAAAACCACAACATCATACTCAATGGTGAAGAGCTGAAAGCTTTTCCTTTAAGATCAGGAATAAGACAAGGGTGCCCATTCTCACCACTTCTATTCAATGTAGTACTGGAAATCTTAGAGTAATTAGGCAAGAAAAAAAATGGCATCCAAATTGGAAAGGAAGAATAACAACAAAAAACAAAACAAAACAAAAACCAACCAAACAAACAAAAAACAAATTGAAAAGGAAAAAGTTAAATTGTCTCTGTTTGCAGATGACATGATTCATATGAGTAAAATCAACATGTATACATTACCAAATGTAAAATAGATAGCTAGTGGGAAGCAGCAGCATAGCACAAGGAGATCAGCTCAGTGCTTTGCTACGACCTAGAGGGGTGGGATGGGGAGGGTGAGAGGGAGGCTCAAGAGGGAGGGGATATGGGGATATATGTATGCATATGGCTGATTCACTTTGTTGTACAACAGAAACTAACACAACATTGTGAAGCAATTATACTCCTATAAAGATGTATTTAAAAAAAGAAGAAAACCCTAGAGACTCCACCAAAAAATTATTAGAACTAATAAATGAATTCAGTAAAGTTGCAGGATACAAAATCTATATGCAAAGATCAGTTGCTTTTCTATACACTAACATAAACTATCTGGAAAAAAAATTAAGAAAGCAATTTTATCTACAGTAGTACCAAAAACAATAAAATACTTAGGATAAATTTAACCAATTAGCTGAAAGAGCTATATAATGAAAACCATAAGACATTGATGAAAGAAACTGAAGAAGACACAAATAAATGGTAAAGTATACCATGTTCATGAATTGGAAGAATTAACATTGTTAAAATGTCCATACTGCCCAAAGCCATCTTTAGATTTAATGCAAATCCTAAAATGCATGTGGAACCACAGAAGACCTTGAATAGCCAGAGCAGTCTTGAGCAAGAAAAACAGCTGAAGGCATTACACTTCCTGATTTCAAGCTATATTGCAAAACTATAGTAATCAAAACAGTATGGTACTAGCCTAAAAACAGACACATAAACCAAAAGAACAGAATAGAGAGCCAAGAAATATGCCCATGCATGTACATATAATATTTGACAAGAATACACAATGAGGAAAGAATAGTCTCTTTCAATAAATGGTGTTGGGAAAACTGTATATACACATTCAAAAGAATGAAATTCAGGGCTTCCCTGGTGGCGCAGTGGTTGAGAGTCCGCCTGCCAATGCAGGGGACACAGGTTCATGCCCTGGTCCGGGAAGATCCCACATGCCGTGGAGCGGCTAGGCCCGTGAACCATGGCCACTGAGCCTGTGCGTCTGGAGCCTGTGCTCCACAACGGGAGAGGCCACAGCAGTGAGAGGCCCGTGTACCGCAAAAAAAAAAAAAAAAAGAATGAAATTCAACCATTACACAAAAATCAACTAAAAATGAATTAAAAACTTAGGTGTAAGTCCTGAAACCATAAAATTTCTAGAAGAAAACAGGGAGTAAGCTCCTTGACACTGATCTTGGTAATGATTTTCTGGATGTGACACCAAAAGCACTGGCAACAAAAGCAAAAAGAAAACAAGTGAGATTATACCAAACTAAAAAGCTTCTGTACAGCATAGGAAACAATCAACAAAATGAAAAGGCAACTTGCAGAATGTGAGAAAGTATTTGCAAACTATACATCTGATAAGGGGTTAATAACCAAAATACATAAATAACTCTTACAACTCAATAGCAAAAAAATAAAGATTAAAAAATGGGTAAAGGACCTGAAGAGACATTTTCCCAAAGAAGACATTCAAATGACCAATAGTTATATGAAAGGCATTAAATATCACTAATCATCAAGGAAATGCAAATCAAAACCACAGTGAGATATCACCTCACACCTGTTAGCATGGCTAGTACCAAAAAGACAAGAGGTTACAAGTGTTGGCAATGGTTGCATAAAAGGGAACCCTCCTACACTGTTGATGGGAATGTAAACTGGTACAACAATTATGAAAACAGTATGAATATTCCTCAAAAAGTTAAAAATAAAACTAAATACCATATGATCTAGCAATCCCACTTCTTGGTATATATCCAAAGGAAATGAAATCAGTATCTTGAAGAGATATCTGCTCTCCCATGTTCATTGCAGTATCATTCACAATAGCCAAGATATGAAAACATCCAAAGTGTCCATGAACAGATGAATGGATTTAAAAAGGTGGTATATTGCTAAAATAAAATAAAATGGAGAATGTTTGAAAATCCCCCAAGTAAAGAAAACCATTTAATCCACATAAGCAAAACTCAATACAGCTTATTTGATGAATGTAAGGAAAACTTAAGTTATTTCTTCCTCCACACTTCCCAGTTGCTGTAAAGTTAAATAATTAGGCCTGCTGATCAGTTTCATAGTAATATGTAATCATTATTTAGTATTCACCACATGGAAGACACCACATGTGCTACGTACTTTGCATACCTCATCTCATTTAATCCTCTTAGCCTCGAAAAAGTAGCTTTTGTTATCTCCAGTTTATAGATAATAATAATCATGATGATTATAGCTCTTGAGTGCTTACCAGGGTCCAGGTACTGTGCTAAACTTTTAATATAGGTTACCTCTCTTTATCTTTATTAAAAATCCTATGTGGTAGGAACTATTTTTAATCCTCACTTTTCAGATGAGAAACCAGATGTTCAGACAGGTTAAGTAACTTGCCCAAGGTCATACAGCTAATAAATGATGGACAGGAGTCAAACCTCTGGTCTCTGTGATTCTAGAGTTCAAGGTTTTTCCCCTCAGAAACCCAGCCAGCTTCAGGCACAGACATGTCTTTGTGTAAGTTTCAAAGTCTCTCAAAATCAAAAAGTCTATTTCTCTTCTTGATAGCTCCAGCAGCAATTTCCCTCAGTAAATTATCTGTTGCCTGACTAGCTTCACATTTAATGACTTTATTAATCTCCAGTTTGAGTTTCCCCTTATCATTACCCTTTTAAACTATCCCAAATGATTTCTCCATGTAATGTTGTCCCTGAGGCATTGGAAAATATATCATTTGAGAAAAAGTTATGTAAGATAATACACTAAATACAGGGTCCATTAAGACCAACCGTAACACAATAAATGTTAGAAAGGATTAATGTATTTCCGTCTTTGCCGCTTGCAACTATTTATTGGCATCCTTCTCTCTGCTTAGCACTGTACTAGGCATTCTGACCTTGCAGATCCATGACCTCGTCTCCCTCCCATGATTCTTTGCTCCCCCTTTCTTCAGCCACTAATCCCCATGGTCATACCTGGCTTGGACATCACAAATAGTGTCAATATCTCAATGTTCAATTAATGCACTTCCCTCTCTGATCATCACTTTCTACCCTTTTAGATACTCTTATTCTTACTTCTCCTCACTATAGTTGTTTGACCCTATGGGGACCTTTAATCCATTGACTCTACTATTTTTTTATTATCCAGCAATCCTTGTGTCCTCCCTTCCCTTTGAGCCCATCTTACATTACATGGTGTTATAATGACTCCCTTTGGAACACTATTAACTTGCTTACCTCCCTCTCTCTCCATCCTCCTTATTTGGCAACTTGTCAACTGGCCAAACTCAAATATTTGCCAGATATCCGTGCCAGCTCCTAAGAAGCCACATGTGGCTGGGGAGCATCATAACCTTCTTTACCTGTGCCCGTTTCTGGGCCTTCTCTCCCTTTACAATAGATGAGGGGTTCCTGCTCTCATCAGAGGTGTGGTCTATGGAGCTTTCCTGCTCCGGTAGACTACTGCTAGAATTAACCCCCAGTCTCTTTCATCTTTAAGTTCTCCCTACTGGATCAAAGCACCTTCCATTATCTTGCATCTTTAAACAAATCAGATCTCTTGAACACACTTATTTATAGCTACTGCCCCATTTTTCTGTTTCATTTCAGGGCAGAACTTCTGACAGAGGTGTTTGTGGTCAGCATCTCCACTTCCTCACTTCCCATTTACTCTTTAACCCTCTCGGTTAGACCTCCACCGCCACCACAGCACGAAAACTGCTTTTATCTGACAACAAGGGCAGTGTTGAGAAATCCAGTGTTAACTTCTTTGTACTGATTTTCTTCCAAATCTCAAAGGTATGTGCAGTAATGAACTACCCTCTTATTCTAGAAATGCTCTTTTTTTTTTTTTTTTTCTTTTTTGGCCACGCAGGGTGACATGAGGGATCTTAGTTCCCCGACCAGGGATCGAACCTGTGCCCCCCTCAGTGGAAGCATGGAGTGCTGACCACTGAATCTCCAGGGAGTTCCCTTTTTTTTTTTTTTTTTGACATCTGGGAAAACACTCTTCTGGTTTTCCTACCATCTCACTGGCAGTTCCTTCTTCTAAGTCTTCTTTAAAAGTTCCTCTGCATTACCCTGGCTTGTTCTAGGGATTTCTCCTCAGTTTATTTCTTTATTTCTCTTTCTACCTACACTTGCATCTTAGGTGATCTCATTCAGTCCCATAGTTATAAATGCCATCTATGGGCCAATGATTCCCAAATCTCTGTCTTCAGACTAACATGTCCAGACTCATGTATTTAACTGTTTACATGACATCTTTAGTTGGATGTCCAATATGCATCTCAAATGTGACAAAGGCAAAGAACTCATGATTCTACACCATTTATCCCCAATCTAGCCCTAGGTAAGCATCACTACTATCCATCCAAATTCTTGGGTCAAAATCCTAAATGTGAAATGCCTGTAATAGGCAAATCTATAGAGATAGAAAATAGAGTAGTGATTGCCTAGGTGTCCTGCGTTGAATGATAGCCCCTAGAAAGATACGGCTGTGTCCTAATCCCCGGAATCTATGAATATGATGTTATTGGAAAAGGTCTTTGCAGATGTAATTAAGGATCTTGAGATGAAATCATCCAAGATTCCCCAGGTGGGCCCTAAATCCAATGACAATTGTCTTTATAAGACAAGAAGAGAAGACATGGAAGAGAGGAGAAGGCCATGTAAAGATGGAGGCAAAGATTGGAGTGATGCAGCCATAAGCCAAGGAATGCCCGAAGCTGCCAGAAGCCAGAGAGGTAGGGAAGGATTCTCCACTAGAGCTTTCAGAGGGAGCACAGTCCTGCTGACAGCTTGATTTTTCACTTCTGGCTTCCAGAACTGTGAGAAAATAAGTTTCTGTTGTTTTAAGCTATCAAGTTCCTGGTAATACACTAGGGCTGCTGGGTGGAGGGAACCGAGGAATGACTGCTAATAGGCATGAGGTCCCTTTTTGGAATGATGAAAATGCTCTAAAATTATATTATAATCATGGTTGCACAACTCTGTAAATATACTAAAAAACCATTGGTTTGAAGACACTAAATGGATGAATTTTTTGGTGTACAGATTATATCTCAATAAAGCTGTAAAAATAAAATGTCTTGGAGTTATCTTTTAACCCTGAAATAAAATAATAATAATAATAAAGATTTCTTTACACTTTGGGCTCTCTTCCAAAATATATCTCAAATGTGACTACTTCCCTTTATCTCCATGGCCACCTTTTTAGTCCTGGCCTGTCATCTCTGGTCTATATAACCACAATAGCCTGTTTCCCTGTTTCCACTCATTTAAATCCATACTCCTTAAAGCAGATAAAATGGTTATCTTAGAACATAAATCAGATCATGTCACTCTCTTCCTTAACCCCTCTCTACCTGTCCCCATGGGTTTCCTTTGTACTTGGAATGGAATCGAAACTCTTCACTGAGTGCCACTGAGCCTTCTATGACCTATCTGGCCTCTGTCCACATCTGAGATCCCATCTCCTTAAATGCTGCCTTTTCTCCACACTTTATCCACACAAACCCTCCTTATGATCCTGGGACAGACCAATCTTGTCCCTGCCTCAGGGCTTTTGCCCCTGCTGTTTCTCCTGCATGTAGCACTTTGCTTCTCAGCTTCCCCATGGCTGTTTCTTTGTCAAAACCATTCTGACCACCCTATAAAGAGTTGCCTCTCCCCAATTTACTCTCACTCATGTCACTTTGTTTTATTATTTAGCAATTTTTGTTATCTGAAATAACCCTGTCCGTTTAGTTCGATGCTTTTTTATAGTCTTATTTCTTCTTATTAAAGATAAGTTCTATGAGATAGGGACTTCATCTGTCTTGTTCTTTGCCGAATCGCTGCTCCTACCGCAGTGCCTGACAAAAGAGATGCTCAATAAATATTGCAGCCATGAACAAGTGAAGGATACAAATTATAATGCACAGCCTTTTGCCCTTAAGACACTTACAGTCTATTGGAGGTCCAAGACATCCTTGAAGTGTCGTAAAAGATTCAACAACAATTTAAGATAGAAGGAAAACTGCCAATATGTAAATAGAATAGTCTCCTAGAACAAGTCTGATGACCATCCCACAGTAAGGAGGTCCTGGGGAGCACATTCCTTCCCAAGCCTGCACTGGTTGGGCAGCTGGAGCGACTGAAAGGGCTAGTGAGGCCCGTGAGTTGTGCAGGTGCTCACGACTTTTGATGACCTCTGCCAGGATGCAGAAGCAAGTCCAGAGAGCTGTGGCTTCCCTGGGCCGTATCCCTGGACCAGTTCCTGTTTCTTTACAACGTGTGTTCCTCGTTCTTATCCTTCTTGGCTTCCAGATTCCAGTCTCTACACTGTAAGTTCAGTGCCTGCTTCTGGCCCCAAAGTCTTGACCTTTGTGGGATTTTGAAATGTCCCTCTATTGGCCCAGCACCCTGCACAGCCCTGACTGTCCTCTGAATCCTGAAGCAAGAAATTCCCTTCCCCAACTCTGGTCTCCCAGACATCCCTCTTTTCCCCTGAAATCTTTCTCTGCCACAGAGGAATTTGTGCAATTGATATCAAGATTAAACAAGATGTGGTATAGTAGGAAAAAAGCATGAGACTTGGTGTCAAAAGAAAAGTTGAGATCACAGCCCACCACTTACTGTTTGTGTGACCTTCAGTCTTCCTTTCATCCCTTTTTAAATCTCCAAAGTAATACCTATGTAACAGGGTTGTTGAGATGAAAAATAAGGAAAAGTCCTCTTTTTGCCCCTATTTCTCTGTCACATCCTCTTACAATGTTTTCTGTCTTACTGAACAGCATTATTACCATTCACCCAGCTGCTCAAGCCAGAAGTCTGGGAGATCATCTTTACGGTATCTCCAGATCTACTTCTTGCTGTTCCAAAGCCAAAAAAACTTTCACTCAGGTCTACTTTTTTCCATTTCACCACCATTTCTCTGGCCTAGACAATCATCTTCCATCTGGAATGCAACAGCAGTCTTCTAACCAGTCTCCAACACTGGATCCATTCTTCACAGCAATGACAATTATTTAGTAAATGCAAATTTCAGGGGCTCACTTACTTCCTTGAAACTTATCAAAGGCTTCCCTTTGTTATCAGGACAAGGTACACAACTGTTGCCATATACCCTGCATTGCCAGGAACAAGCTTCCTCTCCAGCTTTACCTTGACCCCTCTTGTGCTAAGCTTCAGACATACTGGTATTTTGTCCCTTCTGGAACCCTCCAAGCTCCATCCTGCCTTAGACACCCTAATATACTCTTCATTCTGCCTGGGGCCCCCTCCTTCTCTCTCTGCCTTTCTGTTCCTTCTACCCAGTTCATTTCTACCCATCCCTCAGGTCTTAACTGAAACATTGTTACTTCCTCAAAGAAGATTTCTCTCACTTCCCTCAAACCAGAGTATGTCCCCCATCGGGTGCATCCATCTCACACACACACACACACACACACACACACACACACACACACACACACACACACACAGCCCTCATGGCTCTTTCAGTTACTTGATTAGCATCTTATTCCCAGCTTTATCTATGCTTCCTGAAGGCAAAGACTGTGCCTATCTTGTTTAGCTTTGGGCCTCTGGTGCCTATCAGTATATAATAGGTGCACAAAAAATGCTTGTCAAATTAATGAAAAGAGTATGTCTAAGTGTATTGTGAACTATAAATGGACTATAAAAATAGCAATATTCTTATTGCAGTCGCATAATTAGGACATTAAGGATCTAGCTTTGAGCTTATAGCAACCATCATGCTGGCTACAGCTATGGCATATTTGGGTTCCTGGCTATCTGATGCCAATCCAAATGGCTGTGAAAACTTCTGACACTTATAGTCCCCTTATCTTGATCCTCTAGGTTTCTTTAACTGATAAACTCAATGGAAAATAGCACAGGCTTCGTGATGGCAGAGACATCCTCTGTCTCATTCACCCCTGTATCCCTTAGATTTAGATTGTAAGTACATACTATGAGCTCATTAAATTGTTTCCTAATAAATGAATCAGCCAGGTTTAATGACATTTCAAACGAAGCACTCCTACCGCCACCAACAAATATCCTGAGCATCTCAAACTCAGATTTGCAGTGTAAATAATATGTAAATAAGTAGACGGTATTTTATTAAAAAGGAAAAAACCACTGAGAGTCCTCAGAGAGGAACACAGGTAAATCAATTTACTTGTTAAAAAGATTAGGCTAAATGAACACAAAAGTCCATTTCGTTATAAATTTCTGATTCCAGGATGTTAGGCGATTGGAATGGTAGGTAGATGAGCTTACTGAGAAGTCATTGGGTTCATGGGACAATGGTGCAATTGACACCCCAATTTAGTATTGACTTTTCCCAGGACATTAGCAAGGACTTTGCACTAATTGGTTTTAAAGCTTGATGACTACAGCATTCCTGTTAATAGATCATCTTGTAGCTTAGGAACAGTTTTTCAAAGAGACTCAAAAGAAAGTCCTGAATTCTTCCTCATCAGTACCAGCTTATGATGACAAGACCAAGTGCTAGAGTAGAAAGAACACTGGTTCTGGAGCCAGGATTGGGACGAGTCCTAGCTCTCTACCTGCACTATCTGTATGGCCTTAGATCCATCATCTACCTCCTGTGAGATTTAATTTTTCTCCATATGTAAGTAAAACTTTACCAAGTAATCTCTAAAATCCCTTCAAATTCTGAAGAGTCATGATTCTAAGAGACTGTAAAAGCTTATAAACATGCATGTGTTATTCCTGTGCTTTAAAATTCCCAGGGCTGGGAATTCCCTGGCAGTGCAGTGGTTAGGGCTTCGCACTTCCACTAAAGGGGGCACGGGTTTGATCTCTGGTCAGGGAACTAAGATCCCACATGACCAAAAATAAATAAATAAATACAAATTTTAAAAAATAATAAAAAGGGACTTTCCTGGTGGCGCAGTGGTTAAGAATCTGCCTGCCAATGCGGGGCACACAGGTTCGATCCCTGGTCCGGGAAGACCCTACATGCTGCGGAGCAACTAAGCCCGCTACAACTACTGAAGCCCGCGTGCCCTGGGGCCCACGTGCTGCAACTACTGAAGCCTGTACGGCTAGAACCTATGCTCCAGGACTAGAGAAGCCACTGCGATGAGAAGACCACGCACCACAACGAAGAGTAGCCCCCTCTCGCTGCAACTAGAAGAAAGCCTGTGCGCAGCAACAAAGACCCAACACAGCCAAAATAATAATAATAAAAAATTAAAAAAATAAAATTCCCATGCCTCCCATTGTACTTAAAATCCAGATTCCTTATACTGGTCTAGATCTCTTGTATGGTCTGGCTCTTGCCTGCTTCTCCTAATCTCAACTCCTACCAGTTGCTGGTTTTTTTGGCTGTGCTAGGTGTGTTGCTGCATCAGGACGGAGCATGTACTTTTCCCACTAGCTAGGATAGTCAGCCCCCAGCTCTCTACGTTGCTGGCGACTGATCAATCAAATTCAGCTCAAATGCTACCTTGTGGGAGAGGTCTTTTCTGAACAGTCAATGCGAAGTAGACCCCACCCCCCAAGCCCTTCTGTCACTTCATCCTTGCCTTATTTCCTCCACTGTACTTTATCATGATCTGAAATCACCTTTTGTAGTTATTTGTTTCTTTGCTAATTGAGGGATTCACCCTACTAGGAGGTGCAGGCGTACCTGGAGATACTGCAGGTTCAGCTCCAGTCCACCACAATAAAATGAGCCACACAAAGTTTTTTTGGTTTTCCCAGTGCATGTAAAGTTATGTTTGCGCTCCACAGTAGCCTATTAAGTGTACAATAGTATTATGTCTAAAAAAACAATGTACTGGCCTTTCTCACCTTCTGGGATGGCCCACACTCTGTGTGTGGAGTGTGTTTCTCTCTAAATAAATCCACTTCTTACCTAAAACAAACAAACAAACAAACAATGTACATACCTTAATTAACGAATACTTTATTGCTAAAAAATGCTAACCATCATCTGAGCCTTCAGCAAGTCATCATCTTTTTGCAATCGTAACATCAAAGATCGCTGATCATAGATCACCATAACAAATATCAAAGCGAAAACATTTGTGTCTCACAGAGACACAAAGTGAGCAGATCCTGTTGGAAAAACAGTACTGATAGACTTGCTTGAGGCAGGTTTGGCAACCCTCAATTTGTAAAAGATGCAGTGTCTGTGAAGTGCAGTAAAGCAAAGCGCACTAAAACAAGGTAAGCCCTACTGCTGTTTGAAAGCAGGAACCTTGTCTAATGCCCCACTGCAGCCCCAGTAACCTAGCCCAGCCTGCCACCAAATTAGATTCTTAATTTACTAATTTCAAGTTCAGTTTTTCTCTCTGCACCAGCATTATTTGTTTGCCCCATTGATGTTTTTTGCATAATCAAGATATGCAAGATCTTTTTTGCATAATCAAGCTACGTCCCCAAATATTAAAATATTCTTGGAAAGAAGAAAAAATAAAAGAAGACATTATTTTAGCTTTAAGAACATATGGCTTCCCTGGTGGCGCAGCGGTTGAGAGTCCGCCTGCTGATGCAGGGGACACGGGTTCGTGCCCCGGTCTGGGAATATCCCACATGCCGCGGAGCGGCTGGGCCCGTGAGCCATGGCCGCTGAGCCTGCGCGTCCGGAGCCTGTGCTCTGCAACGGGAGAGGCCACAACA
Source organism: Globicephala melas (assembly GCF_963455315.2). Lineage (NCBI taxonomy): Eukaryota > Metazoa > Chordata > Mammalia > Artiodactyla > Delphinidae > Globicephala > Globicephala melas. The sequence goes on from NC_083330.1 coordinate 64,954,724, forward strand.
GTGAGAGGCCCACGTACCGAAAAAAAATAAAGAAAGAAAGAACACATCACTAAAATGAATGGATTGGGGCTTGCAAGTACATCACTGAGAAGCGATGGTATTCACTGGATATCCAAAATAGTAACCTTTATCAATAAGCAATAAAAGGCTTAGATGAGTGCTATCAATTCACATTGAACTGCTGAAATTATTCTCCAGTAAACATTCACTTTTTTTACAATCTATAATTTGTCAATGGCTGGAACTCATAAAAACTAGCTCTGTAAATTGTTTGTTTATAACCTGGGGTGTGTTTGTCCAAGAAAATTATTCTTCTCAGTGTTGATATGGCAAGCAAGGCAAAAAAAATGTACTAAATTTAAGACCCGATTTTAGTACTGTACTAATGTATCAGGTCCCCATGACTCACACTGCTTCTGTAAAAAAAGAAAAACATCACCTGTAGATTTCCAGAAAATTATTTCTGGGCAGCATCCCTTCCCTTCCCCTACCCTATCCTCTTGGGCTCCAGTGCTTTTGGATTTCATTTTCGAAAATTTTTTGGTTCTTGCCTTCTCTTCCTTGCCACAGTGTTAGGCAGTATAAACTAGAGAAGGTTTCTGTAAATCCAGTAGGAGGTAAGAGGATGACTCAATCAGGCTGCTTTACGGTTTCTCATCTGTATTCAACTTCAGTGAAGGAGTTGATGAAATTTTTGCCAGATATTCCAGTGAACCCCATCAACATTGCAGTAGTCTAAATCTCAGCCCAGAGAGCAGAATTGACTTCATAAATTGCAATCAGAACTTCCAAGAAACATTAAAATGAACAGTATTTTCCAATAAATATTATGTACATGAATGGATGGTTGGAGCTGGATGTGAAGAAGAAGATCATATAAGCCGAACCTTTTATGTCTCACAAGAGAAAACTGATATGTGGAGATTAAATAACATTTCCAAGGTCACACAGTGGTAGAGCCAAGGTTCCAAGTGACTGCTCTTTCCAGCAGAGGACAGAAGAACCCATTTCGATGTTCCTCTCACATTGGAGCCAAGGAACTGCTTTACGTTTCTCAATAAACATTTGTTGAATAAATGAGACTCCCTTACCTTCAAGTTCTAGCCTTGTTTTGATCCAAAAACTAAAGTATTTGTGTCTTTGAACTTAAGCTAGACACATATCATCATGACTCAAAACTGACTGTTGATGAATTTTGCTTATTGGTTCAGTGCAGAGGTTTTCCTGCCCATTCCCCTCCCCGCTTGGAGTCCATGGATAGAATTCAAGGAGTCCATAAACCTGAATGGGAAAAAATTACATCTTTATTGTCACAAACCTCTAACTGAAATTTAGCAGTATCTTCAATTATGGATAGAGGCAACAAACCACAGTATCATTAACATTGATCACACAGTAGTAATCATAGATGTTTTATATCATATTATCATTTTTGCAGATATCTCAAAATATTATTTATACTCAACATTACTTCAACATTATAGTAGTAGTTATTGGACCCAACATGGACCATGTTATTTAATACATTCTTGAAGAATCATATACATTACTATATCACAAATTTGTTTTTATAACTTTTCAGTAGACATAATAATGGTTATATTATGTTATGTTACGGACATAACAAAGATGTCCATATCCTAATCCTCAGAATGTGAATATGTTACCCTACACGACAAAAGGAACTTTGCCAATGTGATTAAATTAAGGATCTTAACACGATTAGATTATCCTGGGTTATCCAGGTGGGCCCCATCAAGTCAGAAAGGTCCTTAACAAGGAAAAAGGGAGAGAGGAGAATCAGAGTGAAGGAGTTGTGACCATGGAATCAGAGTGATGCAATTGCTCACTGGATGCCATAAGTCAAAGAATATGGGCAGCATCTAGAAGCTCAAAAGACAAGGAAACAGATTCTCTCCGAGCACCTCCAGAAGGTATGTAGGCCTGTCAATACCTTGATTTTAGTGTCACAAGACCAGTTCTGGATATCTGACATCCAGACCTGTAAGATAATAAATTTGTGTTGTTTTAAGCCATTAGGTTTGTTGTAATTTTTTTACAGCAAAAGGAAATCAATGCAACATTTTACTATCATTCATTATAACTGTCTTCCTTTGTAATTTTCTCTGCAGTTTATTTTTTGCACTTAAAAGAAATTTAGTTCTGCCACTTACTAGCTGTTGTGACCTAGAGCAAATTATTTCCCCTCTGTCTCCTCATCTATAACATGGGAATTAAAAAAGTCCACATCCCAGGGTTGTTGTGAGAATTAAATGTGACAATTTATGTAAAGATCATAGAGAACTAGGCTCACAGTAGGGACCCAAAAAAACGTTCTTTCCATTGCCTGTCTCCCAAAACCCTAATGATTATGGATTTCTTAATCAATTTCAATACTCAGTTTATGACATTATGACATTTTCCAGACCTGAACAGTTCTGTTAAATCTTAATTGCAGCTACTGCTAAAAATATCTTAATTGCAGCTACTGCTAGAAATTTTTTTTTTTGCGGTATGCGGGCCTCTCACTGTTGTGGCCTCTCCCATTGCGGAGCACAGGCTCTGGACGCACAGGCTCAGCAGCCATGGCTCACGGGCCCAGCCGCTCCGCGGCATGTGGGATCTTGCTGGACCGGGGCACGAAGCCGTGTCCCCTGCATTGGCAGGCGTACTCTCAACCGCTGCACCACCAGGGAAGCCTTTACTTTGACTTTGACCTTGAAATATTTAAATACTGACATTGTGTTTAGAAGCCTAGTTCCAGTTTTGATTACTGTTTTCTGAATAGCTCTGGGTAAATAATTTATTGTTTCTATTTATAACATTGCTCCCTTCCTTTTGAGTAAACATTGGTACGTAAGTTCAAATATAATCTATAATTGAGATGGCGATTAAGACAGAATGAAATGATTAGGTATTTTTCCAGAAAGCATGTACAAGAAACATTGTCTTAATGATTAAATTGTACTTAATGAACCCCATATTCTGAAGTAGTCCTTCATTGTTAATTAGGCACCTTTGCAATCATTACCCTTTGGTGTCTAATTCATATCAGGAAAGGTGACATATTAAGCAGCCAGGTTATCCAGGTTTCAAAGGTCCGTGCATTATAAGTCAATAAGCATTTATCAGATTCCTACTTTTCTATCAATTCCTTGAGGGAGGGATTTTGTATTTTCCATTCCTCCCATTTCTGGATAATTTGGACAAATCATCTAGAATGTATTAAATTCAATGACATGTCTTCAAAATTTTTAAAGCAGGATAAGAAAACCCCAACTTGCAAACAGTTTGTTTCACAAAGGTTTCTGTTTTCTTAACATAGTTTTCTATAGAAATATGTGTGTATGTTTCTTTAGAAATAACTATATTAGAGATGATAATAGAAATATATTATTAATATACAATATAAACTCATGACTATTATAATTATGTAATATTCATAAGTAAATGTCATATAAATATATAATATATTGTTTCCAAGCTAGCCCATAAACTCCAATTGGGCCCATAATAAATAAAGCTACCAGACTGCTACTTGATTTTCCACATCATTACATATATTTTAATATATGACAAGATTCTTAGGGCTTATCACTAGGCCAGGTTTCCTTGCAAAACAAACCTTTGATACACAGCCACTGTTTAAATCCCCAAGCAGGATGCTGAGACTGGATTGGGGGAGAAGAGGAGAGAGACAGCAGGCATGGGGAACGCCTATGATCAGCACTCTGATGGCAGGAAAGGGGACTAAGAGACTTTAGTTTGCACTTATCTGGCTCCTGGGAAATAATATTCATAACAGCCTCTGCCAAAGTTAGTCTTTTTCATTTATAATTTGTTTTCATGCACATCAGGTATGTATAACCTGGGGTCTGTGGGGTGTCTCCTGGAAGAAGTAGAAGTGGAAGAAATTCTGGAGTCCAGAAGTGACTCCTCTGAAATTATAGGCAGAGTCTAGATTATATGTACATTTTTCTGGAGAGGGCCATTCTCAAAGGGCTCTGTGACTCAAGAGCCCAAGAGCTCAGTCTCATCTGTCCCCCCGACCCCATAATCACTTGGTGAGGGGGGATAGAGTAAGCATTTTTGTACCTCAGGACCCTCCCCCAATCAGAGGCCATGGGTAACAGGTGGCCCCTGGTCCCACAAAGTCCACCGACCAGCTGCTCAGGCAGTCAGGAGTGAAAGTACATAGGAGCAGTGAGCAGGACAGCAGGAAATCTGGGAAATGGCAAGCCTATAGTTTTTATCTAAAGGACATAAAGAAATGCCTAGAAAAGGCACAGTCACTCCCTCAAAGAGCTCATACCCTTGTTGGGGTATGGGGAGGTAGAAGTTAGGATAAACACAAAAAACTATAAGTTGGCTGGAGGTTAAGTGCTATTATATGCATCTGGCCATATTTCACAGTCATTATCTCAGTGTACGTAGTAGGGGCCCCATACGCATGTTGTTTGCATATCATGTTGATGGCAAAAACCCTGGGGATAAAAATAGAATACGTGATCAGTGTGTGGTGCTGCTCACTGCATAGGTGGTTAAAGAGGATAGAATAATTGGGGAAAAGCCAGAGAGAGACAGATTTGGCTGCATCAGAAAAGATGAGCAACACTTTTAGGAAGCAAAGATGCAGCTGAGTGAATGTTTAGACAGATAGTGGGGGCAATAGTGATATTCATGTGCTTAAAACTTGGGGGGGGATAAATTGGGAAATGGGGATTGACATATACACACTACTATATATAAAATAGATAACTAATAAGCACCAACTGTGTAGCACAGGAACTCTACTGAATACTCTGTAATGACCTGTATGGGAATAGAATCTAAAAAAGAGTGGATAGGGACTTCCCTCGTGGTCCAGTTGTTAAGACTCTGCGCTTCCACTGCAGAGGGCGTGGGTTCAACCCCTGGTCTGGGAACTAAGATCCCACATGCCGCATTGCCAAAAATTAATTAATTAATTAAAAAGAGTGGATATATGTATATGTATAACTGCTTAATGTTGCTGTGCAGCAGAAACTAGCACAACATTGTAAATCAACTATCCTCCAATAAAAATTAACTTAAAAGACCCCCGTAGCTTACATCTTCATTTGTTTCTCTGTTAATTGGTTGTGCAGCATAGTGCAATGGTTGAGAGCAAAAGCTATAGAACCAGACTAACAGGATGCAGAATCACACAGGTCTCCTCTAGCTGTGTGATCTTGGGTATGTCCTTTAACTTTCCTAAGCCTTCATTTACTCATCTATAAAAATGGAGAAAATGGCAGTATAATTTACCACTACCAGCTAGGGTTGCTCTAAGGATTAAATGAGTCAATAAATATAGAGTAATTAGAACAGTGCCTTTCAGAACATTATAAATTTATTTATTCCTGCTATTAATATTATCTTTCACTTCTGGTCTGGCCAACTATCTACTTTACCTTTTTTAAAAGCCTGAAAATTATTTTTAAAGTTACAGAAAATTTTCTAAACATATGACTATTTGCATAATTATTTTCCTTAAAATCAAACAAGGCAATGTGCTTGGATGAAAATATAATAGATTTTTCTAGGATATATCCCTAAAATACTAATGCTTGACCCTATTTAATGATGTCTGATAAAATGAGTTTGGCATCAACAATATTTCAAAACAACTATAACATCCTTGGGTGAATTAAAACTGATTAAAAATTTTTTTTATTGAAGTATAGTTGATTTACAATGTTATGTTAATTTCAGGTGTACAGCAAAGTGATTCAGATATATATATATAATTCTTTTTCAGATTCTTTGCCATTATAGATTATTACAAGATATTGAATATAGTTCCCTGTGCTATACAGTAGGTCCTTGTTTATTTTATATATAGTAGTGTATATCTGTTAATCACAAACTCCTAAGTTATCTCCACCCCCTTCCCCTTTGGTAACCATAGGTTTGTTTTTTATGTCTGTGAGTCTGTTTCTGTTTTGTAAATAAGTTCATTTGTATCATTTTTTTTTAGATTGCACATATAAGCCATATCATATGATATTTGTCTTTCTCTGTCCAACTTACTTCACTTAGTATGATTAGCTCCAGGTCCATCCATGTTGCTGTAAATGGCATTATTCATTCTTCTTTATGGCTGAGTAATATTCCATTGTATATATATCACATCTTCTTTACCCATTCATCTATTGATGGACACTCAGGTTGCTTCCATGTCTTGGCTATTAAATAGTGCTGCTATGAACACTGGGGTGCTTGTATCTTTTCGAATTAGAGTTTTTGTCTTTTCTGGATATATGCCCAGTAGTGGGATTGCTGGATCATATGGTTTTTAAAGTAACCTTCATACTGTTCCTCATAGTGGCTGCACCAATTTACATTCCCACCGACAGTGTAGGAGGGTTCCCTTTTCTCCAAACCCTCTCCAGCATTCATTATTTGTAGACTTTTTGATGATGGCCATTCTGACTGGTGTGAGGTGATGCATCATTGTAGTAAAACTGATTATTTATTTATTTGGCTGCGTTGGGTGTTTGTTGCTGCACGCAGGGCTTTCTCTAGTTGCGGCGAGCAGGGGCTACTCTTCGTTGCGGAGCACAGGCTCTAGGCACATGGGCTTCAGTAGTTGTGGCACGCGGGCTCGGTAGTTGTGGCTCACGGACTCTAGAGTGCAGGCTCAGTAGTTGTGGCGCACGGGCTTAGTTGCTCCGCATCATGTGGGATCTTCCCAGACCAGGGCTTGAACCCGTGTCCCCTGCATCAGCAGGCGCATTCTTAACTACTGTGCCACCAGGGAAGTCCCTAAAACTGATTTTTTTTTTTTTTTTTTTTTTGCGGTATGCGGGCCTCTTACTGTTGTGGCCTCTCCCGTCGCGAAGCTCAGGCTCCGGATGCGCAGGCTCAGTGGCCATGGCTCACGGACCCAGCTGCTCCGTGGCACGTGGGATCTTCCTGGACCGGGGCATGAACCCGTGTCCCCTGCATCGGCAGGCAGACTCTCAACCACTGTGCCACCAGGGAAGCCCCCCTAAAACTGATTTTTAATAGAAATAGTTGTCTGGGGACCTATATGGGTGGGCAATGACAGCATCATATGATTATAAGTCCAGGCACGTGCTCTACAGCCTGTTAGCCAAGAGAACAGGCTAGAACAGAGAATTTTCTTGTTTTAAACTTTTGCTTTTTTAAGCTATGTTAAGGCAACCACCAAATGTATGGAAAATATTGCTAGCTGCTTAACTGCAATATTCTCTTTCTTTTGTGATTATTGAGTACATGTAGAGTTGCATTGAGAATTTATATTAATTATAATTAATTTATATAATTATATGAACTTATATTGTATGTAGACTGCTATAACCCTTACTTTATCCCAGAGGTCTAAAAATTTTTAATTAGGCACACATCTATCATTCAGATTGAGGACCCCAATATATGTATATTCACTTCTTTTTAAACTAGATATGCACATAGTATTGTACCACTGTATTACATACATTATAAACATATACAAAGATAGAACTTCACAAAGCATGAGTTAAAATATTTGTTAAAGATCTGCATTAGTTTCCTACTGCTGCTGTAACAAGTACCACAAACTTAGTTGCTTACAACACAAATTTGATCTCCTATGGTTCTGGAAGTCAGAATCTAAGATCGAGTTGATGATAGGGCTGAAGACTTCAAAGGAGAATCCATTTCCTTGCCTCTTCCAGCTTCTAGAAGCCACCTACATTCCAGCCCCTTCCTCACAGCATTCCAACCTCTTGCTTCTGTTTTCACATCTCCTACTATTGACTTTGAGCCATGTACCTCCCTCTTCTAAGGGCCCCTGTTATCACACTGGGCCCACCCAGCTAATCCAGGAAAATCTCCCCATCTCAAAATCCTTAATCACACCCACAAATTTCCGTTTACTGTGTAAGGTAACATATTCACAAGTTCTGGGGATTAGGAATCTCCTGTGTTGCATGAACCTTGCTATAGAGATGACCAATCTGGACACACCAGAGGGGCCAAGTCCAGGGAGCTTCACCAGAAGGTCCTCCTGGACCATCCTATTTCAGGCTAGCAAGTCCTGATGGACTCTGAACACATATTGTTATTCATGTAATTTGTTAGGACTCAGGAAAACAAGCAGTAAACACATGAAAGGAGGATTGATTCTCTCTCGATCATTTCCTGGTGTAACCACATGAGAAAAGATGTACAAGTCTGAGAGGACTGGATCTTTGAGCACAGGATGGCTCAGCTGAACTCCTGGAGGAACAAACCTGGGGGATATGACCTTGATGGGGGTCAATATCTTGCGTGGTTCCCATCACATTCTGCATTAAATCCAAGGCCTTCTGCACTGCCCACAGGCCATTCGGGATCTGACCCTCGTCTCTCTGTCATCCTCTCCCTGAGCACCCCCTAGTGGTCCTTTTGGTGCTAGCACGATCAAAGTCCATTTAGCTGTCCTCTCAATCACACACCTTTCCGCCGCCCTAAAGACCTCCTGGCACAGGAACTTTGTGAACAAACTCCTCGTTTAAGGACCTCATCCCACCTGGCTGCCTTAATGAAACATCCCCTCCGATTATGGGTTCTCCTCTCTACCCTCTTGGTAACATTAGTAATTCTGTATCTATTCTGGTGATCATGAGCTACATAATTTGTGGAGCTCAGTGCAAAATGAAAAATGAGGGGTCCCTTGATAGAAAATTATTAAGAATTTCAAGACAGCAAGAGCAGAGTGTTAAACCAAGCACAGGGCTATTTTAAGCCCCCGGCCATGTGCTGTTGCACAGGCTGCACACCCATGAAGCTGGCCCTTGACCCTAGCGTGGGTCTTCTAAGGACCCCGAGGAGAGAAACTCACCTGTAATCCACATGTTCCCCAGACTTAGGTCAGGGCCCCTTCCCATTGGAACACAAAAATGACAGTGGAGTAGCTGCACAAATGAATGAATAAGCGATGTTGAAGATAGTTTCTATTTTATAGAAGATTGTATGTCTAGGTTTCCTATTATATATGTGAGTTTCCTAGGGCTCCCGTAACAAATGACTACAATGTTGGTGGCTTAAAACAGCAGAAATTCATTCTCTCATAGCTCTGGAGGCTAGAAGTCTGAAATCAAGGTGTCACAGGTCCCTGCTTCCTTTGAAGGCTCCAAGGAAGGACCTGTCCTTGCCTCTTCCCAGCTTCTGGGGCTCCAGCAATCATTGGGGTTTCTTGGCTTGTGGCTGCTTCACTCCAGTCTCTGACTCCATCATCAAATGGCCTTCTTTCCTCTGTGTGAATCTTTGTGCATCCTCTTCTCTTCTTATAAGGACAGTAGTCATTGGATTTAGCACCCACCCTAATCCAGTATGACCTCATCTTAACTAATTACATCTGCTAAGACCCTATTTCCAAATAAGGTTACATCCTGAGATTCCAAGTGGACATGAGTGAGAGACAGAACACTATTCCACCCACTACATTTATTATAGAACATTCTTCAGAATGTGGCAAGAATATTATCTGCTGATAGATATTTAACAGTTCATATGAATTGGAACTTAATTGTATTTGCCTTGGGAACCTTAAAGGATACATAAAGCCATACAAGTTGTAGAGAGGCATGTATAACAAATATACATTAAGTATAACCTGGAGAACTAAAAAAAAAATTGAATGTGGTCATGTAAGCCATATAAATTATAGTTGGAGCATCTTAGAAATGTGAAAGGCAACAAAAAGTGTTGGGGAAAGGAATAGGAAGACATTTTTTCATAAAGTAAGGTGAAATCCAGGAACTGCTATGTTTTCTGCCAGGTATGTGTTTGTAAATTGCTGGGACCTAACTGGCTGGAGTTCCTAGGCGGTTTCCCTCCTCTCTGGAGAGACTAGGGTAAAATCTAGGTGTTTAGAATGACTTTGGGGCTCAGCAGTTTACATGAATTGTTTATTAAGGGTTAGGAACAATGTATCACTTTGCATGTGGTAAGTAGATAAGGATCTGAGAGGCCCTTTGGGGGTTTCATTAAAATAAACTGTTGACATTTAACAGTTCCTGGCTGGACCATTGTTTCATTAATTGTTTAAACTATTATAGAAGCCTAGAGGGTTTAAGGATTTTTTTCACCTTCATTGAGGTATGAAATAGCGATGAATAAAATTGTAATATATTTAGAGTGTACAACATGATGATTTGATATATGTCTACATTGTGAAAGGATTCCCACAAACAAATTAATTAAAACATCCATCACCTCATATACTTTTTTTTTCTTGGCGCCATCACATAAGATCTACTCTTAGCTAATTTCAAGTATACAATACTCTTAACTATGTCAGCATGCCATACATTAGGTCCTCAGAACTTATTCATCTTATAACTGAAAGTTTATACGCCTTGACCAACATCTCCCCATTTCCCCCACCTCCCAACCCCTGACAACCATTATTCTATTCTCTGTTTCTATGAGTTCTCCTTTGTTTGTTTGTTTAGATTCCACTTATAAGTAAAATCATATAGTATTTGTCTTTCTCTGTCTGGCTTATTCCCCTTAGCATAATGCCCTCCAGCTTCATTCAGGTTGTCAAAACAGCAGGTTTTCTTTCTTTTTAATGGCTGGATAATATTCCTCTGCGCGCGCGCGCGCGCGCGTGTGTGTGTGTGTGTGTGTGTGTGTGTGTGTGTGTGTGTGTGTGTATGTATCACATTTTCTTTATCCATTCATCCATCAATGGACAGTTAGGTTGTCTCCATATCTTGGGTATTGTGAATAATGCTGCAGTGAACATGGGGGTGCAGATATCTCTTCCAGATAGTAATTTCATTTCCTTTCAGTATATACCCAGAAGTGGGATTGCTGGATCATATGGTAATTCTATTTTTAATTTCTTGAGGAAACTCCATACTGTTTTCCATAGAGGTTGTAACAGTTTACATTTCCACCAACAGTGTACAAGGTTTCCCTTTTTTCCACACCTTTGCCAGCATTTGTTGTCTCTTGTCTTCTTTTTTTTTTTTAATTTATTTACTTTTGGCTGCATTGGGTCTTCGTTGGGTTGCGCAGGCTTCTCATCGCAGTGGCTTCTCTTGTTGTGGAGCACAGGCTCTAGGTACGTGGGCTTCAGTAGTTGTGGCACACGGGCTTCAGTAGTTATGGCTCTCAGGCTCTAGAGCACAGGCTCAGTTGTAGCACACGGGCTTAGCTGCTCCCCGGCACGTGGGATCTTCCCAGACCAGGGCTCGAACCCATGTTCCCCGCATTGGCAGGCGGATTCTTAACCACTGCACCACCTGGGAAGCCCGTCTCTTGTCTTTTTGATAATAGGCATCCTACCAGGTGTGAGGTGATATCTCATTGTGGTTTTGATTTGCATTTCTCTGATGATTTGTGATCTTGAATACCTCTTCATAAACCTACTGACAATTTGAATGTCTTCTGTGGTAAAATGTCTCTTCAGTTCCTTTACCAATTTTTTAATTGGGATATTTGGCTTTTTGTTTTGTTTTGTTTTACTATTGAGTTGTAAGCGTTCCTTATATATTTTAGATATTAACCCCTTATCAAATATATGGTTTGCAAATACTTTCTCTCATTCCATAAACTGCCTTTTCATTTTGTTGATATTTTCCTTTGGTGTACAGAAGACTTTTAGTTTTATTACTGAACTCAGGTTCAGCTGCTCATTGCTCAAGAATCTAACACTGTGGAACTTCCCTGGTGGTCCAATAGTTAGGACTCTGCGCTTTCACCACTGAGGGCCTGGGTTCAATCCCTGGTTGGGGAACTGGGATCCCACAAGCTGTATGGCATGGCAAAAATAAATAAACCAATAAATAAATCAATAAATCTAACACTGACAGACAAGTGTTGGGTAAAAGGAAAGATAGCTTTATTGAGGATGCTGGCAATCCTAGGGAGAAGGTGGCCTCATGTCCCAAAAAACTAATTCTCCCAAATCCCCAGGTTTTGTTCAGAGATTATATAGGGAAAAGAGGAAAGGGCTATGTGCTAGGGAGGGGGTAATCTTCTATTTTCATAGACGATTATTTCCATCACATGGTTCTAAGTAGCTGTCATGTCTCGATTGTGATTGGAACGTTATCTGAGCCATAAATCTCTGGTTAGCTAGTCCTTCTGGTTTTAACTGGTTTGGAGTCTACATGCTTGTGGTCAGCATACAGTTAACTTCTTCTACTGGGGGGTTTCAATATCTGCAAAACAGCTCAAAGTATATGGGTCAGAATAGTATCTATAGTCCTTGAGGAGAAACTAAAGGTCCTTGACTTTGTTTAATAGCTAAAGTATTATTATTTTGTCTTGCTTGACTGCTTTCCTTTGTTTGTGTATTTTCTCATTTTTCTGATTAAATTTATTCTTTGGCTAAAGTTTTTTGTACAGACAAGAGGCAGGCAGAGGACATGGGGTGGGGGAGCAGTCTGTTCCAGGAAGGCCCCATAGGGTCCTGCTCAGTTACAGTTTGATGTAATCTCACTGGTTTAATTTTGCTTTTGTTACCTATGCTTTTAATGTCATATCCAAAGAAATCATTACCAAGAACCAATGTCAAGGAGTTTTCTCCTAGGGATTTTATGGTTTCAGGTCTTACATTTAAGTCTTAATCCATTTGGAGTTCATTTTTGTATATGGTGTAATGTAAGGGTCCAATTTTATTCATTTGCATGTGGACATTCAGTTTTCCCAACACCATTTATTGAAGAGAGTATCTTTTTCCCATTGTGTATTCTTGACATCTTTGTTGAAAATTAGTTGACCATGTATGTGTGGATGTAAGGTTTTCTTAATGCATTCCATGTAAAAGAAGAAGAGTGTTGCTTAACTAATAAGAGGAATCATGTTTAACGCTCATTTGATAGTAAACTAGGGGACCTGTAGACCTTTCCCTGCCCTGCAGGTGCTGGGCTAGGTTCCTTAGTCGCTCCTTGACTCTGCCTGCCTTTATGTAAGAAGTAGAGATGGAAAGCCTTTCCATTAGAAGTTCTGAGCTACCAAGTAGAGTGCTTCTGTGGGCAGCCACACTGAACTGGGCTGCCCCTTGCCACCTCTTCCACTGATTTCCTCAGGCTGGCCCAGGAAACCAGCACCATCAAAACACCTGAATGTTCTCCTCCGGGTGCACATGCCAGACACTGTAGCCCCTCAGTCACCCAACCCTGCAACTTGTGGATTCATTTGTATGGAGCTTTGATGCTCCAGCATTGCCAGTGCCCCTTATTGTCTGGAGTGCACTCTTCTGGTCAAGAGACCCTTTAGGAAGTATTCTAAGATAAATCTCTGGTGCTTGCAGTTTGTGTCCTTGGATTCCTTCTGAGTGCCTCCTTTCATGGGCTGAGTCTCTCAACAGGCCACCCTATCCCAGTATACATCAGTTAGCAGAACAGAGCAAGAGATTCCTGTCCAGGGCTAGATTTAGGACAATGGGAAGTTAGCAAGAGTAAACATCATTTATTTAATCATTCATTCATTTATGGGTTCCTTTATTTGTATATTCATTCATTCAAGAAGCATTTATTAAATATTTATTATGTACTGATCACTGTGTTAAGCACTGAGAGATACAGTGATGAACAGGACAAGCAAACTCTCTGACTTGGTGGAAAGAAATGAAAATACACAATATAAAAGTAATGAACAAATGAAGAAGATAACAGGTTATGAGAATGCACTCAGGAAATTAGCATGATGTTGAGAAAATGCAACTTGGAAAAGACACTTTAATCAAGATGGGCAAGTAAGGCTGCTCTGAATGAGGAAGTAATGTTTGAGCTGAGACTCAAGGATGAGAAGGAGGGAACCACGTGCAGATCTGAGGAAGAGCATCCCCAAGAGAAAAAGCTGATATAAGAGCTGACAGACAGCAGAGGCTGGGACCGTTTTGTGCAGCTGGGCAGTAGTCAGATCATGCTGGGCTTTGTGGAGCATGTAAGTTAGATTTTATCCTAAAAGCAATGAGAAGACATTGGAGGGTTTTAAGTTGGGGGAGAGACATGATTAGACGTGTTTTAAAATGAGAGCCGTGGTTGCTGCCTAGAGAATGAATTCTAGGTATAAATGGGGACTCCAGTTTAAGGCCAGAGGAATCTGGGCAGGAGGTGCTGGTGACTTAAACTAGGCTGAAGACAATGGGGATGGAGAGTTGAGGACACAAGGTATGTATGTTTTGAACCTAGAACAAATGGAACCTGCTGAAGGATCGTTGTAAGGATTGGGAAAGGGAAGATGCATGGACAACTCCTACAGCTTGTTCTTGAAAAGCTGGGCAGGTGGCAGTGCCATTTCCTGGGATGGAGCCCCCGGGGGGCAGGGTTGGGGGCTGCCCCAGGGCCCTGTGAACTGATCAGGTGCAGACTGGGAATGCCTCTCCACAGATGTGCTCTCCTCCCCTCATTGATATTAAACCCCTGTGGCCATCTCGGCACTGTCCTCTCCTGTAAATCTCCCAACAACTGTGAAGTGGGTTCTAGTATACCTAATTCCCAAGTCAAAAAACAGAATAAGAGGGCTTCCCTGGTGGCGCAGTGGTTGAGAGTCCGCCTGCCGATGCAGGGGACATGGGTTCGTGCCCCGGTCCGGGAAGATCCCACATGCTGTGGATAGGCTGGGCCCGTGAGCCATGGCTGCTGGGCCTGCGCGTCCGGAGCCTGTGCTCCGCAACGAGAGAGGCCACAGCAGTGAGAGGCCCGCGTACCGCAAAAAAAAAAAAAAAAAAAACCCAAAAACATGATAGGGGTACATTCCTTCAAGGTTTCAACAAGGTCAGATCAGCACGTACACAGCGAGCCCCTATGGCGTTGGCACCTGGGAAGGGAGGCTTATCACTGAAGGAGGACTAACACAGCCATCCCAGGAAGGGAGGCATTTCATCTTTATCTTTAAAATCAACATTCTGTACTTTTGGCCAATGCACCCTTTTCTTTATTTGTCGAAGAAGATGTATGATGTATGTTTGATAAGCCACAAAACAGGCTGTTCTAGGTAGCATGTTAAAGTTCAATTTAAGTAATGTAGAAGCCAGAATGACTTCCTCTTACCTCGGTATGTGAAAATTTCTTCCATCAGCAGGAAGCCTGGGGGCAAGATTTAAAAAGGGAAATTCTGCAAAAATTTGGGATCGGGGAAATGAGAGAGGAGAAAGGTGCTATAGGTCCTGGGTGAAGAGGGAAACAGCCCCCACATTCCAGAATGGCCCCTGGGTTTGTCTGGGCAAATGAAAAGACAGGGAGGCTCCCCCAAAGTCCCCTGACCCACCCAAGTGCGGTGGGAGCCCCAGGAGGCCAGGCAGATGCAGACAATCGTAGTCACAGCTGAAACCTCGTTACCCAATACTTCGGCATCATCATGATTTTGAAATCATGTCAAAGTTCCAGGTGTCAGGAGGGTCTCCAAAACTATGGCCTAATCCTCAGTGGGAAGATCTCCAGGAATGAGTTTAATTTTCTATCAGTTGGGAGGAAGGGAACCTTGAAGTTAGAAATTAAGTAGAATTACAGAAAATAAAGCAGTCCCTACTTGTTCTAAATGTAGTGGGTAAGTGTCCGGGGCCATTCATGGCCCAGAGAGGAGTTTTTATGGGAAAAGTGTGTTTTGGCCCTGTCCTATTTAATTTTCTGTCTTGAGCTGCACTGACATAGTTGGCATAGGAAAATGTAATGCTGGAGTTTTCTTTTCTTATTTTGATTTACACAAGAAATGTTACATTTTGGAAAATCCTCAGTCAGCAACCACTTGGTTTAAAAAAAGGATCCAATCACATTTTCAGAGATTTCCTATTAGGCTTACTTAAGACAAATGGGTTGAGTGATAGGTGATTCTTTTGGAAACTCAAAGGAGGGCTAAGGTGACGCCTAACCGTAGGGTGTGTGTCTTTGCCTGCTGCCTGCTGCTACTGACCGTGCTGCCACCATCTGATAGCCAGGCTGCCCTTTCATTCCTTCCCTTCTTATGACTAAGGGCAGTGTTCTTGTCCTAGAGCCAGTTTCTTCTTGTGGGATATTTCTTTATGCTTTTGCTCTATGCTACCAAAATGAGATCTAAACCAATAAAGTGGAATACTCCTGAGGTTGGAGGGTGAATGTAGAATGACTAAGACAGGGAGGCTGGGACATGAGCCTGTAGCTTTGTGCTTTGCTCTTCCATTCAGGCAGTTTTTGTTTGTTTGTTTGTTTGTTTCCTGGCTGCACTGTGCAGCTTGTGGGATCCTAGTTCCACTACCAGGGACCGAACCTGGGCCACATCAGTGAAAGCAGCGAGTCCTAACCACTGGACAGCCAGGAACTCCCCCATTCAGGCAGTTTAATGAGTACTGTGTGTTTTTAAATTGGAAGAGTGTGTCTTAGTGAGTTGACCTTGTGTTGAATGTGATTTTTCACTAGGTACCATACTCTTTTTAAAATTTTACTGAAGTATAGTTGATTTACAATGTTGTGTTTAATTTCTGCTGTACAGCAAAGTGACTCAGTTATACATATATATTCTTTTTCGTATTCTTTTCCATTATGGTTCATCATAGGATATTTAATATAGTTCCCTGTGCTATACAGTAGGACCTTGTTGTTTATCTGTCCTATATATAGCAGTTTGCATCTGTTAATCCCAAACTCCCAGTTTGGCAACCACAAGTCTGTTCTTTATATCTGTAAGTCTGTTTTTGTTTCGTAGATATGTTCATTTGTGTAGTATTTTAGATTCCACATATAAGTGATGTCATATGGTATTTGTCTTTCTCTTTCTGACTTACTTCGCTTCATATGATAATCTCTATGTCCATCCATGTAGTTGCAAATGGCATTATTTCATTCTTTTTAATGGCTGAGTAGTATTCCACTGTGTGTATGTATGTGTGTATATATATATCACATCTTCTTTATTCAGTCATCTGTTGATGGACATTTAGGTTGTTTCCATGTCTTGGCTATTGTAAATAGTGCTGCTATGAAATAGGGGTGCATGTATCTTTTCCAATTACAGTTTTTTCTGGGCTAGATACACTACTCTTAAAATTTTTTTAATGTATGGTGTATTTATGATTATATGTGCTGCATTATTGAGTATATTCCTAGCAGGAGAGAAATTCCATTTTAACCAGACATTGTCAAGAACCAAATCCTACATTTAAAATTGTACCTGTCTGAAGATTAAAAGAATTTTCTGCACTCTAGTTACTGATCTCTTACTTTTGAAACCTGGTTTCTCTTCCATGGCCCATATCCTTCCAGTGCCCAGCACCAGAGAACACATTCAAGTCACCGTGGGACAGCTGGCCTGCACTGTGTCAAGATGCCCATGAGTCAGGAGCCAAACATAGGAATACTCCTGGAAACTACTCCCAACTTGAATGGCTAGCTAGAACCTAACCACACACAGAAGTGACTGCAAGTGCGTAAATGTATCCCACTAACCCAAAACTACATGTATTCTCAACTTAACCTACTTGGTTCCCAGAATGCCTGCAGCCACTCCAGAGTCACTCTACAAAAAGGGAAGTGGGCCAGAGGGGAAGGTGGCATGGAGTGACACAGCGATCTTAACCATTTGTGGTGAAGACATCTTACTTTTGCAAATTTTACAAAAACACATGACCTTGTGAAACGATGGTGAAGAGCCCCATGCAGGGCCTTTGGAAGGGGCCTGTGCAAGTGAGGGGACCTGAAGCTTTAGCTTCCTTACTGTCGCAGTAAATCTGCTTCTGAGGATGGGAAAGAAACTCACTAGCTGCTGCTATGCCGAGGGTGAGCGTTGTGTACACACGCCTTAACTCAGCTGGTGAGGCGGCTACACATCTAGTCGCCTGAAAGCAGAACGACCTGACTCTGAAAAGTCATTTCTCAACGAATAGTTATCTACTGTGCACCTCCTCGCCCAGGCGCTGTGCTGAGGGTCAGGACAGAGAGAAAACATGGACCCCTGATCTTGAAGGGGTCACTGTCCAGCCAGGTAGATCTCTGTACTCAGTGGCATGTGCCACGTGTGAGACATGAACAGAGCTTTTAAGGGCACCCTAGCAGAGGCATGAGTTCCTCCAGACGTGAGGGTGTGGTAGAGGGAGGGAGGGAGCATGGTTGGGAAGGTAGGAGGGGTGATGCCTGAGCTGAGTTTCAAGGTGAGGAGGGTGTAGGGAGAGATGAGGGATAGGAATGCCCTTCAGCATTTTCCCTGGGCTGTGATAGGCCATCTTCTTTAGTGATTTCCTAAAGCCTGCAGGTGAGTGGACTGGCCAGGTGGGTAAGAAGCATCCAGTGGGCAGAAGGAAGGTGGGGAGTATGTTCAGAGCCCTCACTACACCCACACAGAATGATGCAATCTCTAAGCACAAGTCGGTTTTCCCATGAATGCACCCCCTGGTGGAGACACCTGGTAATACATGTACATTCAGACTGCACCACTCTATTCACTGGTCCCACGCTTTTAAGCCAGCAGCTCTAATCCAGAGAGCTCTAAACTATGTACCTAAATTTTTATTTATAAATTTTGGAAAAGAGTTATAGTACATAAAGTATTACGTACTTTACTAAATATATGCAGATATAGAAATTAAAGATATGAGATATAAAAAATAAATCAAAATAAGAAAAATTTAGTATTTCCCCTCCTTACCCACTAGGACCCTCTTGTATACTCATGGGGTGCATTGCATCATTTTGGAGCCCTGTGAAAATCAGTGTTGTCAAATTGTTCTTCAAAGCAGCATAGGGACAGTGGTTAAAAATGTAGACTCAGGAGTCAGCTGGCCTTTATGCGAATCGTGGCTCCACCACTTCCTAGCTGTGTGACAACCTCAATATTGCTTTCTTTAAAACACAAACAATAATAGTACACACCTCATAGAGTTCTTGGAAAGGCTAATTAATATAAAACATTGACATCAGTGCTTGGCACATGGTAAGCACTTGTTAAACATTATTATTTTCCTCAGTGCCACTATTAAAAACAACTTAAAATCTTTGGTTTTACATTGTCCTTAAAAAAACCCAGAGGGGAGGAAAAGGAGAGAGAAGCCTGGAAGGACTTCCTGAAAAAGGTGACCCCCCCAATCTGAATTGGAATTTTGAGAAACACATAGGAGTTTGCTGGGTGAAGATGAAAGCAACAAGAGTCAGTTCAGCCTTTTAGGTAAACTATACATTTTATTAACACTTTTTCCATAGATGCTGTTCTTGGCTCCTATGTCTCCTTCCTGTCATTCATTCTAAATCCTTCTCCAGAACCTCTTTGTTGTTTCCAGGGGCTTTTTCACCTATTGCCTACAGGAATGCCTGACTTTCGCTCACTCTCCTTTATGCATCTCGATTATTTCCATAATCAGAAAGTAAAACCAACCCACTTCCCAGCCTCCCCAGCAGTCGGTGGTGGGGGGAGGGTTGGCAATAAGACCCTTCTGTCCCAGAGGGGTAGGCGGAAGTCCACATGGTGGGCATCTCTTATTTCTTCTTGCTCTGCCCTATTCTTCAAGGGTCACACTGAGGCTGAGAAGGAGCCTGGGTTGCTGAGGATTTTCCTGAACAGCTACACCAGCCCTGGACGTTTATATTAAAATATATATGCCTCTCCACCCACTGCGGAACCGCTGTTTTGGAGGTTTCCGTTACTTGTCACCAAATACACTCACACATCCGGATTAACCATGTCAATAAGGGATGTCTAATAGAGATTGATGAAAAAAGGCCCATGGGAAAGGGTACGACCCCTGAGAAGCCGGGAAAATCCAAACCACCTGAAACCCAAGAATTCAGAGGCTTCGACTACTTTGCTGCTGGTTATTGCTGCCATCTAGTGGCAGTATTTTGGAACTAAAATTCTTTCTGACCATAAACTGCAGATCTTTCTTCTTTCCTTTCCTCATTCATTCATTCACTCACTTATGTGTTCACTCTACAAATACTTTATGAGGATGTACTATGTGTGGTGGGCCCTCCTAAATGCAATAAGGAAATATGGTAATGAGGGGAAATCCAGCTCCTTGCCCCTTCAAACATACATACTTGGGGGGAGATAGCCACTAATCAAACTTAAAAATGGAAAAGTATTATTAAAACAGAAAAAAAAAGAAAAAGTTGGGAAGGGTATAAGAGAAGAGCATGGTGCTATGAAAATCGTTGATAAGGATTTGACTTATAGAGGAGATGGGTAGGAGGTTAGAGAGGGTTTTCCTGAGGATGTGCCCATTGGCCTGAAATCTCAGGAAGAACCAGGTGAGACTGCAGTGAGAGCAGTCATGAAAGTGAGCTGCAACGAAGAGAGAGAGTGTATGTTGAATACAAGGGAATAAAAGGCCATGCATTTAGATATACCTGCAGAAGAATGAAACTGGACTACTTTCTTACACCATGTACAAAAATAAACTAAAAATGGATTAAAGACTTAATATAAGACCTGAAATCGTAAAACTCCTAGAAGAAAACAAGCTATAACCTCCTTGACGTCAGTCTTTAGCAATATTTTTTTTGGATATGTCTCCTCAGGCAGGGCAAAGAAAGGGCAACAAAATAAACAAATGGGACTACATTAAACTAAAAAGTCTTTTGCACAGTGAAGGAAACCATCAACAAAATGAAAATGCAACCTACTGAAAGGGCAAAGAGATTTGCAAATGATATATCCAACAAGGTATTGATACCCAAAATACATAAAGAACTACAACTCAATATCAAAAAGACAAACAGGCCATTTAAAACATGGGCAGAGGGCCTTAATAGATATTTTTCCAAAGAATATATACATATGGTCAACAGCACATGAAAAGATGATCAGCATCACTAATCATCAGGGAAATGCAAATCAAAACCACAATGAGGGGCTTCCCTGGTGGCGCAGTGGTTGAGAGTCCGCCTGCCAATGCAGGGGATACGGGTTCGTGCCCCGGTCTGGGAAGATCCCACATGCCGCGGAGCGGCTGGGCCCGTGAGCCATGGACGCTGAGCCTGCGCATCCGGAGCCTGTGCTCCGCAACGGGAGAGGCCACAGCAGTGAGAGGCCCGCGTACCGCAAAAAAAAAAAAAAAAAAAAAACACAATGAGATGTCACCTCACACCTGTCAGAATGTCTATCAACAAAAAGACAAGAAACAAGTATTGGCAAGGATGTGAAGAAAACAGAACCCTTGTGCACTGTTGGTGGGAGTGTAAACTGGTGCAGCCACTATGGAAAACAGTATGGAGGTTCCTCAAAAAATTAAAAATAGAACTACCATATGATCCAATAATTACACCTCTGGATATTTATCTGAAGAAAACAAAAACACTAATTTGAAAAGATATATGTACCCATATGTTCATTGCAGCACTATTTACAATAGCTATGGAAGCAACCTAAGTGTCCATTCATAGATGAATGGATAAAGAAGATATGTTATACATATATACAATGGAATATTACTCAGCCATAAAAGAGAATGAAATCTTGCCATTTACAGCAAAATAGATGGACCTGGAGAGCATTATGCTAAGTGAAATAAGTCAGAGAGAAAAACAAATATCCTATGATATTACTTATAGTGGAATCTAAAAAACAAAACAAATGAAGAAACATAACAAAAGAGAACAGACTCATAGACACAGAGGACAAACTGGTGGTTGCCAGGGGGGGAGAGGGGGAAGGAGGATGGATGAAATAGATGAAGGGGATTAAGAGGTACAAAGTTCCATCTATAAGAAAAATAAGTCACAGGGAGGTAATGTACACATAGAGAATATAGTCAATAATATTGTAACAACTTTGTATGGTGACAGATGGTTACTGGTCCTATTGCAGTAATCATTTCATAATGTATAAAAATATCAAATCACTATGCTGTACACCTGAAAATAATATAATACTTTATGTTAATTATAAGTCAATTAAAATTTTTTTAAGTCTATGAAAAAATACATTGACATAACATAAATGGAGTCAAGTAATAGTGTGTTATCAGTGAAATAAACACAGGCAGATGTCCATTCAGGAAGCTGTGAGACAAAGTCTAGGGCAATGTTACTGTGGACAGAGAGATGGAGATTCCCTGTGGAACTATGTCAAGGCGGGTCAAGTCCATCAAAAATGGAGATGGCTTTGTTTTAAACACCGAGGGCAAGAACAAGGCATAAGTAAAAGTCCCAGGTTTCTGACGTGAATGTCTAGGAGACTGGCAGGGGCATTTCACGAGCTAAAGAGAAGTGGGGAGAAGTGAGTGTATTTTGGAAGTGTTGAGTTTGAAGTGCCTGGGAGACACCACGTAGGGAGGAAATGGTAGACCATTATACCCATAAAAAGAAGCATTCAGTGAGGGAGGAGGAAAAGCAACAGGATGTGTTCTTCAAAAGGTAAGAGAAGGAGGGCTTGATCTCTTCTCCACACTCACAAAGCATGAAGAAACTGAAACTCCAGTAACATTTAAACTTATTTGCGAATGTACCAATAACACAAAATTGAGTTGTGTGAAGGCAAGAACTGCATCTTATTCAATTCTCTGTGCTTTAATGAGCTTAGCACTTGGGGAGATTAGCAAATAGTTGGTGTTCCAAATATGCAGAAGTGATGCTGAAATGAATGAACAAAAGAAGAGGGACCCAGTGGAAGGGAAAGGCATTCCAGGTGCAGCCAGCAGAGTGAAGAAAGGTAGGAAGAGAAAAATAATTAAAGGGAAGCAATTATTCCTCCTTATTTTCAGGCTCCAGGATATCTCAAGCTGTGGACAAAAGCTCTTGTATATACAGCCAGCCCAACACAGTTCAGAACCTCATCCCTACAGGGGGGAAAGCCCTTAAAGGATTGAATGTAGCCTCTTGTGAGGCATATGATCCCTTGGTCTTCAGTATGCTGGCGTCTCATCAAGAAGAGATGGTTATACAAACGCATCTCCAGGTGGGGTCTCTGTGACTGAGATTAAGGTGGAATTAGATCTTTCTGGCCACTCTGGGAGGGTCAGTTTGTGAAAAAGTTTGCCCAACCTCCTCTCTCCTCTCCAGCTAATCTCCCTAGCCTACTTCTCCTTTACTAAGTAACTATCCTCTTCTGTATTTGAACTCATGGGTTGTCTACAAGCTTGTTTATTATGGTCATTGCTGGTTACTTTTGCTTTGTTCTGATTTTAATGAGTTCAAGTGATGGAACTGGTGGGGAAAGTGAGGTCATATGCTTGAGTGACGGGGATCAAAGTGGCCGTCTACAAGTGGGGCTCATTTGTAAATCTGCAATTTTAAAAGGACCACTTCCAGCACTCAGACATTGCTGGCTTTTAATCATATCCCCCCATATTTTGTTTACCTCAGGTTAAAAGTAAGGTGTAGTCTGGGTCAAAGTTTGTATGACCTTAGTTTAATTATTGTTGCAAGATGTCAGACTGATGTTGGAACAGAAAGAAACCTAGAGAAAGAATATTTTGTAAGATATGACTTCTTCCATCCCCTGCTATAAATAATAAACTAAAGGGAGTTTTGATTTGTTTGAGACCCAGAAAAAATTTTTCCTGACTGCATCATAGATTTTCTGCAGATTTTTCTAGTAAATAAAAATAACATTTGTTCATCATATACAATTTATAACTAGAGAAAATGTATAAAAGAAAATGGAATCATCTGTAATTGCATCACATTACAGGGAATCTCAGTGAGCCAATGTTCACATATTAGAGCATGCCCTAATAAATTTATTTATGTACAAAAATTAATAATTGCCATGATCTAAGGCACAATTATAGATTTTGCAATTAGCACTGCAATAAGAGTAACATCCCACGTCATTAAAATTTCATATGATCATCATCATAATTGTATAATATTTCCATCAAAAGGATGTACCGTAATTCTTTTAACCTTTCATCTTTAGGTTTAAAACAACAAGGACCATTTTAGTGTATCAACCTTTGTCTGAATTTATGATCATTTCTACATTTATGGAATGGGTTAATAGTTAAATAAGTATGAACATGTTCAAGCCTGTTTGTGCTCAAAGCAATCATTCTCTTAATAACTATAGTATTTGCCAAGCCATTACTCATGGCCAGGAACTATATAAGATGCTGGGGCCATAGCAGTAAACAGAAAAAGAATATCCCTTATCCATGAGAACATTATTTGCTACCAGGGGAGAGGGGCTTTTAAGTAGAAACAAATAGCAAAACAAGAGCTAAAGAAGAAATTACAGTGTTAAATAGGCATAATGTGGAGGGAAGAGAGTGTTTAATGAAGGCCTCACAAGAAGATAACCTTCAGACAAATCACCAGCCACTGTATCTTCTAGGGGAAGGGCATTTCAGACAAAGGGGACAGCAAGTACAAAGGCAAGAGCACAAGAAAAGGTTTGGCCAATTTTATAAAGGAAGCGAAAGGAGATTGGTGTCCCTAGAATGTGTTTAGCCAAGGGAACAGTTCCATCTCAGGCTGAGATTTAGGCGCCAGATTTAGGTGCAGCACGGGACTAAGGGAAGGCTTTCTCCAAATTCATTGCATCATTCCAGGTTCACTTCTTTCTTTTGATCTGTGAGCAGCATTGCAGAGAGTATCTGAGGGTTCTGCAGGATACCAACTAATTTGAAGTTTTTAAGTCGGCAGAATTCCTTCTTGTTATTAATTTCCCCTTAGGCAGGAACAAGGAACGGTTGGCCACAACAAAGATGGCGGCAGCGGCCTCACACGGCAACGGCAACGTCGACGCCATTCATCAACGAGCGCGATATCATATAGTTCCGCCTTGCCGGTCAAACGTCACTTCCGGCCCCAGCCAGCGGCGAGCGCGCCTGTCTTCCGGCTTTGGGCTTGGATGTGCGGACGGAGGTGAGTGGTCTCCGAGTCTCGCGGAGGGAATCGCAGGAAATGCGGAGCCAGCAACATGGACAGGTCAGGCGGGAAGTCCGCGGCTGTTGTCGCAGTTGTGACTGAACCTCGGTATACCCAGCGATACAGGGAATATCTCGAGAAGCAGAAACTCCTGGAGGGACAGCACCGTGTGGAAAAGATGCCGGATGGCACCGTGGCGCTACCGGTGCTGGGAGAGGTCCTCACTGAGCAGCACCTGCGGGAGCTGAGGAATCGTGTGGCTCCAGGCAGCACCTGTGTGGTAACGCAGCTCCTGAATCCTGTTCCTTCAAAGAAGGCCCAGGCTTGTTCACCTGCCCAAAGGCTGTGTCTTGAGGTGAGTCGCTGGGTAGAGGGCCGCGGAGTGACGTGGTCAGCTCAGCTGGAGGCTGATCTGCCCCGATCTTGGCAACGACATGGCGACCTCTTGTTGCTGAGTGAGGACTGTTTCCAAGCCAAGCAATGGAGAAACTTGGAACCAGAACTCTGGGAGACGGTTGCCTCGGCACTTGGCGTCCAGCGTTTGGCCAAACGAGGGCGGGTGTCACCGGATGGCACTCGAACTCCAGCAGTGAATCTGCTGCTGGGCGACCATGGCTGGGTGGAGCATGTGGATAATGGGATCCGATATAAGTTTGACGTGACCCAGTGCATGTTCTCCTTCGGAAACATCACTGAGAAGCTTCGTGTGGCATCGCTGCCCTGTGCTGGAGAAGTGCTGGTGGATCTCTATGCAGGGATTGGTTATTTTACCTTGCCTTTCCTAGTTCATGCTGGTGCAGCCTTCGTCCATGCCTGCGAGTGGAACCCCCATGCTGTAGTTGCTCTGAGAAATAACCTTGAGCTCAATGGAGTAGCTGATCGATGCCAGATACACTTTGGGGATAACAGAAAACTGAAGCTCTCAAACATTGCGGACAGGGTGAACCTGGGGCTTATTCCCAGCTCTGAAGAAGGCTGGCCCATTGCCTGCCAAACGCTAAGACAGGATGCTGGAGGCATTTTGCATATTCACCAAAATGTGGAATCTTTCCCAGGGAAGACTCTCCAGCCTCCTGGAAGCAGTGAAATGGAAAAGGAGTATTGGTCTTCTCCTCAGCAAATGATCACCAACCAGTTGAAAAATGGAGCTGCCAGTGATTCTAGGAGAAAAATGCTGTCAGCCGCCACCAAGCCAGAGTGGCAAAGGTGGGCAGAAGCTGCAGCAACTCGAATTGCCACTCTTCTTCAACAGGTGTACGGGAAACCGTGGAAGACACAAATCCTGCACATCCAACCAGTGAAATCCTATGCTCCCCACGTGGATCACATAGTCCTGGATCTGGAATGCCGCCCCTGTCCTCTAGTTGGCTAGAGAAGGTGGATCCTGAGACAGGAGGATCTACGTGTGAGTGACCCTTAAAGCATCAACTCAGGCTGGGGCCTCACCCCTCTTGTCTCCTGGTAATCTATTTTAATATTTTGTTGCCCTAAAAGCAGGCTCTAAATCAATGCATATTATTTCATTTGTCTTCCATTAACACCCTACAGAATGAGCTACGTATCTGGAAGAAGTAGTGTGGCTCATTGAAATGAGGCCTGGCTGTGCAATTGTGAGTTCTGACCTCAGTTCTATCTAACCTGGGGTACATGGTTCCAGTATTCCTTTGGCCTTGAATTTTCTCATTTGCAAAATGAGGGATTCTTGGCCAGGTCTCACATGGCTGTCACCTAATAAATAGTTATACACAGGGCATTGGTTATTTTAGAGTGAAGGACGCAGTGCTGTTTCCAAAATCACTGCAGCTACAGTATGGAAATTCACCTGAGTGGGGCCAGGTTGGAAGCAGGGAGACGGGCGAGGAGGCTTCTGTGGCGGTTCAGGCATGAGATGATGGTGGCTCGGACTAGGGTGGTGGCAGTGGGAGGTGAATGGATTTGAGAAGTAAAATCAATGAGTCTGAGCATTGGAGTCCAAAGCAAGGCATTCAAGTGGTGCTGCTTGGTTATGACTGACTAAATTAGGGAGGGAAGAGGACAAAAGTTACTCTAAATTACCTCCATTCGTCTACTTTAGCATTCCTAAATGAGTAGGTGCGGGGAGGGTGTGTCTTAGGTTTATTGTAGTAGAGAAAGTGTTAAGAATGACTGCTTTAAATGACAGGGCAGGGAAACTAGGTTTCCAGCCCTAGCTAGTGCAGTAGCTGCCAATTGCTAGCTCATTTTTAAAGTTTGAATTAAAATCTTAGATTTTTACAGGCCTCAGACTCCCTTTCCATCTTCCTTCCCTGGCCGAGAACATCAGGGTCAACATAAGGAGCTCTAAGGAATGTGAGATACTGTGTTTTCCAAGCCTCCCCTTATTTTATGGCTGTCTGCCAGTGCCATTGTTTACTGTTGGAATGACTACATGTAAGGAATCACTGTTTACTTTTAGGATGACTAATTGTCAAGAATCAATTCTCAGACCTTTGTTTTGGTGCACTTTGAAGCCATCTGGGCTTGTTTTCCTCATGAAGGAAATATAGAAAAGTGTGGTTTGGGAGTTCCCTGGTGGCCCAGTGGTTAGGATTCTAGGCTTTCACTGCTATGGCCTGGGTTCAGTCCCTGGTAGGGGAACTGAGATCCCGCAAGCCGTGTGGCGAGGCCAAAAAAAGGAAAAAGGTAAAGTGTGGCTTTATCAGGATTTTGATTGTACCTGGCATTTGTCTGGCTGCGGTTGGGCTGGGCTGCTTGTTCTCTTGCAGCAGTGCCAGTAAGGACAGGATTGGTGCTGCTTGTGTTGTTCTGGAAATATTAAATGCCTACCATCAACATGAGCCACAGGAAATATGAAGAGCCATTAGATACTGTCTCTGAGGAGCTCCCAAGCTAGCAACAGACGTAACACAAATGCTGCAAGAGTCAGAACGCAGTAAGTGCCGTATGAGTGATAGCTCGTTGTAGGAGTGTAAAGGTGGGGAAGGAAAAAAAGCTGAGAATTGAATGAGGAGGTCTTCAGAGAGCTAGTGTTTGAATTGGCTCTTAAAAACAGGGTGAGATTTTGTTAAGTGGAGTCTGATGCTGGTTGAAGAGACTAACAGGTGCCAGAGTTTGGAAGCTCAGAGTGTTTGGGGTGTGGCCATTAGATCAGTTTGGAACAGAAGCAGCAGTGAGAGATGTGCTGAAGGTGGGGGTCGCTGTAAGGATTAAAAAGAAGAGTGTCTAGTGCAGAGTAGGCCCCCAGGAAATGTTGGCTATCATGTGACCCCGCAGAGGGAGCCTGCTAGATTCCATTCCCATCCCACAGAACGGCCTTCTTGCCTTTGCCTTCATTTCACACACTGGGTTTCTTCTCACACCTGTGCCTACAGCATCCTCTCCTCAAGCTAAAGATGCCAGGCGGGGTTTGAGCCAATCCAGGGGGAGAAACAGGGAGGAAGATGAGTCGGAGCTGCATGTCCAGGGGCTGAGGAATTAGCTTCCTGCCATAAGCTGTGGGAGAGGCGGCTGATGTCACGTGCACCCAAATGAATTCATTCAACTTGTTATACGTATCAGGCCCTGAGTGTTAGTGGGGAAGGAAGATTGACATGGGCTCTGCCTTCGTGGCATTTAGGTTCCACTCATTCAGCTCCTGGCTCCTCTACTTTCTATGTGACCTGAGGCAAGTCATGAATCTCTCATGATTTCGTTTCCTCGTCTGTATGCTGGAGTTAACAATTGAACATATCCTGAAGGAAAGTTGTTGGGTTTAAATGAGTTAACATATGTTAACTGTCATCACAGTGACTGGTATATCATGGATATTTTAGTCTTTGTATGAGGGGAGCTACCATTTCCCAATTTGGCTGTGAGGGATTGCTGCACATCTGCTTTACTTACAGCAGAGTGACTTTATTTTGAAAGCCATTCACTGGTTTATTAGGATGTTCTGTGAATTTCCCCATCAGGCACTATGCGGAGGGCCAGGGACGTAGAGGTGAGTAAACCTGAGTCCTGCCCACAATGGAATCACCATCTGGTGACATGGACACAGATGAAGCAATGTCAGTACTGTGTACTAAGTGCACATATAGAAACAAGTGGGTTTTTACAGGCACATGTAGGATCTGGGTTCTGGGAGGTGGAGAGGGTGGCTGGGAAGGCGGGAGCAGGGATGCCTAAGCTGAGAGAGAGTGTGCAGAGTTACGTGTGATGGGAGAGAATAAGGGTCCCTTAATAAGCCTCTTCTCCACCTGAGTATATCCATTTACAGTACAGTTTTCTCCAAGCACTTGCTGGATGGCCTGACCTGGAAGAGACATTTAGTGGCACCAAGGAAAAAAGACTGAAGGGGTCAGGAGGCTCATGGCGTCCTTACAGATTCAATCCAGGAATTTGTAAAAGCTCTAAAGTCTTCCTTTGGGGGCATTAGTATTAGTTGCTGATTAATGTACCCACTTGATGGAGAAGTTGTGATTAAAAAACAATAATAATGATTTTATCAAACTCCCTCAACCGTGAGTTGCTCTATTCATTCACTCCATAATTTTAATAAATTACATGCATGTATTAATACACGAATATAATGTATATATTTAAAAGGTACAAACAGAGAAATTTAAAACGATGAGACACAAATATATAGAAAAAGCTTTTTTTTGAGGTACGCGGGCCTCTCACTGTCGTGGCCTCTCCCGTTGCGGAGCACAGGCTCCGGACGCGCAGGCTCAGCGGCCATGGCTCACGGGCCTAGCCGCTCCGCGGCACGTGGGATCTTCCTGGATCGGGGCACGAACCTGTGTCCCCTGCATCGGCAGGCAGACTCTCAACCACTGCGCCACCAGGGAAGCCCAGAACAAGCATTTTTAATTCAGTTTCTTCCACCCTGGGCACACATGTGAGAAGAAACCCCAGTATATGTCACTCTGAACAGCCTCAAGGTGCAGCCACTTCACATGGGCAAGCCATAAGACTCGGCATTTTCAAATTAAACTATTATTTTAAATGATTAAAACTATTTTCATATTTTTAAAAGCATTTTTGAGTTTTGTTCTGGAATATAGTTAGGTTACTTGGAAACAGTTTGATCTTTTTGAGTCTTGCTTTTAAGCACTTGTTAGAGCAGCATATAGTCTAGGATTAATTTTTTTCCATTTTTGAAGCAAGACCTTTCTTCGTTCTCTGACGCCTTGTGAATTATGAGATTTTCCACTCTTGCTGTATGTAGGAACAGGAATTATCCACCACCCTGTGTGGTGTGAGCTCTGAGTATTTTTTCCTATAATCCTTTCTGGTGGGTCTTTTGTTGGCTGTTGGTAGTTTCCTATCATGTGGGCTGATCATTACTCAGCTGAAAACTTTTAAGGTAACAGTCGGCAGATCTCTGGAGTTCCCTTTGTGTGCGGCTTTCTCCTCCCTGGCATTCTACCCTGTGAACTCTACTTACTTGGGCTCCCAGGACTCACCTCCTCACCTCAGGGAGTTAGACTGCTGGCCTCCACTCCATCCTCATGCCACAGCCTGGAAAAGTTCCAGGCTGTAAGTTGGAGCAATTGTATGGCTCACCTGGTTTGTTTTCCACCTCTCATGGACCATTGCTCTTCATCGCCTATGTCCGATGCCTTGAGGGCCGTTTCATAAATTTTGTCAGTTTTTTTTTTAACTATTTAGAAGTTTATAATAATTGTTTTGACGTAAATGTACTAGCTTTCACAATCATTATTATTGATGAAATTCACTCTAGCAATAATATACATACTTCAGCTGACACAATGTTTCAACATGTAAAGCACAGAAGAATTTCTTGCTACAATTATGTTTAGAATGCTTACCTATATTATAAAATGAATATTAAAATATTAGCAGTGATATCTTTCTGATTAGATATAATAACTTGCAAGATTTCCTGACCAACAATCACACACAATTTCAGAGAGGCCAGAAACAGTGAGAAAATAGGTATTTGTCTCTTTGGGTTTTTAAAGGTCAAGGTTGAATCCAAGGTAAGTAGAAAATATTGAATATGAGGCTAAAACTGAATTTTGGCACGACACACACGTATTAGGTAGGTAGGTAGATACAGATGGATAGACTGTCCTAGTTTCCCTTTTTTTCTTTTAGTAATTGAATTTTATTTTAAGATCAAAGCTAAACGTACAGTTTCAAAATTCAAATAAAAGTAGCAAAACTTTATGGAAAAAACAAAGCAGTTCTGCAGCACCATGGTGAAGCAGCTGTCCTGCAGCTCCTTTCCCTTCACTTTGTGTGTCTACTTTCAGCACTTTCAAATGGGCCTATGTGCCAAAGGAGATGCAGGACCTAACCTACATGTACCAACAGGAGCCGTGAGAGTCTGTTGAACTGGGTGCTGAGGGTGTGGGATGGGAAGCAGTTTGCATTCATATAGGACAGAGAACAGTACTTGCCCACCCTCTATCATAATATAGTCTGAAGAGATCTAGACCATCTCAACCTTCCACAGAATGTCACACTGACCTATTACATTCATGACATCATTACTACTTGGGCCAGGTAAACAATAAGTAGCTAGCATATTATACTCCCAAGGATAGGAAATAATCACTAATAAGAACAAGCAACCTTTTACATCAGTGAAATTTTTAGAGTCCAGTGGTCTGCTTGAGTGTCAAGATGTCTCCTTCGTAGTAAAGAACAAATTTTTGCATCTCACTCATTTTATCAATAATCGGCCACCAAGAATGCACACCAAGCTCCAGGCTGCTTTGTGGGAATTCAGAACTGGAGAATTCTGCTCCGACTCATATACTGGGTGACTGGAAGGCTGCCAGTCTTCAGTGGGATCCAGAGCACATAAAGGCTCTGTAGCAGGTACAGGCTGCAGTGTAATGAGCCCTATTGCATGGGCCATTCAGTACAGGAGATTCTATGGGACAAGAGTATCTGTGATAAGCATAGCAGCCATGGGAGTTTATGGCAAGCTGCAACTGGAGGATCGCAAGGTAGACTTCTAGGCTCTGTAGCAAAGCCAAAGCATCTGCAGTGGGGAACCACACGTCATTCAAAAATGGCCCCTTGCATGCTGATGGGCCTTGGTAGGAACTGAGCATCTCATGGGACATCAAGTAACCCTTCATGAGCTAGGTTTTGTCAGACCCACCAAGTCGGTCCATCATAAGGTGGAAGCGGTACACCTGGGATCGGTGACAAGTAGGGCCAGGGGAAATGAATAGGCGATGGTCCAGACTCCCGTATCATACGTATAACACTTGAACCAGGGTCCCTCCCTCAGTTCACAACTGCGGCTGCTTGAGAGGCTCTTTTGTCTAGCTGATTCAGGACAAAAAAGCCCAAGCTAAGTTCACCAGTGGGTTTATTGGAATATGGGTTCAAAACTAAAATAGACTTCTGCCCTACAGCCCAAATCAGGAGTGCTGTTAAAAGACAGGTGAATTCTCCAAAAAGGCAGAATTTGGGGCAGTATTCCTGGTCATCCACTTTGTGTGGAAAAAGTAGTGGCTTGAAGTAAGAATATATCTTCTTGGAAGGTGGCAAATAAGTTGGCTAGATGATCAGGGGCCTGGCATGAAAAAGATTAGATCAGGGACAGGGAAGCCTGGAGAAGAAGCAGTGGAGAAATCTGCGGGATTCGGCACATGAGTAAAGAACTTTGTGTTGTATAACAACGCCTACCAGGATAATCCACCACAGAACAGGCACTCAACAACCAGGTAAACAGACTTGGCCAGTCCTTCAGCAACCGCAGCCACCAGCTGTCCCAGTACTGGCACAATGCGCTCATGTACATTGTCACGTCCCAGGGATGCAGGTGAGCAAGAGGTCAACAGCACGGCTTCCACTCACCAAGTGGCCACTCCCTCATGTTCAGCACTGAGCCCTTGATACAATAGCATCCCTCAAGGAAACCAAGCAGCTACTTGGTAGCAAGTTGATTACATTGGGCGCCTATCCTGGAAGGACAGTGACTGACCTTTACTAGAATCTTCCTGTCTCCAGGTATGAGTTTGCCTTTCCTGTCCACAAGATGTTGGCTAGACTACTTGTCCAAGGGTTTACAAGTGTTTGATCCATCAATATGTATCCTGCATAATATTGCCTTTGACGTAGGGACCTACTTTACAGCAAAGGACTGTTTCATGACCATGGGGTTCACTGGTCCTATCACATACTCCAGAACCTAGAAAATGCTGGCCCGGTGGAGTGGTGAAAAATCCTTTTGAAGCTTCAGCAAAAGCTTGGAAGATGTGAAGATATGATGCCGTCCCCCAGGACTCAGTATACTAAATCAAACTCATTATATAGTGCCATGTCCAGTATAGAGAGAAAATGCAAGTCTGGGAATGAAAAGGTAGAAATAGAATTCCCCTTGTAGGCTAAATAATGGCCCCCAAATACGTCCGTGTCCTAATACCCAGAACCTGTGAATATGTGATCTTACATGGTAAAAGGGACTTGGCAGGTGTGATTAAGATGGGGAGAATAGCCTTGATGATCCAGGTGGACCCAATATAATCTCAGAGGTCCTTGTAAGAGGGAGATGGGAGCAAGTAGTAGGAGATCTGATGACCAAAGCAGGATGGAGTGATGTAAGGAAGAGACCATGAGCCAAGGAATGTAGGCAGAGCCTCCAGAAACTGAAAAAGGCAAATGGATTCTCTCCCAAAGCCTTCAGGAGAAATGCAGCCTTGCTGACACCTTGATTTTAGATTTCTGATCGCCATAATTTAAGAGAATAAATGTGTTGTTTTAAACCACTAAGTTTGTGGTAATTTATTATAGCAGCAGTAGGAAATTAATACACCCACTTTCTGTCTCCACTGATTCATGTGCTTCCCATCCCCACAACTCTGCTCTAGAGCAACGCTCCCCAACCTTTTTGGCACCAGGGACCGGTGTCGTGGAAGACAGTTTTTCCACGGACGGGGGGGAAGGTTCAGGCGGTAATGCGAGCGATGCAGAGAGGCGGATGAAACTTGCTCACTCGCCAGCCGCTCACCTGCTGTGCGGCCCGGTTCCGAACAGGCCCGGGGGTTGGGGACCCCGGCTCTAGAGGGCTGCTTCCTATCAGGGGAACTGTTTCATCAGGAGACACAATTAATAGATCCATTAAACTTTAACCTATGAGGTTTCCCAGTAATTTGAGGCTCCTTGTGCCAAGAGACCAGCAGACAAGAACGAATCACCATCCTGGCTGGAGTAATTGAACCTGATCAGGAGGAAGTGGAGTTACTGACAATGCGGGCAGAAAGGAATGTACTTCACTCATTGCGTCTGCTAGGCTGTCTCTTTGATACTTCCCTACCCTATATCAGGAGTAAAATGGGCAACTTCCAAAATGGCAGAATAAGGACCTCCAAAAACTGGCTCTTCCATAAAAAGCAATGAGAACACTGGCAAAAATTGTCAAAATCAACCTTTTCAGAATTCTAGAAACTAAAGGCTTGCGACAATCTAAGGAGCATTCATTCAAGAAAAACAGCTAAGTCTTGATTAAAAAGGAAAGCTTCTGGCATTTTAACTTGCTCTATTCCCAGCCCCTCACTTATAATACAATGTTAAATTGTTCCTAATTTTAGGGAGAATGCCTGTACTGTGTTTGACCATTAAGTTATATGCTGTCCTTAGGTAGTATCCATAGAGTCCCATTATAGTGCTGTTTTTAAAAAAATCATCCTTTTTCCACTGCACTGTAGTGTCACTTTTATGATAAATCAGGTGATTGTATATGTGTGGGTCTATTTCTAGACTTTCTCTTCTGTTCCATGGGTCAGTTTTTCTATCCATGTACCACCAATACCATCTTGTCTAAATTAGAGCCTTGGAATAAGTCCTGATATGATACTGTAAATCATTCAACTTTATTCTTTAAGATTGCGTTAGTTATTCTTGATCTTTTGCATTTTCTTACGGATTTTAAAATCAGCTTGTCAATTTTTTGAAAAAAAGTCCTGCTGAGATTTTTTTTGGGGGGAGGAATTACATTGAACCTATAAGGTAAAGTTGACATCTTTGCAATATTGCATCTTTCACCTTGAAGCT
Organism: Globicephala melas; assembly: GCF_963455315.2. Lineage (NCBI taxonomy): Eukaryota > Metazoa > Chordata > Mammalia > Artiodactyla > Delphinidae > Globicephala > Globicephala melas. Next base: position 64,989,460 of record NC_083330.1, read on the forward strand.
TTTGTTCTACTCATTTGGGTGTAGCTATGAAATGAGAAGTGGTTATCAGAAGCCTGGATGACAGGATCCCGTCCAGGGTGAAGGATCCTGTATTTCCCGTCTGTCAGAGGGATACTATATCCATCTTCTCTAGGCTCCCTGCCTTGACAGATGTTTTTAACTTAGTATTACTTGTACTCTTCCTCTCAGCAGTATCTAATCCCTCAGATTATTCTTAACCATCACCTTAGATGACTAACATATTTGAGCCTATCATATATTTATATCCTAATATAAATTCAGTACCACTGAATGGTTATCACATATAACAACCCACACTAATAAACAGTATCTTCACAGTACTAACACAGTATGTATCATAGGGGTTCCAATGAGTATTTCTCCTAAAATCTGTTTACCATATACCATACTAAGTACCTAAAACATGTTGTTTTAATTTGTGTAACAAGCATGAGCAGTTACTTGCAGAGGATCAGATCTTAGGCTGTGGAATCTGAAAAGTGTGAGTTAGAAACCTGCCACTCTTAATTGCCTGTGTCCTTGGACAGGTTTGTGGAGGATTAAATTGGATAATACATGTTATATGTTTTGTATCTTATCTGACATTATTAACCTTTTTTTCTCTTTTTCCCAGATGAGGATACTGAAGATTAGAGCTTAAGTACATTGTCTAGAGACAGAGAACTAGCGAGAAGCAGAAGTGGGTAAGCATACTGCCAGGCATATAGAAAGTGCTCAGTAAATGTTGAATGAATGAATGAATGAATGAACCAAAGTCAGTCAGTATGTACTCAACGTTGACTCCAAATGCCACTATATTCTCTCATGTTTCCTTTGTTAACTAAACAACAAGAGATTCTTCCTATTCATTTGGCATTTACAAAACGAGAAAATTCAAATAGCTGAATTTCCATGAGCACATCTGAAATTTACTTTAATGAATGAGAAAAACTATGAAGTAATTTAGGATCAGAGATTATTTTCCAAGTAGTTCCCAAGGTCTGAGATAAAGTTATGGTGTGTATTTATCCTTTTTGGGGCTATCAATACCTACCCTTCTTCCAGCATCCCCACCTTCCATTTGAAGGAAATACAAAATACGTTGGCAGGGAGAGCTGGGGTGGGTAATTCTAAGTGCTTGTTTCCTGCTGCTTTCTCCCACTAAGGAAGCTGCTTGTACCTGCCCTCTGGTACAGCTTGGGTACAGATACATGGTCCAATAAGCTTGACCAATTGCATAGTCACTCTTGGAACCTGAAATTCTGAAGAATAATTAAAATAATTCTTTAATAAATTCCCTTTTTGCTTAAGATAGCCCAGAATCAGTTCCTGTTGCGTGTAACAAAGACTTGGCTGATGTAAATATCAACCGAAAATTGAAACTAGTTTTTACACATTCTACATCTAAAGGCTTTTTAGAGGTACTAAAAGGCTTCTGAACCATTAAAGCCAAATGAACAGATTGTTATTTTTGAACATGGGTAATTTATGAATACACACACACACACACACACACACACAGCTACCCCACATACTGTTCTGGGTAGACTCAATTTAATATATACCTGAGTTGTGCAACATTCAAATCCATGTAGAAGCCAAAGAGATTAGATTCAGTGAATTGCAGCTATTTCTTTGAAAGCTTATCTTTTATCTTAAAAATCCCTAAAAGCATTCTAAAAACTACCTCATTAATGTAAATTTAGATTTAAGGTAGTATTTTAAAGTACTTGCCAGGATCTTATTCATACCTTCATTTTATAGATAGGGAGAGTGAGACCTAGTGAGTTTAAAGAGACATGCTTGAAGTCATATAAGATAACTGTGCCACCACTCCTGAAAGTTCTGGGCCCAAGGTGGAATTTAGTTTTAATTAGAAATTCTTATACTAATAGAATTTGTGCATCAAATTAAGATCAGAAACTGTTAAAACATGGATAGGCAAGAAAGTATAGAGGAGGGACAAAAATCTTTTCCTTCCTAGGTTCTGTGGCTGGGGCCCTGGAAATTAAACCAATAAAATAAAGATTAACAAGAGAAACACGAGAGTTTATTAACTCATGCCATGCACATACGTCCAGGAGAAACTAAGTGTTGAATAACTCAAAGAGGTGGCTACAATTCGGGGCTTATATAGCATCTTAACAAAGAACAATGCATTGTAGAGAAGTGATAAAGGAAAAGGGGTTTAGGCTTTTGGGGTGGCAGACTGTGGGAAGGTGAATGGGGGGAAACTAATGGATAAGGATTAGCTTAATAAGCTTTGCCAGTGATTAAGTCTAAGAGTCGTCCTCTTCTTGGTAAGGGAGAGGGAGACACCTTTACCAATAGAAATTTATGTCCTATTTTCAGGCAAATGGGAAGGAGGGAAGTGTTGAGCTGGAGAGCTTTTTGTTTGTTCCTGCTGTTTCTCAACTGTCTTCAGTTCAAAATAATCATGTCAAAGTAACATATTTTGGGGTGGCATGTTCTGATCCTCTACAAAAACAAAAAAGTATGGCCTCTTCTGCCCTGAGAAGGAAAGAAGGCACTGACTGTGTGTTCTTACCTCAAAGATTAGAAACAAAGACAGAGGTCAGAGTTCTTGCCCTTAAGTCACATTAGTAATGAGTTCTTGGTACTTCCCTGGTTGCCCAGTGGTTAAGAATTCCCCTGCCAGTGCAAGGGACACTGGTTGGAGCCCTGGTCCGGGAAGATCCCACATGCCGCGGAGCAACTAAGCCCGTGCAGCACAACTACTGAGCCTGCACTCTAGAGCCCGCAAGCTATAACTACTGAGCCTGCGTGCCAGAACTACTGAAGCCCGCACACCTAGAGCCCGTGCTCCGCAACAAGAGAAGTCACTGCAATGAGAAGCCTGCGCATCACAATGAAGAGTAGCCCCGGCTCGCTGAAACTAGAGAAAGCCCCCGTGCAGCAACAAAGACCCAACGCAGCCAAAAATAAATAAAAAACCAAAAAAAAAGGGTTCTTGCCCTTGACATTAGTATAATGTGGCCGACCACGGTCCGCAGTTCTGCCTAATCGGGTAGTAGATAGAAAGGATGATGTGCAAAGAGATGAGAGGGATGTTTTTCTCGGTAGCGCCTACCACTCCAAGCCCAATACCACGAAGGGTGCCCGCTCCATACACCGCACGCAGCGACGCCTCCGACAGGCGGCCTTGTAGCATCTTCCTCGGAAGGTCGACCGCTCAGACCCGGCTTCCCGGTGGGGTGGAGTAGCTCTGGCAGGCGGCTCCCTTTGGCTCTCCTCCTGCCAAGCAGTTCTAAATCATGTTTATGGGACGTTTAATGGGCTCTAATAAAGCAGCTAATAATTCCCTCCCGACGAAGCAGTGACTGCCTCACACGCCAACGCCTTTGCGGGTGAGGCGCCCACCCTGAGGCTGGAGGGCGCGGCTGCCCAACAGCGCCTGCGCCACTGGGTGGCGCCAAAAGCAGCAAAGGCGGCCCCGGCTCCGGAGATGGGCGGAAACCATGGCAACGATAGGGACGTCTGCTACGCCGAGCGTGGTGACCGCGAGGGGAGCGCCCCTAGCGCCGTATTATGACGCGAGCGTCGGCGCGCAGCTTCCGCGGTCTCGCGTGACCGCGGGAGCAGCCTCCGGGCCTGGCAACAGCGGCAACTGCAGAGGCGGGCGGGCGAGGTCAAGATGGTGGCTCCACGGGCGGGGGAGGCGGTGGAGGGAGGAGGAGCCAGACCATAGCCAGCCGGAAACACCGACACCCACAGGCCTCCCGGGAGCCGCCGCTGCTGCCTCCGCCGCCGCCTCCGCCGCCTGCTCCAGCTCGAGAGACGCGAGCGGGCGGCGGGGCGGGCCGTGAGAGAGACACGAGAGGAGGGAGGGCGGGGGCGGAGTCGCCCGCCTTCGCCTCCGCCCCCGGCCGCCGTCCCGGCCCCTGCCCCGCGCGGCTCTACCCGGCCCGCCCAGCCCCGGTGTGGCAGCGGCTTATGGCGGCGCTGGGGCCCCCGGAGCAGCAGGTGCGGATGGCCCATCAGCAGGTCTGGGCGGCGCTCGAAGTGGCGCTCCGGGTGCCCTGCCTCTACATCATCGACGCCATCTTCAACTCCTACTACGATTACAGCCAAAGCCGGTTCTGCATCGGGCTCCAGATCTTCCTCCGGCTCCTTGGTGAGGGGGACGGGGTAGCCTGCGTCCGGGGACGGCTCCGCGGGCCGAGACGTGCAGGAAGGAGAGGGCAGCCGAGCGCAGGCCGTGGGGTGTGTGTATGTATGTATGTGTGTGTGTGTGTGTGTGTGTGTGTACGTACTAGTTTCGCGGGCCGAGACGTGCAAGAGGGAGAGGGCAGCCGCGCGCAGGCGGTGGTGTGTGTGTGTGTGTGTGGTGTGTGTGTGTGTGCGCGCGCGCTAGTTTCGTTTCCCCCCTGGGGGCGTCTTTGCGGGCCGGACGGGAGGAGGAGATGACATTTGTCTCAGAGTTGACAGCGGAGTGGTCCTCCCTGCGAGTCAGTCTCCTGTTCATTTTTGCCTCTGAGCGAGGGCGGGGAGAAAGCAGCGAGGTGTGAGCATGCGGCTCTGTGCCTGCTGTTTCTCTAGGGGAATGAGTGCTTGACCGCGTTCTATGCGACAGCCTTGGAAAAACAGCAACTCTGCTTACGTTTTTGATCTCGCCGTGTGTGACCTTGGGCTCGTCGTGCCGAGGCCTGGGCCTCAGTTTCCCCCTTTCCAAAATGCAGGGTACTCGTATGTTGTCATTTAAATGACATCCAAACGAAAGAGAATGTCAGACCTTGAAACTGTTAGAAAAATCCTCACGAAGAAGGCGATACTTAAAACGAGTCCTAAAATTTTCCATGAATAGAGAAGAAGGTATTGAGAACGGTTATAAAAACGTGGCTAGGAAGTGATAAGACTTGAAAATCAGTGTCTTGGTTGCATATGAATGGAGTGTTAAAAGAATCTTATATTTCACTCCCCATTTTCACTTGCATTACCAGAGTGAGAAGGATTTACGCTTAAAAGAAGTTTTTGAGTAATTGAAACGTGGCAAATTTTGTTGATGAGGTAATTCTTGTGTTAGTTTTTAGTGAGGCTGTGCTTTTGAAGTGTTGCTGAGGACGAGCTGATGGTGAGATCCTTACCAAGCCTTTCTGAATTAGGAGCCATCTGTTGCTGCTTTATTCCTACTCTTTAAAAAAGTGGTAATGTTGAGTTTTGTTTATAACAACACTTTACATTTGTTTGGTACTTTACTTGTGCAGTGCCTTTTCACTGGTATTATCTAACCTAACGTTCAAAAATCCCTCAAAGGAGGGTGGGTGGTGTTATTCTCATTTTACAAATGAAGAAACTGAGAGATAGAGGTTAAGTGTTTTGCTTTTGATACACGGCAAGTAATTGGTTGCCAGCACCTGGGCTTAACAATCTTCTGGCATGGTTCGTCTTCCTCCTCAGTACAGCTGCAGTCCAGATACAGAATGCTATAATAATGATTATATGCTAGATCTTAAAACTAACAGATGTGAACGTGATGTTCTTTAGCACAAGACTTCTCAGTAACCCACCAGCTACTTAATCCCAGCCATCCTGCTTACCACTGCAAAATGTAATGCCCTCTTATTTGTGGCAAAAATGGAGCTGTGTGATTTCTAATGTATAGGAATAGCGAATCATTATGTTGTACACCTGAAACTAATATAATGTTATCTATTGATTATACCCCAATAAAAAAAGAACATTAGCTAGCTTTAATGTTTTGTACTTAACATATTTTGTTTAATTCTGATAGTCAGGGAATACAAGTGAGGTTAGTTAAATAATGTTACAATGAAATTAATAAGAATGGGGACCTGTTGGGAAAGCATTTTATTCCTGCCAGTTAGAAGTCACTCATTATGATCATAAATTAACAGGCAGTTGCTTGTCTCATTATAGAAAGGTGGTCCCAGCTGAGCCTGATAGATCCCAACCCCTCCCCGCGGTACCTCTCCACGTTAATTGATGACATGCATGCAGTCAAGACCTGTGCTGACTCCTGGGTTGGGGAGACTGAGAAATGGAGAACACTGATCACTTCTATTCCTGAACCCCACAGGAGAAGAGAGAGTTTGCTAGAGAGAGAGCAGAGGCTCTAGGGAACTTTATGAAATTTGGGATTACCAAGTGTAGTTTTGGGCACTGAATAACCAAATGTATTGTAACATGGACTCGAGGGTGGTAGGACGGGCTTTCCCTGCTTCTGCTTTGAGAGGAGGGAGGAGGCCATGGTGGAGGAGCTGGAAAAAAGAAACCAAAACAAAACTGGGTTTGAGAGGATTCACATACTCATTTTGCCAGTAGTGTAGCCACTGTCTTGAGTGTTGTTCTGGCATGTAACTACAGAGCCTCTGAGAGCCCCTTGGGGACCAGGTGCTTTAATGCATTGTGCTCAGAGTTGAGCTTCAGGCTAGGGAGCTTTAAAGGAGTATTTTCTTTAATTAAATCTTTTGTAGTTTAAGAACACTGAATAAAGTAATCTGGTGTTTTCCTTGTACTATATCCATGCTTCTTATTTTTGTAGTAAATCATGGAAGTTTGCATTTGAGAGGTTAAAGAAGAATGTGACCTCAGGCAAGTTACACCTGCTCTGTGCCTCCCTTTTCTTATCGGTACCTTTTTAAAGATGGATCATAATGGTGTATCTCTCTTATAGAGTGTTAAGGGCAATAAATAAGGACATAAGTTCTTGTAACAGTACCTGGAACCTAGTAAGGGCCATTTAATTGTTAGCTACTGGTAAACATGGTAGCTTTAAAAAAATTTTTTTAATACTTCAATTAAGACCATACTGTGTTACAGATATTTCAGTTTTTGGAAGTCATCAGCACAATGTTGGTGCTGTTTATTTGAAAATTTTGATCCCAGAGTATTCTCTGGGTCAGACTTTATGAGAGATACAAAATATTTTCCCAATCTATCATTTGACTGCTCCTCACATTATGGCAGTGTAATTATGCTAATTTATGACATTTGTAAGAATGATAAAATTATTAAAAACTGGTTTGGGTGGTAAAAAATTTCATCCTGAATAAAAACAAATGTCTTAACTATTTGAGGACCATTTGATGAAGCATCTTATTTGTTATGGAAAGTGACAGGTTGTGTGTAAAAGATACCAAAGGATGGTTGAAATCAATTGTTCTATCTGGTTAGTTTTTTAATAATTGTAGACCTCTCTGTGCTACTGTATATAAATCTCAAAATTTGTCACTCTCACCTTTTTCCTTAAAATGGAATTGTAAACATGGAAATCTATTCTGTATCCAGTTTTATTTAGTGTCTGAAGAATTTTGTCTCCTACCCCTACAAAAAACTATTACTACACTATACTTTTATTTGGTATCAAACTAATAAGAGAATTTCAGCAAGTCAGAATATAAAGCATCTCATTTTGGAGATCCAAATAAGGTCATATCACAATATATATAACTTTTAAGAATATTAAGCTATTCTTAGGAGGTGTTCAATGCTAAATGAAATGCAGCCCATTGCAGTGTAATGCTGAATTAACAAGTCTAAATCCAAGGCAGAAAATGCAAGCATAGGAGTTTGTTTTAATAGTATTACTCATATAATGACAATTCATTGAAGTGGAAAGTCCTTTCTAAACATAAAAGAAAATCCAGAAGTTACAAGGGTAAATTTGAGTACATAAAAATGAAAAACTTCTTTATGAAAAAATTCTTTTTTTACAAAGATTCTTAAAAATGACACATTAAGGGGAAAATATTTGCATCATATTTAGTTGAAGTACTAATAAAAGTTTTACTCTGTCAATAAGAAAAACTTATACTCCCAGAGAAAAATGGGCCCAGGATAAGCATTTCACAGTAAATGAAATGCACATGGTCAATAAGCAAAACAAAAATTACTCAGCCTTATTTATAATTTAACAAATGTAGTTAAAACAAAATTTCACTTATGAGATTCGTGAAGAATTCAAAGTTTGAATAAAAACTAGTTTGGCAGAAGTATGGGGAAATAGATGAAGTTAAACAATTTTTGTAAGGTGTTATTTCTATGTAAAGCCATTTGGTGCTATCAACTAAAATTCATCGTATACCTTTTGACTCACAATTCCAGTTCTGAGAACTTGGCCTGAAGATATAGTTGTGCAAAAACTGTTGGCAAGGGTATTCATTGCAGCATTGTTGGTAATAACAAAACAAAAACAAATTGTTAATCTAAATGTCTATTGAAAGAGAATCTGTTCATTGTACAATATTATCAGTTTCAGCCATGCAATGAAATTGTTGAAAACAATGAGATAGTTATTTTTGGTGCTGTAGAAAGAACTCAGAAAACCTGTGAAGTGAAGCAGTAGTAATTATGACTGCATTGGGATAGCCTTAGGGGTTCTCAGCAGAGATACCGTTGACATTTTAGATGGGATAATTCTTTGGTGGGGGCGTGGGGACTGTGGCCGGATGACTGGAGGGGAAGGGAGGGTGTGTAAACTGATCCTGGTTGAGAACTACTGAGGTGGACAAATAGACCAGTAAATAGCACAGAATAGAAAGCCCAGAAACAGACCACCCATGTATGTAGAGAAACTTGATGTGTTTCAGAGGTAGAATTGGAAGTATACAATACATTGAGGTAAATACAGACTATTAAGTTAGTGGTTATTTATTCACGTGAAAAAAATTATACTGGATCCCTACCTCACATCAATATATAAATAGTTCGGACTTCCTGGTGGCACAGTGGTTAAGAATCCACCTGCCATTGCAGGGGACACGGGTTCAAGCCCTGGTCCGGGAAGATCCCACATGCCGCAGAGCAACTAAGCCCGTGCGCCACAGCTACTGAGCTTGCGCTCTAGAGCCTGTGACACACCTACTGAAGCCCCTGCACCTAGAACCCGTGCTTTGCAACAAGAGAAGCCACCACGATGAGAAACCCGCGCACCTCAACGAAGAGTAGCCCCTGCTCACCGCAACTAGAGAACGCCCGCGTGCAGCAACAAAGACCCAACACAGCCAAAATAAATAAATAAATTTATAAAATATATATAAATAGTTCTAAATGGATTAATATCTAAATGTGAAAAGGAGAACTTTAAAAGTTTTAGAAGAAAATATAGAATTTTTTTTTTAGGGTTAGAGTAAGGGAAAAGTTCTTTAGAAATATGTAAAAGCAAATGTATTAAATAATGATTGATAAGTTCAATTATATTAAAATTAAAACCCTCCGTTAATCATAAGCCAGCATCAGAAAGTGAAAAGAGCGGCCACACATCTGGAGAAGATATTTGCATTACAGATAACTACAAAGAGTCTGTAGTCAGAATATTTTTTAAATGACTACAATTCAATAAGGAAAAACAACTCCGTAAATAATTGAGCAAAAGATAAACTGGCAATTCACAGAGGAAGAAACATTGAATGGTCAGTAAATCGAAAGGTGCCCTCTTTGATGAGTAATCAGAAATGTAATTTTTAGAAAAGGTTAAAAAACTCCACTATTATAATGAGATCTCCTTTGGGTAAAAGGCAAAAATAAGTATTTATCCATGAATGTGTGCTTATTTATGCAAAACTTGGTTAACTTTTCATTTAATACCTATAGGGTTGAACTTTTAAAAAAATATCATGTTCCTATATTTCTTTTTAATAAACACATAGTTAAAAATTTAATTTAAAAGCAAAATTTATCTTATTAACAAAAAACTTAGAATACCCTTTTTTTAACCTAAAGTAAGAGTTTGATAGAAAAATTTTCTTTATGCTATAGTTTGTCAAGTACACCTACAGACTGACATCCCAAGATGTACATCCCAAGATGTTTTATTTGCTTTGTTCTATATTTCATTGCATATGGTTCTCTTGGGAGTAATGTAGTTAAAACATTTTTGTACTGTTCCGTCTTTATTCTGTCAGGCATTGAAATGTTTTTCCACAGCTTGCTTTAGATTTTATATTAAAGGTATTTAAGGTACCTGGGGAGTTATGTCTTATTTCCTTCTAATTTTTAGTCCCCAACTTCCAGAAAGGTTAAGGGTATGAATGGACTTTACACATAAAAGAATTAAACACTTTGCTGTGTAACATGCATGGTGGTTTCTTTTTTGTTTTCAGCTTGTTTTGTTTGCTCATTTTTGGTAATCCAAATTGAAAAGGCCCTGAACTCTTTCATGAATTGAGTTCATGTATATCTTCAAAGCTCTGAATTGATTTTGATACCTGCCGTTTTCCTACCTTGAGCACTTTAGTGAGGCTCTCTAATCACTGGAGAATTGGATCCCTGAATTGTGATTCCAGTTAATTCTATGCACCACTGTCCCAAGGTGATTTTTCTTTATAAAGTAGCATTTATATATAGCCTTGATTACTTGTTGCAGGTCACTCTTAAATCCTAATGAGGAAACTGTCCTGGGGCTTAATTTACTTAGGCCTACAGGTTAAATATCAAGAGTTGCATGTCTGAAGTTGTGAAAATGCAATGAAACTTTGATATTATTGACAACACTTCCCGAAGGCCATGAGAGGGAATATTACTTGAGAGATTTGGAAAGTTGACTTTTTTTTCCTGTGAAATGAGAGCTGATTCTACATTCCATACACAGGAACATGAGTATAAAGGAAAAATTTAAGAATTTTAAAAATTAAAATAATTTTAAATAATAAAATTAAAATAATTTTATACTATTCTTGAAATGTTTGGTCATTATTAAATCTTGGGGAATAATTTTAATCAAGAAAGAGTAGTATCAGGGGCTTCCCTGGTGGCACAGTGGTTAAGAATCTGCCTGCCAGTGCAGGGAACATGGGTTCGAGCCCTGGTCCGGGAAGGTCCCACATGCCAGGGAGCAACTAAGCCCGTGCGCCACAACTACTGAGCCTGCATGCCATAACTACTAAAGCCTGCACGTCTAGAGCCCGTGCTCCGCAACAAGAGAAGCCACTGCAATGAGAAGCCCGCGCACCGCAAGGAAGAGTAGCCCCCGCTCACTGCAACTAGAGAAAGCCCGCGCGCAGCATCGAAGACCCAACGCAGCCAAAAATAAAAATAAATAAATAAATTTAAAAAAAAGATTAAATGGAGACAAATCAACTTTAGGGGTGTTTACTTTTAAAAAAAAAAAAGTATCAGATTGTTACTTGCTAGGAGACATCCAAACTTTGAGGTAGTCTCACTACACTATTTGTCTATCACACTCTCTTTTGTCCAGAAGTATTTCTAAAACCCAAATAATTCCTTAATCTGTGTAAAAATAAGCATCGGGGAAAAAAAGCTATTAGAATAAAAAGATCTGGTTATAAGTTACAGCACAGTTCATGAATATTCACAAGTAAAGATTAATGTACCACTTTGTGAATAGCAAGTTAAAAATAATTTACAGTCCCTGCTTGACTTTCTCCCTTTTAAAAAGTAACATAATAGAACTGAAGTTATCATGGTTTTGTTTTGACGCATTTTAGGAGATTAAGTTTTGTTTCAGGAAAAAATACTTTTGTTTTTCTGTGTAGAGAAAGTAGGATTACATATGGCATATGGTGGCTGAGTAAATTCCATTTCCTGTTACCTTCCACAGGAAGGGTTTCTAAACCTGCTCAAAAAAAAAAGCCCATTTTCTGTTGAAAGGGCTCTTTGGGAGGATTATTAGTGGCCCACTTGTTCAGCGAATTGGGTGGTTCTTGCGCAGAGGTTGATGTATCTTCCAGGTGATTGTTTTCTTTTGTTGTCCTTTTCACAAATGACCTGACAAATAGGCACAGGATAAAATTTTAAGTTTGTGGGCAAAGTCATCATTTGGAGGAACTTGGCCCTTGCTTTTAACTGCAGTAGATTGTGGAATGGCTCTATTGTATTATGCAGTGTTGGTCTTGGTTGCATGCTGAAATCAGATGGATAGATAGATGGATGTTTAATTTGGAGTTTGTCACTTTTTCGGTACTCCAAGGTCCGATTTCTCAGCTTTGTCTTACCTTTTCATAGGTTTCAATTTCCAAGTGGGCTGTATTTTATGGTTGCCTTTAAAAATAGAACACAGAATTCAACAGAAACATTTATTTCCCCAATTATTTTATTTTCTACAAAATATTTCGGGATCTATAGATGTAAAAGGCAGGATCCTTGCTTGCTAGTAGGTACCTACTCAGATAACTACAAACTTCAGTGTCAGGTGGTGTATGAGTATTAGGAGTTTCACCAAGTTCTGTAGATGTGCTGAAGGAACAGTCAGTATCAGGAAGTGGGTTTGTAGGATGGGTAGGATTTGAACAGTCAGGGATTTGGGAAGTTGATGGGGCCGTTCTGCCAGGCAAAGAGAAGAATGTAAATACAGCTGTAATCATGGCAGAGAAGAAGGGGTATGTTTGGGAAAGAAATCTGGAGCATTGGTGTGTGTGTTGGGAGGATTATTACTTTAAAGCAAATTGGGTCCTTGAATGTTAGGACAAGGAGTGTAGGTTTTAATTGATAGTAATTTCAGAGCTGCTGCAGTATTTTGAGCAGAGACATGAAAAAAGGCAATTTGGTGACGGCTTGTAGATGGATTTGGATGAGAGAGTTTTCAGAGACAGACTAATAGGTGGGTGTCACTGAGAAAAGGAAGGTATAGGTATTAGTAAAATTTGTCACTGATTGTCAGAGTTTGAGGATGAGGGGCTAGAGGTGCTGTTAGGAGAATAACAATGGTACCTCTGACTGACATTGGAAATCGCGAGAAAGAGCTGTTTGAGGTGAGAGTAGGTTCAGTAGGTTTTAGAAGTTTTGGGTGTTGCAGTTGTAATGTAGAAGTGTAAGTAGGTGAATATTTGGGTGTGGTTCCCATAGCTGAAACCTTGGATAATAATGTTTATCGTAATCTCACTTAAAAATTTGTCAGAGCACCAAGAAAGATGGTGCTGGATGCACAACAGACTATACATTGGTTGCTTACGGGGGGGGGGGGGGAGGGGGAAGATTTATTAAAACGTGTGGTTTTCTGAATGTTACTTTTGTAATTTGAAGAACAGTAAAAAGGGTTGACTATTTGAAGAAAAAGATTCAAACATACAGGAAAAAGGAAACTTGGAGGAAATGTCTGGTATCTGAGGAAAGTATGTACAGAAAAAAAGTGAATTTGGACCTGTGAAGGAGAATGCTCAAATTTAAGGAGCAGAAAAAATAAGAGCCAGCAGGAGTTCAGTTTGAGTAAAAGCAGGAATTAGGGGTAAGTGTGAAACTTAAACTTGATTTCCTAAAGAACACGTTTGAGAAAAAGAAATCTCAGATTTAATAGGAACAAGTTTTCCATTTGGGTTACTTTTAATTCTTAATGTTTTTGTAATGGAATTATCTTAAATATTTTTAATTATGAATATGTTCTTTCAGGTTTCAAACTTCTTAAACTGTATATCATGACAAACTCATCTTGAAGATAATTTAGTAATTTGGACATATACTACTACCTGAATTACTTTGGAAATTAGAAAATAAGGGGTAGGATTTTTAAGGATGTTTGATCTGTCCTGTTGAACTTTGACTTTACAAAAAACATTTATTGGCCTTTAAGCCTAAATTGTATTCAGGCTTAACATTCATCAGTTTGAAAATATTCATACTTCCTTACTAAAGGAAGAATATCATAACTGTTAGTGGAAAAAACATTCTTTAAAAATGTTTCATTCGAATGTCCTTTCTTTTTTTTTTAGGTATATTTGTATCCAGTATTGTTCTGATCTTGTCACAGCGATCACTTTTCAAGTTTTACATGTACAGCTCAGCCTTTCTATTAGCTGCAACTTCAGTGTTGGTAAATTATTATGCTGCTTTGCACATTGACTTCTATGGTGCCTACAACACATCAGCTTTTGGAATTGAGCTGCTTCCTCGAAAAGGGCCCTCGCTGTGGATGGCACTCATCGTTCTACAGCTAACATTTGGAATTGGATACATTACACTACTCCAAATTCATTCCGTCTATTCACAGTTAATTATTTTGGATCTCTTGGTTCCTGTAATAGGCTTAATCACAGAGCTACCATTACACATCCGAGAGACTTTAGTTTTTACCTCTTCCTTGATTCTCACGTTAAATACAGTGCTTGTCTTGGCAGTGAAACTTAAGTGGTTTTATTATTCCACAAGATACGTTTATCTTTTAGTAAGGCACATGTATCGAATTTATGGATTACAGTTATTAATGGAGGACACATGGAAGAGGATTCGTTTCCCAGCTGTACTGAGAGTCTTTTGGCTAACAAGAATTACAGCTCAGGCTACGGTATTAATGTACATTTTAAGGATGGCAAATGAAACTGATTCCTTCGTTATTTCTTGGGATGATTTCTGGGACCTCATTTGTAATCTTATAATTAGTGGATGTGATTCTACACTCACTGTACTGGGCATGAGTGCTGTAATTTCCTCAATAGCCCATTATTTGGGTCTTGGAATATTGGCCTTTATTGGATCAACTGAAGAAGATGACAGGCGGCTTGGCTTTGTAGCACCTGTTTTATTTTTTATTTTGGCTCTTCAGACTGGTTTAAGTGGGCTAAGACCAGAAGAGAGACTTATTCGCTTAAGTAGAAACATGTGCCTTTTATTAACAGCAGTCCTGCATTTCATCCACGGAATGACAGACCCTGTATTAATGTCTCTCAGTGCCTCTCATGTGTCATCTTTTCGTAGACATTTTCCTGTGCTCTTTGTCTCTGCTTGCCTGTTTATTCTTCCTGTTATACTCAGTTACGTTCTTTGGCATCACTATGCACTAAATACATGGTTGTTTGCAGTTACAGCCTTTTGTGTGGAACTCTGCTTAAAAGTAATTGTTTCTCTCACTGTTTATACGTTATTCATGATTGATGGCTACTATAATGTCCTCTGGGAAAAGCTTGATGATTATGTCTACTATGTTCGTTCAACAGGCAATATTATTGAATTTATATTTGGAGTGGTAATGTTTGGAAATGGGGCTTATACTATGATGTTTGAGTCAGGAAGTAAAATTCGGGCTTGTATGATGTGCTTACATGCCTATTTTAACATCTATTTACAAGCAAAAAATGGCTGGAAGACATTCATGAATCGTAGAACTGCTGTAAAAAAAATTAATTCACTTCCTGAAATAAAAGGGAGCCGCCTACAAGAAATAGATGATGTATGTGCAATCTGCTATCATGAGTTTACAACATCTGCTCGTATTACACCATGTAATCATTATTTCCATGCACTTTGCCTTCGGAAATGGCTGTACATTCAAGATACTTGTCCGATGTGCCATCAAAAAGTGTACATTGAAGATGATACCAAGGATAATTCAAATATATCTAACAACAATGGATTTATCGCACCCAATGAAAATCCAGAGGAAGCTGTAAGAGAAGCTGCTGCTGAATCTGACAGGGAATTGAATGACGACAGTTCAGACTGTGATGACGACGCTCAAAGAGAAAGAAATGGAGTGATTCAGCACACAGGCACAGCAGCTGAAGAACTGATTAACGATGATACTGATTAAAATAAGCATTTACTAATCATTGAGGTATTTGTTTAAAATTCAGTTCATCCAAAATGGAGTAATATGCTTCACTTCAGTGTGTAACCAAGCACAAAAACAGTATCAATGTTGAATCTGTGAATGGTTTTCCGTTTACTGTGATGTGCTACTGTAAATATACCTCTTCAATTACTTCTGGTCTCTTTAGTGACCTATTTAAATTTGTGTACATTATTGTACATAGAATAAAATTTTCACATTTTTATGACAAATTTGAACAAATAACTTTTTAATAGATGTAATAATATGGTGCGTCAACTGTGCCAAAGATTCCTCAATGGAAGTATATAATGTATCTAACTCTGGACCCTAGTTTTTCTTTAAAATGGATGGGAGAGAATAAAAATGCAAATCAGGGGAAACCGTATTAAATCAAAGAAATCAGATAATTTGGACCAACCAGAGGATAAATGCTAAATGTAGAGTATTTTTAAAACTAAGGAAAAAAAATAGGCTGCCAGAAGTGATTGAGACACTTTTTTGAAATTTGAGAGTAGCATTGTGGTCGAGCTGGGTTTGAAAGTCACAATTCGGAGAGTGTGTGAGTTGAGAAACAGGCTTATTTATATATCAACTAACCTTTGGTATAAACCAGGATGTGCTATTTTGATGTAAAAATCACTATATTTGTTAGCCAATCTGTTTGCAGAGTTGACATAAAACTGTCCTTTTGCACTTTTGAAGAGATTACAACATGAAATATTTGGGGGATTTCACTATTTTAAACTAAGACATTAAGTGACTTTAAAAAATTCTCATCTGACTTCATGGGTGGCATACAGTGATATAATACCTCTTTAGACAACTTCCAGAGAATTCCTTTATTGAAACTTAAGTTTTACCATGAAATTTTATGTACATGATGGAAAAATGGGAGACACATACCAGTTACATGTCAGGAAAAAATATTTTAATAGTGTTGTTATATAGCGTATTGGCTAGTTCCAGTGGATCTTCATCTCTTACTGCTGACATTATTTCCAGTATTTGACTAAAACAGAACAAAAATGGATGGTTACATTTCTAAGTACATATTCTGTTTTAAAGGTATTATCTTTTTTCACATAAAGGAAAAGATACTGTTTTAGCATCTTTTAACATAAAAAGCCGAGCAGGCATTAAAGTTTTCAGCAACGTTAGCAGAAAGTTTAACTGCTAGGATATTTAAAACAGAGCAGTTAAAGACAAATTTCTGAGACAGTCTTGCATATAACTAGAGCCAGGCACCAGGTTCAAGTAAATTACAAAACCAGCCCATGTTATGTGTACCACAATTACGGAATTAACCCAGTGGAAATGAAGAGTCCTTTTAAACTGTGGGTTAATTACACATTAGTGGGTCATGATGCGCTTTTAAAAAATAAAAAGGAAAAGCACACTGCATTTAGTAAGGCAAGTACTGTTTCATTTTTGTTTGGGTTTTATACATGCAAGTGTACTGAGTCACAGTGTGGTACTGTGGGGATAGCAGTTAAAGTTTGAAAGCCACTGCTTAGAGAACTGGTCGTAAAGGACAGCAAGAAATTGCTGCATCACCACCAGCAGACTGACAACAAAGGAAGTTAGAGCAAGTTACTTAGAACAATGTATGGTTATTAGGGGGGATGGGGAGAGAGAACGTCCTATGTTTTCCCCTTCAACAGAAAGGTGTGAATCTTTCTGTTTGTTTGCCTAGAATAATGATAATTATCAGTAGCTGTTTTCTAGCAATATTATATGTAGACAATATTTCTTATACATGAATTAGAAAGTTCAAAGTCAGAATTAGACATTGAAATATTCTTTGTCTTAAGCTTTTTGTTCCCTTTATGGGTTTTTAAAATATGAACACCTAAAGGAATCAGGGACAGAGATTACAGATTAACTGGAACTTTTAAATTCTATAGGAGTAACAAAAGCCTTGTTTATATTAAATGAACTGACTATACAGTTTTTATCTGACAGTCAAAATAGGCTAAAAGCAAATCTGTTAACACTGAAAGTGACACTAAAGATTCAATTTTCTTAGCAAACTAGATTTTTCTTCTATTAACTACTTGGAATTGGAAATACATAATACTGGGAAATCAGTATGATTCCTGCCACCAATCTCCCTTCTGGTCCTTTCTCCACACTGATACCAGTTAATAGCTTTCCTGCTTAAAATCCTTTGGGTTCTGATAAAATCTAAATTCCTAAGGGTGGCACACAAAAGCCCTCACTCTCTGGCCTTACAGTACCTTCCCTATCACTTACCGAGCATCCTACTTTATGCCACACTGCAGTCATTGTTCCAAGCTCTTCTTCAGTCTGCCTTCGCTGAAGGTGTTTGTCTTGGTCTGGCCTAACTCCTGGTCCAACTTAGTAAACAGATGAAATGTCACCTTAGTTAAGCACTCCATTTCCCCTCAGGGCAGGCAGCTGCTCTGTCCTGTGGTCCCCGTTATATGTTCATACCTCTATAACAGCACTACTATCTTGGATTATACTTTTTATCTGCTTGTTTGCTCTAGGAGGATCCTTGTCAGACTTGGTTAACGCCTTAACCAAAGTGCCTGGCACAGTGTACCTACTCATCTGGTGGGATGAGGGTGGGAACAGTCTTGATTCTTCTGTGTAGTCTCAGTAACTTGTACCTTTCCTGATATTTGGCAAGAGCTCCAAAATGTATTTCAAGGAACTTATAATCTAATGGGGGCGGGGGGTGGGGACAGAGATCTCTATACAAATAATTGGAACATAAAACTCTTAACAGATGGAGTTTATAAAAATGACAGTAAGTAGGAATTAACTTGCTAATTAATATTTCGCATTAGACTAGGGGCATGTGTATTTCTGAAATGTGGTTTAAAATTTTTCAGTTTGCAAATGTTGATTTTCCCAAGCTCTGCCTACTCAGAACTGGTATTCATGATTGCAGTAGATACTCAAAAGCCTTCTTGGTTCTTAATAGTCTGCATTTAGAAACACCTTAAAATTTTGTCTTGAAAATATGCAGCTAAAGTCAACAGCTATACTTTTACTTAAGATTAAGGCAGTGTGGAAAACCAATTTAGATACACTGTTGGCAACTACTTCCTCTAAGCTGGCTGCTGGAAAACTGCCAGTTTCTTGTCTCTACTGTCCTTTTAAATCTCCAAAGAATTACTGAAATGTCTCTGGACTGAACTTGCAAGTACCTACATTTCATAAAAATTACAAGTGTTTCTTTACTAATCAGAGTTTAAATATATTCCTCACCCTACAGATTTTAAAACATTCAGTTTTAAAGTCTTTGCCAACATCAGCATGTTAATAAAGGAAAATCTTTCCAGTGTATCTTTATAGAATAATTCTTTATTTTTCTGCTCACTGAATTTTAGATCTGGCTTATCTAATATATTCTTACCTGTTAAAACTACTAAAAAAAGATGGAGCATATTAAAGGAATTACTACAACAATCCTATATTAATTTTTATGAATGTGTGATAAATATATCCAGTTGCCCGAACTGGTAAGCCATACTAGATTGATACAGTCAGATTTAAATTACTGCTTGTGCAACAAAAGAAACTGGATGACAGGCCCATTAAAATAAACTTTTCCTATAAATTACAATATGCTGTACAGCTCCTTGGCAGTTAGATGTGTAATACCGCCCTTTTCACATGTGCTCTGTATTAGTTTAAAAAATGATTCTGAATTAGTTTTTTTTTCCCTAGGAAATAAAATTCTATAAAGTTCTGCCCTTTTTCTCGGTTGGAAAAAGGAAATCATTTCTATAATTTGTCCTTTTGTTCAGAGGCTTAAAGAACTGTGTTATTTCTTAGGTTCATTCAAGCTGTCAAATCACTTAAAATACAGATACCATTAAAAAAAGGTCTTCTGCTAAGACTGTGCTTTTATACATCAGCAGGAAACCTGCAAGATAACAGAACTTAAGCCAGGTAAGGTGATTCTATGTATGGATAGCTTTAAGATCTTTTTCCCTCCCTACAAAATGACAAATGACCAAAATCACATGAAGTTCTCACTCTGTAATAAAACCACTCTGGGTTGAGAGGATATGAAAAAAGGAGCTGATACACAGCAATTAGGCACGAATTCCTCCAAATAACTGCATTAAAATGGTGTTTGATAACTTCACTTGGATTTCACCCAACTTTAATTCTGTCCCTTGAGTTCATTTTGTAAATGGCATTTGATGGTTGACTTCAATGTTCTGGAGACCATGAAAACAAGATACTTACATTATATGGCAGGGTTCATTTCTGTCTTTCAAACAGTGCCCATTTTCCCACTTCTTTTTGGTGGGAAATGAAGTTTTTATATATTTTGATCCAGCATGTGTACTTTTGACTCCACACCAAGGTGCATCTAGAGTTAAGCGAAGAAAGAGAAGTCTCTCAAAGAGATTTTTACCTTTTTAAATAATTGTTTTTTTAATGAATATTATTAAACTATTATATAACCTCTAAAATATACACCATGATTCAGCTTAAAAAATGGTAAAAGGCAACAGAAAACAGCTTTAAGAAAAGTACAAGATAAAATCTTGAACTGTACAAATTCTTAAACTTTTATTTCTTTTTTTCCCCACTAACAGTATTGTTGGTGTATGGTATGCTTTAAAAAATCTAAAGCTAAAAGAAATACAACTGTAACATGAAAACATTTAAGTTAAACTTCTGTTTGCCCCTACTGAATGTAAAACAGTGGCTTTGATTTTTTTTGTTTTTTGTTGTTGTTTGTTTTTTTTGGCTGTGCCACGTGGCATGCGGGATCCTAGTTCCCTGATGACCAGGGATCGAACCCCGTCCCCCCTCCAGTGGAAGCTTAATCACTGGACAGCCAGGGAAGTCCCCAAAACAGTGGCTTTGAATACTGGGATTATTTACTTACCTAAATCTCTAATAAAGAATTGTAATAGTTTACACATTTTACAACCATTGTATTTTTAATAAGATAATTTAGTTTTCATGACTCCCCAAGGAAATACACCTGATTTCTTCAGAATGGCTCAGTCTTGACTTTACTAAAAAAGTCCATGTGTATAAGAAGAGCCTTGAGCTCAGGGTAGAGATAAAATTTTTAGCTTCTAACTTTGTCTTACTTTGAGAGGCAGCAGATTAATTGCTAAAATTCTTAAATCCAATTGATTTAAATGTTTGCACTTTACTTAAAAAGTATTGTACAATTAAGCCATTACAAAGAAGACATTGTTTAAAAAAAATTCTGAATAGTTTTTGAAAGCCTGAGGTGAAATTCTTAGTTAAGACTCCTGTTTAATACAACAGCCTCCTTAGTTACCCACATGGTCTGACGTTCCATTCTTAAGTGCTTAGGCTTAGTCAGACTTCTAAAATTGAAAAACTCGCTTGTGTAAATATTTTCCATTACAGCTCCCAAAGACTTCCTGAAAAGTATAATTGTTGAGGTTGAGCATGCTAATAAAATAATACTTGTTTACTTTTCTCTAGCTCTTTTTGGGTATGGTTTAATATGAAAATTAAGTTCTAAAAGCAAACTTACCAGTCTCAATCATTAATTTTTCACTAGGTATTGACTTCAGAACTTCCAAATTAGCCTCAGTTTTCAGTGAGCTTGAAAAAAAAAAGTTATTCATATATAAAATAAAAAGGTGCATTTAATGAACAGCAACTTTTTCATATTATAAACTTGTCTAAAACAGATTACAGAACTAACCCAAAATCCTGAAACAAAACTTTGGTTGGCTACAATGGAAGTATACTTTTGAAAGTATTTGCACATTCCCATCCTTACAGAATCCAGGTTAAGATCTATTCCAACCAGATCCTGCCTTTAGGGGGTGCAATTTTTTGTGCCTTCGGTTGATCGTCCAATAACTTTCTGTAACAGTCTATGTTAAACAATTCTTTGAAAAGAATTTATTTGCGTCTCTGGGTAATTTGCATAATTTAGAGCTCATAAGGCTGCATTTGAAGGTATGGCCAATTTCTTTATGGGCCAAATACCCAGGGATTCACTGGTATGAAGGAATCAGATACTCAAGGTTCATGTTTCACTAATCAGAAATAGAATCTTCACAAAGGATGAAAATCACAATCACTGTTAGAACTATGAGTATTTAACATGGTATGAAACTAGAAAGCTGGTTAGGAGATGCCAGTTTTATTATTCCTGTTTAGACCCCACCACAATCCACCCACAAATCTGGAAACTTTTAAGATCTTCCATTACTCCTGATATTCTGAAACGTGATAATGTGTCCGGGCATAAAACCTTTTCATCCATTTAGGCAGCTGGAATCTTCCAATTTAGACTCTTCCGCACCCCTAACTGGGAACATATTATGGAAAAACAGGACTTTTCCTCTTTCATTTTCTTTCTTCTCTCTGGGACTTCTATTAGTCAATTTTAGGACTCCTGAATTGGTCTCCGAGGCCCTGTTTCTTTCATACCTTTTTTTCTGGGGAATTAATTTTCATTTTCACACCCTGAGATAGACAGGATTATTGGTTCCAATTCTCTCTCATTTGACAGAATTACATATCTGCACCCTTGCCATGATTTCTTAGTAGGAAGAAGGAACCTGAATCTGGCCATGGCCTCAAGACTTGCTTTGACCAATGGGATGATATGGCCAAGAGGCTTGGAATGCACTTTCGTGATTTGCAATGGCACCCTCATGATCTTCTGAGATTAGCATGCACGAAGTAACTGTTACCTCTTCAGCCTGGGCATCCCGAATGAAAACACATGGCGAAGATCTGAACCCAACATGGAGCCTGTGGCAGAGTTCACCTCTATCAATTAAACCCCAGCTGACCCAAAGACCCATGAGTGTTTAAAAAAAAAAAAAAAAGTTTACTGTAATATGTCAATGAGTTTTGGGATGGTTTGCTATATATGTGATGACATACTGTCCTTATGTTGCATTTTTAACTTCAGGACTTGATATAACTTTTCATTATGGAGAGTTTCAAATATACACATAACTAGACTAACACAGCACCCCCTTCTCCATGTATCTATTACCTATAGCCCCATCAATTATCAACTCCTGGATGATCCCGTCCCACCCACTGAATGCTTTCCTCTGGGATCGACATAAGCATTCCAAGTCTTAGTCCTCAATAATCCAGTTTGTTCAGTTTTCTTGAGAAAAAATTACTTTCCCCCCGAGTATAAATGCTTGCTCCTTTGTACTCTGTGCATGGGAGTAGATATGGGGATTGGTATCTTTCTCTATATAGGCCTTCAATCACCCTGTTTTGGTCGCCATTCTAAGTCCGAAGCCTTTCTGGGATTCTGTCTGCAACACCTGCTCCCATCTCCTCTGAGGCCCTTTAGTGGTACAGTCGTCTAAGTTTTCTCTTCCAATTTAATCTGTCTTCCAGAAATCTACAAAACATTTCTCCATTAGCAAAACTTTGGCCTTTTTTTCTTTACTTTTCCTTTTTGAATATAATTTTATTTTAGCATTTTAGGAGGGGTAGGAGGGAAATGTGTGTCTGGTTTACCGTAAGTACCAGCCTTTTGTTAGTGTTCTCTAGAAAAAAACAAAATTCTTATTTTCAACCAGCTTAATACTTGGTCAATATATTTTCTAAAATATGCTGATATATTTGATATGGATACTAAATTTAAAACATGACCAAATTTTTGGAGTATTTGCATATTTTTAATCTCATGAAAACAAACTGTCTGATTGACTCTTTTCCTACATATATTAATGCTTGTAAAAAACTGATCTACACAGACATAGAAAACAAACTTATGGTTACCAAAGGGGAAAGGGAGGCGGGGAGGGATAAACTGGGAGTATGGTATTAACAGATGTACACTACCATATATAAATAGACAAACGAGAAGGATTTGCTGTATAGCACGGGGAACTGTATTCAATATCTTGTCATAAACTATAATGGAAAAGATGTATAACTGAATCACTTTGCTGTACACTTGAAACAATATTTAAATAAACTACACATCAGTTAAAAAAAAAACTGATCTAAATACAGAACTATATACTATCAGAAGAAATATTTTTAATCAAAGCCAGAATCTCTATTAAGGTTTCCCATTTAAGGAAGAGCATGTGCATAATTCTGTGGTCAAATTTGAAACTTTCCCATTTTCTTGGGGGGAAAAAAATTCTAATTTAATCTTTAGAAACCAAAGACTATATCATAATGTAAACAGATTAAATTACCATACCCCAGAAACTCAGATTAAGACTACTCTAAACTGAATTTCAAAAGAAGTACAGAAATATTGACTTCGACTAAATAAACTACTGACCCATTAATTCTGAGTTAATGTAGGAGAAAAAAAAAATCAAGTAATTAGCTTAAAGCCAAGTCTTTATAAACTCAAGATCACTTAGAAACCTCTAAGACAGACGTACAGTTCAAGTTTGTGAAATAAAGGTCTCTACCCCCTTCCCTTGAAAATCATCCCAAAATAAGAAGAAACAGCATGTTTTGATGAAACTAGGAGACATTTCTAACTCATCACAAAATATAAAGCAGAAAGTAGATAGAGAAGTGGTAAACGATCTATGTTTACGTGCTAAGTGACTTAAGTGCTATGTGCTTGTAGAGAGATACTGAAGATAAGCCAACCAATTCTCCCAAGGAAGTTCTAAGAACTGGAAGAACTAGGTACCTAGAAAGGATGGGGCAGGGCAGGGGACTGAAATGGGGATTGCTTGAAAAGTCAGGGTAAAGAGAAGATGGGATTCTCAGATTACTTTCCAATAAATTGGTGCAGAGATGACAACTGCCCGGTACCCTGGCCCGAGAGAGAGAGGCAGAGGCAGAGACAGAGAGAGAGATGTGTGCCGTCTCTGGACTGGAAGACAAGCAGCACAGAGGAGGGCAGGGTGAGGCATGGACTAGAAATGGAGACTGACTGCTTACTGAACGGAGACATCCCCTCTCCAGCACCATCCTGCTTCAGAACATAGGTATGTTTATGAATTCTCATCCCATTTTCCCACCAGGGATCAGAGGAGCCCTCTCTGGAGAAACTGAACAAACCCAGAGGAAGATCTTGACAAGCTGACACTAAGGATTCCCCGGCGAGAAAGTCAGTTGGCCATCTGTGGGCCTGCAGTTGATGGGCTATCTCCCCACGGAGCTTCCAACAGCTTTTCCCCCTTCACTCTTAAAATATACAGCAAAGAACTGCCTGACATTTGAAGAAAGCCTCTATCATGATAGAGACCAAAACAAAGAGGAAAAGGAACTCAGAGGAAATAAAAGCATTAAATGGCATATATATATAACATATCTTTAGAGAGATGGGAAGATGCTGCATCTACCAAACAAGAATACGGTAGGAAAAAAAAACGAGAGCTTTCAGAGACTGAAAACAAAAGCTTAAGTAAGTTTCCTTAAAAAGTTGAAAAAGGGGACTCCCTGGCAGTCCAGTGGTTAGGACTCCAGGCTTCCACTGCAGGGAGCACAGGTTTGATCCCTGCTCAGGGAACTAAAATCCTGCAAGCCGTGTGGTACAGCCAAAAAAAAAAAGGTTGAAAAATAAAGCACTTGTTTGAGAGGAGGAAAAAAATTAGATAGAAATTGTAGAATAAAAAAATGAGATCAGGGACTTCCCTGGTGGCGCAGTGGTTAAGAATCTGCCTGCCAATGCAGGGGACACGTGTTAGAGCCCTGGTCCAGGAAGATCCCACATGCCATGGAGCAACTAAGCCCGTGCGCCACAGCTACTGAGCCTGTACTCTAGAGCCCATGAGCCACAACTACTGAGCCCACGTGGTGCAACTACTGAAGCCCGTGTGCCTAGGGCCTGTGCTCTGCAACAAGAGAAGCCACAGCAATAAGAAACCCACACACCGCAATGAAGAGCAGCCCCACTCGCCGCAACTAGAGAAAGCCCACGCATTGCAACAAAGACCCAACACAGCCAAAAATCAATCAATAAATAAATAATTTTAAAAATGAGATCAGAGTATCAGCCTGGGAGGTACAAAGAATGAATAGAAAAAAAAAAAAAATTGAGAAAACTTCTCAGGCCTGACAAAGATGAGCCTCTAGCTGGAAGGGGCCAGTGGAGAATGACAAAAACCCATCAAAACACCTTTGCACATTTTGATAATACCAGAGATAAATAACTAAAATATTCCACAGGGAAAGAAGTATGTCACAGGTAATGTATTGGGAAACAGAATAGAGACTGGAACCTAGAACTGGGATATTGTAAATCCTCAGTGAAAATGATCTCTAATCTAGAATTTTATGCCTAGAAAAAATATCAAGTGAAAGTATGTTTTTCTTTTTTCCCCTTTCATTGACTATCCAGGTAAACTTTCAAGATGAAGAGAATTAATTCATTTGCAAACATGTGTTCCAACAAAACAAAATAGAATACATGGGATTTAAAAATAGGAGTTCTATCACAGAAAAGACACTAGTCCAAACTGTAGCAGAAAGATAGAAGGGTCAGGAACTAACGAATTATCTGATTATCCACACAGGTTTCCTTATGTGGAAAAATAGAAAAAAGTATTTTACAGAGTTGAAAAGTGTGAAGAAGGCTTCAAGTTTTGAAGAAAGCCAAGTAAATAAAAATATGAGGAAAGTTACTCCAGGAAAATAAAAAAGTGGTACATCACATGGTTCAGCAGTCAACAATATTTTACACAGACATAATAATGAAAACACATAATATGCATATAACCAAAAATTCTCAAATAACTACATTGAGAGGGCTATAGAGGAAATAATGGAGGTGCGGGGGCAGTACTGGATAAAGAACTAAAGTGCTCAAACACCTTAATGGGAATAGACAAAGGGAATGAATTAAGAGTTAATAGCATATATGTAATATTTAGATACAAGGTGATAAAGAGTAAAGTGGTTGGCTCTGGAAAAATTAACTTGGGGTAGATGGCATGCTGGGAGACTGTGCTTATAAGTCTTTTAATACTACTTTATGCATGCATTATTTCCATGTTAATATATAAATTAATTAAATCATCAATTTATTTAAAATATGAAAGACGCATCTAGGACATTTAAATAAGTCTGAACTCTATAGCAAATAATTAATTTCATGATTCTATATTCCAAAGTGGAGTTTAGTAAAAAAAAATAAATAAAAAAAATAAAAAGTACTTGGAAAAGTAGTGATTTGAAGGAAATGAAACACTGAAGAGGGAAAGGAAGTCTTACTTTTTGCAATTTATTTTGCAGTTTATTTCATGAGCTACACTGATAACCTGAGGAAAGACACTGGTAGAAGCTCATCAAATTATTTGGAAGAAAATGAGCCCAGGGACCCAGCTATGCTAGCAGACTGTAGTGGGTGCACGAGGTTTAGTGTGTATAACAGCAGGAAGGTCACCAAGTGAGGAAGAGGATACAGGTTCTCACACTTTGAGTGACTTTACACCTGTTTCTTAACTTCTCTGAGCCTCAGTTTCTTGGCCTACAGAGATACAGAAGACGATTATGTCATAGTATGACCCTTCCCCCATAGGTGGACATCACTTGTGTATATGTATATGCAATGCTGTGAACACATACGTTTTAAAGGGATAAACTGATCCGAGAATAAACTGCATTGCTAGAGAAAGGTACCTGCTAACCTCAACAGAAAATTGTTTTCCATTACTGGAACACAGGATAGCAGTTTATAGCTTTCAAGCTTTAATTTGTAATAGTAACATACTGTTTAATTTCTTACATTTATCACTAAAATTCACAGACCAAGGTCAATGCAAAACACATAAATTTTAATAAAAACAAATTTAAATCTTTATCAGTAATTCCCTATAAAACAATTTAAGGAATCTGCTTAATTATAAAAGTTAAAAAAACGAAAACCAAAAAACAACTCAAGGACCTACCAACCATTAAATCCTATGTAGAGACCCAAGTCCATCAAAGCAGCTGCTGCTTCCTTGGTACCGTCAAATGAATGCACCTAAGGACATGAAGGCATAATTTTATTATAATAATTACTTTTCTTTAAAATTCTAAATAACATTAATAGGACTGTCTAAGCAAAAATATAAACGCAGTAGGGGTTTTTTGAACATGGGGTTTCAAATGTGGCCCCTACAATTTTTATTTTCAAATCAAATTTCGCAATTATAACCTGTCATCATCTCCAACGTGATAAGGCAAGGAGACGGCTGCCTAGAATTTCTGTCTGTGGCTGTGCTGAGGTCTCTGCACCAGCACTACTGCTGTACCTCCAGGAAAGGGGACTGGAGGAGAGAGCCACATTCTAGGCAAAAGCATGAGGAAAAGGTAAAATGTTACAAGACTATTTAAAAAATATTTTTAAATGTTCAATTTTTTTGTTACAGGATGCTTTTTTTTCCTAGAAGAGAAGTGAATTTTAAGAGAAAAATTTAAGATGTATAGAGATTGTTAGAACATTGCTTAGAAACTGTAAATTGTTATACAGTCAATAATATCAGCTCAGCAAGCAAAAAGGGTTGAGATGGAATTTTTCTCCTTCAAAGATAAAGGAGTTAAAGCAAAATTTTTCACACTTCAGATGTATTTATGTAATCATAAGTGACAAGACTCCTTTAAACACACCTAACAAGTGAAGTCACACTAATATAGCATCCAGAGAGTCTGAATACACTGTGGGTAAGATGTTTCTCAAAAGTAACTGTTACACAGCTGCTCAAAAGGGTTTGTTCTTCCCCTCAGCACTTCCAGCTGACTAGAAAGAAAACATAGCCTCCATCAATATAAGATAATTTTAAATACGACCCTCATAAACCATTTTAGAAAATTAGTTATTAATTCTTTATTTGGCAATTTTCTTTTGATAAAAGTCAAACATTTAGGTTGGATTTGTTGTTGCTGTTAAGTTTTTTAAACTACAGCTGACCCTTTAAC
Source organism: Globicephala melas (assembly GCF_963455315.2). Classification (NCBI taxonomy): domain Eukaryota; kingdom Metazoa; phylum Chordata; class Mammalia; order Artiodactyla; family Delphinidae; genus Globicephala; species Globicephala melas. The sequence goes on from NC_083330.1 coordinate 65,017,784, forward strand.
AACACAGGCCTGAACTGAGAAAGTCCACTTACATGTGGATAACAGCTTTTTTGCTAGAGACCAGTGAGTCTCTCCTAAAATTACATGTGAAAATTGTACATATGAGCATTTTTCTGAGGCAGATTTTCAAAGGAGTCCATGATCCAAAAAAAAAAAATTAAAAATCACTGCTATGGATACCCAAGCTAAGTGATAGACAGATACTATTTATGGAACTTTCTCAAGACTAATGACTGAAATGACCATAGAGAAGTGTTTCGAGCAGAAGCAAACTACAGAAATGAGAATGTGTCTCTAATCAGAGTGGTAACAGTAAATAATTACAGTTGACAAGAAATTAAGAAGGCAAACCTGAAAAGAGTGCTAAAATATTTTAAAATATTATTAAATTTCGTTTATATTTTGCTCAAAATTTAAATTGAAGAACACTAAAGAACGGCTGATGGAAGAAGCGGAGAAAAAGAAGATCATGCAGACTATTACAATGTGCAGGACTAAATTCATGGGGTTTTCTTGTGAACAGAATTCTGTACTCATTCTTGTACTCTGAACAAAGTAAATGTAACTAAAATAGTGTGGTTTATGTTTGTACCATATCTGATCTATAGATTTAACAGTAAATTTATATGCCCTTCTAATAAGAGAGAGCAGAACCTTCGTAACTTTATTGCTGACATCTGAATCACTTTATAGAGGCCAACATCATTTATTAAAAGCAGTTTCTATACTTACCACTCCACCTACACACCGATCTCTATTCCTTCTCATTATGTCTGTGAATTTAAAACAGAAACAACTTGATCTTTGCAAATTCTTAAATTTTAAATGAGATTTTAGCTTTAGCAAATAGCTTGATATCTGCAAATTCTTAAATTTTAAATGAGATTTTAGCTTTAACTCACCCAAAAATTCAGCATGTGAGTTCCGACAATGAAGAAACATTGGTAATTTTGTTTGTTCTGACAGTTCAAACTGTTTTTCAAAATATCTGCAAAATGGAAAAAAAATTTTCCTCATTAAAAATTTTATTTTAGCATGAGAAAAATAATTGTCAAATGATTTTTTTTTTTAAGTTAAAGGGCTTTTATTCTCTAGAAATGATAGAACAGAAATAGTGAATTCAGGCATTTAAAACACATCAGGCCTAGCCGAAAGCTTTTATAAAAACTTCCTGAAAGGGTTACTTCATTTTCTGGGATTACAAAATTATTTTCAGAAATGTTTGTTAGTTTTTCCATTGTAACTGCCAGGTAAATTAGGTAGCACTTTACCATTGATCGCTAGAAGTAAAGAGCTGTAAGGTTTAAGTTTACAGACTGTTCCCCCAAATAATTACTTTTAACTAGCTTTCTGACTAAATCCCAACAAATGAAGTGGACACCCTCCTATTACCCGTGGGATCCCTTCCCCGAAGCATGTGTTGGTGGCCGAAAAGACATGGCCAGCCCCTTGTCCCGAGAGCTGGCTGAGCACCACCAGTGGGCATCAACTCACTCCAGTGAGAAGCCACTTCTACTCAGTGTTTTCTATGTGCTGTTATACAAGGAGTTATTGCCACTGAGCAAAAAGAAGGATTCCCTTAAAAGCTAAACACAAAGAATTTATGAAACAAATGAGCACAAAAACTGAAATACTCTATTTTTCAGAAAAATGAAAATTACATGATAAAATGGCAGTCCTGAACATTTTAGAGTACTTTATAAAAAGAGTTTTAAGTGCCTTATACCATTGTCTCATCTAATCCTCAAAATAACCCTAGGATAGATAGGACAAGAGCTGGTGTCAGAGGGGTGTAAGACCTTGTCCAAGATCACAACACACAAGAGGCTTTCAAGAAGCCTCTTCCTGGTCCCAGCATTTAAGGACAATATCCAGAGGACATGACAGGGTGGGAGTTCTGTGTGTCTTCATTTCAGCAGTGTTCCCTCTCGTTCTCATTAATGGTCATGTAGTTTAAGCTAAACGAGGAGTTACAGACAATAGGTGTCGTATTATTTTCTTAAGGGGTTTACCTCTTCTAGGCCCCTAATTTGGGGGAACAATTTCTCCGTGTATAACTTAAATCTCTTTTGCTGAGTTTTCCTATATCTTGTCTCCTTGAAGTGCCAGACAGCTATTTTCCTAAGAGCACCCCCTTTGTAAAACTCTTGAAAATGCTACATTTTAAAATTAGAAATAGAAATGTACTTCTCAAAGAAATAGTCATCCTAAAATTGGTGGTCTGTGTCTTTATTATCCAATTTTTTTTTTTCAGATTCTGCTGGACTAGAATAAGCAAAAATATTTTTAGTTAGCATGGTGCTGAAACTTCACAGTGTAGGAAATATAAACGATCACTGGGACAAAATATTTTAATAATTACTACTGGTCACTATTTCCATAACCTCTAAAGTAATTCAGATGTCAGCAGTTAAGTGCTCTCCAGTCATTATGTAAACGTTACTCTGTATTTGGCTTCTGGCTACACACAGCCATACAACCAAGCCACAGATGTACAGAATCTAATGATCAGCTTGGAAATAAGCCTTCCTATCGCAGAGTAGGCAAAAGTACAATTTATGACAATAACAGATACCCAAGCAACGTGCTTACAGAATTTTATATAATATGAGAAAAGAAAAGGTCGACGTGCTCAAGCCAGCTAGGTATCATAAGAAAACCATGTGGTAAAAAATCATTCCCAATGATACAAATCGAGGATAACTGGTACTTAACATCAAATGACTAGGGTCTTTAAAGAAAAAACAACCCACTACGGTAACTAGGAATAACAAAAGAAGCTAAAGGGCAGGAAGTGGCACCTATATTTTTTTAACTCAGGTGTTTTTTAAAAAATATTTATTGATTTATTATCTATTTATGGCTGCATTGGGTCTTGTTGCTGCACACAGGCTTTCTCTAGTTGCGGCGGGTGGGGGCTACTCTTCGTTGCGGTGCGCGGGCTTCTCATTGCAGTGGCTTCTCTTGCTGCAGAACACGGGCTCTAGGCGCGTGGCACTCGGGCTCAGTGGTTGTGGCATGCAGGCTCTGGGCGCAGGCTCAGTAGTTGTGGCGCACGGGCTTAGTTGCTCCGAGGCATGTGGGAATTTCCTGGACCAGGGTTTGAACCCATGTCCCCTGCACTGGCAGGTGGATTCTTAACCACTGCGCCATCAGGGAAGTCCAGTGGCACCTATTAAGAGACTTCTCTGCTTCTTTTAAGATTTTTAAAAATTCATAAATGAGAATCATTCTTTGAGTTGGATTTGCTCACTTTAGCAAAGCTGTAATTTGCTTCTGATTGTAAATATTACTGCTTCTTACATTTTAGGGTCAACAATAGCTAAGGTCAGGGCTTGAAAAGTTCCAACTTCAGAGTACCAGCTGTTATTACAGGCATACCTTGTTTTACTGAGCTTCTTGGATACTGTTTTTTTGTTTATTTTTACAAATTGAAGATCTGTGGCAACTCTACGTGAAGCCAGTCTATCGGCCATTTTTCCAACAGCATTCGCTCACTTTGTGTCTCTGTGTCACGTTTTGGCAAGTCTTGCAATATTTCAAACTTTTTCATTACTGCATTTGTATTGTATTATTGTATTTTCATTATTGTATCTGTGATCAGTGGTCCTTGATGTTACTATAGCAATTGTTTTGGAGAGCCACAAACCTTGCCCATACCAGACAGCGAACTTAACAAATATTCTGTGTGTTCTGACCTACCAGCATGTTCCCTGGTCTCTCTTCCTCTCCTTGGGCCTCTCTATTCCCTGAGACACAACAGCACTGAAATTAAGCAACTAATAACACTACAATGAATTGCCTCTAAGTGTTCAAGTTAAAGGAAGCGTTTCATGTCTCACACTTTAAATCAAAAGCTAGAAATGTTTAAGCTTAGTGAGGAAGGCATGTTTAAAGCCACGACAGGCCAAAAGCTAGGCCTCTTGAGCCAGTCAGCCAAGTTGTGAATGCAAAGTTAAAGTTCCGAAACAAAATTCAAAGTGCTACTCCCGTGAACACACAAATGATAAGAAAGCAAAACAGCCTTACTGCTGACATGGAGAAAGTTTTAGTAGTTTAGATATGAGATCAAACCAGCCACAACATTCCCTTAAGCCAAAGCCTGATCCAGAGCAAGGCCCTAATTAACTTTAACTCTATGAAGGCTGAGAGAGGTGAGGAAGCTGCAGGAGATAAGTTTGAAGCCAGCAGAGGTTGGTTCATGAGGTTTAAGGAAAGAAGCCATCTTCATAACATAAACGTGCAAGGCGAAGCGGCAAGTGCTGATGCAGAAGCTGTAGCAAGGTATCCAGAAGATCTAGTGAAGATAATGAATGAAGGTCGCTACACCAAACAATAGATTTTCAATGTAGATGAAACAGCCTTAAGTTGAAAAAAGATACCATCTAGGACTTTCATAGCTAGAGAGGAGAAGTCATTGCCTGGCTTCAAAGGACAGGCTGACTCTCTTGTTCGGGGCTAATGCAACTGGTGACTTTAAGTTGAAGCCTATGCTCATCTACCAACCTGAAAATCCTAGAACCCTTAAGAATTATGCTAAATCTACTCTGCCTGTGCTCTATAAATGGAATAACAAAAGCCTGGATGACAGAACATCTGTTTACAACATGGTTTACTGAATAGTTTAAGCATACTGTTGAGACTTAATGCTCAGAAAAAAAGATTCCTTTCAAAATATTACTGTTCATTGACAATGCACCCATTCATCCAAGAGCTCTGATGGGGATGTACAATGAGATTCATGTTGTTGTCATGCCTGCTAACAACGTTCATTCTGCAGCCCATGGATCAAGGAGTAATTTTTACTTTCTCGTCTTCTTATTTAAGAAAAAACATTTTGTAAGGTTATAGCTGCCACAGATGATGGATCTGGGCAAAGTAAATTGAAAACCTGGAAAGTATTCACCATTCTAGATGCCATTAAGAATATTCGTGATTCGTGGGAAAAGGTCAAAATATCAGCATTAACAGGAGTTTGGAAGAAGTTGATTTCAACACTCATAGATGACTTTGAAGGGTTTAAGACTTGAGTGGAGAAAGTAACTGCAGATGTGATGGAAACAGCAAGAGAACTAGAATTAGAAGTGGAGCCTGAAGATGGGACTGAATTGCTGCAATCTCATGATAAAACTTTTAAGGAATGAGAAGTTTCTTTTTATGGATGAGCAGAGAAGGTGGGTTCTTGAGATGGAATCTACTCCTGGTGAAGATACTGTGAAGACTGTTGAAATGACATGACAAACTTAGTTGATGAAGCAGTGGCAGGGTTTGAGAGGACTGACTCCAATTTTGAAAGAAGCTCTACTGTGGGTAAAATGCTATCAAACATCATCGCGGGCTACCAAGAAATAGTTCCTGATAGGAAGAGTCAATCAAAGCAGCAAACTTCACTGCTGTCTTATTTTAAGAAACTGCCGCCGCCAGCCCAGCCTTCAGCACCACCACCCTGATCAGCCAGCAGCCACCAACACTGAGGCAAGACCCTCCACCAGCACAAAGACTGACTCGCTGAAGTCTCAGATGATGGTTAGCATTTTTTAGCAATGAAGTATTTTTTAATTAAAGTCTGTACATTGTTTTTTTACACATAATCCTATCACACACTTAACAGACTACAGTATAGCGTAAACATAACTTTTATATGCACTGGGAAACCAAAACATTCCTGTGACTGGCTTTATTGTGATGGTCTGGAACTGAACCCCCAATATCTCAGAGGAATGCCTGTAAGTTGGACTGAGGCAACTCCAGAAAACCCAAAGCGTTCCAGCAGCGCACCTAAACCCAGTGTTACTCCCTCCTCTAAGCCAGAGGAGAGACTGAGGCTCCTTGCCATCATCTCTGAGGTTTCCTAAATCCGCAAATGATTATTTTGAAATTTTGTCTGATGTCTGACTAAAAAAAAGAAAAAGACCTGCACAGTAGTAACCCCAAGAAAAATGCCCAAAGCAAATGCCTCCCACTCAAGTGAACAGAACTCTAACTTGCAACAAGGAAAGGAGTGTAGTAGCACAAGGCAGAGAAACTGAAAATACAGGATATGCCTAAAGGCTAACCTTTCCATAACTAAATCAGGTCTTTTCCTTGTCTTCTTGCTTTTCTTCTCTTTTTGCTCTTTAAAAAGCACTTTTCAAAAATCCCACACAGAAACTATAGCCAGCTTCCTTTAGGTTGGCAGTATTTCTAAGAATAATACAACAGCCACAATTTATGGAGCTCTGACTCTGTGCCGGGCACGGCACAATGGCTTTACATACTAAATGTTAAGAAAGGCAGGCGGTATTATCCCCATTTTAAAGATGAGGAAATTGAGATTTACAAAGGAATATATAGGTACCAAAAGGCAGTTATGATTCAAACCTAAAGATCTGTTGATTCCAAAGGTCTTTTAATACTATGTTATCTACTGCCTTTACTTACCATTATTTTTCAGATACTTTGTCTATTGCACAGTAGTGGGTGTTTTTTCGGTCTTGCCTCCTAATCCATTATACTAATTTATTTTCTATTTTTCTCTTCTCACAGGTCTTTTTTTTGACTATACTTTTTTACTTAAAAAGTAAAACAAAAATGACAAAAAAAAAAAAATGACAATCACACACTAGTTAATTGTTTCAGATGGACAACTGGCATATATAAGCACAGACCAAAATGTAAATTCTTTCAATAGACTCAACAGTAAAAGCTGAATTATAGGCTTTTTATCCATCATGCTCTACAGGAATCAAAAAGACACTTTCCTTATTATTAAAAATTCAGTGTACATTTACGATGTGCTAAGAGTACTGTGCTAGGCTCCATAGGAACTAGAACATGAGGAAGGCTTGGTCTGTGCCTTTGAAGAACTCAGAGACACTAGTTTGTTGTGGGAGCGGAAGTGGTAACACAAACACTTTTATTACAATGTGAGAAATGCTGAAACAAGTAGAGAGTGCTGTGTGGCAGAGAATAGGGGTGATGCTGTTAGTACGTGCTATAGGAAAGGACGGAGCAAAGGTAGGAGACATGGGTATATGTTTCCATAACAACAATCCAAATGCAATTACTACTGGTTTGTCACTCTTTTACTCACTAAGTCATTTGATTATCTATAATAAAATGAAATTTCAAACTCAACTGCCCATCTATTCAAAATTTCTACTGTACTTTAATTCGTCCTTAGCCTTACCTGTTCTGGAAGAGGCCTACGTCACATCCCATCACCTTAGCAAAGCCTTCTGACTCCCCCCAGAAAGTGAGTCTTTCCCTCTGCTGTTCACATACCTTTTTGATAGCACTTTCCAACCTATTTTAATTATTTATGTCCTCTCTTATCTGTAGAGGCACTTATTCTTCTTTGTATCCGACTGAGGAGACACTTGGTAATCATTCACTTAATCAATGGAGTTCAACTCTATTACAGATCAACATCTGGACAACTGGCATGTGTGATGAAGCATAAACTATATACTGCTATATATACATCGTTTTAAGTTCTGATCTGAAGATGATGGAGCAGTAAAAGAGAGCTGATACTATCAATGTTTTCATTAAACACACACACAGATCAGGTTTAAAGTATTTAAGTTGCATTTTAGAATCAGTTTAAGTCATCTGGATGAAAAGTCATATGGAGGACTCTGCCACTGTCCTTGATGGTCACACCACACAATCGGTTTGCCTCATGAGGCTCATCTTGGCCAAAAACAGACACGAAAGTGGAGGAATTAAGATGTGTGGGCTTAACCGAAGAAGGTATTACAGCCAACTGTTTCTCTTTTTAAATGTGAATATGTGAACTTTTAAGGTTAAGTGAACTGACCTACATGATATTCGAGAGGGGTACAGAGATTTAATAATGCTGCCAGTAATCACGTGAATGTCCCTGAAAAACACGGCAAATAATATGCTGCTAACTAAACAGCTCTGAAAGGTTCTATAACTGTGAAGCCTGAAAGCAAGAGTCCATAGAACATTACTCTAACCCATCCTGTGTCACTTGGTTATGGTCCTTCAGGAATTCTGGACCCTGAAGTCCAGGGTACGACAGGCTCACTGGTCAATCTGCGCCTCACTGGAGGCACTGTCACCTGGACCAGTCACACTGGGATTGCGTGTGTGGGCAGGGGAGGGAGTGGGAGGAAGTACACTTCTGGCAGGTATGGTTAAAAAAGTCCCTTCAGGCCATCAAGCACTGGCTTAATCAAGATCATATGACAAGAAATAGTTAATTATTAAATATTATGAGACAGCTAGATGGTATCTTGAGAGAATTTGATCCAGACTCCTCTTTCATGTATGAGAAACTAAGCAGGATGGAGGGTTGTTTATTCTTAAATGGCTCCAGGAGCAGATACTATACCTTATTCATAGTTTTGTATACTATGAGTATACTATGAGTTCCCAGCAGTTTCTAGCACATATTACTCCATAAATATTTGCTGAATAGATGAATAACTAAATTAGCCTCCTTTAGAAACTCATTTTAATGTTTTACCATCTTGACAATTAATACACTGTTTTTGAAATTCAACAAAATGCTTATGTCTTAAATTAAGCCTATAACATAATTTTTCTTTTCAGCCTTCAACACTACCCACCAGTCTGGTGACAGGAGTTCCAACTAACAGCTACAGGCAATGGGTTGTAAGAAGTCTCTGAGGCTTGTGAGCTTGGAGTTTCCTCAGAAGCCACCACTCCCAACATGGATCCTATGAAAGGATTCTCAGGTTCCAAACTGACAATATTCAACACCCAGCAAGAGTAAAATATGCTTTTCTAGCTTTGGTGATTGATCCTATAATCTCTTTTTATTAATAATATCTTTTACTCTTAAATCATATGCCCCACAACTGAATTTAATTCATTTTATTGGAATGGTTCATGTATGAATGCTCTTATTAAACAAACAAAAATCGAAAGTCTATCACGTAAACTCATCCCTGTTTCTACCATTAAAATCAAGTTAAATGGTTAAACAATTAGGGAACTATATGCTTCCATACCTTATGAATTCCACTCAAGTACGCATGGAATTTGTTTCACTTAACTTTTAATATACAAAGGGAAAAACAAAAAAGCCTCATGCTTAATCTAACTACATTCTGAACTGATAAAATCTACTTAAAATCACCCTTAAGATTTTACAATACGATAATTTCTAAAGACAACAAATTTCCTTACTTGAGCTGAGTACCTTTAGGACAAAACTGCAGTCGGTCAAAATCTTTAAAAGATAAAAAAGAATCAATAATTACTCATGACTTGTACACAACAAATCAATTATTTTCAAACAAAGTCACTCTAACGGGATAAGTTGGCACTTACCAAGTCCACATTCCCCTATTGCTACAACTTTCCCCTTGTTGTTTTCAGCGAGATTTAGTAACTCCATCAAGTAAAGATCAGGGTTATTCTTTTCAAATTCATCACATCTTGTAGGATGACACCCAACTGTACTGAAAAACATATCTAGCACAAAATAATGTCTTAGGATTATTTTCAAAATATTTTTTCATATTTAATATGCAAAAATGATATAATATCAAATAATTTCAACTGGTCAGTTTTTAACAATACCCATAAACTAGTCAAACTACCAGAATTGCACTGGGTTAATCACATAAGAATTTTTGGAATACTAACAAAGTAGGACATGAATATGACAATTGCCTTAATGTACTGGTAAAAATAATTCAACTCTTCCAAAGTTTGGTATTTACTGAGCCTTCTGAATGGAAAATGAAACAATTTCTTAGGTAATGACATTTCATTCTACAATTTTATCTTTAATATTCACTGTTTACGTGACTCAGGTTTCATGTAATAACAGTTAAAATGCACTCCTTTCCCTTAAAAAGGGTAACAGAGGTGGAAGTAGGATTCATTTTTCTAATAGAAAATAAAGCTCACTTATTTGGAGGCTGTACTTTGGTATCTTAATTGTATGGAACACAAGTGTGAGGTTGAAAAGGGCTTAAAAAGCTTAAGGCGCTTGCACCTGATGAACCCATGGGAGAGACCTGTTGCCTTCCTCAGGCTCCCACGAATATGTTCATGCATAAAAGGCGCTTTTAAAGCAGTGAGGTAGCAGGTATACGCAGAGGAGTGGAAAAGGGTTGACAATGGAGATCCGAGAACTTTTAAAAGCATATCTGTTTGGGGAATAACAAGTATGCAAGATAATATTCTTATACACATCAAAAGCTTCTGGGAAGATGATTATTTTTATGACTTTAATCACTAAGAAAAAGTGTCAGTGGATCCTGAAGAGAAGTATGCATTTTAGAAAGATTTCAATAAAAAACAGCTTTTAATGAATAAACCAGTATTTTGAAAAATAACATGGAATGCCTAATTCTTCAGTGTCTAGCACATGAAGTATGCTCCCTGCTGCTCCCCAGCAAAAAACAAACCAAAAAAAGGTTAGGTACATGAATGCCAGGTAAAGGAGGTGTTTTATGTAACTAGGATTCTTGTAGGAATCAACTCCAAAACTTTACAGACTTTAAATAAATGCAAATATATGAACATAAAGTGAGCACATGAGGGATTATATATTATATTATTATTTGCATTCCTGGGGCCTTGCACAGTGTCTCTGATCTGCATGATGAATATTTATAAATATTTATAAATGATAAATGATCTTTCACAGCCTAAGTTAAAAAAGAGCAAATAAAAAGCAATTCATATCTTAAACACATTATGGCATATACACAAAAATTCTACATCAGGAATATCTGAGGTTAAATTTTATGCCTAGTGAACTTAATTCTCATTAACTGAAATCTTAAAATAATCCTTATTAAATACAAGAGGGTTCATCAAGCATCTGATATAACAATGGGCACTTTCAATTTTTTCATCTTAATCGTGTTACACTGAAATTGGTCTATCTTCCTGTTGTGTCTACAGTATCTGTACCTGAGGCAGTTCTCAGAAAGACTTCTTCAAAATAACTTAATTCACATTTTGGGGGGTAAAAGTAATATGAGGATACCATTTGTCTGTGCCAAATGCAGTGCATCTTTACTGTCTTGTAGATTTCCACCTGTAATCACAAACTGAAACAGAAAGAAATAAGTCCACTTTAACAGGGTGTCAACCAGTTTCCCAAACGTGCTTTCCTGCTGCTTTTTTCCAGAATGCTTCTCTCTCTGTCACATACCAACCCTCCTTTAAAAATTCAGCTGAAAGATCACCTCCTGTGCAGAGTGGATCCTGAATACCCTCTCCACGTGCGCACACACGCACACACACATACACACACTACAAAGAATTTGTGACTCCTACTAAAATGTATTCACATGTCTGTCTTTCCTATTAGACCACGAGTTTCTTGAGGACAGAGATCACATTAGGAAAGAATGAATAACTAAGAACTTCTGAATTTAGAATTTTGTTAATCTAAATTAGAGATTCAATAGTGTTGACTAAACAGTTCTCCAGGTGTGGTCCTGGACTCTCCAGGGGATATGTTAGGTCAAAACTATTATCATAATACTACTAAGATGTTATTTGCCTATTCACTCTCACCTGTCACGCGTGTGCAGTCAAGTATTCCAGAGGCTACATGATGTGTAACATCACAAAAGACTGCAGCAACAGATATGAAAGCTCAGCAGTCTTCTATTAAGTCAGACATTTAAAAGATATTTTAAAAAATACAAATTCCACTCATGTCACTAAATGTTTTTGGTTTAGAAAATACTTTTCATAAAAATATGCTATTTATTTTACATAATGGTCTACTGTTTTAAAATGAATTAATATATAGATACAGTTGACCCTTGAACAATGTGGAGGTTAGGGGCGCCATTGAAAATCTGTATATTACTTATAGTCGGCCCTCTGTATCAGGGGTTCCACATCTACATATTCACCCAGCCTCAGGTCACGTAATACTGTAGTATTTACCACTGGAAAAAAATCTGTGTCTAAGTGAACTCACAGTTCAAACCAGTGTTATTCAAAGACAACTGCATTTAAAACTTTTCTGTTTTAATCTCTAATACAATATATATCAATAGATAGAACCCACATAAGAGCTCTTTAGGGTCCTCAATAATCTTAAAGAATATGAATAATCACTGGATTAATGTATATTGATAAAATTCTTTGTAGGGAAATGTATAGCTCTTGGCAAGGAAGCCCTTCTACAGAGGTAGCTATCAGAGTCCACTGCCGTTAGAACACCATCTTTGCTAACCTGTTTAAGGGAAAATGTCACTAAAGAGCTATGTGTTGATGGTGACTACTGAGGCAGTGCTGCTTAAGTGCACATTCTTCTGAAGAAGTGATTTAAACACACTGAGGTATATATTTTAAAGCATACTTCAAGAGACTCACTGAGCTAAAATGAAGAATTCATTCTAGGTACACACGTAAATAGAACACACAGAAAACACAGGAGATAGTGCAAATGATAAACAGACATTTTCACAGAGTGATAAACTTCTGAAATGATAGACACTGAGTATCTATTCTGCCTGTAAAACATAGTATATATTAACAAAAATATTGAGAAAACTATTGTTTACTAACACTACCTAATTCTTTAATAAAGGATGAGGTGGGGACTTCCCTGGTGGCACAGTGGTTAAGAATCCGCCTGTCAATGCAGGGGACACGGGATCGATCCCTGGTCCCAGAAGATCCCACGTGCCGCAGAGCCACTAACCCCGTGTGCCACAACTACTGAGCCTGCGCTCTAGAGCCCACGAGCCACAACTACTGAGCCCGCATGCCACAACTACTGAAGCCTGCGTGCCTAGAGCCCGTGCTCTGCAACAAGAGAACCAACCGCAATGAGAAGCCCACACACCACAATGAAGAGTAGCCCCCACTCGCCACAACTAGAGAAAGCCTGCGCACAGCAACGAAGACCCAACACAGCCAAAAATAAATTAATTAATTAAAATAAAATACTCTGTAATGTCCTATATGGGAAAAGAATCTAAAAAAGAGTGGATATATGTATAACTGATTCACTTTGCTGTACACCTGAAACATGTTATAAATCAACCGTATGCCAATAAAAATTAAAAAAAAGGATCAGGTGCCCACATCCAGTTTTCAATTATGTAAAATAGTTTGTAATCAAATCTAAGGACAAGACTAAGGGACATATACTTTCCTCTCCCAGTTTACGATGATGATGACGATGATGATGACGACAATGACAGCTTCCACTATAAACATAATAAATGTTGCTTACTTTATGCCAGGTACAATATCAACTGCTTTGCATTCTATATTTTATTTAATCTTCACAACAATTCTGTTTATTAGCTATTATTATCATTCTTGATTTAGGGATGAGAAAACTGAAGTCTAGAGAGATGAAGCACCCCAGGTTACAAAGCTCTGAAGAAGGAAGCTGGGGCTGGAACCAAGGTTTGTGATGCTGTAACTGTGCTTTTAATCACTACCATAAAGCTACAAGGCATTGGATTAAATTTCAATTTGGAACCATGTCCAAGTAAATTTGATTTCAGTTCTTCAGTTCAGTCATTCCTAAATCCATGTGGGTGTTATAAATGTTAAGATTAAACTATTCTGACACACGAAAACTGTCTACGAAAAACGTCTCCTGCCATATCAGTCAACGCAGGATGTTATGGTCATCAAGCCCTCAGCCACTGCAGCCGTCTCAGACTGTGCACCCTGAGGAGACTCAGGATGGCGAAAAACAGGATACTTGCTCTAGATAGTGAAGGTGCACATCAAAGGAATGATTTCAATGAGCCCAGACTCTTGCATCTTCCCATATGTAGAAAAGTGCTAAATTCATTAACTTGAGATTTTTTTCTTTAACTAGGAGTAATCTTTTGATGTTCCACTACCTGTTTTTTTTTGTTTTGTGTTGGGTTTTTTTGGCGAAACTCCCATATATCCTGGCTCCTCCCTTCCCTCTTCGGAGCAGTCCCTCAGAGCCACCTGAGAGGATTAGGCAACTACTAGTTGCCTCTTAAGAAGCCTGGTAATTCAGCAAGTATGCCAAATAAAACATAATTCTCAACCTTTAGGTTGTGCAGTTTTTTTCAGTTGACAAAATTTAGGAGCTTGGTATTTCAGAGTTTGCAGAAAAACATTTTATAAAGTGATTTACCAAGCAAAGAATGACCACATAATGAGAAATTATGTTGTAACTTTTATCCTTATTACTTCTGAATAATAACTAATATAATTTGGAGACTGCAGAACTCATTTAGCCAGGAGTATCACTTTTTAAAACTGAGGTTTATTTAACTTAGAAACAGTAGCTACTAAGTGCCGTGACACACTATGGAGCGTAATCTTTTTTTTTTTTTTTAAATATTTATTTATTTGGCTGTGCTGGGTCTTAGTTGCGGCATGCGGGATCTTTTAGTTGCTGCATGTGGGATCTAGTTCCCTGACCAGGGATCGAAGCAAGGCCCCCTGCTTTGGGAGCGTGCAGTCTTACCCACTGGACCACCAGGGAAGTCCCCTTTGGAACTTAATCTTATTTCTTGTGTGCATGTGTGGGCTAGCTTGCTACTTAAAAAAAATACTGATTAAAAAGAAGTATCTATTCAAAAAATTTGACACCAAACTAAAATTCTTTTGCTTAGAACACTCTAAAAGTAGTAGGAATTCTCCCGATTATCAAATTACCACCATAAAAATTAAAGTGTTCTCTCAGTTATTTGAAATGTTATAGTATAAAAGCTAAACTTGGTGATTAGATACATGTCTTTTTGATGATTGCTTACTTCTAACAAACGCTAAATTGTTACAAAATCTACTAACAGTTGCCTCTTAAGAAGCCTGGTAATTTAGATGGGTTTTAAAAAACTTTTCCAGGGAGACTTGGCCATTTACTACACTTCTGATCACATGGAAGATCCACTCACAAGGTTTGTGTCTCTTAAATTGCTGAGAACAGAATATTTTGATATTTTATTTCATTAACTTGATAATATTACATGTTGACGATACATATCACAAAATGCTAAATGTGGTTTGGCTTTCTCTTCTTTTCTGCAGTATTTTAACCAAAATTTAGTTTTTTTAAAAAAAAACCCATAAGGGTAACAAAAATGAAATGTTACCTTTTTAACACCAATCTGAACAGCTCTCTCTATTACATCCCGTAAGTCATCTGTAAAAGATGAACCCCACATTAAGAAAATGTAACTATAAATTCACTTACCCATAATTTAGTTATCCTTTATTGAAAGAAAAATACATAGAAAAATCATATTTACTGAAGTCAAATCAATACTATTTGATGAGTGCTTATCATATAAGCAAAGACCTAGCGATACTTTAAAAAAAAAGAAACCCATATAAGGCAAAATAGATGAACAGTTATCCATTCAATTGTATTTTTATTCTGTTGACCACAAAGGGGAAAAGTCTGTTTGGCTTTATGGTTTGCCTTTTATGCATATGGTTATCTAAAATTCTATATTCAAAGTTATAAACTTCTACAGATAAGAAGGGCTTGATAACACTTTGTTGTAATAGGTATTTTATAAATGTTCATGATCATGTTTTACCAATATAGCTTATATGTGTTTCACTTTGTTTATAGTTTTATCCAAGATGCATAATAAATTCTTTAATATTTCAATTGTAAGAGTGGGTGAAGCTTCTTATGGTCTCCCTTGAGTCAGAAAGTTTGTCTTCACAGATAAACTATTTACCTTAATAAAAGAAACATTTACCTTGATGCTTTTGAACCCCCCTATAAATTCCTCTGAACACAGGATCTGTCAAGTTGATACCAATGTCTGTAGAAAGCAAAAATAAAACACATGATCATTAAGAGCCTCTATTTGAAACTTTTACTTTAAAGAAAAGTCCTGTTACTAACCTTTTCATTCACACATTCATTCATTCAAACAAAATCTAAGTGCCTACTGTTTGTCAGTCACTATGCTAGACACCTGGGATATAAAGATGAAAGATATTAAGTCCTGCTCTCAAGAAACTCACTGTAGAATTGGGAAGGCGTTCCCATTAACAATTAAGAAATCACAAGTAGATACTAGCACGGTGGGACACAGAGGAGGCCCACCAACTTAGTCTGGTAGTTAGCCCATAAGGGGCTTCCAGAAAGAATGGATTCTTGAACTGAATCTTAAAGGATGAGTTGGAATTACCCAGTAGAAGACAGGAAATTGCAGATAAGAGGAAGCAGCAGAAGGAAAGCTTCTGGGGTCTGAAATAGCACGGTGATCATGGAGAGCTGTTACAGGCTGTTCTGACTGGTGGAGAGAAGTGTAGGGAAGGGAGCGACCAGAAAAGGGCAGACTCAGCTATGTTACAGACACTTGTCTTTAAAATACCAGATGCAACAGGAAGCACTGATGGCTTCTAAGATTTGTATTCTGGACATCTCATTCTGGTGTCTTTGTAGAAGGTGGGATTAAAGGGGGCAAATGGAGTCAGGATAGTTTACTTGGAAACAGGCAAGAGCTCATATCTGCAATGAAGAGAACCTGAATTAGGGTAATACGAGTGGAGACGCAGAGAGGGCAATAAATTATTTATTTCCTTTATTCACCAAATACTTAGGAAGACCAACACTATGTCAAATACTATGTAAGGAGTTAGGGGGTGATGAACAAGACCTGACGCTTGGTCCCTGCCTTCCAGGAATTCAGTCTATATGGGAACTACAAATAATTCGTGATATATAAGAAGCTGGACTGTGAGCAACATGAGGCAAGAAATGTTTATCTTCTTCAATGCTGTATCCCTAGAACCTAGCACGATAGCTGGTATATAGTAGGATCTCTATACACTTTTTTTTAAAAAATTTACTTATTTTTGGCTGCGTGGCTGCGCGTGGGCTTTCTCTAGTTGCGGCGAGCGGGGGCTACTTTGTTGCGGTGCGCAGGCTTCTCATTGCAGTGGCTTCTCTTGTTGCAGAGCACGGGCTCTAGGGCACACGGGCTTCAGTAGTTGTGGCTCGCGGGCTCTAGAGCACAGGCTCAGTAGTTGTGGCACACGGGCTTAATTGCTCCGTGGCATGTAGGATCTTCCCGGACCAGGGCTTGAACCCGTGTCTCATGCATTGGCAGGTGGATTCTTAACCACTGTGCCACAAGGGAAGCCCTCTCTATACACTTTAAAGCCTGTAAATAATTATTTTACAGCTTTGTGCTTTGGAGCACAAAGAAGTAGCACTAACAGTTTTGGCAAGAATGACGAAAAAGGGTCACATTAAGAGCTAGATCTTGAAAGCTAAAGCTTAGAAGCGGACAAACAGAAGAGGCATTCTACATACAGGTGTGTGTAGGTACACACCGCATCCGGAGAACTGGAAGAGACTCACTGTGCCTGTGGAGCTGAGGTTCACAATGCAGAGCGATTCTGCAGTGCCTCTCTTCTTCTAACCTCTCCCCTCCCAGCCTTCCCCCACCCCAACATTCAGCAATGTCTGTATTCATTTCTAGTTGTCACACAGAGGGGAGTGCAATTGGCATCTAGGCTTGAGGCCATGGGTGCTGCTAAATATCCTACAATGCACAGGATAGCCTCTCACAACAAAGAAAAATCTTACCCCCACACCAAGTGCTGTTCTTGATAAATCCTGCTGCAGAGTATAAGGCGACGAGGGGAATAACGAGATGTGAAGTCAGCTTGTGATGGCCATGGGCAACAAAAACACCTTCCCTATGTAAAATATACACCCTTTAGCTTTTAGCACTAGGAGAACCTCCAAGTTCATGGTTGGGTAGGACAGTTGCCTACCCACAGACCCCCAAATTATTTCTGCTGAGTTTCAGCTGCTTCTTGGTATATTCTCACTGATTTCTACCAAGCTAGCCCTCCACAAGCTGTGCTGCTTCAACATTAAGCCAGACCTTGAAAGATGAATGGGAATTTGGAAAATCCAAGAGACAGTGGGGAGAGTATTCTAGTCATTTGTAACAGCAAGAGAAAGGCACAATGCAAAAAACTTCAAAGATATTTGGGCAACAGCATATATGTCAATAGAGGGTAGGACATGAATTCACAATTGATACCCTTTATAGGGCTATTAACACACAAATGTTACCGAATACTATAAATACAACGTAGGGGTTCAGTGGAATGGCCCAAATCACAAGAAATCAGCATCTACTTTCTTTTCAAGTAAGGAGGGGCAGACTGAGAAAAGAACCCAGGGAAGGGTGCAGAGGTCTTTCTGCCTGCAATACCCCTTCATACGCTCAGTCTACGGTCACCCGCCACGGATGGGCATTAGGAACACAGAAACGGCCTGTGTCTCTTCTGGCCCATTTTATTTGTGCAGCAAAGAGATCAGAATTTTTCTAAAGCAATCTTTTGCTAGAAAACAAAGTGAAAAACAAATGAAACAGCAAGCAAATTTAACTAGTGAACTTTATGATACTAATTTTAAAAGCAAATTGAAGATTAACTTGGAGGCTCAGTTTATGAAGCCTTCCCGTGTCCCTGTCTCAACCCTAACAGGAATGGATGCTAAATCGTTCTTCCATGCTCTGAGGCCAACTCCAGGTGATGGATGCTGCTGCTTCTTAGAACCTACCTCTTCCTGACATGGGTCAGTCTTTGAGGCCCCGAGTCATTGTGTACATCAAAGATCTATATTCAGCTTTGGACCCAGGTGAGCCTTGGGCTTTACGATATCCTGCACTGGCTCAGCCACTAATTTCTTCCTTTTTACGTAAGAATCTCTTGTGACTTATAGCTCTTGGCCCTTTCCTTTCTGACATGTGGTTTGCCTGAAGTGTATTCCCCAGCCAGTTATTAAAGCTGCTTTCTATCCTCTGATGAATAGGCTGCTTCACCTTAGTCAAGTTTGGTGAAGGGGCTCAGGATGTCACTCCAAAATATGCTGCTTTGCCATATTGGTTATTTTGAGCTGAAGGCACTTAAGAAACAGCAAATGCAGGAAAGGATCCCTAATCTCTCCTTTTCTACCTAAAATAGGTCATAAAATTTCCCATGAGAAAGGTACTCTCCCTGTACCAGGAAGAGAAGAACATTCTTATCACCAGAGACTGGGAGTCAAGTGGAAATGGATCTGTACAACCAAACCCAAAATAACTCCTATCTTCCATTAGTTTCCCCATTTTTTCCTAGTCACTGTCCCACAATTTGCATAACTTAAGTCCCTTTGTCTTATCACATCCCCACTTGGCCTTTCGGTAAGCTTTCTAGTCTAAAAGCTTCTTTGGGTCTTCATTTTCCTTTTGAAAACTCCCATGTATGTGAAAAAAAAAAAAAAAAAGTATGCTTTTCTCCTGTTAATCTGCCTTATGTCAGTTTTATTCTTAGGCCCAGCCACAGAACCTAAGAGGGTAGGAGGAAGTTTTTCCTCCC
Organism: Globicephala melas; assembly: GCF_963455315.2. Lineage (NCBI taxonomy): Eukaryota > Metazoa > Chordata > Mammalia > Artiodactyla > Delphinidae > Globicephala > Globicephala melas. The sequence goes on from NC_083330.1 coordinate 65,037,089, forward strand.
CTATGCAGGCAAGTAGCTTCTTTTTCTGGACACTGTGATTCACTTCTGTCTCCTCTCTCCTATCCTGGGTGGCCTCTGGGCCTCTCACTCCCCACCCACCGACTCCCCAGAAAACACCAACAGAGTGATTAAGATAATTAACAAGTCAACTTAGAGGCGTCAAAGAAAAGTTCAAATTGATCATCAAAAAATATTCAATCTGTGAGCAACTTCCAAGAAATACAATAAAATGGGGAACTGCAGTTTTGGAAAGAGAATGGGCTTTGGAATCAGAATTCTTGGAATTATGACTCATCAGCTGAATGATCTGGGGGCAAATGAGTAGGCCTCTGAGCCTCAGTTTCCTCACTAATAGGGAGGGTGGGCATAAAATTTCTCCTTCCAGGAGTGAAATGTGGCTCAAATTGGAAAATGAATGTGAAAGTATCTTGCAAATTAAAAGCCTTATAAAATGTAATTATTAGTAGTATTATTATTACTGGACACAGTATAAATTCTGTAACATGCGAACAACAAATGGAATTTTAGTCAACATTAGCTATACTGTCATACTACCTTAAGTGGTTAACACTCCCAATCAAGACCTCATTATTAAATAGCCAAATGTAAGTCAGTTTGGTTATGATTCAGGATGCAACCACGAAAATAAACCAGTCAAAGTCCTATTTATTTAACTTGTCGAAATGTTCTGATATATAAGGGACAGTATCTTTTAAATTCAAAAATTCCTATCAGATGTATGCCTACTGTCAGTAAACTAAAAAAATTAAATCCTGTACAAACATCGACTTCTAGCTTGAAAAACTAAGTACATGAGAGGTAAGGATGAGAGAGCACGACAGGAAGAAAAAAAGGCAAAGCAGAAAATCACTAACTCTGATGGGGGGGGAATACTGAGGGATTCATACATTTAGTGGCATGCCATCTTATAAGGATAAGCAATGTTTCTTTTCCATTAATTTTCTCCTTAATTAGCTGGCTTTAAAAGCATTACTGCATTACTGCTAAAAACTGTTGCCAGTATTAATGAGTTTTATTTTTCAAAACAATAAAAGAGTGGAAAACTGTTTGTAACCAAAAGAAAAATACATCTCCAAACTGATGCCTCACTGGTCTCAATGAATCATGTCATACCACTGTCACCATGATCTAGGGATACAAAGGGACAGCAAGTAGAGAATTTACGATTGTTTTAGCCTTTAGATATAACTTCAAGTTTACAGGAAATAAAAGCGATTAGAGAACAAGCTAACCACCACTACATGGCAGACCAAGTTGCTTCTGCAAGGCAGTGCCATGAAGAAATGCGCTAGATCAAGGGGTTGGCAAGCTACGGCCTGCGTGCCATTGTCTATTTTTGTTTGCCCCTAAGGTAAGAATCGTTTAAAAGTTGAAAAAAAAAAGTCAAAAGAAGAATAGCTCTTATGACATGTAAAAATTATAAGAAACTAAGGTTTCACAGTGTTCACAAAGTTTTATTGGAACATGGCCACACCCATTTGTTTATATAGTATCTATCTATGGCTGTTTTTGAGTGACAGGTCAGAGTTGAGTAGTTGCAACAGATGTATAGCCTGCAAAATAAAAAATATATATCATATGACCCTTTAAGGGAAAGCTGGCCAACTTCTGTGCTAGATTCAAAATCTAGGACACTCAAATACATGGCTCCAGATTGGATATTGTTTTGGACAAGACCACCTTGTAAAAGAGGCTCCAGAGAGATCCTTTGCCCCTTCTTCCATGTGAGGACACAGTAAGAGGGCACCAGCCACGAACCAGGAAGAGGGTCCTCACCAGAACGTAATCATGCCAGCACTCTGATCTTAGATTTCCCAGCCTCCAGAACTGTGAGAAGTAAATTTCTGTTGTTTATAAGCTACCCAGTCTGTGCTATTTTGTTACAACAGCTCAAAACGGACTAAGACAATCTATGGCATCACCTTCTCTCTCAATCTGTATATACCAAGTAGGTGGATTTTATCTCCTAAGCTCTCAATCCGTGCACTTTTTTCCATCTCCACTACCACCATAACACCTGAAGCAACCAACTCCAGCTTGGATGCTACTCTGACCCCCTTTCATTCTGTTCTCCACCTGACTGAAGGTTTCTTTTCATTCATAAATCAGATCATGGTACTCTTACCTGTCACTCCTGATACACCCTTAACACGGTAGGATTTTAGCTCTGCAAACCTCTAGCTGATTCTGTACAATTCTCCCTCCTCCCTCAACCCCTTCCCCATTTCTCTCTGCTCCAGACCCGCTGGTCTTCTTTCAGTTTCTCAAAAGTGCTATGCACCCTTCTGCCACAGAATGTTTGCACAGGCTGTTGTATTTGGAACCTTCCCCCTGCCTTTCTTTGCCTACTTAACTCTTAATCTTTCAGAGCTCAGTCCAAGTGACACTTCCTCAAGAAAGCTTTTTCAGACCTCCCAGTCTAAGTTCTGTTCCTCATCAAACGCCCAGAGAACCATATTCCTTTTCTTCAGTGCCCTCTTCTCTGTCACTGTGGTAAAGTCATTAGTGCACTTAAGAGGCTGTCTCCACCACTAGACTGTAACCTAGTTTCTACCCACCACTGAGTCCTAGCATTTAGCACATCAGGTGGCACACAGCAGAGATTCAGTAAATATTTGTAGAATGAATGAATGAATGAATGACCAGGTTGCTCAAGGGAATCCAAGACAGGGAATAGAAAATAAGGTCCAGTCCCTAGTGAGATGGGATTTGTAAGAGATGGCCAGCAGCCCCAATCAGCCTGCTTCTAGGGACACAGGGCAGGATCAGAATCCCGTTAAAGTAACACAACTACTGATAAATCTTAGATACCTAACAGCCCCCAGCTGGTTGGCCCCAAGGGGTAGTTGCTACTAATTACTGCCAGCTGCTCACTGGCTCATTTGGTGGGAGGGAGTGCAGAGGCTACTAGTTAGGAATCACCTTAAACCTATGCTTCTCAAACGAGGGGTATTCCAGAGTATGTAACACCCTGAGATTCCCTGGAGTATCAATTTTACTTTGGAAGATTTAGGGGATAAAATATCTTTTAATTTTAAAAGGGCACTGTGTTATTTCAAAGTTAAACACAGGACATCCAAAGAAATGTTGTAAATGCATCCAGATTTACACATCACTGCTGCCACCCCATCACCCCTGGGGTATACTCCACTCTATGTCCTTAAGTGACCTTTGGTGGGTGAGTTTCAGAGCATGAACCAGCCAGCACTGAAAAGGGAGCTTCCACTCCATCCCAAGTTCTATCACTTTGCAATGATTAAGCATAGATTCTTATTGCTTTCAGACTGAGGATATAGTCATCTGTGGTATGATACTCAATGTCACAGAAATTAGTCTCAAGTATAACCGAGGACACAATGTTGAAGTGTCCTCTAGGAGGGAGCAATGTTTCCCATAAAACACAAATACATCTGCTTCCCGCCCTCCTTCCCCACATTAGAAACACTGGTTGTAGTTGTAAGGGGCAGCCATTGGTTACGTAATTTGAGAAGGGGGAAATTTAGGATTACAACCTGGTGATAGTCAGCTGTCCCAAATCAAAATCTAAGGCTGCTCTTATAACACTGGTTTTTCTATTACTATTATTAAATTTAAAAATTTTTGGCCGTGCCAGGCGTCTTGTGGGATTTCAGTTGCCCGATCAGGGACTGAACCCGGGCAATGGCAATAAAATCCCCGAATTGCAACCACTAGACCACCAGGGAACTTCCTCCACTGGTTTAATTCTTCATGCAACTGTTCCATGTAAAGCTTGTTCATGGACCAATTGTCCATGGGCCTAATATGTTGTTTTCCAAAGTACTGCTCATGACTATTTTGGGCAGAGATTTGATTAGTGGGTCATAGGCAGAACTTTTTAAATGGCATGGAATAAATATTAACTATCAGTAAGTCACAAAACAAAGATAGAATGTATAGTATGATTCCATTTTTGTTGTAAAAAACACATCGAATATGTTTGCATATTTTTATGATTCTGTATAAATTTTAAAATATGGGAAGGATATAAACTTTAGACACCGGTTACCTCAGGAGAGTGGAAATGAAGGAGAGCATACAAAAAAAAAATTGTTCCAATTAAGCCCACCTTCTTTAAGAAGTCTTTTCTAGCTTATCTGGTTGAGATTCCTTTATAAATTTTCTTACAAACTTAGTACTAAAATAACACATCTTGTTTTACCCACTCATTCATACTTCCATTGAACAGTCACTGTACTAAGCCCCTGGGAAACAAAGATAAATACCACCAAGTACCTGCCTTAAAAGAGTGTGGTCTAGTGGGAAAGGCACATACATATCTTAATTATAAAATAACGGGGTGAAGTAAAGGGTAGAGTTATGTAGTCTTAAAGAACAGGTAAAAATCAAACAGGCAAGAGGAGATTAGAGGCAGAGGGGACATTATGACCCCAAACTGCCACTCTAAAACCTTATCATAGGCAAGAAACAGCACCTCCAAGTGTTTATAGAGCATAAAAAGGATGAGGCCGGAAAAGCGGGCAGGACCACACCACAGAAAGCTCTGTATGCTATGTTAAGGCACTTCAACTGTCCTGAGGACAGTGACTGAAAGATTTGAAGCACAAGAAAAATGTAGCTGACTTGGTTTTTATAAAGACCACTCTGGAGGCTACACAGAGCATGGATTTAAGGAGACAAAACCTGAGGCAGGGATTTAGTTTTTTTATTACAATACAAACACAAACCTTTAAAAGAAAAAAATAATTGTCTTTTGTGAGGTGTTTCATGACTCTTACCCCATCTCCCCCATCAATTATATCACAGATTGCAATAAACAGGCTGAGAGACACCACACCTGGATAGTGTCTAAACCTCTGATGACCTTCCCATCCCCCAACCCCACCCCAGGCTCTCCCACAGCATTTTTAAAAACCTCTTTTGTGGCACTTTAACAATGTGCTACTTAAACATTCTCCCCTGCATTTGCTTTGACTGTACATACCTCTCCAGTCTGAAAACTAACTGCACCACTAGATTCTTTATAATTCCACATACTTAGTACAATGTCTCTGTAAAAAATACTGCCTAAAGTAACTGTTCTAAGTTTCTAATCCTAAGCGCTCTCCTGAGTGCCAGGCATTTCCAATTGCCCAGTAAATGTCTCCACCTGGATGTCCTGTAAGAATCTCAAATTTAACCTAATCCAAATGGATCTCGTTACATCTCCCACCCACTGCCAAACTACCCATGCTTCCATTTCATGTTTAGGTAGGTATTTATCCCAACACCGAGTCATCTCTGACTGTTCACTCTTCCTTACCTGCTATAAACACTCAGCTGCTAAATGCTGCATATGTACCTCTCTTCCATTTCTCTCTCCCTTTTCCAGTGCCCTTGTTCAAGCTCTGAAATGCTTCCCTGTCTGTCCCTATGACCCACCAAACCTACACAACAGCTGTCTACCTTACTAAAGCAGAGACGTGATCACTGTCGTTTTCCACCTTCAGGTAGCTGGAAACTTCACAAAGACAAGGATCGTGCCCAGCTTCACCCACTGCTGTATGCCATAGCTCAAGGCTGCCAATATGTAACTGGCATTCAATGATTTACTTAATGAATGCTCCTTGTCAAAAGCCTTCAGTGAAGCTCTACTCTATACACAGAAAATTAAACTCAGCAACACATTCGAGTTCCAAGTCACCCTTCCAATCCTAGCTCTTACAACCTCCCCCAGGCTTTCCTAAATCTGGTACTAAATATGCTTATTCCTTTAGTTTCTAATTTCCCATCTCTTGTTCTACCGATGCCAAATAGATTACTGTACTTGCCAAGTATAAAACTTGTTTCTCTTCCCACTGTGTGTGTCGTCCAGTTCCCCCACCAGATGGTGATGCCAGCAGAGCAGGGGCCGTGTCTGTGTTCCTAGGCCAGTGCCTGGCCCACCAGAGGCGCCCAGTTACTGTGATATGAATTACTGAGTCAACGAGTCCCTCGAAGCCATCTTCCTCTCCGCCAAAGAAACGGGAAACCGCGGGGAGGTGCACGTGGGATGGAGGAGAACATAGTGACAGGCCTTTCGTTTGCTTTTTAGTAGTTTTATTTCCTTTTTTTTTTATTGAACACAACACATATGTTGGAAAAAGCATAAACTGTAACTGCGCAGCTCGTGAATTTTCACAAAGCAGCACACCCGTGAAGCCAGCACCCATACTGAGATCCAGAACATTACCGACACCCAAAGGCCTCCCCTCACCCTCCTCCACAGAGTGCACTTTCAACCCTCAAAAAGCCGGACAGCGGGCTTCCCTGGTGGCGCAGTGGTTGAGAGTCCGCCTGCCTTTGCAGGGGACAAGGGTTCGTGCCCCGGTCCGGGAAGATCCCACATGCCGCGGAGCGGCTGGGCCCGTGAGCCATGGCCGCTGAGTCTCCACGTCCAGAGGCTGTGCTCCGCAACGGGAGAGGCCACAACAGTGAGAGGCCCGCGTACCGCAAAAAAAAAAAAGCCGGAGAGCTCACGTCCTGGGCCCTGGGGCCGCGGTGCGCGAGGCCCGGGAACCGAAAGAAAGGCCCCAAACCCGGGAAAAGTCTTACCTACGAATTTGAAGCGACTCATGACTGCGGCCCCAGCTCCTCCCTGGCGGAAGCGGAAGCGGCCGTCCGTCGCCCCGCCCGCCGGAAGCTCCGCCCCCTCGCCGCCGGCGTCCGGTTTCCCGGCATACCCCGCGGCCGCTGAAGGTGAAGTGGTAGTCATGGCGCTCTCGGTGCCGGCTGCCTACCTGACCCACCAGCAGAAGGTGCTGCGGCTTTATAAGCGGGCGCTGCGCCACCTGGAGTCGTGGTGCATCCACAGGTGGGCGAGGGGGACCCAGGGCGCGGGGAGGTGACCCCGGGGACCGCCACAGAGGCTGAGAGGCTCTGGGGACCGAGCGGCTCAAGGACTTCTGGGACGGGGTGGGAAGGCGGCCCCTTGCCCCGTGGAGCCCTCCCCTAGACCCGGGTTCGAATGCAGGTTTCGTCGCCCACATCTGGGACACTTTGAAGACTTGTTTATCTGGCCCGGGCCTCAGTTTTCTAATCAGGAAAACGGACGCGGGACCCAGCGCAGAGGGTTGCATGACGATTAACAGAAAGGAAGTGCCAAACATGGAAATGGTCATGCCTCCAGCGCTCACTAAATAATAGCTTCCTTCGTGACTTTCTCGTTCCTGGTACTGGCAGTAATCATAAATGCGTTATTTTCTTTAGTTCTCACAACTCTGGGTGTTAGGGATTATTTAGCCTTATTTTATAGATGAGAAAATAAGAGGCTAAAATAAGAGGCAAGAGACTGACTTGCTCAAGGCCCAGCAGCTGGTTAAGTGGCCGAGCCAGGATTACAACTCAGGTGTCTTAACTCCAAAACATCATCATCACCCCTCCCATCAGCTTTTCTCTTTTTAGCTTCATTCAGTCCTTTTCATTAGCGTCACACCCCACCGAATTCTTTACCTCCCACATAATTCTCTACTTCTTTCCTCCCTCTGTCCATCTGGGACTAGTCTTAGAACACAGTCTTAAAACATATAGGTTTTCGTGATCTAGATGCAATGCATGGTGGGGTGACAACCCAAGATGTATGAATGCCAGGCCTCCGTGCCCTTAGCAGAATCCTCAAACCTAGTGTCAGGAGAAGGGCTTCTGAGAAAAACCTCTAAACAATGGGAAACTGAGTACATCTGGAAGAGTTGTGGAGAGGATCCTGGAAGCCCAGATTGTATATTTGGGATTATTGTAAAGTCATTGACCTACTTCTCTTTGCTAGGCAGGAAGATGGCCAGGTTCAAGGCTGTAGGGTTAGTTACTTCCCTAATTCTTTTATTCATCTGAAAATTTGCAATTCAGGTTCTGTGGTGGTTGACAAAAGTTAATGAGGCTTCTTTCTCAGCTGTAGCAATTTATGGATTAATGAGGAAGATGGACATATAAACAAACAGATAACATACAGAATTATCTTTCATAAAGATGAAGGAAGTCAAGCCATCAGGCATTCAGGTATTGTTGAACTACATCTGAGAATATTAATATTGGAGGAAAGGATAAAAGTAGTTACTGTGATAACACTGACTCGTCATTTCTTTAAATCTCACTGACATCTTTTCTCAGTACTTGCCTGATTTTTTTCCTTCCATTTGCCCTCATAGTGCTATTTGTTCTGTGTGGGTCCATCCTAGGCCCTTGGTCATTGCTGTGTATACTTTGGGCAGCCTCATCTAACGCTGGGACTTGAGTTACCACCTATGCTCACTTGTCTGTAGAGCTGTATTTCCAGCTGTTTGCTAGATTACCTACAGTTCTCTAAAACTGAACGTATTTTTCTTTTCACTACCTCATTTTGATTCTCTTCCCAAATTCCCTGCCTCAGCCAATGGCATTACTAGTAATACAGTCACTCAGCTTTAAGTCTTAGCATTATTTTCAAGTACTCCCTACTTACCCCTCTGCCAACAACATACATACTTGTATGCCGTTGGACACTGATTTTTGTAAATTCTCTCCCCAGTGTAATAATGTTCGTAGCTTACGTTGGGCACCAAGGATGTACCAAGCACTGTCTGAAGTGTGCTGATATGTTTTAGCTTATCCAATCTTTAGGACAACCCTAAGATATAGATACTGTTATTAACTCTTTTATGGAGGAGGAACCCATGGCCTAAAGACTTTAAATAATTTACCCTAGGTTACACAGCTAGGAACTGCAGAGCTGAAACAGTCTTAAGCTATCTGACTCCATAGCCTACTCTTGTAACTTTGTAGTCTAAATGTTTTTCTCTTGTCACCATCCATCACTGTTGCCTGCTTCAAGCCCTTGTCATCTGTGGCCTGGATTATCAAAGCCCCATTACTACTGAGCCATAAAAAAGAATGAAATAATGCCACTTGCAGCAACATGGATGGACCTAGAGATTATATATTAAGTGAAGTAAGTCAAACGGAAAGATAAATATCACTTATATGTGGAATCTAAAATAAGGTACAAATGAACTTAATTACAAAACAGAAACAGACTCACAGACAAAGAAAAATTTATGGTTACCAAAGGGGAAATTGGGGGGAGGGATTAATTAGGAGTTTGGGATTAGCAGATACAGACTACTGTATATAAACTAAACAACAGGGTCCTACTGTATAGCACAGGGAACAATTATTTAATATCTTTTGATAAACTATAATGAAAAAGTATATATATCTATGTATAACGGAATCACTTTGCTGTACACCAGAAACTAACACAACATTGTAAATCAACTACAATAAAAAATAAAAAAAAATTTTAAAGCCCCGTAAATGATCTCTGCCCATGGTTTCTTCTAGAACCTGACCGAAACTTGCCTAAGGTCAGGCAGCTAGTGTCAGTCAGAATTGAAACCCAGGTCTGTCTGATTTGAGCAACACTCTTTGCACCATGTATCAGTAATACGTGCCTTCTACATCTTTGTGTCTCCAGAATTTAGCACAGTGCCTAGCACAAGGTAGGAGGAAATGCAGTAAGTTGTCATTGAATGAATGTTGAATGAGCCTACAGAGGCGATAGAGGAGACAAGGGAAAGGGGTTAGGTTGTATTTATCAGTAATACAGTAGCTTTTTGTTGCTGGTGTTTGGGGTCTGTCAGGGAAGCCGTCGTGATGATGTGGCTGCTCCATTGACAGGGTCCAGGGAGGGGCTGGGAAGTCACGCTACTCACCTGAAAGGTGTTAGTGGAAGTACTGCCTCTTGTCAGACAGTAATACTGCCTAATTGAGTAGATACCATTTCTAATCTCCAAAATCATTTTGGTTTAAGGGACAAGTACCGGTACTTTGCTTGTTTGATGAGAGCTCGGTTTGATGAACATAAGGATGAAAAGGACATGGTGAAGGCCACCCAGCTGCTGAGGGAGGCAGAGGAAGAGTTCTGGCACTGTCAGCATCCTCAGCCATACATCTTCCCTGAGTCTCCTGGGGGTACCTCCTATGAGAGATACGAGTGTTACAAGGTAGGTGAGGACCACAGGTGTCTCAAATCCCGAACCTCAGCCTTGGAAACCACTTGCCCTTTTAGGGGCAGCTAGGACATTTCTTTCCTGACAGTTAGTGTCAGTTTTCTCTCTCCCAGATGCCATCACGACTTTTCTTTCCCAATTCAGTGCCAAGGTCTTGCAGTAAACTTTCCGGCAAAGCAAAGTGCTAAAGGAATTGGTAAATAACTCATTTTTGGACCTTAAAGTTAACCAATTTCAATTGGTGCTTAGTATTCTAAATGATATTTCCAAATAACATACAGCCACGTTGGATCTTTAGAGAACTCAGGTAGGGGAGGAATGATGCCAGTTCTCTTTGGACTGACCTTGCTGTTTTTCATCCCTAGGCTGTTTCACTCTAAGGCATTCTCCTTTGTCTCGGTCCTCTGCTGTTTTGCTTAGTGTCAGAAACAGTCTGATACTTGGAATGGTTATAAAAATGCACCTTGATTTTTGTCTTCTGTCTCTTGAGCAGGCCCTACCCTTGACATGTAAATGTGTCCTGTGGAATGACGCCGTGATTTCCTCTCCTGACAGGTTCCCGAGTGGTGCTTAGATAACTGGCATCCTTCCGAGAAGGCAATGTATCCTGATTACTTTGCCAAGAGAGAGCAGTGGAAGAAACTGCGGAGAGAAAGCTGGGAGCGAGAGGTGAGTCTTGCCTGTGTTTTACCATGTAGTTTGGCCCACATGGTCAACACCTGGAAGGAGCTGAGGTTTGGTTCCCCACGTGCAGAGGTCCAGATTCCAGCTCCGACAGTTACTCTGGCCCCTTGCCTCTCAGATGTACTTTCTCTTTCAGGTGTGTTAAATGTAACATTTACAGCCATCTTAGAAATAGGTTAAAATGTGTTCCCTGGTCTTCTGGCTTTTCTGTTCTCTGATTTTGCTTCTTCCCTCCTTCCCCTCCATAGTCCTCTGCCTGACCTTGCTCTGCCCTACAGTCCCTTAACCTTCTCCACCAGCACCTTGGGTATTTTTCCACTCATGATGTCTGATTTATATTTTAAAAAAGTCAGTCTTGCTGTAGTGTGAAAAATATATTGGAGAGGGCAAGTAGAGAATTGGCGAGACCAGTTTGGGGTTATTGCAGTAGATTAGTCCAAGGATTATGGCAACTAGCACTAGGGTGGATGCAGTGGATATGGAAGGAAGTAAATTCAGGATATTGTCTGCAGGGATGTGAAGAGGGATTGGATGGGGGGTGGGGGTGGTGGGTAGTGAAGGACAGGGAAGAATCAAGAATGATTTCCAGGTTTTAAACTTCAACATCTGGAGGATGGTTGTGGTGTTTATTGAGATAAGGAAGAGGGGAAAAAACAGATATCAAAGGGACAATCAAGTGTTCAGTTTTAAATGTTAAATTTACGAATGTTAAATTTGAGAATCCTGTGAGACATCAGGTGCAGGTGTCAGAGGGTGACTTTGGATGTACGAATCTGGAACTCAACTCAAAGGAGAGATTTGAGCTCAAAATAGAAATGTGGGAGTTATCAGTTGTTTTAAAAGCCACAGAATGAGGGTCTCTTCTGGGTGCCCTCTCCCCCATAAAGGAAGTGGAGGGAAAGCCACAGAAATGTTTGAGATCCTTAGATCCAAGAGAAAGTGTTTCAGGAATGGCCGGGGGATTTCCCTGTCAGCCCAGTGGTTAAGACTCTGCACTTCCACTGCATGGGACATGGGTTCGATCCCTGGTGGGGGAACTAAGATCCCACATGCTGTGCCACATGGCCAAAAAAAAATAAACAAGAATGGCTGGGGCCAAGTCATCTTTGATTTGATGGAATAGAGTGAGTACTAGAAATAACATCCAAAGGTTTTGGCTACAGGAAGGGCATTAGTGGCCTTGATTAGAGCCATTTCTATCACACGAAGACTGATCAGAAGGTGAGGAAGAGTAAACAGGAGGGAGTGATGACTCTTGAGAAGATTTCCTGAGGAGAACGAAGAAATGGGGCAGTAACTGGAGGCTGGGGGATTACTTTCTTTTAAGATAAATGATGCGTATATGCTGATTAGATCTGGGGTGAGGGAGAAATTGGTAGTGCTGAAGAGAGGAAAGTTTTTGAGAAGAGGGGTGGGATCCCAAGCATGTGTGGGGGCCTTTGGAAGGAGAAGGGATTCTTCCTCCATTCTAATTGGACAAAAGATGTGTATAAATACATTTGGGTTAGAAGTTTTGATGATGGGGAAATGACAGACTTCGATGTGATGGCTTCTCTTTTTTAAGTGAAGTCAGGAAAAGCCAGGAAGTGGGCAAAGCATGTTTGGAGAATGTGGAAAAGGTGTGATAATTGTGGGCAGAGGATGAGCTTGCTGGAGAATAGTAGTAAGATTGCCATGTGGTGGTGAAGGCCCACGTGAAGTTGGGAATAATTAACATGTTGTGACACCAGTTTGTTCCAGTATTTTTTCTTTTTTTTAGCAATACTGAGCTGTATGGTTGCAGGTTTGAAGGTAGACGGTGTGGTTGTCCACTGTCAAGAGTGACGAGGAACTTATTTGAGAGGGAGTGATTGTCGTGATGGAATCTAGCTGGATAAAGGAGGGAAGTAGACAGAGAGGCTGCTGCAGAAAGAAGGGCAAGTTGGGTGTGAGGACCTGTGAACTGGCAGCATCTGTGAGTTTCAAGAACTATTTTCAAGGGGGCATTTAAGCAAATGAGCTGGAAGGGGACACTGGTTGGATAGTGGGTTACTTAAATTCATGATTTTGTGACCAAGGAGGGCAGTGTTTTCTAAGAAGTATGTCAGCATTTGGGAACTCAAGGCATATTGATTCATGGAGAGCAGCAGATTCATCCTGCAGGTGGTCACTGTGATAACCACTTCTCCCCAAAACATTCCTCCTTTACCAGTTCCGTCTCTTTGACATTATTAAACAGCACATGTGCTTGAGGCTCAGATTAGCCACAATCCAGAGTTGGTTTTTTTGGAGGAAGCTTCAAAAAATCATGGATCTGGAAAGTGGGTGTCTTAGGTCTCCTCCTCTATTAGGACAGTGATGGTCTTGGAGATCGCTGGAAAAGGGGTAGCTGGGCAGTGGGGGCAGAACTGAGCACACTTGTACCTGTGATTTCATGTTATTTCTTGTCCTCATTGCTATTTGGTGGGCTTTTAAATTAACATCCCTAATGTATTCAAATTGAAGCTTCTTAATAGTGCTTTTGGAGACCTCTTAGCTGAGACACAAAAATAAACATTTTTGGGGGGAAGAGGTGGGGGAACCATAACAAGGGGGAATTGGAATGGTAATTGTCAGGGTTTTGCTTAATGAGTAAGAGGTGGGGTAGGAGGGTTTGTTCTCAGCATTGCTGTTTTAAGAATGGGAAAACATTTAAGGAGAGCAGCTTTTGTGTCCGAGTTAAAATGTGGGCATAAAGATAATGCAGTTATAGAGTCCCTCCCATCAAGCCTCTTAAGATAGCCTCATCCACCGGAGGGCAGAGAGTAGAAGCAAGAAGAACTACAATCCTGCAGCCTGTGGAACAAAAACCACATTTACAGAAAGATGACAAGATGAAAAGGCAGAGGGCTGTGTACCAGATGAAGGAACAAGATAAAACCCCAGAAAAACAACTAAATGAAGTGGAGATAGGCAACCTTCCAGAAAAAGAATTCAGAATAATGATAGTGAAGATGATCCAGGACCTTGGAAAAACAATGGAGGCAAAGATCGAGAAGATGCAAGAAGTGTTTAACAATGACCTAGAAGAATTAAAGAACAAACAGAGATGAACAATACAATAACTGAAATGAAAACTACACTAGAAGGAATCAATAGCAGAATAATGGAGGCAGAAGAACGGATAAGGGACCTGGAAGACAAAATGGTGGGATTCAGTGCTGTGGAACAGAAGAAAGAAAGAAAGAATGAAAAGAAATGAAGACAGCCTAAGAGACCTCTGGGACAACATTAAATGCAACAACATTCGCATTATAGGGGTCCCAGAAGGAGAAGAGAGAGAGAAGGGACCAGAGAAAATATTTGAAGAGATTATAGTCGAAAACTTCCATACATGGGAAAGGAAATAGCCACCCAAGTCCAGGAAGTACAGCGAGTCCCATACAGGATAAACCCAAGGAGAAACACGCCAAGACACATAGTAATCAAATTGGCAAAAATTAAAGACAAAGAAAAATTATTGAAAGCAGCAAGGGAAAAACGAAAAATAACATACAAGGGAACTCCCATAAGGTTAACAGCTGATTTCTCAGCAGAAACTCTACAAGCCAGAAGGGAGTGGCATGATATACTTAAAGTGATGAAAGGGAAGCACCTACAACCAAGATTACTCTGCCCGGCAAGGCTCTCATTCAGATTCGAAGGAGAAATCAAAAGCTTTACAGACAAGCAAAAGCTAAGAGAATTCAGCACCACCAAACCAGCTCTACAACAAATGCTAAAGGAACTTCTGTTAAGTGGGAAACACAAGAGAAGAAAAGGATCTACAAAAACAAACCCCAAACAATTAAGAAAATGGTCATAGGAACATACATATTGATAATTACCTTAAATGTGAATGGATTAAATGCTCCAACCAAAAGACACAGGCTTGCTGAATGGATACAAAAACAAGACCCACATATATGCTGTCTACAAGAGATCCACTTCAGACCTAGGAACACATACAGACTGAAAGTGAAGGGATGGGAAAAGATATTCCATGCAAATGGAAATCAAAAGCTGGAGTAGCAATACTCATATCAGATAAAATAGACTTTAAAATAAAGAATGTTACAAGAGACAAGGACACTACATTAAAAAAAAAAGATAATGCAGGTATATACAAACAACACTTTTCAGTAGTGAGGATCAGGGTGTGTCATGTGACACAGTAGAAACAATGCCGACACTTCCCTGTAGCAGAGAGATTGGACAGTCAGTTCAACTCCTTTTCTAATTGTTCCTTCCTTACCCCCCCTTCTAGGTTAAGCAGCTGCAGGAGGAAACCCCGCTTGGTGGTCCCAGAACTGAAGCTTTGCCCCCAGCCCGAAAGGAAGGTGATTTGCCCCCACTGTGGTGGCATGTTGTGACCAGGCCCCGGGAGCAGCCCATGTAGAGAAAGAGAGGAAGATGCCTCACCAGTCACGCTCGCAAGTGAAATAAGTTACAGGACATACACTTGCCCTAATAAAATAACTCCATATGGTTATGACTGACGTGTTCTTCTGAAGAGTAACATGATGCCAGGTGACTGGGCCACTGTCGTTTTCTTAGCAGTTGTGCATATAAAGAAAAGTACCTGAAACGTAGTCAGATGTATTCTGTTCTTCCCCATTAAGTCATATTGATAACACATGCAATCGAGGGAAAACTGCAGCAGAACCAGATACAAGGTTTACTCTGAAGATTTAGTTGAACAAACTTGAGTTGAAGGCTTAAACTAGCTATGGTGACTGGAGGGCATAAGAAGCCAAGAAGAGGCACGCCAGTACTGAGGACATAAGATACCTTTTCTGTTTTCTAGATCCCACTAATGGAATTTTAGCTCTGATTAAAGGACTACTCTAAGCAGCACGCATTCAGCAAATAAGCATGGAGTTCACGGGGTTCTCAGGAGTGGAGTTTGATGGCATCCAATGTAGATGACACTTTGGTGACACTTATTTTGGAGGCAGTTTTCCAGCTTTGCTCCCTCTACCGTAGCTTGGATTGTCTGCAGACACAAAGGTAAGGGTAGCAAAACTCCAAATGTTTGAAGTTTCTTTTTTTAAGGGTAAAGCCATTTTTAAAGCTCAACCAAGCCCAGCTAGTTTTAGTTCTTGGTAACTCACTGTTTAGGCAACTAGTGTTCTTAAAATGCACAAAAATGATGTTGTCATCTTTCTAACTAAGCTCAATCTGAGTCTCAGTCCATTTTCTAACACTTCACTAAGACCTCCACCTGAATTTTAATAAGACTTGAAATGCAGGGCTTTTTTTTTTCTAGTGGTTCTTTATTTATAATGTAGGCTGAAGCAACTGATACAAGGTAAGAGGGAGACACGTTACACAATTGTTATTTATACAAGTTTAGAACAAAAAACTGCACAGGGAGAGGTCAACTCTCAGTACAAACTAGCAACTAAACCACAGTAATTTACCTTTAGAAATGATTTCTTTATTTTTAGCTGTGACACTGCTTTTACAATATGCAAAAACACAAACAGAACTACCCAAGGCGTTTTGTCACATTCTTTCTACATTGAATTTGGCAACATTTTATATTAAATTTATTCAGATTATACTAACGTTTAAAAACTAAACAAGTGAAAAGCTGTACCAAGGTACAGTTACATCCATTTATTTGAAAGGTTTAAAATACCACTTTTATCTATCGTAATTACCTTGCAGTGATTTCTGCTTTTGCAAAAACCATCTCAAGCATCATATGCACAATGCATCAGCTACTTTTAGTCATCAAGATTGGTGGGCTAAACCACAGGCACTACTGTTGCTTATATTCTGTAAGTGGAGCTTGTTTTTCAAAGAAAAAAAGCTTAAACAATTTCTAATAATCATGCCTTTGCTTGAAAGCAGTAACATAAAATGTTTTTGAGCAATCACAGCAGTGTTAAATGTTAATATAGAGAACACTGACTATACAGGTACGTTTTTTTCACATCCAGTGCAGTTATGTATTAAAGCAGAAGATTATGTAATTGAAGATTGGAGCCAACAGAGATCTGCAGGACCCACCAGGCTCCTATTCCTTGAGAGGTTCGGTCCCAAACGAGCACTTTCAACTGACCCGAAGGGGCTGGCTTTTTTAAACACCATTGCATTCCTCAAACGTGGTCCCTTTAAATCTGCACATCTCTGCTGGCTTTAGGGGATGGGCATTGTAACAAATTTAACTTTCACTTAGAAAAGACAGAAATCCATTCCAAAAAACACTGCCTAGAATACAAAAAAAAAGGGACAGTATGGTGGTCAGATTCCCAGTGACAGAAATAAATCCTCCTCTCTCCGATGTTTAGTGTGAAGCCAATTAACTGCCATTATTTAAAAGAAGATAAGAAAAACAAGCCTCCAGACTGGTAAACACATTGGCAAGTTGCCAGACTCCAAGCTGGTTACCCTTGTTAAATCCGCTCCAGTTTTTCCAAAATATTTGGGCTTTTCAACGCGCCCAGCCTGCTAGGCACAGTTAAGTAAAAGGCATTTGCTATATCTAAGAATTCCCTGCTATCAATCATTTTTAAATGTTTTCACATTTTTAAAACTGCCTTACCCTTCTGGATGTGTTTGGATTCAGTGAAAGTGGGTATAACTAACAGGTAACTGAAGTGGGGGGTTCTATGTCTACCCGGTGGCGGCAGCATGCACGGGACTGGAGGTGGGTGCTGTGTGCAGTCAGGAGCGATCGTGGGAGAAAGGAAGTCCTTAAACACCCTGCAGAAACAAACACTGCAACCCAGTGTGGCTTATTCGGATGCATTTACCATGAAGCTACTAGAAATTCAACCTACGAGGCTACTGTTAAATGTAACAGGATCGGCTGTGTTGACAGTGTGCCCCTCCCGCGACCCTCCCCCCAGTCCCAACACAGCCTCTACCATTTCCAGAGTTCCCTCACTCCTAATGTTGCGCATCAGCTGACTCCCGCTTTCCTCATTCCGAATGTAGTATACTTGAATAAGGATTTTTACCCCTTACCCATTTTGTTTGTACATTACACTAACTTGAATTTGTGTCTAAGCCAGACTACTACAATGCATCTACAAAAGCTTGCAGGAAAGAAAAGAAAAGAAAAAAAGCTAAGTATAGTTATCCCTTTTTCTGAAATTACTACTTCGTGGTTCCCCTGCCCGACCTCCCCCCCTTATTATGCATTTAAAATTTTACAAAGACTTGTAAAAAATGGAATTTGGCACCTTCAGAAAAATCAAAAGGGAAACTTAAGATTAAAATGTGCAGAAAGAAAACTCAATATTTACAAATTAAAAGATCAAGGTTATGTCAGTTACATATGTTGCTTTTAATTCTTATCTAAAGGTGTCGAGTACTTTCAAAAGAGCTGTGTTCTCAGTTGCCTACAAAATCTTTTGTTTGATTACAGATTGGAATGGATCAAGACAAACTAGGTCTATTAATTAGACAGTTCGTTCCCCACTGGCAGCATTTCTTGTGAGCCTAAGAGAGCCTAAGTGAAGCGCGGGGCTGAGCGGTCGTTTGTCGTGGTCTTCTTCAGTTTCACGCCCCTGCGGATGGCGTTCAGCATGTCTTCTCCTTGCGGGGCATCCCTTGGGCTCAGGTCTGCAGGGTCACTCTCTGGAATCTGGCCTGGGGAGGCAGTGGCACTTGGGGGATCCCTTTCCTGGTCTTCGGCCTCGCTTTCTGGAATTGCTTGTCTGTGCTCCTCGGGGATGCTCGGCTTCGGGCCTGGAAGAGGAGGGTTGACGGAGGCTTGGCCGCTCCACATTGAGGAGGGCATGCTGGTGCCACCCTGGGGGCCCTCACCCACGGACGGCGACTCGGGGCTGTGCTCACCCCGCTCCTCGGGCCCATCTGGAGGGGCTGACAACACCCCAGGGAGGTCTGGGACGGTAGGGGTCTTGACAGGGATCACAGGTGTTTTGATGGGGATGGGACCAGCTCCTATGGTCCCCCGGCGGACAGAAGGCTTGGTAGAAGGGGTCCGTCGGATGGTTGCAACCCCTGGGGTGACCATAGCAGGTCCGAGGGTGGTGGGGAGGCCAGCAGTTGAGGCTGGGCGCTTCGCTTGGAACATCCGTCGGTAGGACTGGCTGATGTCGCTGTTTCTCGGAATGGTGGAGGATTTGTCGAACTCCTGCTGATCTGCCTCCTGGTCACCACTTACAGAGAAATAATCGTAATCTGAAACTGATCATAGGATCCGATTAGAAATCGCCGAGGCAGTGGCTGTGCTCTTTGATTCTTTTGTGTTGGGCGGACAAAGGGCCCCAGAGGCCAGGTACTTCACCCGCAATCTCATCCCAAGCCTTCCGGGGTTTCCGGGCCAGGCTTAGCAGCCCTCACCATCTAAGAACTCCCTGACAGGGACCGTCGTTTCGTTCACCAAGGGAACGCTCAGCACCAAGAGCAGCGCTGGACACAGCAGGCCCGCACTCAAACACCGCTGAGCGGTGAAGAATGCAAAACTGCCAGGCCGCAGCGAGGCTACCTCTGAGCACCTCTGGGAGGAATAAAGGGGGTGGCAAGAGGAAATAACCTCTACAAGCCCTCCAGCCCGGAATTTGACTTGAGAGACAAGCCCCACACGGACCATCACAGACCTCACTACCTCCCTCATGATCAACTCGTTAGGCGAGGGCTAGAAAAGCAATGGAGCTACTGGTAACGAGTCTCCGAAAACAAGGCAGAGACAGGTTCCATCGGTGAGGGGTGCTCACTTTCTCTCCAAAAATGGGGTCACGTGGGAGGGGGAAGCATACAGACTGAACATCATAGAGCTCGTTTCTGAAGAGCAGCGCTCTGACGTTCGGGTAAGTTCTGTGTGGTGGGGTGAAGCTGTGTGCTGTATGAGGGGGTGGTCAGCAGCATCCCTGGCCATCTACCAGATGCCAGCAGCACGCCCTCCAGTTGTGACCATTAAAAATGTCTCTAGCCGTTGCCAAATGTCCCCTGGGCAGCAAAGTGGCCCTCCACCGAGACCCACTGTCCTAGAGACTTGGACTGAAGGACTGCTGACAGGCTTGGTCAGCTCTCATAGACCTTTCCTAGCGGCT
The DNA here is from genome assembly GCF_963455315.2 of Globicephala melas. Taxonomy (NCBI): domain Eukaryota; kingdom Metazoa; phylum Chordata; class Mammalia; order Artiodactyla; family Delphinidae; genus Globicephala; species Globicephala melas. The sequence goes on from NC_083330.1 coordinate 65,056,803, forward strand.
GGCCTGCCATCTTGCTGGCTTGTGTGTGTGTGTGCTGGGGAGGGCGGTGAGGGAGGCAAGTTCATAGAGAATTTGGCTGGAGTTTGGGCTTCAGACTCTAACAGACCTTCGACTCAAATTCCAGCTCTGCTGCTTATTGTGTGAACTTGGGCCTCAGTCTCCATGTATGTAAAATGGGGATAAACAGACTTGTGACATAAACGATTGTGAAGAATTAATGGGAAAATAAAGGAAGTGCTTGGTACAAAGTGCCAAACACAAATGATGTTATCATTAACAGCATCTGTCTGCCTTCAAATTGGGACATCCCTGTAACCCTGATGGTGAGAAACCAAGTTGTGAAATCTGGCCACTTTGCTGCATGGCAGTGACCCGACAACTACAGACGAGCCCTCCAGAGCATTCCAAGATGCTCTACTGTGGCTGGACGGACTCTCGCACGTCTGCCTCCTCCCAGCGGGGAGGGCCCCCTTCCTCACCTGGCACTGCTCAGGAAGCCCGGCTGGAAAGCTCAGGCTCTCCTACCTTGGGAGGGGATGGTGTCCTCAGAGCAGCAGGGGGTGGTGGTCTGGGTGCTGTAGCCGCTGGAGCACTGAAGCGAGTCCCGGCTGCTCCTCTGGGTGTCAAGCTGGAGGCCCCGAGACAGGGCCAGGGCCAGTTCCTCACAAGCCTCCATCTCCTCTCCAGGCTGCAGGTGGGAGGAGAGAGACAGATGAGCCACCGGGGCCGCGAGTTCCCTGTCTGATACCCCCAGAGCCTTTCTGCACTCCTCGTCCAGTGGGGGCCTCAACAGGACTCCTATTCTGCTCCCGTGACCACCACTGTCTGTGGGCCCAGGGGGCCGCCAACTTGCTTGGACCCTACCCAGGCTCTAGAAAGTTCTAGAGTCTAATTCCCATACAAGACCTTCCCTGGGGGCCTTCTAAACGCTGTAACAGGGAGTAGGGGAAAGGGGCTCAGATCCCTCCAGTTGCTGGCCAGCACGTGGCCCCCGCCAGGTCTCGAGGGGCCCAGCCAGCTGTAGAGAACAAGAGCGTCACCCTGGCGGCGGCCGACACGGTCATGCTCCGCGGCCTCTGAGCCTCCTCGGCAGCGGTGGGCGTGCCTCCCGCTGCGACGGGGCCTCCACCGCTGGGATCTGGCTCTCGCTTGTCTTTGCGGCGCTGAAGGGTGTTCACCAGAGGCTGATCGTAAGGTCCTGGCTTGGCCCAGTCCTAAGTGGAACAAGTGTGGTCAGGTGCCAGGGCCTCTGCCTCCACCGGGAGGCCACAGAAGCCTCCAGACAGCTGCCCGCCCACAGAAGGTAGCTGGTCCCCTCGGGGGAAGCTCAGGCTGGGACAGGCCAGCAGCCCCTCCTCTGCCCTCACCCGGCACTAGAAGAAGGGAGCAGAAAATCCTCTGGGGGTCCCTTGGGTACCTGCCCTTTCCTCACATCCGCCCAAAGACTGAAAACCCGCAACAAGGGGGCAGGTAGCCTGAGGGACACTCTTAGTTACAGCCATCAAACAACTGACCAACTGCCTATGGTGTCTGAAGGCACCGGCCAGTGGAGAGCACATCCCCAGGGACCAGGCCCTCCCTTCCCATGTCTGGGGCCCCCCCGCTGGGGCCTAGCAGCTCAAATGACCTCACTCGCCTGGAGTGGCCACCAGGGGGCGCTAAAGGTACTTCAGCCACTCTCCCTGAGGCTGAACCTCACTTCTGGGAAACTGCCCCAAAGGGCGCTTCAGGATGTACTCTCTGAGGTCCTCACAGAGGAAGGGAAGGCCCCTGGGCCAGAAGAAAGATTCTGAGGGGTCCGCACCACTTGTGAGGGAGGCAGTCAAGGCCTGCTCGAGATGGCGGGCCGCCTAGGGGCCTACTATTCAAGTTAGGGACCTCCTCTCCAAATAAAGGTAGAACATCCTCCTGGCATCAATCAGACTTGCTAGGAAATAATATAAAAACTTTTCGTTTTTATATTAAAGCAAACATGTTTTAAGACTAAAAATAAAGTCTGCAGGTACTTTTAAGATAAAACATAATAAGCCAAACCGTATTTTGGGGCATGGTTCTGTTACCATGGCCCAGTAAGGGTTTAAGGGAACAGTCTGGGGAACATGGCCGAGGAGGAGAGTCCCTCCCTGGTAACAGTGACACCCTCAGGAAACCCCCAGGAGGGCAGAACTTGGACTTACAACTTGGGAGCGACTTCCCTGCAATGCCGCATCTGGGTCTACTGGGGTCTAACAGGGGTTAACTGGTGTCTCCTAAAGGGAGCTCCTCCAATCTCAGCTCCGTGTGGACATACCCGTCTCAGCGCTGCCTGCTGCTTTCCGGTTCTCCCCAGTGGGAATTTACTTAGGGAGGAGGTGTTATGGGGAAGAAGGCAGAGTGTGAGAGGAAAGGGGTGGGGTGGGGTGGGGTGGGGTGAGAATCGTGGGGCAGCAGGGGGGTGAGCACAGAGGCAATGAGGGACGGGGGAGAGGGCGAGAGGAGGGCGGAGAGACACAAACCTTCCAGCTAGGGATCTGAGATGACGGGAACATGCCGGGCCCAATGGTGTAATAATGAGCGTAGTCTGGAAGGTGGACAGAGGTGGCCCGAGGGAGCAGGCGGGAGGCGGGCAGGCAATGAGGGAAAAGGCTCGCCCCTACGGGCCCCACGTGGGGCTCGCTTGATAAACTATAGTGAGAAAACCCGTTAGACAACTGGAAACAAACAAAAAAAGGGAGGAAAAAAGGAAAAAAAAATTAATATAAGAGGATGAGTGTGGAGATACAAGATGGCATTGACATTCAAGGGATGGGGGAGATCTGAATATCTGCAAATAAAACAAACATCAGGGCTCTGCCACTCATGGATGGTCCAGGATGCGAGAGAAAAGCGCTAGCTACGGTGCAAACAATGCCTGCATATTTGACACCAAGTATTCAGTTGGGGAAATATTTTATCTACATTTTAGAATAGTTTGGAAATGATCCGTGTCCCTAATGTGTGGTGCTCTCAATGGTTTTCGATTATTTCACTAATAATTTCACAGTGACGGTGATTCGCTCATCTCATTGTGCAAATTTTAAAATTCAAAAGCGTCAACTGAAAGCTGTTCATTCCAGGTTTCCAAAATCATCACTGTTCAGGAGATTCCAAATCAGGGTGAAGGGTGGGGTGATGGCAACTAAAAGGCAGGAAAGCACACAGCCTCTGACGCAGTGAAGTGTCACATCCAAGGGCACGGTGAAGAGGAGGCCATGGTGGGTGGGGTGCAGGGGAGGGGAAGGGGGGAAGACGGATGGCCATCCATGTCCTGGGAAGAAGCCTTCACACCTCCGAGTTCCCCATACCCCTTTCTCTCCCTCTGGACGACCGCAGGGTCATTGCTCAGGGCCAGGCACCCATTCTGGAAAAAGCCCTCAGTCCTGTCCCTCCCTCTGGCCCCAAGAGGGGCCACGCTTGGTGGAGATTTTGAGTTTCCAGGTTCCTGCGGCTGTGCGGGGAGCAGCTGGCAGGGGATGGGGGAGAGGCTGGGACCCCAGCCGGTCACCTTCTCTGTGGACGCCCAGGCGCCCATGGTGGAGCCTGAGCTGACTGAGGTAGGCGAGCTGCACTCGCTCACGGACTGGCAGGTTTCCGAGGCTTCAGAGGAGGCCGAGCTGGACGAGTTCTGCAGCCGGGGAGGGGCCACACACCACCGAAAAAGGACGGTCATAAAAAATAAAAAGATGGGGGGGGCAGGAGGGGAGAAGGGCACGCACGGAAAGACAGACATGCATACAGAAGAGGGAAGGATGAGAGAAGCAGAGGGTTAGGGTTACTTTTTCCCCCAAAGCTGCACCAACACAGAGGCCTCCAAGCCCTGGAAAGGAAGCATGAGACCCAGCGAGCCCCAGACCTGCCGGACTGCAAGGCCCCCAGAACCCCACCATCTGTGTGTGTGCCTGGTTCAGGGGAGTGTGGTCAAGGCGCTGGACTCCCTGTGTTCTCTAGAGCCTTTCTTCCTGTGCCATAGGCCCAGGGCCCAAGGGATGCCATGACTTTTACATCTCTCAGGTGTCCAGGCGTTACTGCAAGAGGACTGACCCCCAACTTGGGTTTTTGCTCCATGTCTGCCTAGAATGGCCCTAATTCCTGGACTCACTTCCTTCATCCCATGCAACCTCTGGATGTGGGTGGCTTCCAGCTATGAAGCTGCATCTTCACAAGACATGATTTTAGGTCTCTCTGCCTGGGGAGTGATTCTGAGGTTTGAGGCAGTGAATCCCAGTGGTTAGGGCAATGTTTCCAGTGGCCGCATAGGGAGAAATGAAGCACCCTGGCGACCTCTGGGACATCACGGAAAGGAGGTCTGGCTTGCGAAAACATCTCTTCAGCCTGATTTTATTAACCATCCAGTCCCTGCCAGTCTCCTGGTGTCGGCCAGGGAAACCGCTCCCAGCTCCTAACCTTCAGCAGAGGCAGAGACTGCCTGTTAGCTCACCACTACATCGTGACATTCTGGTCCTGTCCTGGCATGTGGCAGGTGTTTAAAAGTGCTGAATGGATGAGTGACAATGACCATATCTCTTCCATGTAACTGGGTCCCCCAGGATAGTGCTTTGGGCCCACCCAGGTATCTGCTTTAAGTTTTCTTCACTGTTAACTGCAATCTCATCCCATTTGTATAAGGAAGTCTGCGTCTTCTCTACTATTTCCCTGGAAGTGTCCCTGTATTCACTGGCAAGGAAGCCAGATCCGTGTTTCTGTCCACCCCTTTCACCCGCCAAAGAAATGTTCCTACAAAAGGACAGATCCTTAGCCTCCCATCCTGCAAGAGCAAGGAACTGAAAAGGCATTCCACAATGCATGCAGCTCCGAGGAGCCCAAGCAAGGCCAGGCCCCGTGGTGGAGGTTCTGGCCACTTCCCCAGCTCGGTGTCTGGTTAGCCATCCAGGATCTGAAGTCTGAAGGTTCAGATTGAAGTCTTTTTTCTGCCACTTCCCAGTCAAGGAACCATGGACTTAATCTCTCTAAACCTCAAATTTTTTTTTCATCTTTAGAATAGGGATTAATAATATCTATCAGATGAAGATTAAATGAGATACGGTGTGTGTACACCTCTGTATATAGTGCTTAATCAACTATAAACAAAAATCAGTTATCACTGTAATTTACCAGGACTATTTATTTTGGTTCCTGTAACTCAAATGTGTTCAATTTGAAAAAAAGAACCAGTAAATCACCCCAGGACTGCAGGTTCGTATTTTCTTTTGACTTCTACTCATTTTTTTCCTGAAGAACTCCTTGCCTTGATGGAGTGAACGGTTCTAGGCAGGAGCCTAGCTGCACACGTGGTCCATGACTCCTGGGCACACATGGCATAATTTGAAAAGAGCAGAGTGGAGGAAAACGGGAGAATTCTGAACACATCCTGCCACGTGGCACCCACTTGCATCCGTGTACCTGAGGGATCGCCCCCTTTCAGACGTTTGCTTCCTTCCTCCCACCCAAATTAAGGTAACACTACTTCCTCCAGGAGACTGTACCTACCCTCTGGCCTGTGTGATGTGTACAATTTCCTTAAATTTCCCCTCTGCCTTAGAAGCAGCTGTAATGGCTTTTTTAAAAAATAGAATTCTCAATTAAATTTTGCAGTATCCCTGAGTTTATTAAAACTACCCTGGAGTTGCTAGTCAAGCATAGCTTGGGTACCAGCTTTCAGATTTCAGTAAATCCCAACAAGCTGCCTTCTGCTTCCCTCGACATTACTGGAGACAGAAAGCCCGCTTCATTCAGCCTGATCCACACACGCACAGCAAGGCTGGAACACACAGCTTCTTTTTTTTAGAAAGCAGTGTCAGTGCACAATACTTTGTTAATGTGTCAGTTGTTAAAAACACACACAGAATGACGCTGCACATTAGAAAAGCCTTTGAGGAACCGCAAATCCCTGCTCCCCCTCTGACCACTCTCACTCTCCGCTTGCAAGACATGCAGGTGCTGTTTAGCGCCACACATAGTGGGGACGGACAGGGGACAGGTGGTGACCCCTCAGAGACTGAGCCAAAGCACCCCAAGCACATCAGGACTTAAAGCTGCAGCTCTGGCTCCAAGCGTTTCCATTCGAAATTGAGTGTCGACCCCAGGAAGACAGAGAGAGGCCACAGTCCCTGGGGACGGCTGTAAAATGCCAAAAGGAGCACCGGGCTGAGCAGCTCTGGGTTCACCGATGTCAGCCATGTCATGCGAGTGACCTAGGCTCCCCAAACACCTCAGATGCTTCTTCTACGTAGAGTGCTCCCCAGAACACTCTGCCAGGGGCACCTTATGGCCAGGGCGGTGCAGAAAGGGTGCTGGACCAGTTGCCAGAAACCCTGGTTCCAGATCCTCAACCTGCAGGTCACATAACTGTGCGACTCGGGCAAATTGCGTTACATCTCTGAGCCTCCATTTCCACACAAAACAGGGGTAACAACACTCTGCGTGGCTGTTGGCAGGACTACACAGTTAACACAGGCAGAAGCTCCTAGGATGGTGCCTGGCACACAGGAGATATCTGGTGACTGTCAGGCAAACTGGATACCTGGATGAACAAGACAAGCACGTGACCTTCTGAATCCCAAGGAGCTTGAACCAAAGGCTGTGGTCAGCCTCAAAATGTCCACGACGGGCTCGGAGCCACCATGCTCCCCAGCGGATGGCGCTGAGAGGCACCCTGGAGGTTCACGTTTCCCAGTGTCTACAGGTCAGGTCGTGCTGCTTATTAATCTAGAGGCCAACCCACTGGCACAAAAAGAGGACAGAGGGGAGCAGGTGAAGGGTGTTCCGATGCCCAGCTCCTGCCTTCTGCTCTGGCTGGACCCACTGGGCTGGGCGCCTAGCGCCATCTAACCCAGCTGTGGTCAGAGACTCAACACCTCCCCTGCTCCCAGGAGCAAGGTGCCAACAGCACTACCTGCATGGGCTCTGAAGATGCTTTCTCATTCTCAACACAAATTAATAAAACGAAGCTGAGAGTGCCAGGGCAGGTCTCCAAGGCACTGTTCAGTGACAGAAGCTCCACCCCCATTGGCAAATGCCCATTAATTACTACATCACGCTAAGCCGGGCACTTACAGGGACACCAGGGAGTGGCCAAACCTCTTTGAGTCTGTGTACATGTGAAAACTCCCCAAATCAATGCAGTGACTCAACCATCACCAGCATAATGATCGTAAGCTTCAACCCCCCACTTACGGTATCTCTCCCTTTAGGAGAGTAGCTCCTCTAGAGATGAGAAATTAAACCAGAGGTTTCCCGTCAGAAGACAGGGGTCTGTCCAAGCCCAGGTCCCTCTCTGGTTCCAGCCACTGAGGGTGGTCCAGACCCCAGGTGCTGCGGCTGCTCCAGGAGCCAAGGACCCTTACCTGGTTGGGGGCCTCCGGCGGCATGGGGGATGGCGACTTGGACTGGAAGGCGTCCTGGGAGATGAACCCTGAGTCATGGGAGGACACGCTGGACAGCCTCACAGGCGCCTGCTGGGCCAGGCTGGAGCCGCGGTAGCGGTAGTGGGAGCTGGGCGAGTGCGAGTGGGAGCCGTGGGAACCGCTGGACCGCGAGTCGCTGCTGTTGACACTGTTCAGGCTACTGCGGGGGCAGCGGGGGAAGGGGGACAGACGACACGGGACGACAGGGGAGAACATCATGCAATCAGCCCCCGGCCCCAAGAAGCAGTGCAAACGGCGAGCCATGTTTTCTAAACACCCAATCATTAAGCTAGTAAACAAAAGTGTTTTCCTGTGAGCAAGGGGTGGGGGGGACACCAGCCACAGAGACTCAGTTCTCCGATGGCACAACGAGGCGTCCTTAGGATGGAGGCCCGTGATTCTAAAGCTCTGCTCTGTCACCTGCCACCAAAGCCAGGGGACCCGATGTCCGCGGCACGAAAAGGGCTCATCTCATCTGCTCGCAACCACTGTGACCCTGAAGCCAAAACCGCTAAGGCTTCAGCATGACCCGGTTGGAACACCCAAGCGTCTCCTTTCGATGGACCATCTGGGTCCAGGAAACCAAAGTCAACCCGGCCAACCATCGCTCGGCACCCCAGAGACTCCTCAAGGAGTCCCCCGTACAGAGTATCAGCAAATCGACTCTCTTTGTGTCCATGTGTTTTACATTTTATTTACAAAGTTGGTGCTTTAATGAATGGCTTGACCCTGAACACAGGTGTTTCTCTGTTAAAATACCTGTGGGCCCGGCAAACAGAACACCAGGCAAGAGGCAGGCAGCTTTCAGGGACTAAAGGTCATCAATCTAAGCTGTTTGCTTCCAGGATGCAACAGTAAACAGGATTTCAGAAAGTGACACATGCCCTCTGGTGTTCTGTCTGCGTTCCATTTCCAGTCGTAAGAGACAGGTCCTACACTCTGTCTAATCACTCAGATTACGAAACCCAGAAAACTGGACAAAGTCTTGTGGTCCAAACAAGCAGAGATGACATACAAGAGCAGCTGGAGAAGCATCAGAAGGCGTGAAATAAACAACCCAGCCTGGGATTAGGATGTTTGTGGTTTCTGCTCCTAAACCCGCAAGAGATTCTTGTCAAATTTTGCAAACTCGGACAGCTAATAAGGTAGTCTAGGGCTGCGTGACTGTTCTATACCAGAATTACTTGTTCCAACAGATATAGGGCAGTGTGCTGGAGGGAAATCACTGGGGACATTTGCCAGGGGTAATTATCATGATTTTTTGCTTTTCCCCCTGTCAGCCAGAGGAGGGCACTTGGACACTGACAACAAAGCTCATTGCAATTCCACTGCAGCAAGCTCAGAACTGGTGGTGTCCACGTGACATGATTTTCTATTGAAACTAAAACTGTAGAAAGAAAAGATACTTATGCAGCTTTGTTTTACACTAATCGAGATAGAGTTTTCTTGGTTACCAAACAAAACACGTCCTCAGTAAAAAAAAACGTAAGTAGATGTGTCATACACACGAACACACACGCAGTGCACAAAGGATGACAAGAAACCAACCTCTTCAGGTTGCTGAACGTCAGGATGAGCATCTTAAGTCTGAACTTCCTGCTCCGTGTACACTGCACAAGCTCAAATATGAAATGAAACACACGCACACATGTGCAGAGAGAGATTACCAGACACAGATTCGGCAGATCTATCCTGCTCTTTGCTCTCAACGCTAATTCACAGGAAGTGGGAATTCGTTTGGCTTTGAAAAGTCAAAGAAAAAGATGAGCAGGTGAAGTGTACCAAGAAAGGAATGATGCACGAGGATGTTTCCACCCTCACGGGAAGAGAATAAACTTGGCGGTCAGCAAGCCAAGAATGGTGCTCAACAGAAAACTGCCAGGAAACGGCGTTGCCAATGGCAGAACTATTCCAATGGATTCTCACTGTGAGTCACTAGGTAACGCTAGTGCTTCACAGAGCAGTGATGGGAGTGGTGGGAGTGGTTAACAGATCAAGAATTGTATTTACTTTATGAAGCCCTGAGACCAAAACTGGGGGGCAAATGAGGGCATGAGCCACTGTTACTGCCTTCACTTGTTCTGGCGACAGCAAGATGAGTCTGCACAAGAATCAACCTCTGTTTGCCCTTTTTTTAGCCCATGTGCTTCTTACTCTGCTAAACAGGAAGATCCAATGCGAATTCGTAAGATGGGAAAATCCGTACAACTACACTGAGTGAGAAAGCTGTGGCCACTGGTCTAAGACCTGATGGGATTTTCCTTATGACCCGAAACTAATCCAGAGACTGAAGAGTGAGACCAAAATCATGATGGGATCCTTTCACCTGATCACCATTTCCTGTTTCAAATGAGCCATTTTAGAGCTCAAGACTGACTCTAATGCTCACATTAGCATAAAGAAAAATGCTGTGTCCCTAAAGCAGTGGCCCAGCCCGGCCTCACTTACCTGCAGACACTTGATTTGCGGGACATGGTGGTGCTGGGGGAAGAGGGTGGAGTCTGGTACGACCAACTGTAATCAGAACCTTTCAAGTCCAAAATCACCTAAGGGGACAGAGCCAGGAGGGTAAGCAAGGTGTTGAGAAGCGAAACGTTATCTGTCCAATCTTAACAGCCATCATAACGTCGAAATTCTGCCATCACAGAGGAGTGGGGATCAAAGAAAAACATGTTGTTAAGATTTTTTTTTTAATTAAAGAATCATAGTACCAATCCATCAACATCACAATCCTTTTTCTGAGACAAGCAAAAATATAATTAATGCGAAGATGGGAGGAAAACCACGACATATCCGTCAAAAAAGAAAGAGAAAGATTTACAGTTAGTTACATTAACAATTTATAAGAGCCACTTACACCCAAGGTTAGAATTTGTAGGGTTTTTGCTTATACCACCACATAGACAATAATGGTTTCAGAATGTGTTGATCTTATTACATCTTAGCTACCTGATATTCAGTGGTCACTTGTGCCCTGTTTGACCCTTAAAACCTGACAGAATCAAGAGAAACCAATTCTTTCACAATTACTTCTACATCTGTCTCCCTCACTTGACAAAGAGCTGTTTGAGTATAAGGTCTACCTTCCATTCATACAGTAGGTGCTCAACAAATGTCTACTTACTGAGTGAATGCCTGCAGGCTATAGTCTGATAAACACAATTTCATAGGATGGAAAATATAAGCTCCCAAATTTGTCTCCCTAGTTGGCTCCCAAGGCAGTGATAAGAATTTTATACAAAAGGCAAAGGCCAGCACATGATTTATCACCTGTTCACCCAAATATGTCTCTTCCCACTGGATACAGTGTTAATGTCACATGAACCAAATAAATCAACATTTAAAAAGTCACCTTTTTCATAAGATAAGAGAAATCCTCATGCACTACATACTTAGAATGGGAGAAATTCAGTAAGAATGATTCACAATGATGACCAAGATACACCACTGTCATGTCCCTAGCAGAGCTTATTTCTAGAGGGTCAGTGAACACATGGTTAAGAGCATGGGTTCTGGAAATTGACAGCTTGGTTTAAGTCCCAGTTTTACCAGTAACTACCTGATTAAGTGACTTTATCTCTCAGTGCCTCAAGGTCCTCCTCTGTAAAATGGGGATAATAGTAGAGGAAGTCTATGTAAAGAGCTTAGAGCAGAGCCTGGTACACAGTAGGTGCTGTAAAATGACTAAGGAAGATGATTACTATGCTTCACAGTGTAAAACATGAATGTTATTTAAAATTAGATATTGCTGCAAGGAACCCTCAGGGCCTTGAACCTTTGTCTCTTCGGCTTTCTCTCCCACGCTTACCCCTTGACTCCTACCTGTTCACTTGAAGAGGGCAGCTTGTGAGGGTCCATGGTCAGGCTCTTCAGATCTTCTGATATGGTCTGCAGGTGAGTTATTTCCCCTAGCATTGAGATTTCTTCTTCCTGAAAGTAATTCACAACCTGTTATGAGTGACTCACTTTATCGTCTTGATCCAACTGTTTTTATTAGGGACACTATCTAACACTTTCAGCTTTTCAGAAAAGGCGTGCAGGGACTGATGCATCTTTGCCGAAGCTATTACCAGCCCTTTTGTCGAGGAAGTGGAGAGGAAAACGAAATCAGCCACAATCATGGAGAGACCTGTGCACCTGGGACAGGGGTGAACGAGCCACAGCCAACACGTGGGCCTTCCTCGAAGTGTCTGGGGGCTGGCGGGCCTGCTAGGGTGGTCCGCCTGTGTGTCCTCACGGGATCCTGCAGCACAGCCCCTCTGCAGGCCACGACCCGCCCTCCCCACCCCCGAAGTCACTCGGCTTCAGTGGACGGCAACTATTTGGAGATACTTTGGTCCAGATCTGATAGCCCTTTGTGACAGCACATGTGTGTTCACTGGAGGTTAACTTCCCCCTTCTTTCTTGGTTTTTTCCACCAACGTAATCAATGGCAAGTGAGGCAGGAACGGGGGACTATGGAAGAAACAGCCATTCACGTTACCAGTGCACCAAGCTGCAGCTGTGGGACCAGGGAAGCACGAGTCAGGGAAAAGTCTACGCTCAGGGGAAGAACTCGGATTTGGGCAGAGGGAGTTGGGGCACCTCTACCAGCTTCAAGAACACCTACAGCGTAAGTTTTCAAGGCATGCAGCCAATTTACTTAAAAAATAAGTCTGCGTTGATTCACTGCGGCTTTTCCCATATTAACCTCACAGTCACTCCTTGGCATTCAGCTTGGTCAGTGGGTCTCAAAATCAGCTGGAGGACTTGTTTAAAACCCAGATGACTGGGTCCTCACCCCCAGAGTTGTGGATTCAGTAGGGCTGGGTTGGGCCTGAGCATGTACGTTTCTAACCAGTTCCCAGGTGCTGCGGCTGGCCTGGGGACCACACTTTGAGAACCATTCTGCAGGGCCTTCTTGACTTGGGGAGAAAAAGTAAGTGGAACCATCAGTGCTTAGAACATAGAGTGGGCCATGCAGCCATCAGCAACTTGCAGACAACTATTCACCATAAAAATGACTCCACCATCATGATTCCTGACACACTGCAGCTTCTTAATGCCTCCAGGATAAATAAGGAGGCTCTCCTCCAAACTGCCAGTTTATGCCTTCTGGAACTTTCCACCAACTCACAATCACGGGCCGCAGCATAGAGATGAAGGTGCAGAACCGGCCACGTTCTTCGATCAAAGCCTTCCGGACTGCCTGCTTTTCTGTTTCTTCCAACAGGAGATACTTATCGTTGACGTCTTGGAGCGCGCTGTCCAACTGGGGCTGGATGTCACCTCGCCCTGCAAACGAAACAAAGCCCCAAGCTTGGCATGCTGAAACACCAGCTCCTGGAACCAATGCCCTCCTCCCTCAGGTCCTTGCTGGAGTAGAAACCACAATCTTCCAGGACTTTTAAAAAGTATGTATTTATACCCAGAAAGGATTTAAAGAAGCTGTTTTTCTAGGGCCAGCCACTTCCAATTTCCAATGCCCAAAGAGCACATTTATCCTGGTTTATTCACGACAAGTAAAATTTCCTGGGGTAGCTCGTCCTGACCTGCATTCTGAAGAGGCTAAGGGATGAACAAGGTGAGGGCCTATGGATGTTTCCAAAAATGGGCACAAGCTGGCTTTGTTGGGTCATCCTCAATGAAAGAGCCTCTGTTTAGACGGAAGTTTCTGTCCCGGAATACAAAGGTGGCAGGCATCAGCTCTCTTGGCTCTGGGGGGCCCCTGGGACGCCCTGGCAGTTACTTTAATTCCCTAGTGGAGAGTCCTGAATGCCCTTCCTGTAGAACCAGCCCAGCAGCAGAAACACCTGCAGTCAGGTCTCCGCTGGTGGAGGACTGAAGGGGGCCTGGGTGCGGAGCCTGGCCCATGCCCGGGAGTCATCTGGCCCTGTCCACACAGCCCGGTTATGCAGAGGCACCCATTTCTAGACTTGTCGACAACTCTAGAACTTGGTGAGGCAACTATCTTCATAAAGTCTTATTTGAATGCAGCCATGCCCATTCATTTACAGGTTGTCTATACCCACTCTCGTCACAACTGCCGAGTAAAGTTGTTGTGACACAGACTGTTTGGACCCTGGACTGAGAAGGTTTACAATCTGGCCTTTTACAGAAGTCTGTATAAACATGGGCAAACAGGCACTGTGTCAGAGGGCATGGCTACTGTAAACGTGATCTGGGGACAAGAAGGGGACTGTCCCCGAGACCAGCTCCTGACCTTCCACACTGGGCTCCCATGCTCACCTACCACCTGAACCAGAGGAAGAATTTCTAAACTTCAGGACGGAGGCTTGGACTCTCCGAGTCCAGCCCCCAGTGAAATGCCACCTGTGTATACAAGTACTCAATAGGTGTTTAATAGATGTATACAACAAGTACTCAACAGATGCTTTAAACAGAATATTGGAGTGGAGGGGCAGTAGGGGTTATCCAAGCAAACCTGCTCCCAGTTCAGAGGAGGTGGAGGCCTAGAGAAGGGGAGGGGCTGTCCAGGGCCATTCAGGGGGGCAGGCAGAGTCAGGGCAGAGCCCACACGGCCTGACCCTCTGACACTGGACCCCTCCTCCTCCTCTGCCGGCTGCCTCAAGCCGAGGGACTGGATTCCACTCGCCTCCTGGGAAGAGGCCTGACCGGTCACCACGTACCCCTCCTTAACAATGCGAATGCCATAGAGCAGGAGGCCCCAACCCCTGGCCTGTCCGAGGCCTGTTAGGAACCCGGCTGCACAGCAGGAGGTGAGCGGTGGGCAAGTGAGGGAAGCTTCGTGTGCCGCTCCCCACCCCTCCCCATTGATCCCCGTCGCTCCCTACACCTCCCCATCGCTCCCGTCGCTCGCCACCCCTCCCCACCGCTCCCCGTCGCTCCCCACCCTCCCCGTAGCTCCCCACCCTTCCCTGTCGCTCCCCACCCTCCCCGTAGCTCCCCACTGCTCCCCGTCACTCCCCACCACTCCCTGTCTCTCCCCGTTGCTCCCCACTGCTCCCCACCGCTCCCCGTCGCTCCCCACCACTCCCCATCACTCCCCACCCCTCCCTGTCGCTCCCCGTCGCTCCCCACCCCTCCCCATCGCTCCCCACCCCTCCCTGTCACTCCCCCGTTGCACTCCATTGCTAGCATCACTGCCTGAACCTCCCTCCCCAGCCCCTGTCCATGGAAAAATTGTCTTCCACGAAACCAGTCCCTGCTGCCAAAAAGGTTGGGGAGCGCTGCCGTAGAGAACACTAAATGCAATGTGTTATCTGGTTTGAAAAAGTAGAGGGTCAGGGAAAACGGCCTCGTGTGTAGGGACATATTCTGTATGTTCTCACAAGCAGATGAGAAAGCTTCATTTGGAAACAGAGGCAGTCAGGTGTCAACAACATCCAACTAGCAAAAGTCACTGGATTTTTGGCAGGGGTTAAGTCCTAAGTTAGCACAAAAGGGGACTATCATGGGCAGTCAAAGGTCACCCCCGAAACCGCCTTAGATGGCATTCAAGTATAGTCCGTGCTCCGTATGTGGAGCCCTCACTAGTCAGGTGAGCACAAAGGTATGCTGGGTACAGCAATACAGTGTTTAATTCCATGCTGGAGGGATTTTATCCAACGATTACATTACGTGAGAATTTGCTCTGAGAAGTTTTGCTGTACTTTCAAGGTGACCCACTCACCCATTCCTCCACTCAGTCATCGGTCACCATCTCCCATCCTACGCCCCCCATAATTCTACCAGTTTTTCCAGTTTCTCTACCATGGTCACGGTTTCCATTCCTTCCGCCAGGATGCCAGAGAGCCACCCTCACACATCACCTGGCCCCTGAGTCACAGGTTTCCCAAGTTTTTAGGGGACAAGACACTTGTCAAAGCATCCTCCCATTCTCCCAGGGGACTTGCAGGGAAGCAAGGGCTCCCTCTTGACACAGGCCTCATGGAGGGTGGGCGGGTGGCTGCACCTCCAGCCCCATGAGATTGGGAGTTTTCTCTATTTTTTTTTTTGGCCACGCAGCATGATGCCGTCAGGGATCTTAGTTCCCCGATCAGGGATCGAACCCAGGCTCTCAGCAGTGAAAGCACGGAGCCCTAACCACTGGACCACCAAGGAATTCCCCAGCATTTTAAAATAGAGGAAACTCTGGGAATTCCCTGGAGGTCCAGTGGTCAGGGCTCCATGCTTTCACTGCGGAGGGCCCGGGGTTCGATCCCTGGTCGGGGATCTAACATCCTGCAAGCCCTGCGGCATGGCCAAAAGAAGTTTTTTTTTAAATAAATAAAATGCTGACTTGCGCAGATGAATCCACATACACCGAATGTGTACATGATACAAGTCCTCTGGTAATGAAACTCCCTGTGTCTCTGCAACCTGCCAAACAGCCTGGCCAACCCCGGGCCCTGCAGGTGAGGCCACATGGTTGCGGCTGCTCCAGAGGCCTCCTTGTAAGCCTCTCAGCCTCTCCAAGGATGCTCCAACTAAGGAACCACAGAGGGCTGCAGACCAGGTCAGCATGTTCTTAACTCCAGAGGAGGGAGGGCTGATGATGGTAGCAATTTCTTTCAATACCAACTTATAACTATAAGAAATTGGGGAGGTATCTTTACGTCCTTTCACAAATTACAAGGCACACACCTATCTGTAATGAATGACACTGACTTTTAAAAATACACTGACATAGGAAAGCAAAGTGACTAGACCCAAATGTTAGCTAATCTGGTAAATATAAGCTTAAATTATTCTATGATTAGTCAAGTTATTTTCAATGTGTATTATGTTATAACTAAAGGACTTCCAAATTGTAGTATTCTAAAATAAGTATAATCTATAAAAACTGCTATAATTAGAGTGAGTACATTTCCATGTGGGATATATCATAACCTAAAAACACAATGTTTATTTCTTAAATTCGCTAACACAACATGTAATTATATTTATTAAAAAACGACTGTGGAAGAAATTATTCCATGTCCCTGTTGGATGTACTGGTTTTAAGATACAGTCATCTTTCTAGATCCACAAATTCAGAGTTGTATTGGCACTGACTTAATACACAAAAACCTGTTCATTTCCCTCCCATCAGCAATGCGAGGAGAGCCACTGCCGATGACCTCAGTACAGGTCCTGGCCATGCCAGCTCCCACATGGACTTGACCCTGTCACCTATTTCACCTCTGCTACTGCCACCCTCGCTGTGCCACCTTGATCTCTCACCTGGACAGCTCCATCAACCCCTAATAGGCCATCCTGATTGCATTGAGACCAGCTCGCCCAGAACAGCCCCAAATTCCTTTCAAAATGCAAATCTTATCACTTTTCAGTAGCTCCCATTGCTTTCAAGAAAAGTCTAATGTCCTTAACATGGCCTGTCCTGCAAGGCATGCGTGGGTCAGCTTCTTAGACCACCCTCTGCCTTTCCTCCTCCCCTCCTCTGTCCACTTCCCAGGCGCTTCTCCAGGGTCTGGCTCCATACCTACACATCCACTCTCCCTCCCCACCTGTCTAGCACCTGTTCACCCTGCAGGTCCCGGTTCTTCACGAAAGCCCTCCTTGAACTCTTTCACCAGACTAAATCCTCTTACTTGATTCTCAGAAGTTCCTTATACACAGCCTTCACGACACTCCTCCCAATTCTAAGTTTATCTTTATTTCTCCAGTCCTTTGATTGACGGCAGTCTCCCCTAGTGATCAGGAAGCCCCACGAGGACAGAAACCACAAATATTTTTGCTCAGTGCGGTATCTTCTCTGTCAGCACACCTGCTTGTAAGGCAGGTACTCAAATATTTGCGAATGAATGAGGCACTGATATAACAGCCTGATCTGAGTTTGCTCACTGGCTCAACCATCACGCCCTTAAATGGCCTAACAATGGAAAATGAGCAAATTCCAGAGCTGTCCATCAGCCAAAAGAAGAGAGGAGGTGCCTTCAACAGGCTTTCCAGACAAAATTCCTGAGCAAAGCATCGCTTGTGACCTTTTCTGGAAAATCTAAGTCAATGCAGTCTCGAGAATTTTTTTTTTCCCCTGCTGGTTTCCAGGTCTTGGTTGGATTCATGCTGGAGAATTCCGCTGAACAACAGCCAGCAGCCCCTTACTCCCTGCACAGGGGAAGTCATGTGATTATTCTCTTTACAAAAAATGCTCCTGGGGCAAAGCACTATTAATGGGCACCGTGTCATGGGCCAAAGCAGCACCCCTAAAGGAGAAAAGATTTGACTTTTTTTTTTTTAAAGGAGAGAGAGGTCACAAAGCATTCTGGAATGAAACCAAGATCCCATATTTTCCCAACATTTACATTTTAATTTTCCTTAATCTACATACACATAAACGTTCAACGCAGGAATTAACACCCCCATTTGGCAGAGGGGGAAACTGAGACTGAGGGAACCAGGGTGGCTTGCAAGTCCCTGAGCTAGGAATGGGCGCAGACAGATGCAACCCTCCGTCTTTCTCATTCAGAAGCCCACATTCTTTGTAGCTTCATGCTCACAGCAAACATAAACCCTGGGGACAAGGCGGAAGGGGCTGAACGTTCTACATAGTAACAGCCTGATCAAAAAGGCAGTCAAGTGCTTAGCGTCATCTGGAACCTCCCAGCCTCTCCCTACACGCACTGCAGCCCATACCTGAGCCTCGGGGCTGAACCAAGCCAGATGCAGGCAAAGGGCTTTCCAACGGGTGAGAATCAACCCAAGACACACTGGGCCAAGCTCACCGTCAGGAACACATCCGAAGTCCTCTTTTCCCCCAGAGAGACGTATGGAGAAGCCATTGGAACCCCACAAAAAGACTTCCATCTGCCCCTGACACGCTCATGCAAATACCGTATTTCATCTGAAGACGCCCACTTTTTCACGTTTATACCTTACAAATTAAGATGTCTTACAGTCAGTGGGGATGTCATCGTGTAATCGGCATTTTTTTTTTTCTTTTTTCATCAGTCAGAAAATAATAGTGGGCTTCCCTGGTGGCTCAGTGGTTGAGAGTCCGCCTGCCTTTGCAGGGGACACGGGTTCTTACCCCGGTCCGGAAAGATCCCACACGCCGCGGAGCGGCTGGGCCCGTGAGCCATGGCCGCTGAGCCTGCGCGTCCGGAGCCTGGGCTCCGCAATGGGAGAGGCCACAACAGTGAGAGCCCCGCGTACCGCAAAAGAAAGAAAAAAGAAAATAATAGTTCATCTTACAACTGATGGCATCTGAAGTCAATGGAATACGGGATATAAATACTGAAACATGGGGGTATAGTTTCAGAAATAGACATGCAAGGTGATGCTGGAGATTAGAATTTGGAGTGAAAAATTCTTTTTCCACCAAAAGGTGGCTATCCTTATTATCGCTACATATATCACCTTCTACTCTTAATATCCTGCAGCGGTTTTTGATCGATTCCCCAAAGCAAAACCAACCAGGAATCAAGAGAGAGAGAGATTTGATCAGATAAGATTGGAAGCTTTTGGACTTAACCATTTTCTTTTTTTTTTATTTTGACTTAAACATTTTCAAACAAACTCAATTTCTGTTATTCTTTCAACAGGCTGTGCCTCAGTGTCCACTCATCTGTTAAATATAAAAAACAGTACCGGGTTCACATGGTTGATGTAAGACCAACCCAGTGGACTCATTCACTAGAGCATTCAGCACAACGGCCAGCAGGTGGTCAGTGCTCGGGAAGTGGCAGGTGCCGTCAGCAGTCGCGCAGCATCGCTGAAGTCCTCCTTCTAACCCGGGGCACCGCAGCCGGGGACAGCATGCCTCCGTAACGATAAAATGCGACAGAAACTCTGAAGCGGCGAGCTCCAGTGAATCCATCAGCGTGCCTGGCGAGGGCACAGAAGCTCTGTGCCCATCCCCGCCCCACCTCGCATCCTACGGAGCTCTTCACCTGGACGCTCACTGGTTTCCTTTATAATAAGTCAGCAGCTGTAAGTACCGTGCTTTCCTGAGTTGTGCGAGTCCTTATAACAAATTGTCAAACCTGAGGCGGTTCACGTGAGAGCCTAAGTTTGAGATGGGCTGGGCGGAAGGGTGGGTAGCCTGCGGACCCCACTTGTGGCTGGTGAATCTTGAAGAGGAGGAAGTCTTGTGGGACTGAGTCCTTAGCTAAGCCAACTCCGGTAGTTAGTATCTGAACTGATGTGACTTGCAGGACACCCTGCTGGTGTCAGAGAACTGATGTTAGAACGTAAAGGCCTCCACCATCCCGGGGACGGCTTGACGGTAGAGGCTCCTTCTGCTCCCGTGGCTGCCAAGCGGGTGCAGCCCAGAGGAGGCACTTTATATCTACTTCCTGAATGAGCGAAGATGCGCGCTTGCCTCACAGGGCTCCTCTGCGGCGGTCACTGGGGATGTACGAATGAAAGAGAGGCGCCGGAAGTGAAGCAATAAACCCCCCGAAAGCTGTGAATGGCTTGCAACTCAAGAAAGGCAGGACTACACCCCCAGTCCTGCACCCGCACCACTGGCTCAGCGTTCTCGGGGTAAATCAAAACCACATTGTGCAAGGAATCGATATTTCAAGCACGTCGTCCTTTTTGTCCTCCGGCAAAATTAACACGGAGACAAGCACTGGGCTCCTGCTGGGCGCTCTCCCTGCCCCCTCCCCCCCCCCCCCACTGTAAATACATCTTCCCAGCTTCTAAATGCAGCCACAGGGAAGCCAGGCGCTCCAAACCTTGACAACAGGCTCGTCACGCACAGGGACGTTTCAGGGCATCTGTTTCCGTTCCCGCAACGAGCCATCTGTAGCCAAAGTCACAAGCAAGGCACCTGATGAGCTGCGTCGGGGCGAGGCTTTCCCAGAGACCAGATCTGCGGAGGAAGGGAGCTCGCAGCTCTGGGCCTCGGGGGGATCTGTTCGGTCTGTTTTTACCTAGAATTCCCTGGTGTGAAGTATGACGAATGAGTCCCCTGGCCTCCAAGGACTACATGCTTTCATCTCAAAATGCAACAGTCCCTTTCAGGAACTTGTTGGGTGGGATTCCAACATCTCTATTGACTGCAGTTAGGTACAGCGTTCCGAATGCCACCCGGGGTCTAAAAAGTAAAGTTTGACCGCTGCTGCTTGTACTAAGATAGAAGGAGTCGGTCCGCCCCTTCGTTATGCTTTCCCCCATCGGCCCGTTAGCACAGGCTGGCAGGGTCGGCTGCCATCACCCACTGACCTCTCCCTTCTCTCTCCTTGCTCTGCTGACTGCTTTACCTGGCATTTCTAGGGCCAGAACCTTATGTCGGGCTGTGGTTCTCTAACACTGACTCATTAAAAAGTCCATTTCACACAGGTTGCCCCATTTAGTAAAACTGTACCCATTCCATTATTTCCTGCATAATTAAACGTGTGCACTCCTATAACACCTTTCCCAAGCCTAGAATGAAGCAGTGACTCAATAATCTTCCCTGCTACGTTACGTGCAGTTGCATCTAAATATCCAGAAAGACCACAAGGCTACATACAAGTAAGTGGTCAAGCAACCCCTGGAGGTCTAAGCGATCACCCGTCTGCATCTACAGTCACCCCCTTGACCTCAGAAGGAACTTTTCCAGCTTTAGTTCCAATAGAGAACAATCATTGGTTTGGGCTCAAAGTACCCTTTTCCCAATCGCACTGGTGTGGCAATCCATCCCCCTCCAGGGATGCCCACTGGAGGTGAGCGGGAAGTGGGGAAGACGCCTGGAATCATGGACCAGCTCTTTTCACCACCTCACGTCAGCATTCAGAAAGGACCGTTGTTATTTTCGGTTATCCCTTTGCAGACAGCTGACACGCATCACGGGGAGGTGGTCGGAGAAAACGTCCAGAGGAGATTTCTGGGGGTCGCTGCCTTCTTCCAGGGCTGGGTCTTGCAACCTAGATCACCGGCAATACAGGGCGGGCCACCCATGGCTCCATGCTGACTCCAGGGGCCCAGGATGTCCTGGGGGCATGACAATTCCTGACCACTCCTGGAGGCACACCCACGACAGATGGGGTTAACCGCTGAGAGGGTCTCTTTGTGCAGGCCACAGCACCTTCTGAGCAGTCTTCTTCTTCTCCACCTCCCCTAACTCGGCAGTGGGAACGGAGCAAAGAAGCCTCTGCACTGTGCCAGGCGAGAAAGTCAGCTGACCCATGAACAGATAACCCAGACTTCAGATTTGTAGGTGGGAGCTCCCTCCGGGCAGGAGGGTTCCCAGGGCTACTCCTTTTCAAAACCCAAAGGGGGAGTGGATGGAGGTGGCTGAGACATACTGTTTTCAGCACTGAGGCACGGAGAGTGATCCACTCGTTGACTGCAGTTTCTGGGGCATCCTGAGAATGGTTTTTGCCAGTTTTGTAAGCACAGAAGAAATGGGTGACGAAATGCAAACATTCACCCCGATGCAGCCAGGGGCCGCGGGAACCACTGCGCCAGTGGAAAGGCTTCAGCACTGCACAGGCTTTTTGCTTTCTCCGCATGGAAGAAAAGAAGGGTGATGGGTGCAGAAGTTGAGTCCAGTATGGGGTCTGATCAGAAATGGGGCCGAGTGATAGAACCATCTGGAGGCAGGTAGCTGAGGCTGACACGGGGTGTCACTGTGGTTCTCCGTCCACCCAAGGTGGAACTGTCAGCCTCCCCTAAAGGTGACTTGGGGTATCACCCGCACTCCCCCTCCGCAGCATGGTCACCTTTCCCACGGTTCCGGTGCTCCCGTCTCAATGGTGAGGGCTCGCACTGTCCCCTCTACCTTGAGCAGCCCTCGTCCCATTCTCCACCAGCTGACCCCTCTTCATCTTCCTCATCACCCACCCACACCAAGCGTGCATGGCTTCCTTGCGCCTTGCCTACACCTTCCGCTTATACTCATCGTGGTGCTGAGCTCACCGGATTAAACTACAGCTGACTCTTGAACAACACGGGTTTGAACACGGGTCCACTTATGTACGGATCTTTTTCGATAAATATGGAATCGGCTTCCAAATCCACAGGTTCCGCATTCAACCAACCATGGATCGTGCGCTACGTTCACAATCCTTGGTTGAACTCGCAGATGCGGAACCGTGGATATGGAGGGCGGACTATAGGACTTGAGCATCGCATAGTCTGAGGCAGGTCCTGGAATCAATGCCCCTCGGATACCGAGGAACGACTATAATTGGTTTCCTTCCGCTAGAGTCTCAATTCCTGGAGGGAGCAGTGTATCCCTGGCTCAGTACACTTTATTGAGTTGTAACTTTCTCCCCTGTGGAGGCCCCCAGTCATTGCTTATGCAAGATTCAAGGTAAATACTTCTAACTGACGGAAGGAAAGTTCTGTATATACATATTATTTTCTTCTTTTGTTAAACCAGGACATTTTAACTACCATGAAACTTGGTTAAAATACAGATCTCCAGGTTCAAACATGATTTAAAACTTGTAAACTAAAATTTATGAGGGCTTCAAGCCACACAGCTTTCTGAAGTTTTTACGCCCAAGTTCACTGCTATAATCATATGCCACTGTGGCTTAGCCCTGTGAACGGGCCCCTGCAAGACAGAGAACTAGAGGGGGCTGCAGAGATTCTCCCTAAGATGAGCAGAATCTAAGTCACAAAAGGCTGCGTGGTTCCTTTACTCACCCCTAATCCTACTGTCCGTCACTTAAAACAAATAGCATGCCCCGTTTACTCCACAGACTCATGCCAGGCTTTCAAGCAAAGGTTCCAGTAAAAGTCTGAGTCCTCAAATAGGCCACATATTGTATGATTCCCTTTATAAGAAATGTCCAGAATAGGCAGATCCAGAGAGACAGGAAGCAGAGGAACAGTTGTCACGGGCTGGGGGAGGGAGAATGGGGCACGGCAGCTTTAAAAGGAAAGGGATTTCTTTCTGGGGTGATGAAAACGTTCTGAAATTAGACAGTAGTGATGGTTGCACAGCATTGAGAATGCACCAGAGCCACTGAAATGTACACTTTAAAATGGTTAAAACAGTGCATTTTATGTTATATGAATTTTATCACGATAAGCAAAAGAATGGCTGTGTCTTACCTTCCTCCCAAAGGTGCACTAAAAACTGTTCAAGCTGTCTCTGAACCACAACACTGAAGACTGGAGAGGATTATCACCTTTAAAAGGTGGGGGACACTGGGCTTCCCTGGGGGCGCAGCGGTTGAGAGTCCGCCTGCCGATGCAGGGGACGCAGGTTCGTGCCCCAGTCTGGGAAGATCCCACATGCCGCGGAGCGGCTGGGCCCGTGAGCCATGGCCGCTGAGCCTGTGCGTCCGGAGCCTGTGCTCCGCAACGGGAGAGGCCACAACAGTGAGAGGCCCGCGTACCGCAAAAAATAAATAAAAATAAAACAACAGCATCTTAAAAAAAAAAAAAAAAAAAGGTGGGGGACACTATCCCAACATCAACGTGATGGGAGGGAGGCAGAGCTGTGTCCCCCGTGACAGCTGGTCATCCCAGCCGCACCTGTCAGAGGGGACCTGTGTGCTTCGGGTTCATCGTAAATGACAAAATCCGATGCAAAAACCTCTTTGGAGCTGCTCAATGCAAAGGCTCAGAGAACACTCGGGCACACTCAGGCAAGATAAACTACATGGACGGCTCACAGACAGACCTTTCCGAGACACAGGGACAGCCACGAGACACCGAAAGCGACTTGAGGTTTTTAGTAGCGTTGTCACCCACAGAATGAGGGTCAATTTTCAGTCAAGAAGAATCATTTTGATTTACTGAATTTGAAGATCTGATACCTTTGAAATGAAGCATTCCACAAACTCTGCTGAAATAAGAAATACTTTTGATTTTTTAAAATAAATGGTTGGTTTTGAAAAAACTATATGGTCCTGGGGGGACAAAGTTAAAGATATGTGGCAAGCTTAATACAACCAAATCCGATCTGGGAATTATTCTGAGGAGTTATTAACATAGCTCTCCACGTTTTGTTTGTGATATAAATACACACATATACACCTAGATATGTATGTATAGTTATATTTATTTCGCGTGGAAGGGAGGGTTTAAGTCACTCTGTATTTCTTTTTTCCATGAGTCTAATGCTGAATTATGAGGATGCAGAGACTCCTAGAATGTTGAGCTAACCCATTAAAGGGCCAGACTTCAAAGAAAGAAAATGATTGACTGAAACACACACACACACACACACACACAGAGTTTTCTTTAAGTTATGGAAGATTAAGTAGGCACCATTGATTGTTCTGAACTGGCAGGAAAACTGGGGCAGCTAGCATAGGTCTGGACAACCACGGAAAGCCCACAGTAAGGACCACACCGTGACCAGTCACCAGAGATTCAGGATGACAGACTTACCGAGAGCGTCCACTGGCAGGGGGGGGGCGTGCGGTGAGAAAGTGCAGGATACACAATTGACACAAAAAGGAAAATAATAAAGTCAAACTGGTATTCGAGCAGCAGTCTTACCTTTCTTTCATGTGTTAAAACAGTCCGTGGCTTGCCACCGAATTTTACATTGGGGCGATTAAACCCACATCTACCAAGAGCTGCAAATCCAAGTTCCCTTCCTTCACTTGCTAATGGCCTTTCCTTCTCATCTAAACAGACATCTTCCTAGTTAGTAATCAGCACCCCTAGAGAACGCAGCAAGGTTTTTTCTTAAAAAGATAAATGAAGACTATATTCCTATAAGAAGCCAATTAAGATGCTTTAACAAGAAGAGCTTTCAAGTGTAATTTACTGTAACTTTAAAAGTAACTAGGGAAATCAGGTTCAAAAGTTCAAGCTGGGGTGAAAATGAAAATTTTAAAAAATTTTTAAAAATTTAAAGAACTTAAAATTTTCGTATAATAGCAAATAATATGCTAATATGGGACTCTGGGAGTCTGTTTCTTAGGTTTATAATATTAGCTTTGTAGCCTCTGGTGAAAACAACTATTTCAACGTCAGGCTCAAGGGTTAACATATTAAAATGTTCCAGTTCCCTCCCTCAAAGTCTCTGATAAACTTCTAGTAGTTACAGATGGAAACAGAAGGCTTTACCATAATTAATTTTTTAATTAAAATTAATAATAACATGAGAGCTAACTAAATGAGAAATAAGGCTTACCGTCTGTACAGTAAGGCGGCAGAAGTGGGCGAACAGCATAAAATGTTTCCCACTTCTGATCCTCTTACTTCCCCCAGCTGGGTTACAACCAGCTCTAGGACCTCAAGGGTCACGAGCTGACGTCAAGCAGCAGGGCTCGATGAGGGTTCAAGAGATGCCACTCAGAACCTGGGGCTGCTGGGTCAGCCCCACAGCCCCTCCCCACCCTCCTGGCTGCCTCTGTCTTGTCCCCCTGACCACTCAACAAGGCAGCTCTGCCCCATGCACCGACCCTGGGCGCTGGCCTGGAACTTCTCGGAGGGCCGGGACCATTCCTCCAGCCCCCAACTCCCTGCCTAGTTTTTACGCCCGGTAGGTGTTCAGTAGCCTGCCTTCCACAAAAATAGGTACATTCACCCACAGTTGGAGCACATGTCAAGTTGTTTTAAAATGATTTTAAGATAAAGTCTAATCAAACCCCAAAAACCATTCAGAGTTTTTTGACAGTGATATTTAAATACCTTTAGAGTACAAATTACCCTTCTATAGTATAGTAAAAAAGAGTCAAACAAAGAATGTGGCAAAAGGTGATACAGCTGCAGAGTGAAAGTTAAGGTAAATTAGTCACACACAAAAATAACACCCCATGTGTGCCTGCCTAGGTCAAAGGGAGTGCCAGAACCATGCTTAAATGTATAAACGCATTTCAACTTTGAAAAGGAGAGTCAGGAGATTTTTTTAGATCAAAGATCACAGTTTTGGAAAAAGGAGTGGCAGAAGGCTGTTTGATGACCTTCTGAAAACATATTTAAGAGGAAGTGATTATTGCGCTGTATAAACCAGATTCAGTTCTATCAAGACAAAAAAAAATGTATCCAAAGCATTGGATAACTCTCAGAAGGAACTACCAACACTTTACAAGAGTCTAGGAAGCTACCACTTGAGCACCTGAGGGAGATGAAACCGAGAGAGAGGACTTTAGGCAAAAGGGGAAACCGCAGCTAACCAGACCCCAAAATAACTGGGAGTCTCAAATAACCAGATTTCTTCCAGCCCTTAGCTTGTACTGTTTCCATTCTCAGGCCATACTGCTTCCAGGAGAGCACTTCATTAACATTCACTCAGAACGATAACTCTGGTACCTCCTAGAAAGCTCCATTCACCCCAGAAACATACAAATGTGAGTTTTAAAAGGCACTTACATATTTTAGAAAAAAATTTTTTTATAAAGGAAAGAAACAAAAACTGGCTTCTGGTTGTTCACTGGAGTATCTAGAAAGTCATCCAGAACATTCTAAGCTACTGACCTGACTTGGCGTAAGAACACCATCACTGCTACCTCGTCTGGAAAGGATATGGTGCCCAAGACCATCAGATATACGACTGGGGCTGACAAGATGGATGCTTCCGAAACCCCTGATCACAGCCTCTACTGTCTCAGCCTTCAGGCCTAAGTGCCACCAAGAAACCTCACAACTGAAAGCCAATTACTCCCGAGTCCCAGGACCAGAAGCAGCCCCTCATGTCATACAGTCCGGCACCTCCATGTGTCCTGAACCTTTCTATCCAGTGCTTTAATGGGAAGGTCGTTATCCTCTCTAGGCAGCCTAAGCAGAGCTGGGCAAGTCTAACTACCAGCAACTTCCTTTTGTGTTGCACCGCAATCAACCTACCAGGCATCCCCTGTAGGTCCAAATTCTGCTAATTGGACAATGCCAGTGACTTTGAGTCACAGATGAAGACTGTTTCAGCCTCCATGTAAAATTCAGATAAAAGGATTATCACTGCAGCCAAGAACTTAAGGCCTCTGAAAAGAAAACTCTGGAAGAGGGAAAGGAAAACCGCTACTTTTTCTTACCCCATCCTTTTCACCAAATTCCCAAACCTTTTCCAAGCCACAGATCTTCCTTGGACCCTCTTCTCCAAACTCATTAATCTCTCCTATCTCAAAGCTGGCATGCTGTCAACTAGGTAGAGTTCAGCTCCAAATTTTGACCATCCTGTTCTTTTATAGAACCTCAGATTCACTGTAATATGGTGGCAGTTTTATCTACATTTACCTTTAGACTCACTACAACGTTACTGGCCACAAACCCTATTCCACTTGTCGAATGCTAGCTCTCAGGCACCTGAATTAGATAGAACATAAACTGCAGAAGCACCAAGACCAGGAAAACACATCCAAGAGAAACAAATGGGGCCAATACTAACAGAAAAACTGACCGTGGGTGAATATCCTGCTGTCTTTATCTTGAAATGGTCTCCTGGTTATTATAAGAACTGGGGGGGACATTTTTCAGAAATGCCAAAGCTTGAAAACTTTGTCCTGTCCTTGCCCCTCTTCTACCAAAGAATCCCATCTCTCCAGATGTTTCTTTTAATTCCAAATGAGAACTGCTTGCTTAGGAAAGAGGAAATTTGGTTTGGGGGATTTCTACCTAAAAAAGTTGTTGTCTCAAACAAACGCTCAATACTACCCACCCACAGAGCATCCTGATGGCGGGGGGGGGGGGGGGAATACCCATTTTATCAGTTGTGATGCAGCAAATTTCAAATCGTGGTATCAAGAAGAATTAGTCTAGAGGGAAGGTCACCTGCTCACGTTCGAGAGAGAGTCCCTACATCTTGTTAGGTCTTAGTAAAATGTTACGAATGCTTTCAAAGTGGATGGAGCTAGATTTTTCTCTTAAAACTCCCAGTTCAAGCCGGAAGAGCAAAGCTGGGTCATGGATCTGATAATTAACTGGTTTGCAAATGACAATCAGCTGCGGGGGGAGAAGGGGCCTCTCGCACCAGCAGTCTCATTTTCCTTATCCAGCTCCCACCCTCATGAGCACCATGAAAAATCTCCCTACATAGCAATGATTCCCGGCTCCCACTGCAGCCTTTTCTAACATTCTCACGAGACTTAATAAAGGGTTTCAGAGATTATAGGCTGTGAAGGACAGAGGAGAAAATGACATCATTTCTGCAATAATTACTATACAACATTTGCAGAGAGGCTTTTATGCATCATCCCAAGGCTTCCAAGAAATTTATAGTCTCATCACCATGTACAATAAGCATGGAAACTGTCAAATTTTGGAGACCAGGTTGGGGGGAAGGAATGAGTCAAGTACAACTTTGCAAGGGTCTCAAATTAATAGATATTCTGCACTTGGGGACTTAAGATAGATTCTATTAGCTCCTATCTGTTCACAGGACCACTACATGTAAGGCAGTCTGACTGAAGACTTTCCACTTCAAAGAAAAATCAAGCACATGCTCATTTTCCCCAAGTAACACATTAACAGCAGAATTACCTTTTTTTGCTTTCTTCTGCAGTTTCAGTGTATCTGAGGACTTCTTTTTTATCTCTTGGCGAGCTTTTTTATATTCTAAGAGAAAGCAGAATATTGAATAATTTTACCACTTAGCTCAACAGAAAACACTTTAGCAACAGCCACTACTTTCATCACCAAAAGCATAAACTATGACATGCAATAAATAGCTTTACTGGAATACGAAATGATAAAACTCTCGTGAGGACCTTTGACAGCAAAGGGGCTATGAACACGAAAACCAACAAAATGCACTGGGGTCTTTCCCTACAGTATTCATTCATACCAGCTTTGAGGAAACATGGTACCTGGGAACATTTTAATAAAAATTCTAAAATTCACAATTTCTCAGCTTAAGTATCAGGAAATGTTTTCAGTATTATCTACTTTCCCAAGGCCCAAATCCACAGTGCTTCATTCCAAAAAGAACCCACGTGGCAAGACGCTGGCCAGATGTTACAATTCAGAAAAGAGCCCCTCAGACTACAGCAGGAGAAACTAGACCGCATGGAAAAGAACTGGGAAAGGCCCAGCTGCTTTACTTTCACATTAGTACCAAGGCCAGACACTGTGGACATGGAGGAGGGGCGGCCCACGTGACTCATATCCCCACCGGCCACTTCCTCTTCCCCCACCAGCCTACATCCACCCTGGACTTTTCCATTTCTGTTGTTGGCATCTCCGTCACCCAGGCCTGAACATCTGAAATGACAGTCACCTCTGATACTTCTCTCCTTTGCTACCCTCATCAACTAATCGCCAACTGGACCGGCTCCCACAAAGCCATCCCCGACCTTTCCCTCCCACCAGCCCTGAGCCTATCAGAGCAGGGCTCTCTCTTATATGCTCTTGGTAGCGCCTATGAGTCAACTCTTTCCTGTTTCATCCCCTCAGATCTGCCCACACGCTTTCCCTCCACCACACTTACTGCAGGTTGTATGATCCGTGGAGCAAAGTCTCCTGCCCCTTCCGTACCACCAGCACCCCACCCTTCGGCTCCAGGAAGACTGACAGGGGTGGCGTCTGCCTGGACCATTTTGTCCCCAGACCTAGCACATGAGGTACTGAGACCCACTGGCTGAAGGTTAGCTTACATCATTAAAAGTTTGGTTTTCAAAATGTGCTGAAATGCCCTAAGTGCATCTCTGGCATTTAAGCCTGCTGTTACAAATCACTTTTAACTCAGCTGATCACAATTAATGTCACAGAGCGCGATCAGGCTACCCCCTGAGTGATGCTTCCTGCCCCAAACCCAGCACTGAGTCCTGCAATGGGATCACTTTTGACCCCTCATCCTCCAACACTGAGATGTCCACAGCAGCAGCGGTGCAAGAGCAGGTCCTCTGGGTGACATCAATGAACCCAGCAGAGGCACAGGCAGCAGCTGGCAACATGCCACCTGGGACTAATATGCACCTGCCGCCTTGCCCAGTACCTTTTGCGTGGTCTTTATCCAGCTGGTTGGCCACTTTCTTCCATTCTTCCATCTGCTCTTGAAGTGGGTTTATCAGACAGTCGATTAAAGCACTTGTACCAAAGGAGAAAGAAAAGGAGACATTAAACAGACACATTCTGTTGTCAAGGTTTACACTCAGTTGTCAAAACGTACCTGAATCACGATTACCTGAAGCAAGACAAGGCAGCATACTAAGCCCAAGTTCACATCCAAATCCCCCAATTTCACAGCAACCGTGTCCTCAGGAGGCTTTTCAATGACTGCTAAGAAGCTGTACCCGTGACTGGTGGGCGCGACCTCTTCTCATGGCCCCCTTTTTCCACTCCCACACTCTATTAACAAGCAACGCTGCAGATCAGTGGGGTCACACCTCTGGCTGCACAAGGGAACCAGCTGGAGAGCTTTGAAAAGGTGAGGACACCAGGGCCTCACCCCATATCTGATATAAACTTGGAGGGTGGGGGGCCAGCATTACCTTTTTTTAAAAAAGGCCCACATGATTCTGACATGCATTCAGGATAAGTCATAAATGTAGACTGTGGACAGCCTAGGCAGGATCAGAGGGGTGAGGGGTCTCCAGGTACATCCCTTCTTATTTTGTGCACTCTCCCAGACTGCAGTTAAATGAGTGGAAAGGTAGCTCCCAACAGAGAGGGATCATGAGTCAGGGGAGCCGGGGTTTTTTGTGCAATGGAAGTAGGATCGACCCGATCCTACATTACAGAGATGTTGTTGGGAACTTAGAGAATGCCCATAAACTGTCTGAATGGCACTGGTGAGAACTGCAACAAAGGTATTCTCAGACTGCTTTTTGATACTGGGCCTCCTGAAAATCTCCAAGCTTTTGGTACCACCCCCTCTTCTCTTACCAGGGTCTAGTGGTAAGATGCCCCTCACAGGCGCATCCTCTGGCCTCACTTCCTCCAGCTCTGTCCAAACCCTCCTTCTGAACAGACACGCTCCCTAACCAGCCTGTGTCCAAGAGCCGCCACCCACCTCATCCCGTGTGTTCCTTCTCCTGTCATTCATCACCGCCTGACACTCTATCAGGTTTATACAGTGTCTGGAGCGTAAGCTTCATGAGTGCAGGATGTGTTTCCTACTCAGGGCTATGCCCTGTACACCTAAGACAATGCCGGCACATAGTAGCTGCTCAATACACAGTGGCTGTTGAACTGGCGTCTCTTCATCACTAAAATGGAACGAGGTGTCACAGGACGGGCCCCAGAATAAACAAGATGACGTGCGTGGGAGGAGGCGCAGGGGGTGCCTTCACGGGGAGTGCTCCCCAGGGCCGAGGAGGGAAGAAGGAAGCCAGATTTTATCACACGCCCCGGCAGGTGCTTTCCACTGCGTGGACGCTGCGTGCATCTGCACAAGAACACTTCAGAGATTCCTATGCCCATCTGACAGGGGCTGAGAGCCCAGCCCAAGATTACGGCCTGTCAGCGGCCAGCCCGGGGTTCAAACCTAGACCCGGGTGACTCCAAGACCAGGTGCTTCCCACTACATCCTGCAGCCTCCTGAGGTGGTCCTGCAAGAGAGTCAGAGGGATTCCACCGTGACAGCCTCTCACGCAACTTGCGATTCACAAAGCAGAGTGGTGCAGAAGTGCTGAATTATGCTGATCTGTTTGGGAGAACGTCCCACTCTCACTGGAACCCTGGTGACTGCAGACCCCCGTGCCGGCCACTGCCATTTCTACCCATCCTGGACGCTTGTGAAACAGACAAGAGGCTGGCAGTGTGGAAGGTTCTATGAGCCGCCCCCGCCCTCCTTGGTGGGCCTGGAGGACGTACACAGGTCCTGGGTAACAGGGCGGCAGTGCACGCCTCACTCTCCAGCACGGCAGCTCCTCCTCCTATGAGGTTCCTGCAGGGGTGGGGGACCCAGGGGTCTCAGCAGGGTGCTCGGCGCCTCACACTGATGAAGCGTGAGGAGAGACACAGAGAAGATCCCAGAGGGGGGTGCAGGCTCCATGAGGCGGGGACCGAGGCTGTCTGGTCCTTCACTGGAGCCCCAGGGCCCAGACCACCGTGCGGCAGAGGCCCAGCCAAGTACTTGTTCAGTGAGTGCGCAGAGGGACGGGCTGTGACGAGAGACGGGCTGTGGGGATTTAACGTTATGGGGAAACCAGTACTGCTTGAGGCGAGTTATGCTCTGTCTCACCGCTTCCTTAACCTGAAATCAGCAAGGGTGTCTGAGGTCTGGGAGAAACACGGTCCTCACCTGGAAAACTGCCTCAGCTTGGCTTCTATGCTCCGATGCCTCATGCACATCCTGGTTAAGGCCGAGCCAATCTCCCTGGTACCACCTGGAAAAGCAACAGAAGCAAACATGAGGGACAGGAGACAAGTAGGACTCACTGAGGTCCTTAAAGAGACAATGAAAGAATTACAAAACTGGCCAGATTTCACCATGTTATAAAACCCAAGCCACGGCCTTTCAGACTTCTCACCAGGCTTGTGCACACAGACGTAAACATCTACGTATGGCTACATATCTTGAAATCATCATCAAAACAAAAGCTACCTTTACTATATACGATACCCTCTAATATTTTCTATTGGTTTTTTTTTTGGTTTTTAGATGCTGATTGTGACCCAGAAGTTGATTTTACAACCCACTCATGGGTCTGAAAAATACCTCTCAAGGGAGATGATTAAAACAGCATCTGATATTTAGGGGAAAGCTGTAGTTTTGTTTTATTTTTTCCACTTCTGGCAAAATAATCCTCTTAGCATTACTCAGAACCACCAGTGAAGCCGCTCCATAAAGCCACATATTCTAGAATACAAGTAACGTAGAGAAGAGCAGGGCTAAAGCAAGACGAAAGAGCAGGCTATGTTTTTTGATGGGTTTGGGTAACGCCAGAAAGAGAAGTCCTCAAACGCAGCAAATGTCGAGTAAACTGAAATACAGCTTAGTGCTCCTGAAATTCTTGTCATACTTTTCCCTTCAGGCACACCCTTTTCTAAGATTATTTTTGAAGTTCCCTTCCTTCCTCCCCTTAGAAACAATGCTTAAATCAGCATTTACTTGGGCGTGGAGGAGGGGGAAGTAGACTGTATCTGCAGATGGTCACTCTGCACTAAGCACTGGAAAGCACAATTATAAATGTTATGAAAACACTGGGGCTCATGAAATCGGAGGGAAAAGGGTCCCCAAAACCACTGTGTTTTTTTAAATTTAATTTCTTTTACAGACAAGGCCTTCAAGGGGAAGCACAGGAATTTATGGCAGGTTTAACCAAATCAAGTTAATAGGAAAAAAATTCCCTCCCCTATTAGTACTTGTGACATTACTATGGGCTGTATTTTCCACTCCGCCTTCTCTCCTAGAAATGCCAGTGCGCTGCTTCACTTCCACCTGTTTTCCATTTTATTCTGCAAAACGATCAGGTTTCCAGAACCAAAAAATAAATAGTGGTGATACATATTTAATATTTCTATATTTTATTTCAGTCTGAAAAGAAGCCTTCTGGAGCAATTCTTCCATTCTTCTAAAACAGGGTTTCTCAATCTGAACCCGACTGACACATAGGGGCAGGACGATTCTTTGTTAGGGGGCCGTCCTTTGCGTTGTAGGATGGTTTGCCGCATCCCTGGCCTCAACCTACCAAAAGCCAGTAGCAGTCCCCTAGCCTGTGATATCCAAAAATGTTTCCAGACAGTATCAAGGGCTCCCTGGGGAGCAAACTCTCCCCCAGTTGAGAAGCACTTCTGTAAAAGAAACTGAGTAAGAATGAAAGGTCATCGGAGGCTGACTTACTAAATGGCCAGAAGTATAAAATGTTGCCCTAGAGCTCCTGGCACCTGCCAGGAGTTAGTGACCACCGGAGCCTCACCATCTACACTGTAGCTTGCACCTCTCCACCCGGGAAAACCAGTAGAGGGCGCTGTTTTCACATGAGCCACTTGCCTTCTGGGCTCATTTCAGGTTCTTAAGCCTTTATTGCTTATAAGCAAGGACGAGGAACACTTAATCCGCAGGGAAATACCTCTTATTTTTCCTGGGCCTTCATTTAATTAAAAGTTAATAACCCGGCCATGCAAGGAAACGGGCACACTCATTCACAGCTGGTAAGAGTGTAAACCAGCACTTTTCTGGAGGAAAAGTTGGCAGCATTTATCAAGAAATGCCTTAAAAACAAGCCCCCTCTTTGACCCAGCAATTCTACCCCTAGAAATTTTACCAGAGGAAACAATTAAGGGTGAGAGCAAATCTTTACCTATGAGGACAGTCACGGAAATGTTGCTTACAGCAGTAAAAACTGGAAATAACATCCCATTCTAGGGAGCAGGTTGAATAGACCCTAGGACACAGCCACACAACGGACGAGCATGCAGCCACCCGAAGTGCTGGAGAGCGATGGTCAGGTCCCAGGAAATGAGTCGTTTGTAGAGACCTGAGGATGTGCTGGGCCCTGGGATGAGTGCTTTGCACACGTGAGCTCATTTAATCCTCCCAACAAGCCCAGGTGTGCTGGTGTTACTATCATCCCAGACAGGAAGAAAGCTTTCCGTAATTTGGCCAACGTCACCCTGCTGGTAAGTGGGATTCTATCCCAGGCCACATCTACGGAGTCCATGCATGTAACCAGTCAGCACATGGTACTTACTACAGACAAAGGGAGAAGGGAGAGGGCAGAGCCCAAAACACTCCGCTGAGCTAACCTAACTACACACTCTTATGGATGTTGAGGCTTTACGGTCCAGCTCTCAAATTTTTGTTCCTGAGCCTAGAACTGTTGAATTGGCACCACGGGAACTAAGCTCCAATCTTTGCTAAGCTGTTAACACAGAGCTAAGTGACCGAGAGCTGCTTCGTTGATTACCCATGAGTTTGAGTCTCCTCAAAATAAAATTCCGCAGCTGGAAAAGATCACCTCAAAGCTCAGCTCCCTAACCCCATTTCTCTGCTCCCGACTTCTGTCAGCTTCCCAGATATTTTCATACATTGCCACTGGTCATTTATCATCCCCAGGAAAGCCCTAGGCTTCCCAGAAACAGCTGAACTGTGGGATGAGAACAAGCAGTTTCTCAACATGCTGTGTGCAGCCCACCACTGTGCTCTGCAGCACAGGGCTTCCTGTGAGAGAAGGAAATGAAGAACCAGAGCAAACTCCCAAATTGCAGTGTCTCTGTCCAAGTGGCACAAGGGCAGGAGACAGGCAGCTGACATCCTCCGTGGACCCCAGGACCCAACCATTAGAATTTGCTGCTGATCTCAGCCACGCAGGGCCCTCTAAAAATAGCTCCATCCATGGATGTGCTTCACAGGGTCTTCTGCTCTTCCTGACCCCTTGCTAAGAACTAGGAAAAAAAAAATCAGCAGGTTTGAAAAAGCTTCAGAGGAAGCTGGCTTTAGTTACGATGCCAGAGCCGACATCTGGAAGAGCTCTGAGCTGACAGAGAGAATATTTATGGAATCAAATGACTGCGATGTACTCAGCAGCCTGCGAGTAAGGACAAGATCTTACTTGTTTTCTGTTTTCCCTGCACCCAGCACTGGTACAGACTGAAGAAACCAACATGGACCACTTGGAGAGCATTTTTTTGCTATACCTGGAGGTGGAGCAAGGGACTGGGTTTGTCTTTCGTTTAACACATAAATATTTGTGTATCATCTTTGGCACACAACAGAAGACTCAAAATGAATACAAGATCCTTATTATCTTACAAAAGGTCTATACTGATTCAAGGTCAGCCTGGAGAAACAATGGTGTATTAGTTTTTTTTTAATTGCAGTTTAGTTGACTTACAATGTTGTGTTAGTTTCTGGTGTACAGCAAAGTGATTCATATCTATATATTCTTTTTCAGATTCTTCTCCATTATAGGTTATGACAAGATATTGAATGTAGTTCCCTGTGCTATACAGTAGGACCCTGTTGCTTATCTAATTTTCTATTGTTGCTGTAATAAATTATCACAAATTTTAATTTTAAATATATTAAATTTATCAATATTTTAATTTAAAGCAGCACACAGCTATTATCTTACAGTTCTGGAAATTGGAAGTCCAAAATCAATTTCTCCAGGCTAAAATCAAGGTGTCAGGAGGGCTTCGTTCCTCTGGAGGCCCAGAGAATCTGTGTCCTTGCCTCTTCCAGCTTCTACCGGCCGCCTGCACTCCTTGGCTCCTGGCACCTTTCCCCACCTTCAAAGTCAGTGTTGTCACAACTTCAGCCTTCTCTAACCTCTGCTTCTGTCCTCACATCTTCTCTGACTCTGATCCTCCTTCCTCCTTCTTATAAGAACTCTTGTGCCGTACTGGACCCACCTTAATAATCCAAGATAATCTCCCCCATCTCAAGATCCTTAGCTGAATCATATCTGCAAAGCCCCTTTTGTCACGTACAGTAACATATTCACAGGTTCTGGGGTTGAGGACGTGGGTGTTTGGGGGGGCATTATTCTGCTTACCAAAGACGAATAGGAGTTGTTAATTTGGGGAGAGGGCAAGGGGCACTATGGTCCACTCTCCAGAGTCCATCTATTCCTCCCCAGAGGATTAATCAGGGCCAATGATCGAATGCCATCCCCTTTGGCAGTGGCTGGTTCAGGGATGAGACAAAGATGGAGAGGTTGATGGGGAGGCCTTTGGGGAAAATGTCCCTATGTCCCTGATCTTTTTTTTTTAATAAATTTATTTATTTATTTATTTTTGGCTGTGTTGGGTCTTCGTTGCTGCGCACGGGCTTCAGTAGTTGTGGCACACGGGCTCAGTAGTTGCGGCACATGGGCTCTACAGCGCGGGCTCAGTAGTTGTGGCGCACAGGCTTAGTTGCTCTGCGGCATGTGGGATCTTCCCAGACCAGGGCTCAAACCCACGTGCCCTGCATTGGCAGGAGGATTCTTAACCACTGCACCACCAGGGAAGTCCCAAAAATGTTCCTGATCTTAAGAGCAACACACCGAAGAGACCCCACAGGTCATGAACTGGAAGCAGGCTGCCCAGCTGCTGTGGTCAGCCAGCTTTCTGGCCGTGGAGACACCTGCCTTAGGAGGAGGCCCGTCCTGTGGACAAAACACAGAAGGAGCCCGAGTCTCCAGTGACCTCGCTGGGCTGCCAAATTAACACAGTGGGGAGCCTGCTCTCCTGGACCTGGGGCTCCTGTTTTGCAAATTCACACATCTCCTTATTTTTAAAGCAACTTTGATTTGGTTCTCTCTTTTGCCAGTTTAAAGAAAACGGAAGGGAGCAACAGCCTCGTGCTTCCTCACAGCACCAGGAACCACCCCGTGGCCAAAAGAAATACTAAGTCCATCACTCGCTCCTGAGAAAGGCACAGATACTTTATGGCAAAAATCTTCATTCTTTTCAGTGTGATGCACGTTAAGAATTTTCTCCCATAACAAGCAAAGGTTTTTATGATAAATTAGTACAAAATCAGCTGACGATCAAAACTGGGGGATCTGCAAAGGAGATGATCAGTAGAAAGAAAGAAGTAAAAAGCCTAGAGGTTAGACTATCAAAGTATGAACATGGGGGCAGAATACGATGAGTTTTGCACATGAAGACACAAATTCCACAAACGTTTATTCAGTATTGTTTAGTTTCCTAGGGCTGCTGTAACAAAGTACCCCAAACTGGTTGGTTTAAAACAACCAAAATTTACTGTCTCACCATTCTGGAGGTTAGAAGTCCCCAAACCAAGGTGTCGGCAGGGCCCTGCTCCCTCTGAAAGCTGCAGGGGAAGAATTCTTCCCTGCCTCTTCCTAGCTCTGGTTGCTGGCAATCCACAGCTGGTAGATGCGTCACTCCAGTCTCTGCGTCTGTCTACACGTGGCAATTTCCCCGTGTGTCTGTCTTCACGTGAGACATGTGTGAAGGCATTCTCCTCTCTGCCTGTATCTGTGTCCAAATTTCTTTCTTCTTATAAAGACACCAGTTGTATTGGATTAGGGCCTACCCTAACGACCTCATGTTAACTTGATTACACCTGCAAAGACTTTATGTCCAACTGAGGTCACATTCACAGGTACCGGGAGGTAGAATGCAAGTTGTCTTTTTGGGGGGAATACAACACACCCCATAATAAGTATCTACCATACAACAAGGATTAAAGTCATTCCAAAGATGACAAAGACCTAGCCCTGGGGGGGCTCACAGACTGGCTGGGGGATTGCTACGAAATGGTGCAGGGAATGTGGTTGCTGCAGCAACCCTATGACGTAGGTACTATTGTCCACATCTTATAAATGGAAAAAACTGAGGCTCTGCCTGGTTAACTAACAGGCTGAGGGCCACAGAACTGGTAAGCGGTAGAGCTAAGATCCAAGCCCTGCTTTTACGGATGCCGACAGGCTCTCTCCCACCATGACAAGCCGGAGGCATTCCCCACCGAGGACAAAGAGACACATTAAAGTCCCCAACATAATACACACCTTTTAATGCCTATTGGGGGAGGATACAGGCAGTGGGGGGATAAGGAGAGGAGAGCCACTGACCCACTGTTCCTTCCCCCCGCAAAGCCTGACATGGCTACACCCTCCAGACTGCCACCTGCCACGGTGGCTTTGCAGACAGAGGCGGGCCGGTGGCATCCATCTAGTGGCATCGCCCATCCCTCCATGCTGCCTCACTTGCAGGTGGCGTCCATCTCCCCACGCAGCGGAGGACTAATGGACAGGCCACCCTGGGGTTTACAGTGTGCAGGTGGTGAACGAGGCTGGAAAAGCTGTTCTTTCAGGCTCGGCTTCTGCTGCAGGAGGGGTCGGGGCTGGAGGAAGCGAGGCGTAAGAAGTGCCCAGGTGGAACGCACGGCTACGATAAGGTGCTGTGCGTCTTGGCCACCCCTCTGAGCGCCGATGTTGTTGGGAGGCTAATTAAGCATCAGACGGCACCCCTGGGACAGGAAAGTGCTCTCTGAAACCTCTGCAGGGGAGAGGGTCACAGGGACAGGCCCACCCAGGGCAGGTCCTGACCTCAGCACTGCTGACATTTTGGACCAGATCCGTCTTTGCTGAGGGAGCTGTCCTGGGCACTGGAGGCTGTTTTCGTTAGCCCTCCCCCACGCAAGTCAAGTCGACCAGGAATGTCTCCAGACATTGTCAATCGTCCCCTGGGTGCAAAATCGCCCCCGTTGCGAAGCACTGGCCTAGGGGAACATGTGTCCACCCACGAGGAGGGTCGCTGACTCCGGGCCGGACCTCAGGAAGCCTCAGCTGACACACTCCACTGTCACAGCAGCCGCTATGCGAGCTATTAGCTGGCTGCCCACCCCCAGCTTCACAGCCTCAGACAGGCAACTCCTGTCCCCACAATGAAGAAAAGACTCCACTTGCCACTAGAGACACACTGATTTCAGAATACGAAATTGACATTCCCCACAAAATCAATAGGCACAAACTCCCTCACCCACAAACTTAGGGACACAGGAATTCAACCAGAGGCAGGATGTGTTCAAGTCCAGAATATGAGAATACCCAAAGGATTACGAAAGAGCCCAAAGCCCACGGCAGGCAGAATCTAAGCACAGAAGTCCCACCATCTGTATCGTTAGGAGAACTCCTCTGTGAGGCCAACAAGAGGCAGGGGAGCAAGACACTGACCTCAAACCACTCAATGGCTTGTGACTTCTCCCTGGACACCAGCTAGCGATGCACTGTCAGCCCCAAAGCGTCTCTGAAAATCTGTGACTCTGGACACCAAACAGGCAACCAAGCACAC
Source organism: Globicephala melas (assembly GCF_963455315.2). Taxonomy (NCBI): domain Eukaryota; kingdom Metazoa; phylum Chordata; class Mammalia; order Artiodactyla; family Delphinidae; genus Globicephala; species Globicephala melas. Next base: position 65,096,633 of record NC_083330.1, read on the forward strand.
CTAACCTGACAGGTGCTCTCTCTCTGTGGATACGTGAAAGTGCCTGCTGCACCCAGTTGTTTGTAAGTTTAAAAGCTCTGGGGCTTCCCTGGTGGCGCAGTGGTTGGGAGTCCGCCTGCCGATGCAGGGGACGTGGGTTCGTGCCCCGGTCCGGGAGGATCCCACATGCCGCGGAGCGGCTGGGCCCGTGAGGCATGGCCGCTGAGCCTGCGTGTCCGGAGCCTGTGCTCCGCAACGGGAGAGGCCACAACAGTGGACGCCCCTGTACCACACACAAAAAAAAAAAGTTCTAAGAGAGGTGGCCATGTTCCCAGGCACATAACCACCAAACATACCAAACATCAAATACAACTGCAGGTTGCCCCGTGACATAGTTTTATCAGAAATCTTTTTCCAAAACATATGTTTATCCACACCCAATCTTACCTGTTGAGGGGTAAGTGGGCCCCCTCGCCTGTCCATTGACCCCCAAAAGAGTCCTGGGGGCACCTTAGCAGCTGTATCCCACCCTCTCTCTCCTCCGTGCCACACACCTGGGTGACAGGCAGACCCTAAGCAGCCTGCAAGCCGCAGAGCGTCCAAAGCAGCCACTTTCCCACTGTGGCTGGTTTGGAATCTTAGCACAAACTCCTTGGCATCTCCCGAATCAGCGTGAGGGTCAGGAGGAAAAGCAGTAGAGCCAAAGGGTTAAGAGCTTGGCTCTGAAATCAGACAATGTGGATTCAAAGCCCAGCTCCCCCGTTCGCCAACTGCGTGACCTTGGGAAGGGTCTAACTTGCTTAGATTCAAATGCTGATGACTGTACTCCAAAAAAATGGTTATGCCAATTGGTGTTTCATGTCATCTTTGTTGCATACAAATACCACATCCCAAATGCATCATCTGTAATTTCCAGCTGGGGCTTCTTGTGAAACAATCTGAGGTAGCCTAGATTTTTGTTTTGTTTTGTTTTGTTTTGTTTTTTACGATTTTTGTCCCCGATCTTTTACAACTGCCTCATCCATATTTAATTTGATGGCAATATATATATTTTTTGAAAAGCAACTTACTTTTATCTTTCTAAACATTCCACTTATTCTGCAGAAACAAGCAATCTTGATTTTCACACTCCTATCCCAAAGATTTATGTACCTTATAATTAAATAATGTAATGACATACAACTGGCATATACAGGTCTGGGAACACACACAACTGACCCTTGGTTAAGCTGACAGCTCAGGTAGAAGAAGTGTGTGGACACAGAGTGAAGCCTACTTAGCTTCGAGCTTGTTGCAGGCAGGGGTTGGTATATTTTATAGAGAAAATAAAGAGCCCTGGTTGCATCGATGGGCCAATTAAGTAGGACTTTGATGTAGCAATAATCAGCCAAGTCCTACAAAAGGGCGAAGGCCAGAGTAATTACTCAGGCCTGGTTGGAGTGTCCATCCACAGTGACGCATTAGCCAGCGTGTGACAGCCCTCACTTCTCCCGCATGTAATATCGCCCTTCCCCGAGGAGCTAGCTGATGGGTACACAGAAGGCAAGGTAAGAGTCCAAAGGAACAAAGCCAGAACTGTTCCGCTGGGGCTCAGGGTGGGCCGCCCCCGAATATGCCATACTGGCATATTGATTATTTTGAATTAAAGTTACTTAAGAAATGGCCAATGCAAGAGAGACACTCTGACCCTCCTTTCTGTCTCCCTGAAAGCAGGAAAGGCATCTCTCATGTGAAAGGTGCCCTCCCTGCATCTGCAAAGTAGAAGGACCCCCTTTTGGCCAGAGAGGGGGAATGCGGGCCAAGAAACCTTGTTACTCCTTTCGTTTACTACGCCAAAACCAAACCCTGTTTAGATTCTTCCCTAATTGGGCACACAAAACCTACATTTCTTTGTCCTGTCAATTTCTTACAAATTTATTGGGTGTTTTACTCTAAAAAGTCTCAAAGTTGCCTGCTCTGGCCCTTTTGTTGGTCCCATTTCTATGAGACCTCCAAGCACACGAATTAAAATGTGTATCTTTTTCTCCTGCTAATCTGTCTTGGGTCAATGTTATTATTAGTGCAGCCACAAGAACTCAAGATAGGTAGAGGGGGCACCTTCCACCTCTTTGACAGTTCCTTCTTCCCTAACATCTTCGAAGACCAAAGGCCAAGAAGGAGTAAGTCCAGAAGGCCCGCCGGGGAAGGATCTCCTCCTTACCAGCAGTTATGCACCAACCAAGTGGTCACTGGATGGAACTCAAAGCTGTAGCGCTGAGAGGTTCACGGTCAAGCAACTGCAGTGAGCTCACCTCTCGGTGGTCCCCACCTTCCTGGCTAACCAGCTTAAAGGTGCCCCCAGCCCGAGATCTCTCTTCGTTGTTTATTTTCATGTCACAAAGCTCAAGACCGTTGTGTCACCAGCCAGCCTCCTGCTAACAAAGAATGGAAAGGAAAGTTCCCATGGAATCCGGGACCACTTCCACAATGACCTGCGTCAGGTTGTGGGTTCAGCAAACAAGGAAAGAATGTCTCACTCTCCTTCCTCTCAAGCCCCTGCTCTCAGAGCCCAGAACCCTGAAATGTCAGGTGTCTTTTCACCTTGATGGCAGGCAAGAGGGCTGCCTGGGCTGCACATCACGGGAGCCACGTCTGCGTGTACCAGCCGCCACTCTGGCCGGCCCGGTGGGCACACCATCTGCCAGCCCGGGGGGTGCCGGGGGCCCCCACGGTTCCACAACCGCCACGCCAGCGTCACGCCTGACGGTGAAGCCAGTGTGCTCGGGGATGCTTTCATTTCACAAGCTTAAGTGCTGGTACACAGACTGCGAGAGGCAGAGTGAGAGAGTCTCAAAGTGGCACCTGGGTGTGAGGCTGAATTCTAAGAATAAAGAAGGGAACTCAATTCTGATGTCCGAAGAGACTCAACCATGACACCCAGCTAACAAAGACCACACTTTTCCCAAATGTTCAGTCCAAGGGACCGAGTCCAAAAGGCCATTAGATGGACCCCTACAGTGAGCCCAACAACAGGGTCAGCAGGGAGGCCTCGGGCACTCCAGGCAGGGGCCCAGCAGGACCTCAGGGGGAGGCTGGCACACCTGCTTGAGGTTCTAGGCAGCGGATCTTCCAGGTGACCTCCAGGCTGGATTAGATGAGCCCCCTTTACCGCTGTAAGAAAAATGATCTTATGGCAGCTGGGATGCTGGAAGAGAGACAAGGGGCGTTCCTATATTCCACAAACACTACTGTGTTCGACGCTACTGTGGTCTGACTCTTGGACTGTCAGCAGAGGAGACAACCCCTGCCCTTCTGGGATGCAGCTCATCTAAACTCGGAAGCCACAGATTTCAGGGTGACCTTAGGGCTGGGAGGTGCCTCGGAAAACTCACGAGGCACAAACCAGTGGTTCCTTACTGCTCGGCACCCAACGCTTGCCTTTAACGAGCAGAGAAGCTCCGGATGCCCCCCCAGGAGTCCCTCACTCACTGCCGTTTCTCTTGCTCAGGGAAATGCATCCGTGTCCTTCACTGTGTCCCTGTGAGAAGGCTGGTTCCTGGCGGGGGCACTGTCATTTTCATTAAAGGTCTAAGGAGGCACTCAGGGTATTAAGAATATCAAAAAACCAAACTGTTTCTTCTGGCTTCCTCAGCATTTTAATTTTATTCTTGGGCGCAGACAGATAGACAGCGGAGAGGTGGCATCATTTAATGCCCTGTATCTGTTTGACTACAGGGAGGGAAGGGAAAGGGACAAACAACTAGTTCCTGGTATTACGAGTTACCATACAGACCATCTATCATTTATATCGGCCACTCAGTAGAGACACTGGTCATCCATAAATCACGGAAGAGTATGCAGATCCCTTATGCTAGTCCTTAAAATGGTTTCAATACTATCCAAGCATTTCTGTTTGTGCTATTTAAATCACCGAAATATTCTTGCAACAAATACACGATCTGATTTCAAGGAAACGAACGAATGAGAAACATGAGTAATATTTTAAGCAGTGGAAGGATCTGTCCCTTTGTCTTCAGAGGGTTACTTAGGACAAAAGTGGAAAAACTTAAAAGATTTTCAAAAATAAACCCGGAAAGCTCCTGGACAAAGGAAGCCTGACTTCCCTTTTGCTACAATGGCAGTTCTAACCTGCGTCCATCCTCAAGGAAGAGAAAAACATGCAGAGTTTCCCGTTCAGAAACTGTACTCTTGGGCTACTGTATGTGGCTGAGACGTGTGGGACAATCCAGCTGGTGTTCATGGGGCACCTACTACTGCGCATGCAGCAAATGCTGGGCACAGGTTTTGGGAAGATGCCCTTGTGCCCACACCCGGGGCGGAAGATACTGCAAACTGTTATCAGCTGACAGTCTTTCAGCCAATCTCACACTTCCCAGCTTCTCCCACTTCACGACTTTTCAAAAAGCAGAGGAAACAAGAAAGAAAGAAAGAAAGAAAAAACTACACACAGTCCCACCACCATCTGGTGGCTTCAGACCAGCAAGCACGAGATTCTGGCATGCACGGTACTGGCAGCCACAAAGACCAATATTCCTCTCCTTATGTTGCTATTTCAAAAGCAAAGTGAGACTGGTAATATGGAAACACAAAAACACGGACACGCTCGCACTTCTAGGAAAAACCCTGGTAGGAGCAAAGGCAGTGCGACAGGGACTCTTCTCCACCTTCATTTCTGATGGAATGGCGCCTGGTTGAAAAGTACTGCGGGAGTGTCACCTGGGAAATGCCGCCGGCTCCCCGACATCTGCCACCATGAACTCCCGCTGCCAGGGTCTGCCTCTGCTGTATGGGCGCAGAAAGATGCTCCGGCTGGAGCCAGGCCTGAGCAGCTCGAGGACGCCAACGCGCGCCAGCAAAGCAGATGTGGGTTGATGTGCAAAACCGCACGTCGATTTCTTAGCTCATGAAATTGAACTGTCAGGCAGATAAGATGCTCACAGCCACTGATCTGAGCATTACCTCCCAGGCGGCTTTCAGGGATAAATCTCAAGATGGCTTGAGGAATATGGAAGCAGAGGAGGGCAGTTCGTGTTTTAGGGGCCAGAGTTAAGAGCCTGAGGCACCCATCTCCCCCAAAGGGTTGAGACCCCAGAAATGATGCCTCTTTAGCTACTCCTCTGACTCTGCTTCTGTTGGTGACCCAGACCCCTCGTGACAGAGATTATCCTTAGGACAGTTTATCCTAAAACCTCCAGTATCTAGAGTCAGGTTACCCTTGTGTGCTGCTGGCCTAAGAGCTACTCTACTCTTTTAAGGGGCTTCTATACCTCCCTGAACTACGCCAGAATGTGCTGGCTTTACCATCTCTCAGGAAGCAATCTTGCTGCTTTCCAAATTATTAAGAGTAGCTACCATTTGCTGAGCGTTGGCAATCTAACAGGCGCTTGTAAGCACACTGTATTCAATTTTTTAAATCTCAAGATACTCCTTCCACAGGTATCATTGTAAGGTAAGGATTATTATCCTCATTTTACAGATGAGGACAAGGGTGCTCAGAGAAGTTAAGTAATTTGCCCACGGTTGCACAGGAGAATTCAGGACTTGCATCCAAGGCTGGGTCCATAGTTAGAACTTTTAACCATCTGTGAAGACATCTCATTGTTGCTAACATGTACCAACATATTTGGTGGATGAGAAGTTGGGTTTTTGCTCTCCAGCCCCATCCTGTGATTGAAGGAAAATAAAAACCCTGCCACCCAGACATCTGTGGTATCAGTCAGACTCACACTGCCGCCACTTCAACTGTGTGTGAGCGGGCTGGTCTGCATGCAAGGCCCTGGGATCAGGTGGGCATGGGCTGTCTCAGCACGCCTCACCTCCTGCAAGCTTCCTGTGGCACTGGGGTGCTATTTATTCGCTATTATTCGCGCAGAGGACCCTTCCCTACTTGCCGGAAGACTCTTTCCCCAAATCACCCTTTCAGCTACTGACCCATCCCAGGAAGGGCCGCTGAAGTATCGTTTCCCAGAAACGGCCATCCTTGTTTAGCCGAATTCAGCGTCCCTTGGTCTTCTACAAACACTGTGTTTCTCATAAAACAGCACATAAAGTGCATATCTTTGGACATAGTAGGTGCTCAACAAACCTGACTAAGTGGGACCTGACAGATAGGCCAAGCTTCAAGTTCTAGGCCCGTAACACTGGCTCTTCCCAATTCTCTTAGTACATCTCCCTCCTCCCCATTCTTTTCTCCATCCCTACTCCACACCCCACCCATCCCTGTAATAAGGAACCCATCAGGAGAGGTTAAGATTTAAGATTCCAAGGGAAAAGTGGTTGCACTTAGGCCGAGACTACACCCGTGGCACTGGAAATGCAGTCAGAGTTCCCTTTTGTAGCTAACTTCCTAGCCAAATTCACTTAAGATCATTCAAACAGACTTAATTACCATCCTAGTGTTTTCTTCCCCTCAGTTTCTATTTCGAGTCGTACCTTCCCCCAGCGGTTTCTGAATGAATGTTTGGATGGTTTCTGACCTAAGAGTAATTGAAACTCTAACCCTGGTACAGCCAACAGGAGGCTGACTCTTACAGCCAAACCGAGAAAGCAGGTCTAAGGCTCCAGGTGGCAAGAAAGCAGCACCGTGACACAACCAGCGTGTCCTTAGGACCCTACAAGCCAGGCCAGCCCTGACCTCCCATCCTCCATCCAGGGTGCAAACTGGTTTTAGTTCCTAGCTCCCCAACCGAGTCTCAAGGTCAAGCAGTAGTAATGTGGGTCCAAAAACTATTCCTCTCCCTGATTCCCTGAGAACCCCACCAACACGCAGACCATGCCAGGTTAAATGCAGGTGGACCAGGTGCCCTGGACAGGGAGGACAGACACGTGGAACGTGACTGTTCACCGTGTTGCACGCCCATTGGACACGGGGGTTTTGCTGGGACAGGCTCCTGCTGGTGAAGCTTCCCCACCCCTGCCAGGTGTCTTCCTGCCAACAGAGAAACGGCAACTCTGGGTCCAGAGAAAAGAGGAGGCTTTGGGAGCATCAGACAACGTTTGAGGGCAAAGTGGCTCAATGGAAGCTGAGAGCGGGTCACAGAGTGGTCCTCGGTTCCCATTGGCCTCCATCCCTCCCCATGCCTGGGACAATAAGAAGCCTGCAGAGAACTCAGTATAAAAAGGTGGACGTGGGGCTTCCCTGGTGGCGCAGTGGTTGAGAGTCCACCTGCCGATGCAGGGGACACGGGTTCGTGCCCCGGTCTGGGAAGATCTCACATGCCGCGGAGCGGCTGGGTCCGTGAGCCATGGCCGCTGAGCCTGCGCGTCCGGAGCCTGTGCTCCGCAATGGGAGAGGTCACAGCGTGAGAGGCCCGCGTACTGGGGGAAAAAAAAAAAAAAAAGGTGGGTGTGGAGTAATGTTTCTCCTCTGCCTTGCACAGGACTAGAAGCTCAAAGGCCTCCAGCACTGGCACTTAAGTAACGGAGGGAAGGAGCGAATATGGGGGCCAGATGATCACTAGCTCACCTCCCCGTTCCCATGCATATACACACGTCGTCACACTTGTAGCGCTGTCCTGGGTTTACTACTTCTTGGGCCTGTGTCCCCCATTGATAGGGGACCTCCAGTGACAGTTTCTGAACCACCCCTGAATTCCCAGTGTCTGGCAAGATACATGACCCATCTTTGACTCAACAGATATTTTGCAGATAAAGGAAACCAAAAAAGCAAAAAAGCAAAAAAAAAATAAAAAGAAAGAAAGAAAAGTTTAATAATTGGATAACATCCTATTCTGAAGAGCTGAGCTAAATGTGAGCTCCCAGGAGAGGCTGCTAAGAGGTCTTTTTTGAGTATTAGACTCACCCCTGGATCCACTCTGCCATGATGTGAAGACAAAAGGGAACAGGGGTTCTGGATGGAAAAGCTGTGAATTCTGGGAGTCCTGCCTGGTTTAAGGTTCAATATCGTCTAGGGAAAGAGCATCATATCTAAATGCTAATTTGACAAAGAATATTTAGACCAATGTTTGGCTATTCTGCCAACCTTTCAAATGAAATATCTGAGCCCCTACTACCTGCAAGCCATTGAGGAAGCATAAGAGAGTGAGTCCTCTTCCAGGTAGGAGTGCACACAGAAGAAAAACAAGGAAGGCAAAACAAAGAATCGAGTCTTTTTGTTTTAAGATTCGGGGCTGATAATGGACCTCAAAAATCCCCATTAGGATGGAAGAGGGTCCATGAAAATGTTCACAATATTCTGAGCATGTTTTTTTTAGAAGATAATTACTAAGAATCTCAGGAAGCTTCAGATCCCCTTATATGCTGTTAGAAAAGCCTTTGCAGGAGCAGCTCTGTTGCCATGACAACAATCACTTGGCTGAGTAGAAAGGAGGACGAGGGACCTACCAGATGGTATTCTCAACAGTCAGCCCTGAGATTTTTTGAAGGCACTTTCTAAAGGACCTTCAGCATCTCGGAGTTACAGAATTTACAAGCTGAATGAGACCTTAGGAGTAACCTAGTTTTTGCAAGTCACCGCAACTTCTCTTTTCTCACCCTTGCCTGAGTTGCCTAGACTCAGCTGAAACAGCTCTAGGGCCAGAGACCATACTCTGCCCCATGCTCACAGGAAGAGGGCAGGGAGCTCTCTACCCCCATAATCCTTAGAGTGGAGTGAGCATAGGTTTAGGAAGAGAGGGAGTTATTTGAAGAAACTTTCCCTCCCCAGGCAGAAGGTTTGGGTAAAGCATTCTGGCCTCTTTGGCAATGGCTGCCACCGCTCAATGAGTCTGAACAAAACAAGAACAGCCATGGAAGGTAGCTCCTCCCAGGTCTTAAGCACAGAGCTGGTTTCTAATTCCAGCCATCGAGTACCACCTGGAAATTCATAATTGTCACCTAAACAGAAAGAGTACCAAGGACCCTGGTGGTACTTGGTAAACCATGTAGGAGGCTGCATATGGCAAAAACATAACCACATGGCTTCTCTCCACCTGCTGCATACACAGTGCACACGTGTGCGTGCACATGCACACAAACCCACCACGATGTGCCTCTTTACTCACCCTGCAGAGCATCATTGAGGACGGCTTCTCCCAGGGCCCTGGTCATTTTTTGAGATGAATGCATGTGGATTCTTAGGTAACTCCCAGGGGGACACATTTATGTAGACCAGGATTGGGAGAAGAGGACAGGGTGAGCTGGGGGGATTGCAGGGTAAGTAATTCATAAAAGTGGGTGCAAGCCTTACTGAAGGGGAAAACCCACACCTCGCCCACATGTGCTGCTATGAGAAGCGGCACGGCCTGCAGAGGAGCCTTCCAGATCAAGCCAACGTGAAGAAGCGACCTCCAGGCATCTCCTGACCCCACCCCCATCATGGTGAGGTACCAACACAGCAGGTGCCCGGGAAGCTCTCCTAGGTGCCTGCTTCCATTCTGTCCGCAGCTTCCTTCAATTCACTGTGCCCTGCACCTCATCACTTCCCAGATGGCTCTGGACACCATCTGCATCTTCCAACAGACACTCTGGGCCAGTGCAGCGGTACCTGGGACCACCACCATGAAGCAAGCTTAATGGCTCATTTCATATGCGAAAGAGTCAGAAAAGTGTAAAGGAAAGAATCTATTTTTAAACTCCAGTGTACTTGGCGCCTTATAAAGTATTTCTACCATCCCAAAAGAAGACTTTGAAAAAATGAAAAAGATTTGCATGACCTACAGTCCTCTCCTTGATACCAGACACCCAAGTGGGCTTATTTTCACAGGAACAGATTTGATATGAAGACAGCACCAGTGAGCAGGGGTCTCCCCAAAAGGCTGCCATGCAGCCCCCCAGGGTTTGCCACCAACGTTTCCAATCAGGATCCCAGCACTCCTTCGGTGAAGAACCCAGCAAACCATCTTGCTAGTACTCCATCGGCAAACTTTTAAGTTTGAGGCAGGAATTAACTCCAGTAAGAATCCGTGTCGATTCTGTGAGCATCCCAGAGAGATGGCATTACACCACTCCAAACCAGTGGTGACAACTGGGGGAGACAAAGGTAGAGAGCGGCTCCCAACCAGAAGGCGGAGGAGAAAGAGGGTGGGACAGGCAGGCGTAGGCTCGTTCCTGGTCCACAGAAAGAGCTGGCCCTCCCCCTCTGCGGGCCTGTCAGCCAAGTTTCCAGAGGACCACGCAGGGCCGCAGGAAATGGCACAGGCGGACAGCCATGAGGTAAGAATGGCTCTGTGTCCGGATGGCTGAAAAGACCAGCTCCCAGCCCTGGAGAGGCTGGTTTATTTTAGGAGACAATTACCAGTTATCACAAAGCTGAAACTGACCATTCAGGTAGAAGTCTTAGCATCGGGGATCTTCTGGTTCCAAGCAAGAAAACAGGAAAAGCTATGACATTTGAATGAGGCCAAGTATAAAGAGTGTGTCTGTGTGCATCTGTGTGTCTGGATGTCTATGAGAGACGGATACAGACACGAGTGAACCCAAGAGTAGGGACAGGTTAAGGCACCTGCCAATACTAAACCACTAGGTTAACACAGAATTGCATTCAGCCCACAAACAAGCATTCAAAAGCAGATTAAGAACTGCTTAAAAAAAGAGAGACACTAAAGAAACCCAATTTTCTTATTTTTTAAGGTCAAAAGACTGAGACCCATCTGGTGGATTAATAAGCCCAGGACACCCACCAGCCAGCTGAGTGCCCCACCAGAGAAACAACCAAATCCCACATGCAGGCTATTTCTCTAATTTCTTTCTTCGGGAAACAGGGAGAAGGGAACCCTAGGGAACGTTTCTCTGGCCCTGGAGAGATGGCCTGTTACTGAACGCCTGAGACAGACAGTAACAGGCCCAGCCGAGCACGAATCTAGACGCAGGCCCCCGGGTACACCACCTCTCAGTTAGCGCGGGGCAAGCCAGCCAAGCAGCAGCGTCCCACCAAGGTTCAGAACTGGGTTCAGGTGTTGGACATCTCTCGCCACTGTTCCAGCTCTCCCTCCAACCAATGGTATAACATCGGGTGATACCCACTCTGAACCTCAGTTTCCTCCTCAGACAGTAACTCCTCCACAGACCCACTGAGTGAGATAATCCAAGCAGGATGCTGCGCACCAGGCCCTGTGCGGACGGAGTTAAGTATATGCAACACGTACTTGCCAGTAACATTCAAAACTGCAGCTCTGGGCTTCCCTGGTGGCGCAGTGGTTGAGAGTCCACCTGCCGATGCAGGGGACGCGGGTTCATGCCCCGGTCCGGGAAGATCCCACATGCCGCGGAGCGGCTGGGCCCGTGAGCCATGGCCGCTGAGCCTGCGTGTCCGGAGCCTGTGCTCCGCAACAGGAGAGGCCACAACAGTGAGAGGCCCGTGTACCGCAATAAAAAAACAAAACACAAAAACAAAACTGCAGCTCTGTTTCCAGACCTCTTCACTGCCTTTATGCACACACAAGACTTCACAACTACATCTGGTTTGGGATTTACATCTCGACTCGTTCCAAAATGCATTTGAGTTTTCTGTTTAGTACCCCAACGGCAGCGAAAATTTGTGTTACGATCAATTAAGAGGAGGAGGTTACTGCCTTCAAAAACAGCCACAGGCCCTTCAAGCCTCTTGGGGCTGCTATATATGGCTGCACAGGCTGTGCACTGCACAACTCCAGGGGATACCATTCCCACAGACAATGAGTCGTGAGCATCCTGAAGTCTGGTTTCTATCCCAGTCAAGTCTGGAATGAGGTCTGGGTGGAATCTGAGTCATGGCACTGCCAGCTCTGCCACCCCCCATCCCACACCCTCTTCTTTCGTTTCGTCTCTTGGTAAGCTTTAAAATAGACTAATTCACTCTCAGCAAAGGGACAGCTCCCACCCCAGACAGCTGGAGGACAGAATGGGATGATTATTTACTACTGAAACCTGGTTTAAACAGAGGGTAGTACCGATGGCCCACCCACATATGTTAAAAAAAAAAAAAAAAAAAAAAGTCACTCCTTAAATTCTCGGGAATTACTCAACTAAGAATGAGGTTGCAACACCCCTTTCCTCTCCTTTCTGGGCGGATGGGTAGATTTGTTTTCCTGATGTAGAGAGGACCACTCATCTTTGCCCTCATTATGGGGCTGGAAAATCATCTCTGATTTCCAAACCAACAGCAGACTCACCAGCTGACTTCAACTTACCAAAGAGGTGCATGTTCCAGAAAACTTTATACTTCAGCTGTTTTGGAAATAGACATGATTTTTTTCCCCCAAAGAAGCAATGTCGTGAACGGTAATTATGTTGTCAGGGTAACTGACAAACTGAACCCATTCCATATCTAACCCAGGTACTACTGAACCTAAGTGTTTCTATCGGGAAAAAGTAGTCATTTTCAACTTGGGACATGGGTTTTAGTGGCAAAGAGAAAAGGGCAGAGAGAGAGAAAAGGAGGAGACTCCTGCATTTGAAAGGACGACACTTCCTGCACTTAATAAATATTCTACACCCACCTCGCACAAAAAACCACAATGAGTCAAGAAAACAGTCCTTGCTCTAAAAAAAGCTCCCAAGTCTGTGGTCCAAAACGACAGCTAAGTAGGAATGGATGATCCAAGGTGATAAGGTTCCAGATTTGGGGAGTCAAGAAGAGCTTGTCTAAGCTGAGACAGAAGGGCCCAGACAGGCTGAGACGGGATAGTGGAGGGTCGGGAAGGTTGGGAAGATAGAGCATTCCAGACAGAGAGAAGAACATGTGCAAAGGCCAGAGAGCAAGAGCGAACAGTGTGTGTCTGGGAGCCTCTAAGGAGTCCAAAGTGGCTAGAGCATCACAGACATGGGGGTGGCTCAGAGGATGAGGCTGGAGGGAGAGGGCAGGCTTTGAAATGGTCTCAGCAATAAAGTCAAGCTTTGGGGGGCGGGTAACTTCACCCCAAGGCAAATGGGAGCCACAGAAAGGTTTAGAAGAAGGTGCATGGCCAAGAGGTGGAAGCAACCCATGTCTGCCCACAGATGACGGATAAACAAGATGTGGTATATACACAGGATGGAATATAATTCAGCCTTTAAAAAGGAAGGAAATCCAGTGACATGCTACAAACATGGGTGAACCTCGGGGGTATTACATCAAGTGAAGAAAGCCAGACACAAAAAGGCAAATACTATATGATGCTACATATACGAGGTGCCTCACATGGTCAAGTTCACAGAGAAGAAAGTAGAATGGTGGTTCTCAGGGGCTGGGGGCAGGGGGAAATGGAGAATTGTTTAATGGGTATAGAGTCAGTTTGCAAGATGAAAAAGTTCTGGAGATCTGCTGCAGAACAACGTAGATATATTTAACACTACTGGACTGTATACTTTAAATGGTTAAGATGATAATTCATCAACTAATGTAAAAGTCAGGTGTGAATGGCAGAGGTCCCAGATGAAATGATCAGTCCTTCGCTATAGGTTTTTCGTTTTTCAAAAAAATAAAAAGTAATAGTCACTCAAATCCATTTTAAGCTCTCTGATAGCAGGGACCGCCTCTCATGAAACAGGTGTCCACTGGCATTGGCAGGTGGAAGATCTGTGAATGAGATGCTCCTACAGGAAGTGCCTGCTTTCATGCCTGCCTGCAACGACCTACTTAAGCCCGGGTCGCTTCTGATACACATACCCCACAACTCCTCTGTGCACTGAGTTAGTTATTTGTCTCCCCTCTCGCCTGTGTTCCTAATAGAAAGCCCAGTCCTTGGCCAGTGCCCCCGGAAGAACAGCGGTTCAAGGGCACAAGCACCAGAGTCAGAACTTGGTTCAAATCCCAGTTCCCCCAGTCCCTACCAGTCCTCACCTTCCCAAGCTTCAGTGTCCTCATCTCTAAAGTGAGGGGTAGGGCTTCCCTGGTGGCGCAGTGGTTGAGAGTCCGCCTGCCGATGCAGGGGACGCGGGTTCGTGCCCCAGGCTGGGAAGGTCCCACATGCCGCGGAGCGGCTGGGCCTGTGAGCCATGGCCGCTGAGCCTGCGTGTCCGGAGCCTATGCTCCGCAACGGGAGAGGCCACAACAGTGAGAGGCCTGCGTACCGCAAAAAAAATTAAAAAAAATAAAGTGAGGGGTAACAGTACCAGGTTGTTGAGAGGACTCAGTGAGAAGGCACCTATGAGACACGGGGCCAAGCACACAGTCAGCACCAACGCGGTGGCTGTTATTTGTAGAGTCCCTAACACTGTATCCAGCGCAATTAATAAATTTTTTTTTTTTAACGGTAATGTCCATTCAAAACTATTCAACAAAATGGCAGCTGTGGCTTCCAGGCCCAAGTGAAGCAGTGGCCGAAACTTTCAACAAATGCAACAGTCATGCTTGGTTCACATGAATCATAACACTTCTTAAAAGCAGAGGAAGTGGCCCAGGGGGCCCTCAGAAAAAATGAGCAATAGCATGTGGACAAGCTAAAGGGCCCCTAAGTCCATCCGTCACTCCTCAGCAGTACAAATACACACTCAAAGCAGCTCTGCGAAAGGATATAATCAAACCTTAAGAAGGAAAGAAATCCTGACACAGGCTATGGCACGGGGGAACCTTGAAGACATTCTGCTGAGTGAAATAAGACGGTTACAAAAAGACAAATACTGTCTGCTTCTACTCACAGGAGGTGTCTAGAGTAATGCAAACCATGGAAACAGAATGTGGAAAAGCCAGGGGCTGGAGTTAGAAGAAAATGGGGAGCTGTCATCTAACGGGTATAGCTTCAATTTTGCAAGACGGCCAAGCGCTAGAGACTGGCTACACGACAGTGTGAATATACTTAACACTACTGAGCTGTACACTGAAAAATGGCATTTTTTAATATAAAGATGGAAATTGTTATATTATATGTATTTCCCCACTATTAAAAGTTAAATGAAAAATTTCAAAGGATCGCAACAATCTCATCTCAGATGGTTCTGGAGGAGGAACTGAGGCCAGCACAGGAATGTGATGCCGTGTCTGACCAGATCAGTCTGGTGGCCTTAGAACGAGTCATGCAGAATCACAGGGTGAACCAGCCCAGGCCCCAGGGCCTTTGAACCTGCAGGGTCCCCTGTCCCTCCTCAGTACCACTTTCCCCTTTGCCACCATCAGAGGTGACAACATCAGGTCCTCACAGCTCTGGGCCACATGTGCCTCCAACCAAAACAGGAATGCAATTTCATGTTTGCAAATGCAGGGCACGGATCCACCAGACCAAATATGAAGACACTCTGCGTACAAAGGAGCATGCAAACACTGTGCCGAGACTGTGTCAGAAGGCTCTGCACTGTCCTAGGCTTGAGTCTGCAACACGTGACTCCAGGGCAGTGAACTGCACACAGAGCCATGTTCATGTGCATCTGGGCTGATTGGGAAGCTGGTGGAGGTTAAGAACACGGGCTCAGGCACCTTCTCAGTCTGTTTGTGTTGCTGCTGCTGCCACTGTTGCAAGTGTGCTTGGTCTTGAGCAGTAAAAACACACCATCAGCATTGCTCCGTTACGTGGGCTTAGCCCACCGATATGCCTCAGTATGTCCTGACATCCTGCCCACACACCAGCGCTGGGCACGGGAGGTATAGAAACAAGTAAGGCCATCCCTGCTGCCAAGAGTCTGTGGTCTCATAAGAGCGTCAGATACGTAAGCTAGTGGGCACCTGTTCCTCACAGGTACTATGATGGACTAGAGAGACACGAAAGGAAGAAGATGGAATAAATGGATCTGGTGAGCACCCCTCCCCCCGCCAATCCTCTAACACTCCCTTTCTGAGTCTGAAGTGATTGCTGCTGCTGCTAATACCTGGGAGAGAATTAAAACTCTTTCTCAATTCACCCCTCGAGCAATAAGGCATTTTGCTGTTGAAATCTTGATTGCTTTTTCATTTCAGATTTTGAGCTCCTTTAGGAAAACAGGGATTGATGAGCAAACAATCAGATTAACTCGCAGAAATCCACACCTAAGGACTAGCATTTCATCGGCTCTCTGCCTGCAGCAAATCCTAAAGTTTTTCCAATCAGGATTATGTAAGTAGGCGGCCCACAGCTAGAAAGGCACTCTCTGCTCAGAGTGAGGGCAGGGTGTCTCCTTCAGCCTTCAAAGTCCGTGCCTAATGTTCTTCCCAGGATTCCTTCCCAGAACACTGGTGGCAAAAAGATGCTTTGCAGGCGGCCTGGGCATCCAGTGAGGGCTTCCTCCCTGCTGTAAGAGGTAGTGACGTGGCTGCCACGCAGCCTAGAATCATCGGGAGACCAGCAGCTGCCGCCACGAGGCAGGGATCCCGTGCCTCTCCCCTTCCATTTGCAGGAGAACAAGTACCCACCAGAGGACCAGTGGGGTCCCAGAGAGTCCCCACTCAGGTCGGGAGGTAGCAGACATTCAGGCGTAAATGGCATTAACTCCCTGAACCCACTTACTTAAATTTTCCTGGCCAGTCAATGATAGAAGACCTAAAATTCAGTTCTTCTACTCCTTAGGAATGAGAGAACCAGGGGAGCCGGGAGGATCCTTGAAAAACCATCTGGTACTTCAGAAGGGATCTTGCCTGAACCAGAGGTTTGCAAAAGAGTAACTTTTAAGCAGCAAAATGCTATTTAGCTTTGAGATGTTTCAATGGAGAAAAGAGGTCCAGCTCTGGCCGGAGCGGGTGGGGACGTGCAAGGGGTCTTTGCAGACACCATTCTCCACCCCAAGGGCCTGGGCACCCTCCAAGAGCGCATCCACCTGACAATGCCACTGAAAACCAGAGCATACCCGAACTTTAGAGACCTCTGAAATCTAAAACAAAACAAAACAAAAGGGCCACTGGCAACGACGTGTTACAATTCCTGCTTGGGACAGCAATCTCGTGCTATAGGCAACGCATATACTGTATTTCTAGTATTCATGTCAACATTTGTGGTGGGCATGAATATTCCCATTACGGATGAGGAAAATAAGCTACAGAGTCTACAGTGATTCCAAGAGGTGGCCTGGTGCTTTATCCCTCACCCTGCCCCCAACTCTATTTTTGGAAGGGGGACCCTTTACATACTAGCGCTATGCGTGCTCTCTCAGTCCTGTATGAGTACCATGTAAAAGTACTCCTTCCAGATGGACTACTATTTAAACACTTCCTCTAAAACATTCTCAAGCTGCCTGTGCACAGAAAGGGTAAGTAACCTGCCACAGGTCACACAGCTAACATGCAAGGGAGCTGGCCTGCAGATCAGATTCTGTGCCTCCAAAGCCCATGCACCTTCCATCAGACCCCACTGCTTCTCTAACTGAAATCCCTAGGGCTGCTGACCAGGCCTCAGGGGAAGCTAAGGAGGACCAGTCACCACTCCGCTCCGTACCAATCTTTCACATGCGAGCAGACAAGTACCCAAAACACACTCTTCTGCTTCACAACGTTTCTGGCCTTCGTTCATGCAGAGAGGAAGCGGCCGCCACTGCGTCGTTGCACATTATCACAAGACAGGTTTCCAAAGATGACGTCAACGGGACAGAGTCTGAGTGCCAAGCTTTTCATATTTAATCTGCAGTTGACAAAACAAATGCCTGGGCAGCTGGCAGAGCAGACTCGGTGACCCTGCTAAAACCACACTGCCTTGTACGTGTTGTGACCAGGTGGAGGGACAGCAAAGAGGGGCAGGAGCCCGCTCTCACTCCTTTCATTCCCAAGGGGACTCCAAGTACGGGGTTCCCTGCACAGCCTTCCCCGAATCAGCTCTGCGATGACCCTGGTCCCCAGCAACCTTCATAAGTCAGCAGCGTGCTCACCCACAGCACCACAGACGTGGGGCAAGAAGAAGAGGCTCCCCCAGACACAAGGGACAAGGACGGAAAAGCAAACAAGCCCCCCAAAGCATCGGCTAATAATAAGCATGCTGAAATACGGTTCTAATGGCCAACGTAAAAGGGAACAGATGTGATACAGTGTCGGGTTGAACAATGACTTTTGCACACCCTCCAAGTCGTTCCACGACAACAGATTTATAACATTTGGGATAAAATGGCTGGAAAATGTAAAGATGAAGTGCTTTGCTCCAAATGATTTGGACAGATGCTCGCTAAACTGGTTTATTGCAAATTTCCTTGTACGCGGTTAACAGGAGGTAATTAGTATGCACGGGAGGAGGATTTCACCTGAATTTCATAGAGTTGACATCTATTAAAGTCAACAGACAGAAAGGCAGAGCTGTGAATGTTCTTTTAAACTGGCACCTGAGAGTCTCTGCAAAAAACAATCGGCACCAACTGCCAACACACACGTTCCAGACGCCAGGCTTCCCAGCAGCTCCCAAATACCCCGTCCTCCCTTCCCCTTGTCTCTGGGCCTCGGTACACGCCGTTCCCTCCGCTGGGACTCTGCCCTGCCTGCCGGCGTCTTGTGCCCCCGTGTGACCCTGCCTGGGTGTCACCGGGACTGAGCAGTACTCCGGGAGCTCTGCCTGCAAGTGGCCCCCTCTCTGCTTGATCTCTGCGCCCATCACACACCGTCCTGCCACTGCTCCTTCACGCTGTCTCCTTCGTCAAGACTAGGCTTCTTGCAGGTGGGGCTCCTGTCCATTTCACAGTGCCCGGCATGGGCAACACTCAAAAGATATTTGCTGAGTAATGGAAACCGGGAAGCTGGGAAGGAAGAAATCACTTGGGAAAGGGTGGGTGGTGGTGGTGCGGTTCGTTAAAGCCAATGGGAATGCAAACAAATTCACACAAAATAGATCTGGTTTCTCTTTTCAGACTTGCTTCAAAAGACTTTGACATCTCTAGCTGGTTAGATATTAAGTACCACAGAGTTTATTAGACTCATGGAACTGGAAGGGATCCTCGGTCACGTGGCCCAGCGTCTGTATAATGCAGGAAACGTGTCTGCTTTGCTCCCAAACACACCACTGATGCTCTGTTACCCTGGGAGACATTTCTCCCCCCAAAAGCCATCCACTGCAAGCCGAGAATAACAGTACACACATTACAGCCGAATTCTTTTCTTCCCACTGCTTCAGCTTTCTCCCTGCTTGTCCTCTCCAACAGATGCAAAGACACTTGGGAGTTAGGGCTTCAGACCCACAACTGGGCATGTTTGTCCTCGGAAAAATGGCATGGAGCAGTCTTCTGAAAGGGACAGCTTCTGCTCGTTCCCTCTAGGTAAGGCGCTCGGGGAGGTCATCGGGCCAACTCTAACTCCCAAGGGTGCTTAGCAAGGTCTTGGCATGCAGTGGACACTCAAAATATTTCACAGTTGGTCTTTACCAACATCAATCCAATGTCAACCACACACCTTCCCTTTTGAGGTCCTCAATTCCTTCCCCTTAAATTCCCATCAGGTAGAGCAGGACGAAGCACTTTGTAGGACTCACCTAAAGCTAATTAAGTCAACCAGTTTTAGAGCAGAGGATGTGTGAGGACAGACATTACAGTGGCAAGAACGGCTGGCTTGTGACACAGCAATAACACTCCCAGAATTTCCAGACATCTTTTCTTCTGCCTGCTTGCAAAATTAAATTAAAAAGCAGAACAGGGCTTCCCTGGCGGCACAGTGATTGAGAGTCCGCCTGCCGATGCAGGGGACACGGGTTCGTGCCCCGGTCCGGGAAGATCCCACATGCCGCGAAGAGGCTAGGCCCGTGAGCCATGGCCGCTGAGCCTGCGCATCCGGAGCCTGTGCTCTGCAACGGGAGAGGCCACAACAGTGAGAGGCCTGCATACCGCAAAAAAAACCCCAAAAAACAACAACAACAAAAACAGAACAATGGGATTTCAATGCCTCACCGAGCTCTGAGAGGGCAAATGAAACACTATCTTGAATGGCTGGACAGGGAATACGGTTTCTCCTATTGAGCTCGGCTGTCTAGTTCAAAGGCCGTCCTCGCCCACATTCCAGCCCTTTCCCAGCATCCCTCTGGAGAATCAAGACAAGAGAAGGCAAAAAAGAAAGGAAAAAAAAGAAAAGCACAGCCACCCTGACCACCTGGAATCCCTTCACCCATAAAGGCAACTTCTATCAAACCATCTTCCTTCCCCCACGCCCCTTTCTTCCCATTCCCCACCCAAACCCACAAGGAAAGAAAACAATGACGCCACTGCAATCACCATGACTCTGACCTTTAAATGTTTAACCAGGGATCTATTTTTTTAAGGGCCCGATAAAAAGGCAGGTGATTTGTTTTCAACATGAGTCACAAAATCCCCGCAGTGAAATAATTCAATTAAATATTTAATGGCCTTAGGTTTTCTTTGAGGCACTGCTGATGGCTGTGCCGTGTCAGCACTGGCCATGGTCTCATGAGTGAAGGGGTTGGCCCCAGGAAAGGAGAGGGGCTCAGGGGAGGGCGGGCTGCCCTAAACCAGAGCTGGGAAGCAGGCTCGGGGGTGGGAGCGGGGCCAGCACTGTAGCATCATCTGTCGATAACACAGAAGCAGAGGCCGTGACGTCTCATGGACTATTTCCTATCGCTTTTCCCAGAGAAATCCTTCTTAACCCTTGGAGGGACACCAGGATTCTCGAGGGGGTTCTTGGCACTGAACTGTACGGTTCAGGATTTGGTTGGGTTTTGTTTCTCTGGGGTGATGTGCTACCATGAGCTGGCTTTACTCTCTCAGTTCAAAAGACCCTCCCTGACTGGAGTCGCAAGAAAATAAGGGGAGGGGGCCTAAGGGCAAGGTCAGAGTACAGACACACACACACACCACCCCACTACAAGAGGAAGAACAAGCCAACCTGCTTGCCTTTATCAGTCCTTTCAGGAGCTGACGTCTTGGGTGTTAGGGGAAGCATCCAGGTGACACCTAATCCAGAGAACTGTTTCATCTGAAGGATTCCAGTAACAAAGGCTCCCCAAACTACTCAATTTAGCTGTTACAGGGGATGGTTACCCTATGGAAAATGTTTAACTTCACACAGATATTTATCCTTCTTACAAAGAACGCAGGGGACTAAACTGCACGTGTGAACACATAGGTATTAAACTTGTCATATTTCCCCCAGATAATGTCCATTAAGGTACTGATCCATCATCTTCACAGGCGGCAAATACTGAAAGGCTGAAATTATTAAGAAACGTGGTTGAGGCTCAATTCTGTGAACACCACATCTCCTTTTCACCCAACATAAATAAATCCAGCACCCAAAATAGTTTGGTGCCCTGACCTCCCAAAACCTCTCATCGGCACAGTGAATTTCTGCTGAATTAACAAATCGGCCACAAAGCGAAATTTATAATATCAACCACCCAGTTTAAGCATTTGGCTTAAAAAACAAAATCAAACAAATAAAAAGCACCTAAAACACAGAAACACCTTCCAAAATATGTTGCCATCTTGTCCTTCCCTGAGAAGATAGGAAACTCGGCCTTCTCTCGTCAGCTCATCAGAGCTGTCAACCATTGCTTCCCTGGGTGAATGGATAAGTGCTGCTTAAATCAGCTTAAAACAAAGGGGAGAGATTTCCTTGCAGGCCCCACTGAAACATGCTAGTCAGCACTCATGCACAGAGTCGAGAAAACTCGTCAGTGTGCAGAGACCTGTACAGACAAAAGAAGAACAAGACAGCCCTGCTCCCAAGGACTGGATCCCAGAGTAGGGGAGATGGGAGCCCGCACATACTGTTTCACATGAGCTACGAAAGAGCTCCAAAGCGATGGCAACGGAGCGCCATCTTTCGGAGCAGGGCAGGGCCGTGGCGCAAGATTTTCTGTCCAGGTTGCGGAAGGGCCGGTGAGAGGCACGGACCAAAGTTCAGAGGGGAGGTGACCCAAAGCAGTCTAGACTCAGGGGGTGATGTGACAGAGAGAGAAAAAAAGGAAGGGATGGGTATGGGAGGGCTGCAGGGAGCACCATCTGTTCACCCTGAGAGCGGAGGGTGATGAGCAAGGCAGGACCAGGAATAGAAAGTAAGTTTGACGTCCAAGGCGCAGGCAACCTCGACTGGGAGTTCTATGAACAGACACGGGAATCAAGAGGCGGCAGTTTGGCCTGGCTGAGTCTCAGGCGCCACCGGGAGGGCCAAATATCCCTGTATTGTGCCGGGTGTGTTGATGGCGCTGAAGGCCTGTCCGGATAAATGGAGACCAACCAGCAGACAGCGGGAGGAGACTGCAGGCTGACCCAAAGGGGTGGACTGGCCCAGAGCGGGGAAGTGTGGGCACGAGAATGAACGAAGCCCTCACCCAAAGCTGTTCCCTGCCCTCCACCTGACAAATGGCAGATGTCTGGCAAATGCCTGGAAACTTCCTGACACTCAGCTCCTTGTCCTTGTTTCATAGATAAATGCTATAAACGACACGGCCACATTTCCCCGATAGATACTTCAGCGGCTGGAAGAGCACGGAGGCCCCCAATATGTCGGGGCCTGGG
Organism: Globicephala melas; assembly: GCF_963455315.2. Taxonomy (NCBI): domain Eukaryota; kingdom Metazoa; phylum Chordata; class Mammalia; order Artiodactyla; family Delphinidae; genus Globicephala; species Globicephala melas. The sequence goes on from NC_083330.1 coordinate 65,118,845, forward strand.
TATGTGGATTTCAGATCCAAATATGCAAATCATCCCCTTTTAGGGGAAATGGTTTTCTGGGCAGGACTTGGGGCTTGGGAGCCAGAAAGAAGAGTGAATGAGAAGGCACATGCGAACAGCTGTCCTCTTCGTTGGGCAGAATCAGACTCATGTCCGGGCTCGGCCTCCTGCTAGTTATGTGACCCTGGGAAGGATTTCTCTGAGCCTCGGCGTGCTTGTCAGCAAAGTGGGCCTTTTAAGATTCTACTCAGGGAACGTATGAGATAAATCACCTGAGAATACACTACAAAATGCCAAGAGCTCCACAAGGGCAAGTGGCAGAATCCTTCTCATCTTTGCACTGAACCTATCACAACAATTCTGACTCATTCTTATAGGCCGGAGTCCAGTCCAGAGAAATGAACGTGTGGTAGAGAACTGAAGGATAATAATAAAACCCAAATACACACACAAAAACTGCAGCTTTGAGAACCACTGTGAAAGGCACTTAAATGCTCCAGCTGCGAGCACAGCTATGCTGCCTTCTTTAAACACATCGAGTTTTCTTTAATTTCTTAATGAACAGACACCTAGGCGCTGCTACAGAACAGGAAGGCTACACATCCATTTTCATGAGCAAACCCTCATACACAGCAGTGTGTCCATCCAAGAAATCCAGATGACAGGATTACATCCGGGCAATGTCCCCAGTGCCCGCCTGCACCTCCCAGTGGGCTTACAGGGTCAATTTTCCATAGTGTGTGCCTCTGATATAAGCAAAATGAGCACCCACTACAGGCAGGGTACTGTGCAAAGCCTGACGAGGACAGGAAGGGGGAGGCTGAGATTCAAACCCCATTGTGACTCCAGGGCCAGGGCTCTTAAGCACAACACTATGCTGACAAGGATGATGATGATGATGATGATGATGAGAATGAGTGAAGGGACCAGACAAAGGCCAAACCACAGCCAATCTGAAGGACTACAGGAGAGGAAGTTGGGGTGCATGGATCTTCCAGAAGTAGAATAATTTCTCACTACACGGAGTCTTTCTAATGTTTCACTGGTTCTTTTCTGGAGAACCTTCTACATGCATTCTACATGCGTTGGTCCAGACCACGGACTGCTTTTCAGCTGCCTTTTCTGCCGGGATGCTTGAGCTAGAAAACAATCCCATAGCCCAGGTAGCCCCAGTCAAAAAGACCTGAGAAGCATGAAGTCCAGAAATTAGCAATCTCAGCCACAGAGCAGGGGGTCATAGGAATCTAGTGTGATTCCATTCCATGAGGCAGTGTTTATTGGGAAGCACTCCTCCTGCCCTTGGAAAAGAGGTGATGAGATGTACCTGATCACAGGATAGGGTGGATAGAAATGACCAAAACTCAGTGAGAACAGATCAGAGTGCCCTGCAAATTCCGCCTGGGATATCTGGTTGCAGGTTTCTTCCTCTGGGCGTGGCCCCAGCCTCTGTTCCAGCAGACAGAAGAGAAAGGAAGCAGGGATGGCATCTACATGGTGATGGTCGCAGGGGCTGGTGCATGCCGCCCTGGCACTAAGGTCTCCCGAGGCATCTCCCGGTCACTGTGGCTGATGAGACAGCAGTTTGTTCCCAGCCCCTGGCCAGCCTGCACACCTGGAGTCGAAGTGAGCCCGTCACAGGATACTGCTCCACCCCTGGGGTCCCCCCCACATTCCCGTTCACCAGGTCAAAGTTCGCACAGAGAAAACTTTCCAGGGCCTCAAGAAGCTGTCAGCCGGTTCTCAAAAGAGAAACTGAGGCTATGTTTATCCTCTCCCGCTCCCTGGCACCTCTGATGGCGTCTTCACAGTGCCTTCGGGCTACCTGAAGACCCGGAGTCCTCTTAAACTATCTAGAGCTGGTTCCATTAAATTATTTAAGTGAGTGCTCGAAGGATGAGGGTTGGCGATCAGGGAGAAACTGGAGCCCAATCACTGCATGAGCTAACACTTCTGGGCTCCACTGCATGCACTGGGCACTCGACACTTCCCCTTCTCCACAATCCCACAAGGCAGGCACCTCTACTTGATAAAGAAGGAGACTGAGGCTCACAGAGGTTGTCACTTCTCCAAGGTCACAAGGTGAGAATGTGTTGGAGCAAGGATTCAAACTGGGGCTGTCAGGTCCCAAAACCCCATTCTCAACTCCTCCAAAACATAGAGCTGCAGCCAAGGAGAAGAGGTGACAGGGGACCAGGAAGGTGCCGGGAATAAGTCACAGAGAAGGCAGGATGGGATCAGAGCCCGAGCGGCACCGTGGGTCCCCCAGGGACCACCCAGGGGGTCAGGTAGGGAGTTGAGAGGCCTCGGGTGCCAGCCTGAGGTGTCTGAATTTCCACAGGTCACAGAGAGCCAGGGAAAGAAGACCGGGGAAGCCACATGAGCTGCACTTTAGAAAAAAAAAAAAAAAATCGCCATTTCCTAGGGATAGAACCACCCGATGGATAGAACACTAGCTGTGGTGCACAGTATAGGACAGGCCCCTAAAAGGAGCAGAGGCTAAAAGCTTGGCAGGGGAAGAGGGGTGCTTCCCATCACAGGCAACAAGTCTGAGCTCCATCAACCTTGCCGCCCCTGGCCTTCTCACTCCTGGATCATGCTCCCAGTACACAGCTCCAATTATCTGTTCCAATTACACCACTGCCACAGGACACTAGATCCAATGACACGAACCAGCAGCAGGATGCTTACCCAGCCCCGGGCTGGCATTTATGCCCCTGAGTAGCAGGAAGTCTTCATCTCCAGCTCCCCACAGCTCGCCCGAGGAACCTGGGACCGTAGGTGAGCCCAGCGGGACCCCCACCTCCGTCCCCCACAGGCCCGCACAGCAGGGGCTCTGGAAAAGGGCTAGAAGACACCGCTGGGAGGACCTGGAGAAGACAGGGCTCGCTCACCTTCAAGTCCACTGTCCTGGGCAAGGAGGCTTTCAGGATGCCAAAAGCAATGGCACCAATCCCAAAGGGAGTTCTTTCCCCACTGACAAGAGCAATTTACAGAACATCCAAGTTCCAAGTGTTTTGTTAGTTCACTAATAGACTCCTGAGCTTGGGTGTCTACAGTGGGCCAGAAACTGTGAGAAGCACTGGATATAATTTCATTTAATCCTCACTCATGGCAACCCTCGGAGACAAGTGTTACGTTACCCACCTCCTTCCATTTTATTATTTATTTATTTAATTTATTATTTATTTTTGGCTGCATCGGGTCTGAATTGCGGCACGTGGGATCTTCCGTTGAGGCACGCGGGCTTCTCTCTAGTTGTGGCACTCGGGCTTCTCTCTAGTTGTGGCGTGCGGGCTCCAGAGCACGTGGGCTCTGTAGTTGCAGCACGTGGGCTCCCTAGTTGTGGCGTGCAGGCTTAGCTGCCCTGCAGCACGTGGGATCTTAGTCCCCGGACCAGGGATTGAACCGGCGTCCCCTGTATTGCAAGACAGATTCTTAACCAATGGACCACCAGGGAAGTCCCCACCTCCGTATTAAAGATGGGGAAACTGAGGCTAAGAGAAAGTTACTGTATGTGGGTCAACCCAGGATTCAAATCCAGATAGGGTCTAGCTCCAAAGTCTGTCCTTCAGGTCCCATTACACCATGGCACGTTCTGGAAGGAACATGCATAGATTTCATGTCATCCTAGACTATCTAAAGGAGAGTTTTATCCACCAAGAGGGCCCACGGGGCAAAAAGGGCAAATGACAGTTAACATACACGGAGAGCTCAGGAGCCAGGCCAAGGTTTAAGCTCTATACACATGTTAATTTATTTTAGTTCTTCTAGCAAACTTGTGAGGAGGTACTATTATCATGCCCATTTTATAGACGAGGAAACTGAGACTCAGGGCAATTAGGTCACTTAAAGTGACAGAGCTTAAGAAATGCTCAAGCTGGGTACTGAGCTCTAAGGGTACCTGACTCTGACACCCAAGATCTGACCACTGAGCCACACTACAGCTGGATTTTGTGTAAGCCCCTCCCCAAAACAGACCCCAAGTACAAGCGCCTACGTTCCCAGTTGCTGAGACAGACAAGCGCCTCCGATGTAAGTAGCCTCCTGTCCTGGTGGAGGTTGGGCAGACATTGTTTCCATCCCAACCCACAGAGAGCCTGACTGAAGAGTGGGTCCTTTCTCCCAGAGAGCACAGCGCAAGGCCTCCCCAACACCCTGGAAGAACAAGAGGTCTCCCTAAGTGAATCATCCGGACAACTAAAATTCCCTCTGTGAGCATCATGAGTCTTCATCTTCATTTTTTTTTTTTTTTTTTTTTTTTGCGGCACGCGGGCCTCTCACTGTTGTGGCCTCTCCCGTTGCGGAGCACAGGCTCCGGACGCGCGTGTTCAGCGGCCATGGCTCACGGGCCCAGCCGTTCCGCAGCCATGGCTCACGGGCCCAGCCGTTCCGCAGCATGTGGGATCTTCCCGGACCGGGGCACGAACCCGTGTCTCCTGCATTGGCAGGCGGACTCTCAACCACTGCACCACCAGGGAAGCCCCATGTTCGTTTTAACTATGAGTTTTTTAAAAACACATTGCACATATTATACCATCTGTCAACACAGCCATCGAGAGCCAAGCAGGCCCGTTACACAGGTGGGTGTCATTCACTCAGGGAAAAGGTGACTCGGGGATGGAGCAGGGGCAGAGCATAAGACCTGGAAGCTGAGGAAGGGGAAGGACTGAGAAGAAAAAGGACGAGAGAGGTCACTGAGAGTTTTCATTATTTTGATTTTCTTTTTATTTATTTATTTTTGGCTGCGTTGGGTCTTCGTTGCTGCACGGGCTTTCTCTATTTTGAGAGCGCAGGCTCAGTAGTTGTGGCGCTCAGGCTCTAGAGCGCAGGCTCAGTAGTTGTGGCGCACAGATTTAGTTGCTCCACGGCATGTGGGATCCTCCCGGACCAGATCCCGAACCCGTGTCCCCTGCATTGGCAGGAGGACTCTTAACCACTGCGCCACCAGGGAAGCCCCTGATTTTCAAAGATGTCACATCTACGATCTGATTTCTCCCCACAATTCTAAGGAAGGAGGAGCAAGCAAGAACTGATGTCCTTGGTTTACAAATAGTGGAAGTGAGAGTCAAAGAAATTCAGCCACATACCAGGTGGTATAGACGCTGGCTATACAACGGGACCCACGGACCAGCAGCAAGACCTGGGAGCCCCTGCTCCAGACCTCCTACATCACGGCCTGCATCCCAACAAGAACGCCAGTGGTTTGCAGGCACTTTTGAGTTTGAGATATGCTGGTCTAGTGCACAGGCTTTGAGGTCAGAAAAATCTGGGTTCCGGTTCCAGCAACACTACTCACTGGCCATTGACTTAGAGCAAGCGACGCAGCCCAACAGGCCTGAACACTCTCATCTGTAAAGCAGTACTTATTTACAAGGCAGTTGTAAGAAGTAAACAAAATAATGCACGTAAAGCACTTAGCACAAAATCATTACCCGCCCCCCAAAATAGCAGTGAGCTCTGCTATTGCCAACATTTAAGGGTAGAACCCAAGTCACCACATCCCGCCTCTCATCACTTTCATCCTTTGGGAAACTTCTGGCCATGGCACTCCAGAACCTGCCTGGTAGTTTGCAGTGTTCTGCCACCCACCACTGTGTTCTTAAATACACAATTTAACACAGCAGCATCACCGAGATAAAGCTGCCAACCACACTTGGAGCCGAAGACCCACTTGTGTAACGAAGGGAAAACAGTGACTAACGGTGGCACTTAAACATCTCGTCCGCCAGCACCACAAGGCTTTGCCCTTGAGCCTAAAGCACCTCACACACCAGGCACTGAGGTCAAAGGCAAGGAAGCCGGGGGACGGGGCAGGCTGGCGCTTCTGGACTCTGATTCCAGGCTAGTTGCCACAGCTGGGGGCCCTGAGGACACGGTCACTACCTTGGCCCAGGAATCTCCCCATTGACACAAAATGTCCTTTACTTCAGGGCCAGCAAACGCAAGACACACAACACGTGAGCCCTTGCAGACACCGAAGGCACGTACCAAAGTAAAGGTTTTGTCTACACAACAGGGTCCCAACACCTCTGTGCAGGTCAGAGCCTGTCCCGGGCAGCTGGCCGTTATCCCGCTCACAGCCCTGCTTTTCCCCTGGGCCTCACCAGGCACTTGGCCTCGAGTCCTGGTCAACTCTTACCTGTCCCTCACTCATCTCAAGGTTCCCCAACTGTGTCCTAAGATGTCTCTGGCTCCATACTGTGCACTTCACTCCCAAAGGCTCCCGGGTCTACCGGCTTCTGTCTCTTCCCAGCTCAAACCACTTGCAGCACCACTCTCGTCTTTGTCAACCTCCTACAACAGATCCTGCCTCATCGGGCCCTACTGCTTACAGAATAAGACCCAGGGTTCTCCAGAGTCAAAGGCAGCAAAGCTAAGGCTCCCATCACTGCCCGACCACCCACACCCAGCCTCCTGGCCTCGCCCCTGAGATAACAGATCTGGAGTTGACACGTGGTGATGGTTGTCCTGCAGATTTGGTTTTAACAGAAGGTAAACAGAACAGGGAGGAAGAGGTAAGGAGCTGACTCTCCACACTGCCCTTTATTAGCGCGCACACACCACAAACCAAAGTCAGCAAAAAATACGCTGGATCTTGTTACCAACTGGAAATTTCTCCAACCAAGGGGCTGTTGCTGTCTTAGGAGCCAACACTTTAATAAACCTACTGTTGGTCAGAAGCTTTTGGGAACTCACATTGAAGAACAGCATTCAGAATCAGATTTCTAAGTAACTTAAGAAAACCCGTTTCTGCGACTGTTTCACGGTCATATGCACATTCTGATCGTAAGCGGTACTGAACAGCTTTGTCACCCAACCTGGTACCAGGACTTGGCTCCAACTCCTATTGGAAAAATTAGGTCCGATCTCAGTGGGGTACAAAGTTACCACAGTGGGGACTTCCCTGGTGGCACCATGGTTAGGAATCCACCTGCCAGAGCAGGGGACACGGGTTTGAGCCCTGGTCTGGGAAGATCCCACATGCCATGGAGCAACTAAGCCCATGTGCCACAACTACTGAGCCTGCGCTCTAGAGTCCACGAGCCACAACTACTGAGCCCTCATGCCTAGAGCCCGTGCTCCGCAACAAGAGAAGCCACTGCAATGAGAAACCCGCGCACCACCATGAGTAGCTCCCACTCGCTGCAACTAGAGAGAAGCCCACGCACAGCAACAAAGACCCAACGCAGCCAAATATAAATTAATTAATTATTTTAAAAAACAGGGCTTCCCTGGTGGCGCAGTGGTTGGGAGTCCACCTGCCGATGCAGGGGACGTGGGTTCGTGCCCTTGTCCAGGAGGATCCCACATGCCGCGGAGTGGCTGGGCCCGTGAGCCATGGCCGCTGGGCCTGCGCGTCTGGAGCCCGTGCTCCACAACAGGAGAGGCCACAACAGTGAGAGGCCTGCGTACCGCAAAAAACAACAACAATAAAAACAAAAAAATAAAACAAAGTTACCACAGTGAATGGTTTTAAAGTAATGTTTGTTGATTCCAATTCGATGTTTATGTAGAGTTCTGATGGTAGTTCTAGAAATGGTTCCCTGGAAGATCTGAGCAATGGCCGCACTGATGGAGCAAAGTGAAATTAGTTGCCGAGAGCAATTAATGCAATGACTGCTCTCACACTTCCAGGTGTGATCCCGATCCAAATTTAGGTATGAAAGTAGACATTCATCAAAAGGACAAAATAGCCATGACCTTCTCCAGGTAGCTTCCTTTGAGACCAGTAAGAAGGATACTGTATAGGCCAGTCCTTCTTCTAAATGAGATCTACAAAGCTCCAATGAGCCCTATGTTTCTTTGTACTTTCCTTCATCATCCTTTCAAACCACACTGTATAAATATTTACAAATACGAAGAGATCTCCACCTGTCACCAAGGACACACCCTTTACCAAAAGGGTTATGACAACTGGAAAATGTAAGTCACCAGCCTGATTTCTGTGATCAGCTAACTAGAGCCTTCACATTTTCCTTGGTCTAAATCCCTTTTCTTCCCTGTTGCTAAAAACAACAACTGGCAGATGTACAGTCCATGCCCTTGGTATTCAGTGCGTGGTCCCTGGGTCAGGAGCCCCAACATCCAGGAGCTCCACAGGAATGCAGCATCCCCGGCCTCACCCAGACTGGCCGCCTCAGAACCCGCATCTGACAGGACCCCCAAGTGATGCCTGTGCACAGCAGTGTTTGAAAAATGCTGCTCTATGTGACAATTTTAAAAGACAGCAAATGATTTTAAAGAGCCCTAATGAATGTTTTGTCTTTACAAAATAATGAACCCTCAACGTTTTGTTTTTGCAAAACAACAAACTCGCCTCTGACTCCGTTTCCTCATTTACTAAAAGGGAACAGGGCACGTTCTCAACCCTGCACAATCTCCCTGGATTTGTGTTAAGTTAATGCTGAATCAGCCTTGCTCAGAGCCTGGAACATAAAAGGAGCTCCATCAAACGCCCACTTCTTAACCTTCCAGTCGTCACCTCTCTCCTCTCCCTTTCTTCCTCTAAACAAACCTCACTTTGGGGTTGAAAACGAGAAAGATTAAGGAACAGCACTTGAGAGAAGAGGAGGAAACAAACGCACAGAACAAGTCACAGGACACAGCTGCTCTACCTTGCCTCACAAGTCAGTAAAGTGAGAGAAGGCTGGCTGTACCTTCCCCTTCAGACAGCAGATCAACTCCAGTTAGCCCAGAAACATGGCTGCCGTCTCCAAAGTTTAAGAAGACTTGGATTTCTTTCCTAAAAACGCTCATCTGTAAATTTACATGTAAACAGAGAAATGTGTAATGCCTGATACATCCCAGCCAAAGGCCCTAACACCGCTGTTCCTATAAAGCCCCAGGTCCCTCTAGCCAGAGCGCAGGAAAATCCTTATCACTGTCACTTATTGTGGGTTATCTCCCATCTGCCACGCTAAGTTGCTTGAGGCTGGGGAGAGTGGCTTATTCATCTTTACACCCTCCAAAGCACTGCCAGACCCAGGAGGCAGTGGGTGCTCAATCACTGCTGTTGCGAGGATGTCCTGAAGCTGTTATTGTCTGTACTGCAATTGCCCTATTTCGAGGTGGAGTCCACTTATCCACTTATTTTATGGCCCCCCGATTTCTCTTTTGTTCAACTGCTACCATGCTTTCCATCTGGCTGCTAAACAAAATAGTGAGGAAGTTTACTTTCTCAGTATTCTCACCTAGGCTAAATAAAATGCCCTGTGCATACACCAAGTATTGAACGAGTCTCTGAGGAAGGTCTTGAACACAAAGGTGAGAGGGTCTGTTTGCCAGGCTCCTCAGGCTATGACACAAAGTCCAAAGCAGCCTCAGACACAGGTTCTGGGTTTATTTGCAGTTACCGGCAGATTTCTTTCTCTCTTTTTTATTAAACATGTTTTGAGACTCCAAATGCGAGGAAACTGTAACAAAGGTTATTATTAACTCAGGGAGCTTACCTCCAAAAAGTTTTCCGAAGGGCAGCCAATGTGACACGATCATTGTGACAGCTATGACAAATTAAGCTTTATTTGCCCAAGAGCCCTCCCTGTTCATTTAGCTGTGATCACTGAGGCCTCATGATCCTAGCTGAGGAAATGCACACCCAGCTGTCACTCAGAGCCTCAGAGCTCGCAGACTGAGTCTCCAAGGGTTCCTGTACAACGAACAGAAAGCACCCGAACACCATCACCATCGGGAAGGGCGCCCTCGAGAGGGGGCTGCCTCACATCTCGGTACGTGGGGCTCCATCGTGACCTTGTGTGATGGCCTCAGAGCCTCTTTACAGGAACCAAAGGTCAGCGTTTGCTGTGGGCAGGGAGCCAATGGCAACTGACTCTACCGACTGCATGAGCTTTCAGGACTTCCTTACATCATTTAAAAATTCAAAGGTATAGAACCTGGAACTAAGATGAGACTTTCCTCTGGTGTCCATGGAAATGGCTAAGGAAGGAAGGATCTTTTCATCTTCTGCTGCATGCCCTGTACCTTACATGGTCCCCCACTCTGATATCACAACAACCCAGAGAGTCAGACATTTAACCCAAAGACCAGGAAACTGTGGCCCTGCTAAGGCCCCAGAAGTAAGGACCAGGCTCCAGGACTGTCTACTCCAAAACAAGTACACTTGTTCAAACTTTCCTAAAGGGCCATCCTGCTCCCTCAAAAGAGAGTTCAGATTAAGGTGGCTGGATTTTAAAATGAATTTATTAATCGAATCCCTCCCAAGTATATATTCTGTGAAAGAGAACAGAGAAATGGAGTGGGAACTAGAGAAGCAAACAGAAGCAAGAGAGGTTTCGGATGGTGACAATAAAGAATCACTCATGGGGGGCTTCCCTGGTGGCGCAGTGGTTAATAATCCGCCTGCCAGTGCAGGGGACACGGGTTCAAGCCCTGGTCCGGGAAGATCCCACATGCCGCAGAGCAACGGAGCCCGTGCGCCACAACTACTGAGCCTGAGCTCTAGAGCCCGCGAGCCACAACTACTGAGCCCTCATGCCTAGAGCCCGTGCTCCACAACAAGGGAAGCCACCACAATGAGAAGCCTGCGCACCGCAACGAACGGTAGCCCCCACTCGACGCAACTAGAGAAAGCCTGTGTGCAGCAACAAAGATCCAGTGCAGCTAAAAATAAAAATAAATAAATAAATTTATTTAAAATAAAAAAAAGAATCACTCATGGGACTTCTCTGGTGGTGCAGTGATTAAGAATCCACTTGCCAATGCAGGGGACACGGGTTCGAGCCCTGGTCCGGGAAGATCCCACATGCCGCAGAGCAACTAAGCCCATGCGCCATAACTACTGAGCCTGCACTCTAGAGCCCGCGAGCCATAACTACTGAAGCCGGTGTGCCTAGAGACCATGCTCTGCAACAAGAGAAGCCACCGCAATGAGAAGCCCGCACACGGCAACAAAGAGTAGCCCCCGCTCACCGCCAACTAGGGAAAGCCCGTGCATAGCAACAAAGACCCAACGCAGCCAAAAGTAAATAAATAAATTAATTAAAAAAAAAAAAAGCATCACTCACGGCCAGTACCAAATGAGGGATGCATGGGGTGAGGCGCCTGAGTGGGCTGAGGCGGGGATACAAGCCCAAGGAAGCCCTTCTCCCAAGGGGCAAGCAGAGTACAGGGCTCTGATGGATGGGCTGGTGCGGGGCTTGGTACTGGAGGGTGAGCACCAAACACTTGCAGAAATGCAGGCAGGAGGGGGTGAGAGCATCTGCAAACTTTTGGCCTTGGCCCAGCTGCTGTTTCATGCTGGGGCCTGCAGGAAACAGGTGGTCATTTCCATTCACATCCTGGCAGGAGTGGAATTTCTGTGTCACATTTGGGCCTCAGATTCTTCACCCAAAGCAGTGTTCTCCTGAAGAGCCTTTAAGTGAAGGGGTGATCTGCCTCTAAAAGCTAGAGGCCTGGGTTTCATAGCTACACTTGGGATGCGTGCACTTGCTCATTCGTTCATTTCATACAAACTCCGACTGAGCCCAGGTGTGAAGGTTGCTATGGGAACACGAAACCAAATCAGTCTGAACTTGCCCTCAAAGAAAGTCTGCTCTCATAGAAGACTCAGACACAAGTTAGATAAATTCAGGAGGTGAAACAGGTTTGGGACTTTATAAAGGAGATGTATTAATTTCAGTTGCGAGTTAGGATAGCGCTTCCAAGGTTTACTGTGCATAATAGAAATCACCTGAGAAACCACCCCTTCCTTCTCATGAAATTCCGTGATTCCTCTATCTTTTTAGGGCAGAAGACATTGACTTTATGGTATTATCCTTTAAGTCAGAGAATGTAGCCTTTGACAATAAATCTAATAAAGATGTTAATCATAATTTTTTTAACCTTAGAGAGATCTAAGGAAATTTCAAATGTCATGACTACAAAAGGTTTAAAGATTGAACACTGCTACCCAATGTTAAAGGTCTTTCCCTTTGATCAATGGAGAAGACATAGTTAAGAAAGTACACGGAAGTGTTTGTGATCAAATCCACAACCAAACTGGCCCTTAGAATTCAGTAACGCTGCTGAATGGAGCTTCAAAGGAAGCCCCAATCATCCAAAAGATAAGCTTGGAAAGAGAAGAAACAGGAAAAGGGATCACACTCGGACATTCCATTTTCAAAGTTCCTTCCCTGGAGGAGATTCGTGCCCTCTAGAACACTGTCAGGAAACCGCAGGGTCCATGATGGGATAAGCAGACACCTGCGGTCCCCACAGCCTCAGAGCAGTTCTGGTCTCCCCGGTGCTCCAAGAGAACAGAAAGGGCCACAGAGCTAATTACTACCATTCAAGCATGAAGCTGAAATATCCCCCAAAAGCTTCCCTTATAATAATCTAGGAGCTTTTAGATTAACACCCATCATAGACATACTTCCTGCCACTTTGGTCAGGACACAGGAGGGTGACAGGGACCCTGAGGCCACAAAAGAATGAGTAGCAGAGGACAGTGATGCATTTCTTAATCACTAGTGATTATTGCCTTAATGTTAAAAGCAAACAAGTGATAAATATCATGTCGGAAATACAGAAACAGCCCCCACAAGGTAAAGAATTTTAATTAACTGGGAAGGCCACTTTGAATTCATCAAAAGGCTGAACTGGCGATACAAATGGATGTATTAACTAGACATTTTAACAACAAAAAAAGGACTACTATTTTTCAAATGCATATACAGTAATGAGCTAGGTTAAAAGGTGTTGGCAAGCAGAAGTCCGAGCAACCTGCTTTAATGAAGATGTAAAATTCTCACAACAAAACTCTGTAAACAAGCTTCTCTAAAGTGCCATAAAAGCAGATGCTATTAAACAGACGATCTTTCTGATAGTATTAACTTGCCTCACAGATTTCTTTTCTATGTAGTGTTAAGACCGTTACTGTCTAAATGTGCATAAACTTGGGAGCTGGGAAGCCTAATTGAACAAGATTTCTGCTAAACTGCCTGCCCGCCAAAACTAATAATAATAGTGAATGAGATAAACATTATAAAGACAGACTAATATAATAAGCCTATCACACTGAGCTGACATTTAATGAGCACCTACTATGTGAAAGGCTCTTTCACATATACTGTTTACTAGCTGGACCCTTCTCAACTTCAGTGCTGAAGAAGAGCTGTTCATCCCATTTCACAGATGAGGAAACTGAGTGGCTTCCCTTAGTTCTTACAACTGATCATGCTGGGCTACGAACCCAGTTCTCTCGACTCCCAGGCAGCCCACTCCCTATTCTTTCACCCTCTTGAGCCTATTTCCCACCAAGCAACTGGAGGCAATGCTAAGAAAATGCAGTCACTCTGGGTCAGTAGAAAAACTATCCTGTCTGATGTGATGGTTGTTTGATTATTTTAAGAAGTCAGAGCAAGAAAGGACTCAAATTATATACACCCTTTAAACACTTTAACTTAAAACATTCATTCTTCAGTCTTGTGATAAAGGGCCAAGGTCTTTCCTTTCGAGTATGGATCTGCTGTATGGAGGTCTGTGGTCTTTCTAGCAAAAAACCACACCCTGCAATGTATGATTTCAAGTTCCTTTAAGGAGAGTTTCACTACTTGCATAGAGAAGAATCCTTCTAGATTTTAACCACCACGATCCCCCCACCATTTCACTTAAACCGATTCAGCTCAACCATACCTAAAACACCAGGATTTTTTTTTAATAAGTTGTTTTTCAAGTCTTTCCAAAACACACAATGTAGTTTTAAGAAAAACCATGTCTCTTCACCCTCAGGATTCATCCATTAATATATTTCATTCAATTACATAATTACAAAAAGCAAGTACTAGAAGTAAAAACAACTTTGGGGGACAAAACACAACTAACCAAGAAGCACAGCACACTCTTCTGGAGGGAGCAGATGTGGTAGGGGACAGACAAGGGAGCAATCACACCCCCACTGTGGACCACAGGGAGGGAGGGCAGCATCTCTGCCCACTGGAGGCCAGTTAAGATAGGGTTTGTCACACACACCTGTAAGTGCCTTGGGACAAACACTGGGCGATGCCATCAAAAAGCAGAGCAGTATTCGAGGAGGAGAAAAGGTGAGCCCCAACAAACATGGGTCTAAGTAACCATGACCTTCACAAGCCCCAGGACCTCTGTGAGCCTCAGTCCCTGGAATGAGTGGTTAAAACAGTGTTCCTCACGCAGCTGCCACAAAAATTCAATAAGAATTTAGAGAAAGCACCCAGCCCCAGCCTTGGAACATAGAAATGCTCGATAATCATGAGCTCCTTCTCTGCCTGTGTACCTTTCTCCCTCAGAGGCTAGCAACGTGCTTCAAAGTTGAAAGCACTGAAGATAGATAGATGGATGGATGGATGGATGGATGGACGGACGGACAGACGGAGAGCCAGATGGACAGCTGGTGTGGTGGCAGAACTTTAAAAACCCTTCATTTTAGTAACTTCCTTGGCTCAAACAGCCCAAATAAATGAATCAAGAAGCTATATCCTGAAGCAGAGTTTTCCCCCACCAGAAGATGAATGAATTCTAATTTCATCAACAACATGGATAAAAGGAAGAGAGGCAAGAGGAAGAGAATTCAGAAAGTATCAGTCCCGGATGTTAAACAAAAGAACTGGCTCACTGGTGGATACATCTTTTTTCCTTCTTCCTTCCAATTGCAGTTACTGAGAATAAGGATACAGGAGAATAAGTGTGTTTTTTTTCAAGGGGCAGAGAAATGCATAGACAACTAAATCCAGCAAAAAGTTAAATTTTTTACCTTTTGTTTTCAATAAACAGCATGTCTAAAAAGGTTAAAAGGAAAATAGTTCCAGAAGGACAACCATGTGGCTTGGTTTCAAGCACAATACTTAGCATTTCATAAAATGCACAGTTAACTGGAAAGATGTTTAAACTCTGAAATGAAGCAGGTGCAGAATACACACTTTCTGTGGTGGAAGTGGTATGAATGAAAAAGCAGGCAGAATAGAAGGCCCTAAGCTCAGCACATCTTAAGTTTTTTTAATGGAATCAATCACAGCAGATAAAGCTTTCACTCATTCCGTAGATATTTTCTTTTAAACAAAAGCTCAAAGTTCAAGAAGACACACCCAAAATACCTTGGGAGGGGACACTATACTCAGAAGAAAAACATCTCAATTTTAAAAGAAGCCAAAGTCAGCCTACTCTTCTCAGTTTCAGCTAATTCTCATCTTCCTTCCAACAACCCATGTGGGTCTCACTGAGCTTTAATACTCCAGATATTTCCTCAGCTAGTAACATATGCATTAACCCACCCAACTGGGAAATAATGAGTCTCTTAAGGCAACCTCACTTTTCTTCTATGTAACTTAAAGAAAATATGAAAACAGTCAACGGCCTCTGTTTCTCTAAGCCTCAGTTTCCTCATCTGTGAAATGGGGATAGTGGAACCTATTTCAGACAGCTGTTGTGAGAACTAAAGATACATAACAGACTTAGAACTCCCTGCATAACTCCTCAATCCATAGTTGCTGCTGTCATTCTTCTGCTCTATATAATTAGCAAAAAAAAAAAAAAGTAAGGATCTTCGATCAATAAACTTGTCAGAGTGAAAAAAAACTGCTAACACTTAGTGTAAAGGAGACAACTCTCCATCTAGTGAGAGGGTATCTGGACAAATCCTTCCAAAAAAAGCATTTGGCAATAAAGAACAAAGCCTTAAAAATGCTTGTGCCTTGACTCAGTAATTCTACCTTAGGACTCTAACCTAGGGAAATCAGATATGCCAAAAAAAAAAAAAAATGCACAGGAATGCTTGCTGTGGCATCATTTATAATACTGGAATGCTGGGAACAAAGATATAATCAAAAGCCGGGAAATGGCTGAAGAAACAGTTGCATGTTCATATGAGTTCATGTTTCTGCAGCCATGAAAAAATTATTACAATATAATTTAAAAATTAAAATCTAGGGCTTCCCTGGTGGCGCAGTGGTTGAGAGTCCGCCTGCCGATGCTGGGGACACGGGTTCGTGCCCCGGTCTGGGAGGATCCCGTGTGCCGCGGAGCGGCTGGGCCCGTGAGCCATGGCCACTGAGCCTGCGCTCCGCAACGGGAAAGGCCACAACATTAAGAGGCCCGCGTACCGCAAAAAAAAAAAAAAAAAAAAAAAACTGTACCCCAAACTTAGAGGCTTTATGTGTAATATATTAATATATTTAAAATATTGTGCATTCACACAGTTGAACTATACGCATATGCATGTATATATGTATATACATATTTATGGAAAAATATTAGAAGTACAATAAAATATTATGTTAGGTATTTCCAGGTGGTAAAATTAAAGGTTATTTTTATACATTTGTAAGAGGATAACTGTTCTGTGTTTTTGAAATTCTGGGCAAAGAATTTATTTTAAAAATCAGAAAAAAAGTTATCAAAAAGTTTGTGGGAGAGGGAAGGGGGAGGGGCAGTATAGGGGTAGAAGATTATTAGGTATAAAACAAGCTACAAGGATGTATTTATTTTACAACATGGGGAATATAGCCAATATTTTATAATAACTATAAAAAGAGTATAAAAAAAGGTTTGTGAAGTGTGTGTGATAGAGAGAGAGAAAGTACATTAAAGAGATATCTCCACAGCCTACCTTCATGAAAACCAATTGGAAGCGCACTGTTAGTAGCTGATGCTTGAACCCACTGAAAGAGGGGACAGAATATGATCCCCTTAGGCCCACAGTTTGAGACACATTAAGCCTGGGGTCATTTCCTTGAAGACCTGGGCACATGGGCATTGCCCATTTCCACATATGTATGATCATTTGTGTGTGTGTGTATGTGTGTGTGTGTGTGAGCTCCCAAACCAACACCATATTTAAATGCGTGAGTAGCACATAATTCTGTAGCACTCTCGTTTCCCCAGCAACCTTATCTCTGTCTTCTTTGATCTCAGCCACAGATGAAATCATCTTGGTCCTCCAAAGTCCCTGAGATCCACTGCCTGCTCCAGAGTGGCTGACTACGGCAGAATGCTCACTCGCTAAGAAAGAAGTTCTAATCAACAAGTTTGTTCATAACACAACGGATCTTAAAGAGTGGAATCTTGATATCTTCACCATTTGGGTTCCAAACTGTCTGATTTTCATATGTTACCAAAATTTAATTTTAACATCATGTAAACATAATTATCTTTTTCACTAAGAGGAAGGAAAAAGGAAATTACATTTAAGTCTCTAACTTTGCTAAACTGTACTGATGTCTAAACATTTACCTGCTGTCTCCACCTGGGGTCCCTTGAGCAGCAAGTGGGGGGTTTCCCAGACCTAATTTTAACAAGTGAATGTCAAAATGGGGAAAAAAACCTTCCAGGGTCTGTGAGCAAGGCTTTGACATCTGAACACTAAAGGCAGAATATTACGGAGAAACCAGGAGATTATTTCAAACAGGGGATGAGGAAACTTTAAGTCATCCATTTATGATGTGGTAACTGTAAGAGGACTTAAAACATTTTATGAAAATGTGTCTGCCCCTTAAGTCATTTTTCTAAGGATGTGTCTGTCTAAATAAACTGGCTAAAGTTAGGCATGTCATGCAGTTCTTTAACCATAAACATTAGTGGGGGCCGACCATTAGGTTGGCATTGTGATAGGTCTTGGGGACCCAAAGGTGAAAAAAGGTGGCCTGACTCAGACACTTACTCGGGTTTGTCAAAATATACATCTTTCTGTGTACAGGACAAAACAGGGGCTCCCACACATGCAGGGTGGCTGGTAGAATTGTTCTTCCCCACAAGAACCCTAATGACACTGATCTTAGAGCAGCTACAATAATGTGCGTCCATTGTGGAATCACAAGCTTAAAGCATGCCCCTTTACAAAAAAAATTTCTAAACTATTTTCCCAAGTCTCATTTTCTCTCTTATAGCTCAGCATGATTTCCAATTTTAAGCTCAAACCTTTGACTTCAACTCCTTATCATAAGTGCCCGGAAAGCAATAATGACCACGTGCATCTTACTATTCTGAGAGCTTCTAAGCTTTCAATGGAAACAGCTGTCCAAGTTCCCCAACAGACAAAACCCAGCGTCCTTCTCCCTCAGCCCAGGTGGTAACACAAGGACCTTTGCTCTCTAGGGGCAGAAAGGTCAATGACCCTCACCTAACTTCAAAGAGACTGTGGTACCACCAAGAGCTGCTAAGGCAAACGAATCCCAATAGCTCCTGCTATATTTCTCCCCACCACCACCCCCCACTGTAAATATGTCTATTTAGAAAAAATGATGACGTATTCAAAATACACTTAATGGACAGTGGGTTTTTTTTTTAATTGTATTTAATTCTTTTCTTTTTTTTGGCGGCACCACAGGGCATGCAGGATCTTAGTTCCCCAACCAGGGATCGAACCCGTGCCCCTGAAATGGAAGCGCGGAGTCTTAACCACCAGGGGAGTCCTTAATTCATTTTTTAAAGGCAGTCCTGGGCCAAGCTGAAACCTCAACTTCAGGAAACCAGGAATCCATTTCCTTTGTATTTTCTTCCCTTCCTCCCAAGGTAATATTACCAAGGCTGAGTTTAGTCCTTTAACCTAATGGCTCTGCCATCTCATCTTTAGTCAATTATATATTAAACAGTTTATGATCTGGAAAATGTGCAATAATAAATATAGCTGACATCTAATCAGCATTTCTTTGTAAATAAATGGAATAAATAATCAGATACTAGGAAATTTTTTTTAAGCTTCTAAACATATTTTCCTGGATCACAAAGAATAAGTCCTGGAGTTTCTCAAATTATCTTTTAAATAAGGCATCTCTTACACATTCACTGATTTTTAAAAGCAAGTTAAATCCACACTTTGATAATTTAGGCAACCTGCAAGAAACCCAATGGCAAATCCTTCAAAACTTAAACTACTGCTGAGAAAATGGTATGCAATATTTGGATACAACAGAACCAAGGTTTCCCAAGTGCTTTAAAAAACTAAATGCCGGGCTTCCCTGGTGGCACAGTGGTTAAGAATCCACCTGCCAATGCAGGGGACGCGGGTGCAAGTCCTGGTCCAGGAAGATCCCACATGCTGCGGAGCAACTAAGCCCGTGCGCCACAACTACTGAACCTGAGCTCTAGAGCCCATGAGCCACAACTACTGAGCCAGCGTGCTGCAACTACTGAAGCCCGTGAGCCTAGAGCCCGTGCTCCGCAACAAGAGAAGCCACTGTAATGAGAAAACAAAGAGTAGCCAGTGTAATGAGAAAACAAAGAGTAGCCCCTTCACCACAACTAGAGAAAGCCCGTGCACAGCAACGAAGACCCAACACAACCAAAAATAAACAAATACATTTATTTTTTAAAAAAAGACTAAATGCCCCTGAGTTTTAAGCCTTTCATACTGAAGAGAGCCATTAGAAAGCTATTACCCACTCACTGAGCGTTCACTTTGCCCTCCTCCCCTAATTCCTCAGGCCCACAAAGAAGCTCATCTAGCTCCTGAGCAAGACTTCAAGACTAGCACCCACAGGAGTGCACCCTGTTTCCAGAAAATACGGTAACTTGGAAAGGCTTGGGGCCTTTGCACCAAAGCCAGTGGGAAGCTCAGTGACATTTCCCAAGGAAGCCCAGCAGCCACCCATGCCCTGGTCTCAGGTTCAGGAGGCAGGAAGCAAAAGCCGCCCTCCCCTCAAACTGCATCCACTCCCAGCTCCTGACCAGGAGATATTTCATCGCAAAGTGAGATAAAGTGAGACTCCAAGGCTGCGGGACCTGCAGTGAAACAGACACCATGTGGCTGTGACTATGCCACGATGAAAAATGCCTAATTTAACCAACACCCATGGGGTCCACATCTGCAATCACCAAGCCGTGGGGCGCACACAGCCAGCCCTCCCACAGCTTCTACGATACCCAGCCTCAAGCAAGAATGGATTGTGATTTAATCTCCTCCAAAAAAGAGCTACTCTTCCTATCTTTTGTGAGCTACCTGTTATCCATCTTCCAAAAGTGTCAGAAAGTAATAGTCCTAATAATAATAGCCATTTCCATTCAGACTAAACCCTTAATCAGGAGTTGGCAAACCACACACTGCAGGCCAACTCAGGCCCACTGCCTATGTTTGTAAATAAAGTTTTATTGAAACACAGCCAGGCCCACCCATTTTCCTATTTCCTTTGGCTGCTTTTGCTCAACAATGGCAGAGTTGGGCAGTTGTGACAGAGACGCGATGGCTCTCAAAGACTAAACTATTTACTCTGTGGCCTTCACAGAAAAATTTTCCCCTAAATGGCACAAAGCATTTAAACCTCTAGGATGTACATACCATTATCAGCAGGAAGCAGCCCTTATACCTAAACAATGCGCTGGTGTGGACAGAGGGCTGGGGCCCTGCTTCTTACCAGTTTTCATGACCACCACATGACCCTGGCAGGTTGCAGCTCCTCTGTCTATACAATAAGGGCATCAATACCAGCTTTATAAGGCTGTTGTGAGGCTCAGACAAGAAGGCATATATAAAAAGCCCCTAGAACCAGGCCTGGTTCTTCAAGGTCCTCCATTAATGCTTATGACCCACCACGGCTCCCTGAGTAAGAATTTAGGACTAAATGTGAATCACTGAGATAGTACTTTTAGTCATTAAGGCCCCTCTCGCCGTGATCTCGAAAGATCACAGACTCACAGCGCTATAATGCAAGGAAAGGGTGCAATGCTCTTAGAAAGTTATGGAAAGTTAAAGGCTCAGGATTTTGTTCTTACGCTTGGGGGAAAATACTGTGAACTGTTTGAGGATGAACTCCTTCAATACTAAATGGAAGGCTACCTCCTGGATACGGAAAAGACCAGAGCTTAGCCAGCCACCCAGAGTCTGCCTTATTAACAGGCATCAAGTGGAACGGGGGACCCCCAGATGGTGACCAAATCATACCACGGGCCAGCCAGGGAGGTGAGGAGACGGCATTTTAATGGGCTGTGAAATCAGGCTCCTGTTGCTTCATGCTGAGAGGAGGGGTCACTCCAGCCAGAGCACATAGTGATGACAAGGAACCAGGTCACCAGGATGTGGTGTCCGACACAACCAAAACACGACAACGTCCCAGGCCAGGGCAGCCGTGTCTCCTACCCCGCCACTCCTGCCCTCCCGTTTCCACCCCATCTTCTTGGACATTTACAAACCAGAGCCACGCACACACTCAACCTTCAACCACCCGACTGCCCCCAAACATTAACATGACATCTCCCTATGTCAGGGCAACTGACCCTAAAAAACGAATCTCATAAAGTAGGCAGGGTTTGGGTACCAGTTTTAGAGTTGGGGAAACTGAGGCTCAGAAAGTCGGTATGACCTAGCAGCAAAATCACAGCTACCAGACTTATCCACCACTCCACATCCATCGCTGGGGCCAGCAGGACCTTGATAGCTAATATGGGTGCCCATCTACTAGCTGTTGACCTTGGGGATGTCAATTTACCTCCCTCTGCCCAAGTCCATTCCTCTGTGAAATGGAAAAAACAGTAACCTAGCACACGGGGTTGTCATGAGGCCTAAGTGAGTTAATACCTGAAGTGTGCCCAGGACAGCGCCTACCACCAAGTATGAATCCATTAAATGTTGGCCATCTGCTGAATCAAGTCTATCTGACTTCAACCCAAATCTCTGGACCACCTCTGCTTTCTCATTCACACTGTCATTGCCCGAACACACGTATGGCAATTTTTAAAATTATGATCTAAGAAAAGCCACCTCCTAGGTTGTGTTAAAGCACCAGGCAACAAAAGCCTTTTTCCAAAGGACATCTGGCTTAAGCTGATAACATGCCACAAAGAAAGCTGATAGCACCCACTGGTCATGCGAGGAAGTCTAAAACGAGAACTTGAGTAGGACACGCCCCCTCAAAGAGCGTCTCTGTTACACACACGTAGCACGCTCACAGAAGTTACACTGTTCAGCTCCACCTGCTTCGAGCTACCAAACAAGGTCCTCGCGGCCCATTTTTTTGGCCAGAGATGACTATAGTTGGGAACATGTCACATTAAAAACATTTCTCTAGAATTCTGACTGTAGAAGGGCCCTTCCCTGAAACCACAGACCAGATTAAGAACAATGTGAAAGGCTTCGCAAGAAAAGCAGTTATTTCAGCCAATCTGGGACCTGAGTCTCCACAGAGTCGCACAGTCCCCGCTGACACCCAGCAGGAAAAAACCCTCGCTCAGGAAGAACTTGCTAAATCGCCCAAGGGGCACAAGGACAGGAAAATGCACTGAGCCTGAGTCACCCTGATCCCCGGATTAGGGGACCCAGTGACTTCCTGTTTGCTGGGTTTCACCCTTTCCTGTCTCAGAGCTGCCACACACGCCATCCTAGAGGGATAGCTTCTTTTGTGATTGTCTCCCAGACCCCTGTTCCTCCTCGGTGACGGGCGTGGGCCATGCCTGTCTGTCAGAGAGGGCCCCATTCTGTTTCCTTTTTCCCTAAAGGATTTTCACTCCCCAGCTTCAAAACTCAGTCTAAAGGCCACCTGCCCCTGGAGCCCTTTCCTGCTAGTTCCACCCATTTCAACCATCCCTGGGGGTCCCTTCTCCATATCCTCCCTCCCTGTCTATCCATAATCATAAACTCTTTAATAACTAGATGAGACCCAGAGAATAGCCATTCTAATTTCCTACCCAGTACAGGAATGTACTTATACATTAGCAATGTCCAAGAGAAACATTAGGCAAGCCACATAAGTAATTTTCAAATTTCTAGTGACCACATTAACATAAAAAGAGATGGGTGAAAATAATTTTAATAAAATGTTTTATGTAACCCAATATATCTACAATATTGCCATTTCCATATGAAACCAACATACAAATTATTCAAGAGATATTTTAATTCTTTCTTTCCCCATGCTAAGTCTTTGGAATCTAGTATGTGATTTCCACTGGAAAATACATCTCCGTCAAGACCAGTCTTATCTCAAGTGCTCAAGAGCTGTACGTGGCCAGTGGCTACAGTATGGGACAGGGTAGTTCTACACCATGGTCTGTGCAAGGAGTGTGCTCCTTTAAACAATACATAGGAAAAACACAGTTCCTTCCTACAAACACAGCACATTAGTAAATCAGCAAAGGCTACCATGGCTGGGAAACACAGGGCATATGCAGGAGGCCCAGCATTTCCCTGTTAATTTTCTAGAACAGGAAGGGACCTGAGTGGTTTCATTGTCCAACCTGACAGATGAGGACACTGAGACCCAGAAAATGTACATGAATAATCTGAAATCACACAGATAATAGCAGACGGAGGCCTCAAATCTAGATGTCCAGTCACGGGGTCTTCAAATATTAAATATCACACACACACACACACACACACAACCATATATCTACTTGGTCACCACCGTTGTAGTCTATGCATAAGATCAAAACCGTTTTAGAAGGCAGCACAGCTCTGCTTCCTCCAAATAAGCCCTAAATTTCTGAGATGTAGGAAATTCAACAGAGTCTCACCAATTCAGTCCAATGTTC
This sequence comes from Globicephala melas, assembly GCF_963455315.2. NCBI lineage: Eukaryota > Metazoa > Chordata > Mammalia > Artiodactyla > Delphinidae > Globicephala > Globicephala melas. Next base: position 65,142,269 of record NC_083330.1, read on the forward strand.
CCCTTCCCATCCTTAACTGGGATGTGAGGAATAGCACAAGAAAAAACAAAAAGATAGCCACAGGCACACCAAGCATGCCTCTTAACTAAATGTACAAAATAAGCAGTACTTCTCTAGTCTAGAGGGCTTTAAGACACACCCACCTCCTTCTTCCACCTCCAATGGACATACTAAGACAGTGACCCTTTCTTTGAAAACTGGATAGGAATCTGTAATAACTGCCACCAAAAGTGCCTTCCAAACATTGATCCCGTTGGTTCTGCTTTAACGACTAACCACCTAAACACTCTGAAGTTCTGCCCTTGTGTGAGGTACCTGTGAGGAGTTCATCTCTGCAATCTCGTTCACATCAATGGCTTGACCGAAATGAATTCTCTGCCTCACCTGGACCACCTGTATTCCAAGCTATCGGTCCATTTGGGGGCAACTTTCAAAAGGAAGTGACTGGGGAATTCCCTGGCAGTACAGTGGTTAGGGCTCACGCTCCCACTGCAGGGGGCATGGGTTCGATCCCTGGTCAGGAAACTAAGATCCCGCGTGCTGCACAGCGAGGCCAAAAAAAAAAAAAAAAAAGTGACCAATTTAAAGCCAAGACATATTCCGTTCTGTGCCCAGATACATGGGGGCTGGTCTTTATCTGGACTGCCTGGATGGCGCACAAGCACAAGGCAGATGGGAGTGGGGGAGGAGATGGGGTGGGAATTCAAAAAGCTGAATCTGATAGGAAAGCGCAGACTGGTTCCTGGGCCAACAAGGGGGTAACCAGCAGCCCTCTGTGCACTGACAGTACAGTACAGGGACAGTACAGAAAGGCTTCGCTCAAAGTTATGCCAAGTACACCGTGTGGCTTTAGTCTGCCATCTTGAAAAAAAAAAAGGCCGGCTAATAACTTTCCACATGCTGTGGCTTTTATAAGTTTTTCTTCATTACAACTATGTTGGTAGAACATCAGGGAAAAGGAGATACGTGCTATCTTTTTTTTCTTTTTAAAATTTTACTGGCGTAGAGTTGATTTACAAAATCGTGTTAGTTTCAGGTGTACAGCAAAGTGATTCAGTTATACATATATTCATTCTTTTTCAGATTCTTTACCCGTATAGGTTATTACAGAATATTGGGTAGAGTTCCCTCTGCTATACAGTAGGTCCTTGTTGAATATCTATTTTATATATAGTAGTGTGTGTATGTTAATCCCAAGCTCCTGATTTATCCCTCCATCCCACCCCCCCCCCAACCACGTCTCTCCTTTGGTAACCATAGGTTTGTTTTCGAAATCTGAGTCTGTTTCTGTTTTGTAAATAAGTTCATTTGTATCATGTTTTAAAATTAGATTCTACATATGAGTGATATCATATATTTGTCTTTCTCTGTCTTATTTCACTTAGTATATAATCTCTAGGTCCATCCATGATATGTGCTATCTTTAAAACAGTACAGAACAGGCCTTCATAACGTTACTATGCATAAAAATACTCCTTTCCTCCTAGGACATACAACATGTATGACTTTCTGTGACAATGTTGGGGGAGGTCTACAGTCCACAGAACCACTAGAAGTAACATGCTCTCGAAGAATGCTGAAAACTTTAAAAAATCTTAACTCACTGATCCGCCCCCCCCACCACCACCACTCCCCAGTGCCCATCAGGAGGCAGCTGGAGGCCTTGGCTGCAGAGAAGTCCTCTTTCCTATCACAGACTGAGGAAGAGCAACAACGTCTCAGGTTATTTGCATTCCAGAGCTCCTACTGCTGGGCGGATGCCTCCGGAAATATCTTACCACTACCCCACAACACGAGGGTAATGAGGTGTATCGGCGTCACTAACCGGCCAGCTAACAGAGCAGCCTCAACTCCACAGAAAGGAAGGACAAGCCTGAGGCATTCCTGAGGACAGTTGCCAAGAACATCCTGAGGATGAAGATCTCTGCCAAATGAATTATTAACCTACATTTAAACGTTTGACCCTCTTCTCCCATCCAGTCTTCATTTAAAAGAAACGCGTCATTAGCAAAGAAAGAATGCGCTGTCTTGAGAAGCGTAACAGGAGCAAAAGTCCCTGCCTCTCCCTCAGTCTCTGCCGCTTTCCATGGGGATAACAGCGTCTGTAAATGCAAAGCGCGTTCAATTATATAGCAGAGAAGTCCTTCTTCCCTCTCCATAGATCACGAGAAAGGATAAATCAAAATTATAGAGAGTTCTAAGAAAAACAAGAGTTCCATCAAGTATAAACAAAGGTTCATACTAAACCACATGACGTATATTCTTATGCCAAGAACACCAAGAACCTTGACCCTAAACCCAGCTCAATCACTACTAACAAGGTAACTTTAACCAGCTGGGAAACTTTCTAGGTCTCAGATGCTGTACTAACAAAGGGAGGGCATAACTCATATGACAATTCTGTGAGGAGCACAATGTAACCTACCTATTAGCAAACCTGGTAACTAACGTGAATAGCCTTTATGGTTCACTTAACACGTCTCAACCAAAGAAGTAGTCTCTTCTGCACATTCTAGAAAAGAACAAGTTGAGGCTCAAATACAGGCACACCTCGTTTCATTGTGCTTCGATATATTGCGCTTCACAGATATTGCTTTTTTATATATATAAATTGAAGGTTTGTAGCAATCCTGCGTTGAGCAAGTCTACCGGTGCCATTTTTCCAACAAAAATTGCTCACTTTGGGCCTCTGTGTCACATTTTGGTAATCCTTGCAGTATTTCAAACTTTTTCATTATTGTATTTGTTATGGTGACCTGTGATCAAGGGTCTTTGATGTTACTATTGCAAAAAGATTACGACTCAATGAAGGCTCAATTGATAGTATTTTTTAGCAATACAGTATTTTTTTTATTAAGGAACGTACATTGTTGTTTTAGACATGATGCTATTATACCACTTAATAGACTTACAGTAGAGCATAGATGTAACTTTTATGTGTGTTGGGAAACCAAAAAAATTCATGTGACTCGTTTTATTGCAATGTTTGGTTTATTGCAGTGGTCCGGACTCAAACCCACAATACCTCCGAGGTCTGCCTGTAACACTGATAAGCTGTTGAAGGCCACAAAGTCAGAAAGTAATAGAACAGGGTGTCGGGCTCTGGTTTTCCGATGCCAATACTTCTAAGAGTCTAATAATAAGGTTCAAAGATCAATTAGGCACTTGATTCTGAATCATAAAACCACTTCCCGAGTGAAGCACCACGCCACCCTCCCTCTTCTGCTCTGCAGAAGCAGAACGTGGCCTGGAAAATGATGCCATCATGAGAGAGGAGTGATCACTGCAGCTCTAACTGTTGACACCCAGGCTTGGGCACCTGCCAGGAGGGCCCACAGAGCTCTGCCTGGCCTACAAACCAAGTCTACTGACCCCTTCTAGGGAAGCTTTTGTTCCTGAAGTCACTGCAAATGGTTCTCAAAGGCAACATGAGAGACGCTGACTCTGCTGCCACAGCCAGCTGGACAAAGAGAAAGGCATTTCTGGGTGCCTGGGACGTCTGACTCCCACAGCTGGGCCTAGAGGTCCATGGAATTCCCGAGTATGGAGTCACATATCCCTTTCCTGACGTCAGCAGAGCAAGAAGGGGTCACCACAGTGCCCTCAACACAGGTGAGAGCTATCAGAGTCCATGAAACTCCACAAATATTCAACTTATACCATGTCCTGGGACATGGACTTGCCTGGCAAAAGTCAAAGATGAAGATTAAAGCTTTCTGCTTTCCATACTAAAAAGTTCTTTTTTAAATGAAGTCACAAAAATTAGAACAGAAAGATGGTTTTCCTTCTTCTCTAGACACGTGACTAAAGCAGTCAGCTTAAAAAAAAGAGAGAGAAAAAGGACACAGTCACAGATGGACTGGGTGTGAACAGAGGCTAGTTCCCTCTGCACAGAGCAAAAACAGAGTGTGAAGACACAAAGACTCATCAGCAACACTGTGCCAAAGAGGGTTCCGGGGTCAGCCCCAAGCCTACAGCACATACACTGTGGACAAGGCAACTGTCCCATCCAAATTTAACCAGGAGACCAGGACTGCACAGGACCCCCAGGTACCTACCTCCATAAATGAAGCATGAGACCCTCGGCTCACATGTGCATCTGCAAGTGGGGTGGAACCCACCGTAAAATCTCACTGTTGACCCATTTCAAGTTGTCAGGTTACAACAAGCATTATGAAATGAAGTCCCTCTCCAACTGCTATGGCTGAATGTTTGTGGACCCCCAAAATTCATATATCGAAGCCCTAATCCTCAGTGTAATTGTATTTGAAGGTAGGGCCTTTGAGAGGTAATTAGATCGTGAGGGTGGAGCCCTCACAAATGGGATTAGTGCCCTTATAAGAAGAGACACAAGAGACATGATCTTTCTCTGCCATGTGAGGACACAGCAAGAAGGTGGCCGTCTGCAAATCAGGAAGAAGCTCCTCACAAAGAACCGAATTGCCTGGCACTTTGATCTTGGACTTTCCAGCCTACAGAACTATGAAAAATAAATTTCTGTTGGTTAAGCCACCCAGTCTATGATATTTTTGTTACAGCAGTCCGAACTGAATAAGACACCATCTTCGCATTATTTCAAATGAATCTGAATAAACCCCAGTGATTTTGAACTTTGTTATATACGCTAACAATCTATCAATTTAATTCTGATAAATAATTCCTTTACAAGAACTTAACACTGGTTAAGGACCTGATATAACTAGAATCATGGATGATCAGAGATGAATTCCACAATTTGCTATGAAAATGACCTTTCTGCCCTGTTCAGAAAAGTTATTTCTAACATTAGGGCAACTTTAATAATTGCCAAATGGTATCCATTACCACACTGATTTAAGAGCTCAGATTCTGTGTGTCTGAAAGTTACCATTTATTAAATTTTCCCCATGAGTCTTAATCCATTTCAGTAACTTGCATCTCAGGAATGATCATAGGTAAGGCGTGACTTTATTTGACAATATCAGGAAAGTTTCCCTTTAAATAAAGCAAAACACTTGGACCACAACACATGGATCACCACTCTAGGCTTCCTCCAGAAAAGCTACCTAAAAATCACATGGAGCTACTCAGCTCATTTCTCAGGAGATTAAGGCTGAGAATTATGATTTGACTTCAGAAGCACAGAGCCAATACACTTAAACCAAATTGTTCCCACTGGTTACATTACAAGGTCCACAGAAATCCTTGGGAGGAAACAAAATACAGTGGTCACAGTATCAAAAGAGACCACATAAAAGTACCTGTCATCATGTGGATCCTCTCCCTAAGCACACTGATGGGACACCACCTGGGCCACTCCACTCCCGCCTGGGTGCCCTCCCTGCCCTCTTACAGAAGCCCCTCCAGCCCCTGGACCCCGTTTTCCCTGGGGCTGGTTTCCCAGGGTTATGTCCATCTAGACCAAGTCCCTGAAGGAGAGGCCTGTGACCCACACATCTCCAAATCAGCAGCATCAAGCACCATGCCTGGCACATAGCTGGCACTCAAATGCCTGCTGAGTGAACAGTAGGTGGATGGATGGATGTGCAGGGAACCTGTATCCTGAAAAATTAATGAAATATACAGAAGAAACAGAATGAACTAAAATACTCTGACATTAAAGAAAGGTATGGATATTTATATGAGGAACAATTAAATCAACTTCAGGCAGTGAGAGCTGTCCTGAACATAGAATTAAATGAGAGTCCAAATAACTACATAAGTAGAAATACATCCACATATACACCACTGGAAGGAATAATGCCTCCTGCTGACTCTCCCTGTGTGTCTGTTAAAACCAGACCTTGTGCTCCATTTCCCAAGGAGCTTGAATAACAAAAGCCACAGAGAATTAGAAACAGTCTCTATTTTCACAGACTCAAAGGCTCTGCCTCGTCCCCCATGCCAAATGTGGCAGGTGGGATGATCGGTCTAACCAGGTAGATACCACACAACTGTCCCAAGCATCCACCCACGGCCACGTCAGAAAAGAACTTTGAAAAGCGCTACTCTTCTCTGGGCTCAACTGTGGGAGATAAAAAGGCACCTGGCAGCCCAGAGTTAGGTTTCAAAACAGCACAAATAATCATTGGAGCGGATTAGAACAGGCTGGGCCCCAGAAACACAAGGCCTAAACAGGAAGCATTTTAACCCACAGAAAGTCAACAGCAGAGGGAGGGGGCAGGGAACCAACGACACAAGTTTATAATTAGAAGGTATATTTTGGTATTTAGAAAGAAGTACACACACACACACACACACACACACCCTTAAACAGGGGAGGCAAGATCACGGCAATAAACCAGCAAGGCCTCTCCCACAACAGCACAGATCACTACCCCATCCCTCCAAAAGAACGGCACCTCCTGGGTTGGAGCTTAACTCCCTCCCACATGCCTCCCACCGTTGGCCAAAAATGAGGCCATGGCTTCATGAGGGAATCCACACAGTCACAATACTTCTTTCTGTGAAGCGCGTTCTCAGTGCATATGACACCAATGGTTCTGAAATTCTGCACGTGGTACGGTTTCGAGCTAGTTCAATCCCAGAAGCCCCCGAACTCTTCCACACCTCCCTTCCTCCTGGGTCCACCCCCTCCCCGGGATATCCCGGCTCTCCCCTCTGTGAAGGGGCTTCTTTCAGTATCTTCTCCAGGAGGGCAAAAGGATGAGGGACTGACACCCTAAAGGCACCTGTGATCGCAGGCACACACACGTACACACGATTAATCTGGATCACACTCTGTCCTCTAAAAGGCGCCACCTCTCAGCCCTGAGGCCATTTTCAATCTACAGAGACAAACTGGGACAAGGAGCCACGACTGGTGAACAGGAAAAACCAGAAACAGCCCCCAAGCAAAATGCCAGAGGGCAGGCGGATGAGTTTGGTCAGTGGAACGTTTATCACTCAGAACCTTCACCCTCTGAGGAAAATGAGTTTCCGTAAGAAAAACTCACTAACACATCCCTGTTTTCTAAAATAAAGTTGATCGCTTTTTCCAACACCAAAGGGGAACCAGTGAAACGTAAAAAGGCTGGGAAACCAACACCCATAAAACCCACCACCCAGAAACAACTCCAAAAATTATATATGTCAGTTCATTTCCTTCTGGGGTTTTTCGGTCCTGTAAACAGATGGATATTTGCAAACAGTTCATGCCTGCACAAGCTGATTATTACAGTATCTCCACAAAGAGCAAGCTTCATCATCCCCAGTTCCCACCAGAGCGCTCCCTCTTAGAAACAGAAGCTACTATTGTCTCAGGCTAATTCAAAAAGAACCCTGCAGTTGGGACTATGCACATCACCAACACGCAGGAAAACTGGCCAAATGGTCAGCTAGTGGGATCCTAGCAAAGCCGCGGGGGCAGACATCACTGAGAGAGAACATAAACCAGAGTCTCCCCCGCCCAGGTGAGGAGTGCAAGGCTTCCTTCCTGGACCAGCCTCATTCTTCACAGATGAGGCCGGGGGGACCTGGGGATCAGCACAGCCCCATAAAGGATTCCCCTATTCACTGAAACCACCAAAGCCACTTTAGTGATGAGCCTGTTCACAGTTTGCGCAACACACATTCAGAACCTGTTACGCTTCTTTGCGTGTGTCTGTCTCCCAACTTAGACTAAGCAATCCTTAAGGTTTGGGGCTGTGCTTCCTTCATCTTCGTGCCCTCTGTGTCTAGTCGGTGCTCAAGAAATATTTACCGAGTACTAACCCGCGAATACAAGGAGTGGATGGAAGAGACAAGCCTTGAAAATGAAAGAGGTGGCCAACTTCAGTTTCCTTTTACATTAAAGGGGCAGGATCCAGCCCAGTCTTGTCTGCAGGCTCTGTTCTTTAGTCTTAATGGGAAAGTCATGGTTGGAGTTTTAGATCTATTGACCCCGTTTGCTAAGACTGACAATATTCCAGGGGTCCCTTCTTGGTGAGCCGGGCTCCAGGTTCACTGTGGGAAAGGGGGTAACCTCCATGCTGTCGATACTTGGTACCTCCCTGATGGTACCTGGGAAGTCCAGGATCCAGTGATGCCTGAGAATGAAGAGAAGCCGGTCTCCACACTTCCTTGCATCTAACACAAACAGGGATCCCCCACTCCGGGGGGAAGCTCCCGGAGTACCAACAACAGTGGTGCTCAGCACAGTATTCCAGGGCCTGGCCCACAGCAGGTGTTCAATAAACATTTCGGAGTGAATGATAAAAGGTACTACATGCCAGGTAGAGCAGGGGACCCCAAGATATACATAGGACTCAGTCTCTGTCACCAAGAAGCCTTCCCACCTAAGGCAGTGGTTCTTGATCTAGGCACCCATAACAATCACCCTTTCCAAAATACTCAGGAGCCATGCTCTGTCCCGGACCTCCTGAACTACCTCTGAACACAGGGTCTGGCATGCGTACTTTTCAAAGAGCTACCCAAGTGATTCTGACACTAAGTTAAGAACCTCTGCTCCAGAGAGTAAAATCAAGCTATTGTTAATAATATTTATAAATAGTGGAGTGCAGGCTTTTTTTTTCTTTTTTTTTGTAAGCACTAATACCTCCCTTCCCACCCTCAGCTTTTCTAACCCTGACAGCACTTTGCCGTAATACAAAGCGGGTAGAGATCAAGGGCAACTCCCTAAGGGTCCAAGGGGATAGAGCCATGACGCTGGGCCATTTCGGAGCGGAGGGGCGGCTGCTCTCTTTAGCCACATGAGGACATTGGATGTCAGGTCCCCCACTTGACACCACCTCTTGGGGCCACTGTGCCAGGAGTTGCCTACGTGGTCTCCAGAAAGCGGCAGCCAACGCTGGCCTGCACCCTGAGGTCTGTGAGCACGTCTCTTCAGGAAAGAAGGAGCGCCCGCAGCCCGAAACTCCCTTTTGGGAATTAGCAGCACACTGTGCTTGGAGGTCTCCTTAGGCCACCTGCTGAAACCTCACGCTAAGTGAACACTGCACGTTTGTTGAGAAAGCTGTAGCCTCAGGTGCCCTCTGCTTCCAGAGGCCCCGGCAAAGAGGTGCAGTGGAGTTTCTTCCCTGGAGTGAAGAAAATCCCAGCATCTGGTGCGCGCTGAATGGTCCATAGCCCCCTCCTCCCAAAGCCTCCAAGGGCAGGACTGGAGACTCAGGAGGCCAATAGGAACCTAGGTTCACGTGTGCACGACCAGCCCTGAACCATCCACCTGCCCGGGCCGTGCCCCCATCAACGTCAAGTAGGGGCCCTCACCTCCCTTCCCCCACACTCCTTACTGCAGCAGACTTGGTGAATTCTCTTCCCTGTCTTGGCTCCCCTGCCCATGTGGTCACTATTCATTTGCATTCAAGAGCTGCCCTTCCCTTCCTCCTCCTACAAGGATGCTCAGAGGATCACCTTTGCTATTCTGCTTTGTCCACTCCAGTGCCCTTTTGTAAACAGCCTGCTATGTGCCAAGCACAGTAGACACAAAGATAAATAAGATGCAAAGACACAGAGAAGAGAAAATTATGATAGAAAAACACAACAAAAGAGATAAGCCAGGGCACCTCAGGAGCACAGGGGCTGAGTGAGGATCATGGACAGCCTTCTGGGAGGTGGTGCCCAGCTTGAGTCCAAAAGACCAAGGACGAGGCGGGGATGGCCGAGTGGTGTTTGCAGACCGTAAGCAAAGCACAGAAGGAACCCTGTGTCTGGGTCTGCAGGAAGAAACTCGACACCTGAGCATGACGAGCAGGTGCAGTACAGGTGGGGTATGGCGGGCAGGGGCCAGCGCTGCAGGGCCACCCTCTCTTGAATCCCCAAGGTGCCACCCACAGTTTTGCTAGGCTTTTCCCAGGAGTGGTTTCATGACATAGAACCACAGACCTTACTTCAACCTGTCATCACAGGGCAACCAAGTCTACGGCCCTAATTAAAGTTGCCTGAGCACAGGCGTGGCCATCTCCTCCCAGCAAGGCCTGTCACTACATAAAGGCTTCTCGACCACAAGCGCCAGAGGCTAGGTTCTCCAAGCAGCTTCTCACTGGCCTTTAATTTGGTAGCACCCAGGCACTCTGGCCTGCACCGGACCATTATGGTTACAAAATGTCTCTCTAATGGTTGGGAATGTATAGATCAGCGCGCAGGGCTAAGGTGAGATTAGAGGCCAGGCCCTGCAATTGAGCCCTTTGCTCCCCTCAGGCTTGGAAAAGCTCGATGACCACTGGGTTGTATCATGCCTAAAAGCATACACGGTCACAGCCTGCAGTAACACGGAATTACAGGCAACAGGGGCTCTCGCCTGTCCGGAGACCCGGCCAGTCTGAGATCTGCAAACTCTGCAAAAAGAGCACTTCCCTGATAGCTTTTGCTTGCATCAAGTCATTAGACACTACAGCCTCCAGACCTGCTTCCTTCTCTATATAAATATCACCACAGCGGTCTGAGTAATTACTGCGTGTCCAGCACTGTCCACAGTAACCCTACGAAGTAGATACTGTATTTCGTTGATTCTAGGACAATCCTAGACTCAACTCTGTGGCCAATCCTTTTGTGCCCCACATTTTAACATCTCTGAAAAGCATGTCGCAGTTTCATTGGCAGGATTGTTTTCCTTAGTGGTACGAAAAATTAAAGTTGCAGCTTAACTGAGGTTATCTCAAGTTTGAGGAAGTATCTATTTTTATCCTGCTCTTCCTGATAGGGACACTGCGAAGGGAGAGGGTAAATAACTTGCCCTAATGCAAAGGCTTATGCCAGGTAATCTGTTGGGTGCCTTTCAGCATGTAAATACTTGAACGTGTGTATATTCAAGAAGCAACGCTGCCTTCCAACACTGAAAACAAAAATTAGCCCTGCAGGGTCTAAGACATTTCACTCTCTGGGGTTCTTTAAAGATTCCTCTGCTCAATTCGACAATCTGCTCAGTGGTTAATTCTATTTTTTCCCTCAGTCTATTCAGTGAACACTGCCTTCCTCCCCTTTCCTAGCTCTACAGACCTTTGTTCATAAAATTTCATCCCAAGTTCATTCACTCGCTCAGCCTTGCCTTTGGCCCTTGGCTTACTTTGTCTCTATCCTGCACCCTCCTCCAGGAAGCCTTCAGGGATTTCCTCTTGGCTACACACACACTCTCTCTCTCTCTCTCTCTCTCTTTCTCTCTCTCCTCGCCTCCTGCCTCCTGTAGGGTCCTGGCTTCCTGGTTAGTCTATGGGGAGAGTAGAGGGAGAATGAAAGGGGTCACACATTTCAGAATGAGCCCAGCTGGAAGAGGGTTAGAATGCTAGTTGGCAGAGTTTGAGGTTTATTATGCAGCAATGGGGAGCCATGGAGGGTTTTCAAATAGGGAAGTGGGGTGATCATATTTGAACTGCAGGAAAGAAAACCCATCAGCACACGGAGGCTGACCAGGAGAGAGGAAGAGGAAGACAGGTTGGGAGACTGCTGGTGGAGTTCAGGACAGAGAGATGCAAAAGCGTGTGAGAATAAGAACAGAGAGCACGGTTCCCATTTGAGTAGCAAGGAAATGCTCCAGTGCCCCGCAGACAGAAGTCTAGCCTTGTGAGCTCTATAACGAGGAAAGAAGAACAAATCAGGAAGCAGGCTGGGGTTCAAGTGGAGGGGAAAGCAATTCCTCCATTTCCTCCTCTCTTAGAATTTGATTTTAGTTTGTAAGTTGGAGGTGTGGGCAGGACATCCATGGGTCACTCTTCCCGGGGGATCTAGAGTGTCGTCATCGGCGAGAACTTCAGCAGAATGTAATAGCAAGCCTCATTTTTCCTAAGTCTCAACCCACCCTCAGTGACAGATCAGGGAATAGGGTATGCATTCACTGAGAAAAATGCATCTTTGTAGACGGTACCAATTGACATAACAGATTCTTAGGATATGTCCAACATTTAAGACAGCAAACCCTCTTGAGTCATGACGTAGTAGAAAAGACACCATGGAGCCAAAAATCCTGGGTTCAAATCTCAGTTCTTTTAGGGGAGAGAATGGGGAATTTTTGTTTAATTGGGTACAGGTTTTCAGTTTGGGAAAATGAAACAGTTCTGCAGATGGATGGACAACAATGTGAATGTACTCGATGTCACTGAACTGTACACTTAAAGATGGTGAAAGTGGTGGGAATTCCCTGGCGGTCCAGTGGTTAGGGCTCTGTGCGTCCAATGCAACGGGCACAGGTTCAATCCCTGGATGGGGAACTAAAATCCCATATGCTGCGTGGTGTGGCCAAAAAAAAAAAAAAAAAATGGTGAAAGTGGTAAATTTTATGTTATATATATTTTACTTCAATAAAAAATAACCCTGCAAGGGAGGTGTTATTATCACTTCAGGCAAGTGAGGAAACTGAGGCTTAGGAAGGTTCTGTAATTACGACGTGGTCGCACAGCTGCTAAGCTGCAGTGCTAAGATCCAAAGGCTCTACGGCTTTCACCCCCACCGCTGACTCTACAACCAAGATGGCAGCAGTATGGGGGCAGTCCAGGTCAACAGGCCACTTGAGTTCCCACAGTGCTGCTGAGGGGCTGGAGGAGGGCAGCATGACAGAATCTCTACTCTATTGTGTGTTCTTACAAGCTCGATCAGCTCCACATGCCACATCTTGTCAGGCATGTTTTACTATGGCCCTAAACCTACAGATGTCTGCACGGAGAATGACGCTGTAGACAGGAGGTGTCACCAGACCTGCTTGATCCAAAAGACACAAAGCTAGGTTGCCACACCTCAGTTCACAGTTACAGCAGGAATTTCATCCCATCTCTTCTCCATTGTCAACCTCCCCTTTCTCCTTCCTACCCCTACTGGGTCTGCAAACGGATTCCTCACTCCATGTGACCACGGCCAGCTAAAAACTTCCCATCTGCCATTTTATTTCAGCCATTTTGTTTAGACCTACAAGGTCAACTTCACATACATCCTTGACACTAGTCAACAACACAGCAGATTTGGTTATGGGGGCGGGGGGGCGGGGGCGGGGGTGGGAATCAATACCTCTGAATGTGACCAGACAACCAAAATGCAAAGATGCCTAAAAGCAGTGAAGTTGAAATCAAGATCTCAGTGTATTCAGTCAACCAGTCAAAACTGACCACCCTTTTGAAAACAACTCCTATACCCAGAACCAAACTCCATTCTTAGCTTTATCTACAGATCTCACCTGCTCCAAGCTTTGATCCAGCAAATTCTACAAAGCTTATCAAGGCTTGACTCACTTTGTTCCTGTGACATAAAAGAAACACCTTTTGGTACACACGGGCCCTTTCCATCCAGCTATGGGCCTTCAAAGACGTCTTGAATGTACCAGGCTCCTAGTCAAAGCTGCTCAATGAACACAAGCCTCATGGTTTAGATGGACATTTTTGGTCTATCTGGCTTCTAAACCCTTGTTTCAGAGTGGGTTTACTGCCACTGGATTTCATTTTGCTGCACTTGAAACTTTCAGCAGAATCTCTCAGCAAACACCAGCAGCAAAATAAGACCCGTACCACCTACACACTCCAAAAGTGCAATCCTTAGGAGATGGTGATAACGTGGTACCATGAGAGAAGGTTTCATCCCCACAGGTTTAGATTTTCCCTATAAATACTTCCTCATTTTCTAATTACACAAACAATTAGTAGAAAGCACAACCTGAGAAACTACGTGCGTGTCACCATCTTACTACACGGAGACAGTGTGACAAATGATGCTAGCCAAGGGGCGAATAAAACACGTCTGGCTCCGAACATTTACACAAGCTGTGATGACCCATCCAGCCTGACTTTTAAAACACAGCTTGGTCCAAATTTGAAATATACACTCTTAATGACAGACACCCTAAATGGAAAACAGTCCCTTTAGATATAGCCTAGATTTCTTGGACTGGGTGGGAAGGAAAAAAAAGAAAGTGCTGGCTAGGTAATACATCAAGACAGGCTTTTTGTTTGTTGTTTTTATAGGATGCTACAGTACTGCAAAAGGTCCCAGCCAGAAATGAGTCAAAGACAATGAACCACACATTTCTGGTTGGTTTTTACTGATGTTCAGCATCCCTGTCTACACAGACTCAGGGATACAAGGCAAAGCGATGACCTTTATAGCTCATGTGCTAAAATGGGCTCATTCCACTTGACTAAGCAAAGTTCATATTTGTTCTTCTTGGTTTAGTTCTGGTAAAGAAAATGGATAGTTGTAACACTAGAGTCTCCCTCCACTGCATAAAGGCAGATGGTACGAGCGTCTCGCTCCTGCTCTACTAATAGTATCCAAACATCATCTCCGCAGAAGGATGTGTCTGCAAGCACAGGCTATTTTTAAGTTCATTCATTTAAAATTCTGATTCATTCATTCATTCAATAAATCTTTACTGAGTGCCAGGTACCATGGATACAGAGATACACTGCCCTCACGGAGGGCAGAATTTATCTCTTTCCTTTCCACTTACGCGCTAGTGGAAAGGAAAGAGATGCAACAGGTTGTACAAACAAATTAAAGCTCCACATAATTCCAAGTGCCATAAAACACGGCTGTGGAAGAGAGAGTGAACGTGGGAAGGAGAGCACAGAATAAGGAGGATGGGGGTATTTTATCCAGACTGGTCAGAAGGTCCGTCCGAGATTACATTTGAGCTGAAACCATACAAAAGTCTGAGGAAGAAAACTCCAGGCAGAGGAACCTGCAAGTACAATAATCCTGGGATGGAAAAACATCCTGCCAGTATGATTGAGCACCATAAACTGGGGGGACAAGTGATGGGGGGTGGGTTAGAGATCAGGAAGTGGTACCATGCAGCCTTGCAGGCTGTGGTTAGGAACTTTTGACTGTGTTCTACCTGCAAAGGAGCCACAGAAATCAACAAAGAGCTACTACTTTAAATACAAATATACGGACGCTCTCGGCAAACATACTACATTTAGAATTGATGGTTTTGGAGGATAAAAATAAGGAAGTGGGCTTATGATAAACACCATTTGTATAGCACCCTAGGGCCTACCAACAGCGTTCACAGCATCTCATTTAGATGGTCATGTCGAAGGCAAGGAGCATCAGAGGTTAAAGAACAAGCTCTTAATTACTAGAAACCAATTCATCCCATCTCTAAAGTAGTTAAAGAAGACAACTCCAGAGACTGCAGGTGGCTTTAGGGCTCTTCTCCCACTAAAGACTTCAAATCATCTCTTTAACACAGCTTCAGACACAGACCCATGAGTCCAAAAGGCCTGGTCACCAAAAATAAGAGGAAACAAACAACAAAACCCACACCTGTCATATTAAAATACAAGACATAGGCATCCTTAATTCTCCATGTTGATCGGTTCCCCTGAGACCTTCTGCAACACTTGCCTTTTGGGGGGCGGTGTGTATGTTTGTTTGTTCCTGGAGTGCCTCTGCATCCCTACTGCTGCTAAGTTCATCAGGTCTGGGTGGCTCCAACCACCATCTTTCTAAACTGGGCTCCTTTCCGGGTCCATCTAGCCCTCCTTAGATACTTCTCTCCAAGTATACTCCTTCCCCAAGAAATCCCACCACGATCAACATCCATTTCCTTTGTAAACACAACTTAGGAAAAAGATTGAGAGCCTCTATTCATAAACATCATGATCAAAACTATTTGTACAGGACAACAAGAAGACAAACAAAAGCTCAATTTCTGCTATTTTCAGTGGCTTCACAGGAAAATTCCCAACCGATGCAACACACGCTAAGGACACACGTCTCCACACCCAGTAAGTACTATTCTACAGAAGTTTTAAGGGAAATCAAGCAGTCAAAACCACACTGCATCTTTAGGGATGTCAACTGGAATACATGCTTCATAATCAACTCAAGGAATGCTAATTAAGATGTACTTTCTTTAAGCATGGGTGGAATAACAAGATGCACCCAAACTGTAAGGGACACAAAGGCAGTATCAACCCATTCATATTATTCTCATCCACTTAAAATTACGGAGAAAGGAGAAGGGCATCGTGAGAAATATAGCCTTTCATTCATTGTCCAGGAAAGAGAATCAAGCTGACTTCTACTTCCTCTCCTCCTAAGTTAAAACTCAAGAATCCAATCCATGCACCTGGCTCTGGGGCTAAGCAGTCAGGGTCTCCTTCAGGGACTCCCCAAGTTTAAAATGAAAAGCTCCACACTGGACTCATGTGTTACGTTAGTAAGGTGAGCTTTGCTTTAAAGTGGTTCTCAAATACCCAACGACAGCTCCATAGGGGTGAAGGAGGGCAGGCCACATGAAATGAAACACTAAGCCAAAGACGAGGCCACACACATTCTCCCTCTCGAAGAAAATCACTCCTAGGAGGGCTGCGCATGGAGCAAAGCTGGTCACGAGCACACGCCTGACCCAGATGTGGCTGTGCCAAGTGAGCCCAGCATGGGCCGAGATGCTGAAATCCTGGGTGAAAGTCCCCAAGGGAGATTAGAGAGAGACGGCTGCTGTCGGCCCCGCCACCCTGAGCTATTTTCAGCACCATGACTTCATTCTTGTTTGTTCTGAAGCAGCACAGATGGGCCGCATCAATTTCTGTTACTACAGGAAGATAAGGAGACCCAGGCTGGAAGCAGCATCTCTCTCTTGCCTCCTGTTAGGGCATCAACAAGCTGGAACCGTGGCACGCAAGCAGTTGAAAACACTGTTGCTTTGCTTTGCTTTCCCTTTTTTTTTTTTTTAAACCAAGAGCATTTCACAAACATTGCCATGTTTCTTAGAACTAGAAACCAGATCCACCTGCAAAATGGCACAAGGTCAACTGCTGGGAAAGCACTTTAGCCTCTTTGGTTTTGTCGAAGCCACCCAGCTGCAAGAACAGCCCCAGCCACTCCAGACACGGGAAGGCTGGTGCTGGTCAGAGAGCAGAAGAAGGGAAGATGCCCACAATTCAAGCCGGAGCTCAGTTTAAGGTCACTGGGGTTCCCACACATCTCATTATGCAAATACACCTCTAAAGGCACAGAGCTTTTCCTCGAAGCTTGCCAAGAAACTTAATGAACCAGACTGTACAAGGGGCAGGTATACACGTAACAGATTACAGTTACTACACCTCTCCCAGGCGTTGCACATCTTATGAAGAACTCCTAACAATCCTCTTATAATTCTTATCACTTCTATTTTAAAAGAAAGAAAACCAGCTCAAAGAGGCGGGGAAAGAACCAGGCCAAAAACACACAGCTAGTAAGAGTCAAAGCAAAGACTAACCCTTCCGCTCCGTGGTGGGGACTGTCAAGAAATTCTCTCTTTGAGAGAGGCAGACATGAAGCTTCAGGAGGAATCCTGATCCTTCCCTAGTCTATCCAGCTTGTCAGCTTCTGTCACCCTGCCAGCGACCATCATATGGAAATAGAGAAGATGGACAGGAAAACCCAGGAGCCAGTCCTACAACTGCCACTTCCTAATGACCCTCGAGCCTCACCCTTGAGCCTCAGGCCCCCCATATGCAAAGCTGTGTTTAGTTCTCCCTCTGTTACAGGCTGGAGACCAAGCACATCAAGGACTGACAATTCCTGGCAATTCAGCAGGTGTACCATACATGGTGGCATTGACACAGGTGTTATGTATGTGTGTGTGTATATATATGTGTGTGTATATATACACACACACACACCCTTTTTAAATGGAATTGAAATTGACATAAAAGTAGCCATTTTGAAGTGAACAGTTCAGTGGCATTTAGTATATTCACCACAACTTTGTGCAATGACCACCTCCACCTAATTCCAAAATATTTTCATCGCTGCAAAATAAACTCCCATGCCCACGTGGCAGTCAGTCTCCATTTCCCCTTCCCACCACAAACATGCTTTCTGCCTCTGTGGATTCACCTATTCTGAACATTTCACATAAGTGGAATCATATGAGACCTTCTGTGTCTTTCATGTAGCATAATGTTTTCAAGGTCCATCCGAGTTGTAGCAAATACCAGTACTTCATTCCTTTTTATAGTTGAATAATATTCCATTGTGTGGATACATCATATTACTTTATCCATTCATCCCAGGATGGACAGCAGGGCTGTTTCCACCTTTTAGCTATTGTGAACAGTGCTGCTATGAACATTCTAGGTGTAGCAGGTTCTCTCTTAAAGCACTTTTACATTTGATCCTGACAAGTCTGTGAGGTAGACCTCAGTCCTACAAATAATATTTGAGGTGCACTGCCTTCTTCATTAATTTATCACACTCGAATCCCTCCCCCTTTTTTTAATCAATAAAAATGATTCTTGGGCATATATCCAGAAAAGATGAAAACTCTCATTTGAAAAGATACATGTACTCCAATGTTCACTGCAGCACTATCCACAATAGCCAAGACTTGGAAGCAAACTAAATGTCCATCAACAGATAAATGGATAAAGTTGTGGTATATATACACACACACACACACACACACACACACACACAATGGAATATTACTCAGCCATAAAAAACAACGAAATAATGCCATTTGCAGCAACATGGATGGACCTAGAAATTATCATACTAAGTGAAGTAAGTCAAAGATAAATATCACATATATGATATCTGATACAATATCACGTATATGTGGAATCTAAAAACATGATATTTATAAAACACAAACAGACTCACAGATATAGAAAACAAACTTACGATTACCAAAGGGGAAGGGTGGGGGAGAGATAAATTGGGAATTTGGGATTAACAGATACAAACTACCATATATAAAATAAACAACAAGGACCTACTACATAGCACAGGGAACTATATTCAATATCCTGTAATAACCTATAATGGAAAAGAATCTGAAAAAGAATATATCTATAAAACTAAATAACTTTGCTATACACTTGAAACTAACTCAACATTGTAGATCAACTGTACTTCAATTTAAAAAGAAGAAAAAAAGAAAAGAAAGAAATACACTACTTAATAACCAAGAGATCACTGAAGAAATCAAAGAGGAAATCAAAAATACCTAGAAACAAATGACAATGAAAACACGATGACCCAAAACCTATGGGATGGAGCAAAAGCAGTTCTAAGAGGGAAGTTTATAGCAATACAATCCTACCTCAAGAAACAAGAAACATCTCAAATAAACAACCTAACCTTACACCTAAAGCACTTAGAAAAAGAAGAACAAAAAACCCTCCCAAAGTTAGCAGAAGGAAAGAAATAATAAAGATCAGATCAGAAATAAATGAAGGAAATGATAGCAAAGATCAATAAAACTAAAAGCTGGTTCTTTGAGAAGATAAACAAAATTGATAAACCATTAGCCAGACTCATCAAGAAAAAAAGGGAGAAGACTCAAATCAACAGAATTAGAAATGAAAAAGAAATAACAACTGACACTGCAGAAATACAAAGAATCATGAGAGATTACTACAAGCAACTATATGCCAATAAAATGGACAACCTGGAATGGACAAATTCTTAGAAATGTACAACTTTCTGAGACTGAACCAGGAAGAACTAGAAAATAGGAACAGACGAATCACAAGCACTGAAATTGAAACTGTGATTAAAAATCTTCCAAAAAAACAGGGTTTCCCTGGTGGCGCAGTGGTTGAGAGTCCGCCTGCCAATGCAGGGGACACGGGTTTGTGCCCCAGTCCGGGAAGATCCCACATGCTGCGGAGCAGCTGGGCCCGTGAGCCATGGTTGCTGAGCCTGTGTGTCCGGAGCCTGTGCTCCGCAACGGGAGAGGCCACAACAATGAGAGGCCCACCTACCCCGCCCCCCAAAAAAATCTTCCAAAAAACAAAAGCCCAGGACTAGATGGCTTCACAGGTGAATTCTATCAAACATTTAGAGAAGAGCTAACACCTATCCTTCTCAAACTCTTCCAAAATACAGCAGAGGGAGGAACACTACCAAACTCATCCTACGAGGCCACCATCACCCTGATACCAAAACCAGACAAAGAGGTTACAAAGAAAGAAAACTACAGGCCAGTATCACTGATGAACATAGATGTAAAAATCCTCAACAAAATACTAGCAAACAGAATCCAACAGCACATGAAAAGGATCATACACCATGATCAAGTGGGGTTTATCCCAGGAATGCAAGGATTCTTCAATATACGCAAATCAATCAATGTGATACACCATATTAACAAACTGAAGGAGAAAAACCATATGATCATCTCAACAGATGCAGAGAAAGCTTTTGACAAAATTCAACACCCATTTATGATAAAAACCCTCTAGGAAGTAGGCACAGAGGGAACTTTCCTCAACATAATAAAGGCCATATATGACAAACCCACAGCCCACATCGTTCTCAATGGTGAAAAACTGAAACCATTTCCATTAAGATCAGCAACAAGACAAGGTTGCCCACTCTCACCACTATTATTCAACATAGTTTTGGAAGTTTTAGCCACAGCAATCAGAGAAGAAAAAGAAATAAAATGAATCCAAATTGGAAAAGAAGAAGTAAAGCTGTCACTGTTTGAAGATGACATGATACTATACATAAAGAATCCTAAAGATGCTACCAGAAAACTACTAGAGACAATCAATGAATTTGGTAAAGCTGCAGGATACAATATTAGTGCACAGAAATCTCTTGCATTCCTATACACTAATGATGAAAAATCTGAAACACTTCCATTTACCATTGCAACAAAAAGAATAAAATACATAGGAATAAACCTACCAAAGGAGACAAAAGACCTGTATGCAGAAAACTATAAGACACTGATGAAAGAAATTCAAGATGATACAAACAGATGGAGAGATATACCATGTTCCTGGATTGGAAGAATCAACATTGTGAAAATGACTCTACTATCCAAAGCAATCTACAGATTCAATGCAATTCCTAATAAACTAGCAATGGCATTTTTCACAGAACTAGAACAAAAACTTTCACAATTTGTATGGAAACACAAAAGACCTCGAATAGCCAAAGCAATCTTGAGAAAGAAAAATGGATCTGGAGGAATCAGGCTCCCTGACTTCGGACTATATTACAAAGCTACAGTAATCAAGACAGCATAGCACTGGGACAAAAACAGAAATATAGATAAATGGAACAGGATAGAAAGCCCAGCGATAAACCCATGCACATATGGTCATCTTATCTTTGATAAAGGAGGCAAGAATACACAGTGGAGAAAAGACAGCCTCTTCAATAAGTGGTGCTGGGAAAACTGGACAGCTACATGTAAAAGAATGAAATTAGAACACTCCCTAACACGGTACACAAAAATAAACTCAAAATGGATTAAAGACCTAAATGTAAGGGCAGACACTATCAAACACTTACAGGAAAACATAGGCAGAACACTCTATGACATAAATCACAGCAAGATCCTTTTAGACCCACCTCCTAGAGAAATGGAAATAAAAATAAACAAATGGGACCTAATGAAACTTAAAAGCTTTTGTACAGCAAAGGAAAGCATAAACAAGACGAAAAGACAACCCTCAGAATGGGAGAAAATATTTGCAAATGAAGCAACTGACAAAGGATTAATCTCCAAAATTTACAAGCAGCTCATGCAGCTCAATATCAAAAAAACAAACAACGCAATCCAAAAATGTGCAGAAGACCTAAATAGACATTTCTCCAAAGAAGATATACAGACTGCCAACAAACATATGAAAGAATGCTCAACATCATTAATCATCAGAGAAATGCAAATAAAACTACAATGAGATATCATCTCACACCGGTCAGAATGGCCATCATCAAAAAATCTACAAACAATAAATGCTGGAGAGGGTGTGGAGAAAAGAGAACCCTCTTGCACTGTTGGTGGGAATGTAAATTGATAACAGCCACTGTGGAGAACAGTATGGAGGTTCCTTAGAAAACTAAAAATAGAACTACCATACGACCCAGCAATCCCACTACTGGGCATATACCCTGAGAAAATCATAATTCAAAAAGAGTCATGGGGCTACCCTGGTGGCACAGTGGTTGGGAGTCTGCCTGCCGATGCAGGGCACACAGGTTTGTGCCCCGGTCCGGGAAGATACCACTTGCCGCAGAGCGGCTAGGCCCGTGAGCCATGGCCGCTGAGCCTGCGCTTCTGGAGCCTGTGCTCTGCAACGGGAGGGGCCACAACAGTGAGAGGCCCGCGTACCGCAAAAAAAAAAAAAAAAAGAGTCATGTACCACAATGTTCACTGCAGCTCTATTTACAATAGCCAGGACATAGAAGCAACCTAAGTGTCCATCAACAGATGAATGGATAAAGAAGATATGGCACATATATACAATGGAATATTACTCAGCCATAAAAAGAAACGAAATTGAGTTATCTGTAGTGAGGTGGATGGACCTATAGTCTGTCATACAGAGTGAAGTAAGTCAGAAAGAGAAAAACAAATACCGTATGCTAACATATATATATGGAATCTAAGAAACAAAAAAAAAAATGGTCATGAAGAACCTAGGGGCAAGGTGGGAATAAAGACGCAAACCTACTAGAGAATGGACTTGAGGATACAGGGGATGGGGAAGGGTAAGCTGGGACGAAGTGAGAGAGAGGCATGGACATATATACACTACCAAATGTAAAACAGATAGCTAGTGGGAAGCAGCCGCATAGCACAGGGAGATCAGCTCGGTGCATACTGTGTCCCCTATATAATGCAAAGGAAAAAACTGTTCAAATTGTTAAAGGTCTTGGGGTGAGACACAGAAGGGAAGGAGTGAGAACCATATGAATCCTTTCGCTGAAAACTGTATCAGAGCCTCTTCCTTTTCACTGTCACCACTATCACCACTTGTTAATTTTTTTCTTTTGTCTTCCCCAATCAAGACTCTGAATTCAGGGATATGCAAATCAGGAGGGGGGAAAACTTTAAGAGATTCATTTTAAACATTCAAATTTTACCCGAAACAGGAGAAAAGTAAGGAATAACATATTTTCTACCTCTACTCCCCCTACCCCCCACTCCCTCTTCTCAAGCTCCGTTGTTTTTTTTTTTTTAATTTTTATTGGAGTATAGTTGATTTACAATGGTGTGTTAGTTTCAGGTGTACAGCAAAGTGAATAGGTTATACATATACATGTATCCACTCTTTTTTAGAGTCTTTTCCCATACAGGCCATTGCAGAGTATTGAGTAGAGTTCCCTGTGCTCTACAGTAGGTCCTTATTAGTTATCTATTTTATATGTAGTAGTGTGTATACATCAATCCCAATCTCCCAGTTTATCCCTCACCCCCTATCCCCCGGGTAATCATAAGTTTGTTTTCTACATTTAATCTACTTGGCTTTAAATCAGGGGTCGGCACACTTTTTCTGTAAGGGGCCATTTAGTAAATATTTTAGGCTTTGTGGGTCATTCTGTCTCTGTTCCTCCACTCTGCCATGGCTGCACAGACCAACTGTGAACAAAAATGGGCTGGCTGTGTTCCAATAAAGCTTTATGGATGGACTTTTAAATTTGAATTTCACATTAACTTTCACATGTCACAAAATATTAGTCTTTTCATTTTTTTTCCAACTATTTAAAACAAACATTCTTAGCTTGTAGGCCAGCAGTAGGCTGAATTTGGTCATGGGTTATAGTTTGCCAACCCTTTAAATTTTTAGGGATGCAGTATATATGGTTTTCTCTTTCTTTCTTTTTTTTTTTTTTTTAGAGGCAAGGGAGGCTTAGAGTTCTGCGTAAAGCAGAACAGAACTAAGCAAGGGGAGTGTTACAACAGTATATTTCAGAAAGAAAACACATACCTCTGTTACATAAATCCCAAGACACTTGGAAAACTCTTTTAATCACCTCTTGGCAGAGGGCTACAAATTTTAAAATGTGCCTGCTTACTTCTAAAAGTTAAATGTTTCACTCCCTTCTCGTCTAAAGAAGTATATAAGAGACATTATTTATATCTTCTGAATCAGGTCGGTAGGTACTCACTAGATGCCTCTGTGTGTTGTTCAGCACTGGTCACTGATGGATGTAAAGGACATCAAAATATATCTTTTCCCCTAAAGGTCTTTGATCCCCAAGAGGTTTCAGGGGTAGAGCCTCAGAATGGAGGCGACAGAATGGGCTGATCCCTCCCAAACCATGATCCCAGTTGATCCCCCTTTGATCCACTGCACGCATTTTAGAGATGATTTTAGCTAGGGGTCAGCAGTATACATATTTATAGCAACGAAGTTCGCACGGTCCTGTAGGAACAATTCCAGACTTTAAAATACTGATTCTGCCACTTAGCTCTGCAACCCTGGGAAAACTAATTAACCTCTCCAAATCCTCTATCCTAATAAGAACAAAAATAAAAATTTCCTCAAATAATCCTGACGCTCTGGTGCAGGGCCCCGTAGGCACTAATTCATCCTCTCATTCAACAAAGGTTCAATGAGCCCCTACAATGTACAGGGCCCCAGGAACACAATGAACAAGGCAGATCCAGTCTCCAACACTGTGGAACTTACAGACCCATGGGAACTTGTTGGTTTTTTCTTTGAAAACAAATATGCATGCCTAAAACACTCCTTAGACTATAAAACGCCGATCCTTCCTTCACTTTCTCCACTTTTAATTCCATTTCAACCTGTAATTCTGAGAGTGACACCAGCTTTGGAATCTTACAGACCCAGATCAACGCACAACGTCTATCAAATACCTGCCATTTTTGCATGATTTCAGGAGACCACTGGCATTCAATGATTTAAACATTGCTGACTGAGACGACGCTTAAAAAATTCTATAGTCCATGGCAAGCGCTAACTCACGGTTTTGCCAAGGCAAGGCGTGAATCCCATCTCAGGATATGCTGCCCCCAAAGATGCCGCTTCCGTGTAAGAAATATTTTCAACTGAAGGGATTTGAGAAACGGCAGGTGCAGGAAGCACTCGCTGACCTCGGAGGGGCGCCGAGAGGGATCCAAGCAAACAGTCGTTGCTGTGTTTTCCCCAGTAACAGCCCTTAGTTCATTCCCTTCCGTCCCATCCCATTTTCCCACGACTTTCCACTCTTCCTTAAACTTACTATAAAAACGCTCAGGTGTAACTGTTTCTCAGGGGCTTCATTTCCTTGTGAAGGCTCTCACATCACATAAAACTTACATTAAATAGATCTGTATGCTTTTCTCTTGTTAACCTGTCTTGCATCAGTCCAATTTACAGTGCCCCAGCCAGAAAGCCTAGGAAGGTCATAGAAAAAGACATTTTTTCCTCCCCTACAGAGGCAAGGTTGGTTTGTGAGCGCAAGTAGTTTGGCTAGTGAGTAAGCCAAGCCTAGCACCCGCATCTCAACGCACTTTTGTTCTTTTCACTTAACCCATGGTTTTATTTTATCCTTGCAATTACTCTAAGAGATAGTTATAACTATCTTCATTGACCACGTATGGAATCTGAAAGTAACTGCACACAGTACAGGTTTTTTAGCATTTGAAAATCCACAAGGGTCTTGCGCTGTCACCCTCCAACGTTTAGGGTCTAAGCAGGGGTTCCTGACCTCGGCTGCCCTTACAATCAACCTGGGAGCTTCAGAAAATACTGATGCCCAGGCCCCACTGCCAACGAGTCAAATCAGACCATCTGGGAGTGAGCCCCAAGCATTAGGACTTTTTAAAGGCGCCTCTGAATCTCTGGGTGGAGGTTGGACAGTGACAGCCCATGAGCCAAATTTAGCCTGCAAGCTCTTAAAAATCAGAAGATTTCACATAATGCCCAGATCCTGGCTGCATCTACCACTATGCTGCCCAACACAGTAGCCATGAGTCACCTGTGGCTCTTTAAATTAATTCAATTGAAATAAAATTAGGAATTCGATTCCTTGTCATACTAGCCACATGTCAAGTGCTCAAGAACCACATGTGGCTGCCTTCCTGGATGACGCACATGTGGGACACGTCCATCATCACCAAGCCTTCTACTGGACAGTGCTGTTCATAAAAATCCAAGAATCGAGGCCCACATTCCAACAATACAACACTGGCCAGAGGGTCGTCTGTCTGCTCTAGACAGGGCGCGCACTTTCGCATCGTCAGCCTGACTCCATTCATTCATTTACACGACCTGCCCGTCCCTTAGACCTCATATGCAAACCCTACCTAGACATTACACGTGCTAAATAAAACTTGCCCAAGGGCTTGATCAGACAGATTCAAAGTCTTCACCTCTAAAGCCTCACTGCACGGACTGTGTGTCTCCTTTCTCCCTCCCTCCCTCCTCGCATCTCCCTCTCTGTTTTTACTACAGCAGGAGAGTTAACCAGTATGACAGTGGAATCTACCTGACGCATGACCTTCTGGCTTTTGGAGTCGCTCTCTGCGTGATGAACGTGTACTTGTCCTACATGGTTCCCTGTGATTTGAAAGATCAGGTTCATCCCCTGCCTACCAATATTTCAATACCCATAGAAATGGTCCCTTTCTCCTTTGAGGGATAGGTGTTAAGGTACATGAATTCTCTCCCATTCTGGACAGTTACCCTTCTGGGCCCAATCCTTGCCCGATCTGCTTCAGAAGCTCCTTCCAGAAGCTGGCCCGGTCCTCTAACTGTGGAACCTGCTCAGACTATGTTGGCTGAACCAAGGAACCAACCGCCATTAGGTCACAATGGGAAACCTGGATGCAGTGCAAAAACCCACAATCGTCGACTTATAACTGTTCTTTATCCGGGCTCTAAATGAACTTCAGAGAACGCCAACAGAAGATTTAGAGATGTGAGCATCTCAAAACTACCCACACATTTGCAACAGGGTTTAGGAGAAAGAGTTTGGGAAGCTGTGTAACTCTTCAATGGGAGAAAATTCATACAACACTTTGTACCTGGATTTAACCAGGACTAAACCCAACAGTCACCCTCAAAAAGGGAATGAATCTCACAAAGCCACTAGTTTCAGATTTAATTAAAATCTCCTCTAACCACTGCCAAGACATTCTTTAGTCTTTTATTATCCTCTCCAGAACTTTTCTTTTTTAGGATCTAGGGTTAGCAAAATAGTAAGTCAGGTTCTCCTGATTGCTTTGTATACTAAGCCCTGGGAAACAAACAGGGAAAATGAAGTCATATGGGAGTTTCAGTTTTTAGTAAAGTGTGAAAGACAGAATGGTCCCCTCAGAAGAGACTTTCAAGTGGCAACGGCTTTCCCTCTGGCTCAGACCACATCTGGAACATGGGGCTTCTCCCAAGCAGAACAACTCAATCCCCAGCTCAGGAATCGGGTGTTGATGCAGAGTACCAGGCGAGGCCCAGAGGCAGGCAGCCCAGACTGGGAAGGGGATGAGTCACCTGCAGGCCTTCACCCTCCACATCAAACCTGCAGGGGCCAGGGCCAGCCAGCTGCAGCCTCCAGTCTCAGCTAAAAGGGACAAAGAAGGAAGCCCCGTGCAAGGTTAGGGTACGCAGAGAGGAGGGCATTACTCCAAGGGAAAAGTAGGGAAGAGGATTATAAGAAAAAACGGGCTTCCCTTGTGGCGCAGTGGTTGAGAGTCCACCTGCCGATGCAGGGGACATGGGTTCGTGCCCCAGTCCAGGAAGATCCCACATGCCGCAAAGCAGCTAGGCCCGTGAGCCATGGCTGCTGAGCCTGCGCGTCCGGAGCCTGTGCTCCGCAACGGGAGAGGCCACAACAGTGAGAGGCCCGTGTACCGCAAAAAAAAATAAAATAAAATACGGCATTGTTTCTCATCATCAAAAAAAAAAAGAAAAAACAAAGGCTCTTCACATGCCACAACTAGGGCGTTTAGCTTCCAGAATCCAATATACCATTTCTATTGTATAAATAGTATATAATATACCTATTACACTAATAGAATGCTATTACAGTACTTCTATTACAGTCGTCTCTTTGAAAGAACACCTTTGAAAAGACCTGACCACCAAGGTACTCTTAACAGAGAAAGCTGACAACCCATCACCTGTGTCAGAGAACATTCGCTGGGGCCCGGCACAGGGTTTCTACCATATGAATGAAGGGCACGTCCCTCAGCAAAGCAGGGCAGGCTGCAGGAGCTCTCACTGCCACCCCCGCTGCCTCTAACGCCCTGCTTACTCTACATTTATTCTTACCCCAGCCCTCCTTCCTATGGGAGGAAACCTAAGCCAGGCCACAAAGACCCTCGAGGCCAGAGTGGTGGTTTCCTTAGACCACAGGGAAGGAGCTCCCTAATCACATGTAAGCAAGTCAATGATCTATTCAAGGCCACCTGGGGATGAAGCCACAGAGCACAGAGTAGGAACGTTTCCCCGCGTGGAGTAAACGCCAAAGGTCAGAGTTAGAAACAAAAAGGAGGATTATTGCATTCAGCCTCCTCCCAAGTGAAAAACTGGACTTTGGAATCCTTACACAGACTGTCGAGTTCAAAACAACACAGGGAAGCGGTAGCATGCTTTAAAAAAATAAAGCAAATGATAAACTCAAGTAACTAACCTTCCGGCTCGGAGTCACTAATCCCCTCTCGACAGAGAGAAATGCCAGCCGCAGGACTCCTGCATCTGGTTACATCAGAGAAGCTATTTCAGGCACGAAAGGGACTCTTTTGTACCATTCCTGGTTGTGGTCGCTGGCGGGGGTGTGTTATTTAAAATACCCACAATGCAAATGTACCCATCCTACACATATTTCATATTGTTTCAATGACGGAGGCAACCTGACCACTGTTTAAAGCACCACCACCTGTCTCAGAACAACTCTCTATAAAAATTAATATAATCTATACATACCAAGCACGTAGCACAGTGCCTGGCACATTCGTGTGTACTGACACACAGGAGCTCTCCTTATTCATAATAATAGCTTCTAAAGGCTACCACGGACCAGGCACTGAACTCTGCCCTTTACACACATTCTCAAAGACTCTTCCCCACAATCCTACATAGGTGCCATTATCAAGTTCAATTTACAGACAATAAAACTGATGTACACGGAGGTTAAAGCAACTTGCCAAAGGTCATGCTGCAAAAAAAAGCAGGCTGTGATTTAATCTAAATCGAAGGTTCTTCACCAGCACGCCTTGCAATTTCCTAACTAACAACAGGGCAGTGTGCGCACCAGAATCATCTACCCTCTCTTCCATTTCATGCTGCAATGATCTTTGTGGTCTCTTTTATGTGGAATGAGAGCAGGGTGGGGAAGCCGTTTATCAACGTGTGCGCCCATCACCACCTTTGGCAGCCGCCCTCATGCGGGGCTCAGCCCTGCTTGCTGAGGTTCTCCCTGTAGCCTCAATTCTTACAGGGTAAGAAGATAGCAGATAGGAGGCTGGAGTGGCCTGTCTTGGCCCCTGGGAGGCAAGAGGAAGCCTGGAGTCAGGAAGCGGGGGTCCAGGCTACTGGAAGGAGTACAGAGAGTGAAGCGAGCTGCCAGGGCCAGTGGCTAACTGCAAGGCCAGGTCAGCTCAGCTGCCCACAAAGTTCTTACTTCAGAGAAGGGGGACAGAGTGACAAAGTGGGGAGAGGCAAGGACATGGTAGAACATCTTCCTATGGTACGCAAGCGCGCGCACACACGCGCACGCACACACACACACACACACACATACACAGCCCATGACTAGATACAGTAATGTGAAATAGCATTTCATGCCAAATTTATACTAAATACAATCAAAGGAAACAACAGAGTTTCTAAAGCCAAATCACACTACGAAGAAAACAAAAATGGATGGGCTTAAGCATTATTTACAACTGCCAAGATACAGAAGCAACCTAAGTGTCCATCAACCGATGAATGGATAAAGAAGATGTGGTACATATATATACACACACATGCAAATATATACATACACATGTATATATAATGGAATACTACTCAGCCATAAAAAAGAATGAAAATTTGCCATTTGCAGCAACATGGATGGACCCGGAGGGCATTATGCGAAGTGAAAAGTCAGAGAGAGACAAATACTATATATGATATCACTTATCTGTGGAATCTAAAAAATACAACAAACTAGCGAATATAACAAAAAAGAAGCAGACTCACAGATACAGAGAACAAACTAGTGTTTACCAGTGGGGAGAGGGAAGGGGGGAGGGGCCATACAGGAGTAGAGGATTAAGAGGTACAAACTGTCAGGTATAAAATAAGCTATAAGCATAGGGACTTCCCTGGTGGCACTATGGTTAAGAATCCGCCTGCCAATGCAGGGGACACAGGTTCAATCCCTGGTCCGGGAAGATCCCACATGCCGAGGAGCAACTAAACCCATGCGTCACAACTACTGAGCCTTGCTCCACAGCCCGCGAGCCACAACTACTGAGCCCACATGCCACAACTACTGAATCCCGCGTGCCTAGAGCCCATGCTCCAAAGCAAGAGAAGCCACCGCAATGAGAAGCCCACGAGCCGCAATGAAAAGTAACACCCGCTCGCCACAACTAGAGAAAGCCCGCTCGCAGCAACAAAGACCCAACGCAGCCAAAACTAAATAAAATAAAATAGATTAATTAAAAAAAAAAAAGCTACAAGCATATATTGTATATCACCGGGCATATAACCAATATTTTATAACTACAAATGGAGCATAACCTTTAAAAATTGTGAATCACTATATTGTACACCTGTAACTTATATAACACTGTACAGCAACTATATTTCAATTTAAAAAATATGGAAAGACAGGAAAAGAATGGATGGGCTTACAAATATGGCTAACCGTCTGTCTTGTTTTTTAAACACTGACAAGTGGGCGTCCGGCCCTTCCTTGCTCAACCTCTGACCATAACAGGCCATCTTGGATCCTCTCTTGATGTTTTCTAAAGTAGTCAATCAACAATACATTGAACTGTCTGGCCCGTTTTCTTTCCACGTGACCTAAGCCAGATGGGTTCATGTTTAATGTTATAGTGCTTCCGTTTAAAGTAAGCAAAAAATGAGAATAATAAAGTTTCTTACACACAAATGCCTTTGGTTCAAAAGGAAGTGTCCATTTCTCTAGGAGGTGGGTCAAAAAGGATCTTGCTGTGATTTATGTCATAGAGTGTTCTGCGTATGTTTTCCTCTAAGAGTTTGATAGTGTCTGGCCTTACATTAAGGTCTTTAATCCATTTTGAGGTTAAATTGATACAGCCACTATGGAAAACAGTATGGAGTTTCCTTAAAAAACTAAAAATAGAACTACCATATGACCCACCAATCCCACTACTGGGCATATACCCTGAGAAAACCATAATTCAAAACGAGTCAAGTCACAATGTTCATTGCAGCTCTATTTACAGTAGCCAGGACATGGA